>NC_068283.1:37728320-38345820 GCF_025860055.1 Xyrauchen texanus | reverse complement strand
AAATTTTTGGGTGTACTATCCCTTTAAGCACACTGCAAAAAATATTTTTCTCACTAAGCATTTTTGTATTTTTTTTCCAGTAAAACATCTAAATATTCTTAAAACAAGATATATTTACTTGACAAGCAAATTGGCATAAGATATTACGTATTTATGACGGGGCGGAGGACGGGGCCGGGTCGTGATTATACACACCTGGTCCCTTATCAGGCTAATTATGCCTCCGAGAGGGATAAAGGCCGACTGCGGAAGGTGTTGCGACAAGAGAGAGATCGTTTACGGTCAGCTGACCATCGTGTGTGTTTGTGTCTTTTTGTTCAGTGTAAAGGCAATATAATGGAAAGGAGGAGGCGAGAACCGCTTGACAATATAAATAATAGTTCAACAAACACACACTTGACGGTCAGCTGACCAATTCCATTTTGCTGGTCAAGTAAATATATCTTGTTTTAAGAATGTTTATATAGTTTTACTGGAAAACAAGACAAAAATACTAATCAAGAAAATCATTTTTTTGCAATTCTGCTGGTCTAGGCTGGTTTATACTGGCTAACCCTTACCTAACCGATGGTCTTTTTGATTAAGAGGGACCAACACCAAGAACACAACATAAGCAGGTGGTCTTTTCAGCAGGGTTTGAACTGATTGACAGGTGAATTTCACAATGTCAGTCCCTCAGTGACACTTTGCATGTTGTCCCAATGGCCACACACTCACAAAAAGTTCTGTGCAATTGAAGTTTTCCCACATTTATGCCAAGATAACTTGAATTCTCATCTGACTCTAACAAACCTGGAGTCTGATGGACGGAAAGCTTCAACAAACCACAGCATAATTGATATGAGAGGTTGCTTACCCAATCACTGGGGTAGCTTAATTTTCATGGACTGTCAGGATCCAAAACGCATATGTGATGGATCGCAAACACTCCCCGTGTTTCTTTGACATTACTGTGTATTATCACAAGAGGAATGCATCTGATTCAGGAGAGGTTACAAATGGTTTTCAACAACTCTTCCCTGCCAGCCAAAACATTTACTCAGGCTATATATGGGATGCTTGGAAGCCAGATGGGAGGGATACGGGCAAGCTAGTTTTACTAAAGTAGCACCCTCGCTTTGCCTCTTGGAATGACCTTAACATATATGGCCAACAAAGTTCGTCCGGGAAACGTTGAGGAGTTCCAGTTGCCATTCTTAAGTTTTGGCTGAGGAAATCAAAACCAAACCCAAGCTGATTGCTCCACTCTTCTCAGGTGACAAACTCCTCACATTGTGATGTCATTTAGCGGAATGCCATATTTATTGTTCGAGTCAGTCAACCATCTCTTTGTGCTTGTTTTGGACAGGAAATGCGACATCATGCCAGCAATGTATGCAAATTCCTTAGGGTGTCATTTGGAAGGGAAAGGGTATATCGTTTGTAAATAACAAGGACTAACTGCACCTAGAAAGACAAATTAGGCCCAAAACTAGGTCCATTGTCAGTGGCTGTCTGGAATGTCTCATGCTATATTTCCCATATTAAATTCATCCCTCATCAAGAACAGTGTAAACACCATGTTGCCAACCAGCGCTATGCTATTCCGTTGCAATATCTCAATCTTTCTCCGTTGCGCCTTTGTGCTTTAAGACCAACATATAAGTTGTTAATGAAATAAAAAAAATCATCTAATCCAACCCAAGCTCTCCTTGGAGAGAACAGTGATTACTGATTTGTAAATGAATCATTCTTTTGAGTCAGATCTTTTCAGTGTGTCGATTTATTCAGTTCACAAAAATGATCTAAGATAATTAGTTCTCAAATTGATTGATCCACATTGGGTTTCACTCACTGATTCAACCATTTACAGCCTACTAGAAGGGAAGAGTATCACTGAATAACAACTTAAATAATTGGTATTTGTCTCACACAAAGCTATCGTGTGGCTTAAGAAGACTTGAAAAATAGCTCACAAGTTGTTTGGACTACTTTTATACTTCAATGTTGCTTTTTTGACAGCCGCAGTCCTCATACTTTACTTATGTATTAAAGAATGGCCCAGGAAGTTCTTAAAAAATTCAAGAAAGATACTGTGGATTTGGAACAACATGCCGATTACAGAACTTTCATTTTTGATTTTCAACAGCCATTAGAACTTGAGTTTACTCCACATTGTTTAACACTCATTTCTCCAGCATCTCTTCTTACTACCGCCACATTATTAGTGGTTCTGGTTTCGATTATGGACTGTAGAGTTGTAGGGTCGTCTGTGAAGGCGTAAGTGCAGTGTCGTAATTCAGCTGGAGGTGGGCTGGTTGGTGGGTTGATCAAGAGCAAAACTGTTGCTGCTTTTTAGCGAATGTTGAGTGGACATTAATATTCAAAGCATCCCACCACAATGTATAGTACTTTTTAACATCACCTATATTATCAGTGATGGGCAACAGTATAAAGTAAACCAAATGGATATGATGCACTTCTAAAACACTGCTAATCGTGTTTCAGTTATGACAATGCCAAAGCATGATGTCAAGCAATTCTTCCTCTGTGCGGTCCATTTACTGTAGCGAACAATATGCAGTGTTATATATTGTTGCATGGGAAACTGCTGTTGTCATTTGGTTTAAATCAAAACTCCAATCCCTCTCCTACAGAACAATCTGCTGTCACTCAAAGTTTTATTTGAGTTCAAGAACTTTTGTTTCAGAGAAAAATGTAAATATGGCCAATCGAGCATTTATTAAGTGTCATGGTGGTGACAAATAATCTCTGTTCCATGCTTCTGGTGAAAAAAATGACTGGTTCTTGGTTCCCAACACTATGTGCTATGTATTATATATGCTTATCAGAGTATTGGATTCGCTTAGATACATGTGCTTACACCAGACTCTATTAGAATAAATGTACAAGTCTGTGAAGTTGTGTGCTTCTTGTGAGGAGTGTAATTTATTAGTGATGTGTGCATTTGTGGCCATTAATAGAGTCAGTGCTGTGTAGAGCATTCCAAATCAGTCAATTAAATGGTTCCATTTCAGTTAGGATGCTACCTTAGAAGCTACAGTAAGTATTTATTAGTAGACGTGTTCCCTGGGAATCATACTCATGACCAGTTGAATTACAGGAACCTGCAATTCATAACTGCAGAGATAGAAAATGTCAAATGATGAATGATGAAATGTCTCAGAGCAACAAGTTTCTGGCTCTAATACGACTGTTCACAGCATAAATCTAAGACAAACAATTGCCTTTGTTACTAATTCAAGAAGTGACTGCTAATATTCATCAGCTTCTCTAGAGGTCTAAGGGCTCTGAGTGCTTGCAATGGCTGGAGAACTTCAAGCAATTTCCAAATTAGTCCCTGGCTACATAAAAAAATGGCTGAATGCCTGATGGGAAGAGTTGAGCTGAGACTTCAAACAAGCAGCTTTATGGTAAACGTTTGGCAGAGCTAGCGCACAAAGAAATTCTCACAGTTAATGTGTGATCGTCCTGACTAACAGCTTCGCCAGAGCACTTTTGATGTACTCTCTGTTCCGTCATTAATGGGAACATTATTCGGGGTTTATTTGCAAGGGCTTACCGTTGCCAAGAGTCTTTACGTTGGAAAATTGATCAGAGAGAACGGTGCGCTGCCTCTGCAAATGACAGTGCTATGTCAGATCACGAACAGTATTGACACACATACACATGCTAGGTACCTGTTACCTTCACACAGTGGGTAACCACCAGGCTCTATCATTCAGATACATAGAAAGCTGAACAGGATTGTGCGCCACACACACACACACACACACACACACACACACACACACACACACACACACACACACGTTGTGTTTCCATGTTTTATGGGGACTTTCCATAGACATAATGGTTTTTATACTGTACAAACTTTATATTCTATCCCCTAAACCTAACCCTACCCCTAAACCTAACCCTCACAGAAAACATTCTGCATTTTTACATTTTCAAAAAACATAATTTAGTATGATTTATAAGCTGTTTTCCTCATGGGGACCGACAAAATGTCCCCACAAGGTCAAAATTTCGGGTTTTACTATCCTTATGGGGACATTTGGTCCCCACAAAGTGATAAATACACGCTCACACACACACACACACACACACACACACACACACACACACACACACACACACACACACACACACACACACACACAGGTGCAGGTCATAACTGTTCTTATACCTCCACAAACTAATTTCAACCAGAAGTTTCTGGTTTGTGATCCCTCAAAGTGAAGTTCCACACTTGATATCATTATAAGGGGCACAACCTGCGCTACAACCTAACCCTGGCCCAAGCAAAGTCTGATCTGGCCCAACGTGAACCTATAAATAATTCCAGACTCAACATTAGTGGTCCATATGTAATATTCCAGCTGAAAAGTCATTGCTTTGTGTAAAAACGGCTTGATTTTTGATGTTTTATTTTGCTTAAACAAAACAAAAATTACAAATGTGAAATCAGCTCATTATATTTAAAATGTTAATTTGAATCATAATTACTTATATCTGAAATATGTATTGATAGATGCAACTTTTATCCACTTTATACAGTATTTTTGCACCACAAAAAGAAAAATCTGATGAATTTGAGTTGGATTTAGTCTTTGGGACAATACATTACTGTACTGGATCACTAACCTCGCATTGTTTCTTTCTCTCTAGCGTGTGATTGCCATCCAGTTGGCGCTGCTGGTAAGACCTGCAACCAGACGACTGGTCAGTGCCCATGCAAAGATGGCGTGACTGGCATCACTTGCAACCGCTGTGCCAAAGGCTACCAGCAAAGCCGTTCTCCCATCGCCCCCTGTATAAGTACGATTCATCTCTCTGGCTTGTTTTTTTTCTCTCTTTCTCCGCCTCTGTGCCTTTATAAAATAATGTGAATAAATTTAAAGCCTTTGAAGTATTAACAAGAAATAAGAATGCTCGCATTAAAGATATTACCACTGAAGTTTTCAGAATGGTAAAGAGTGATATTTCGATATGAAATGGCAAAGCAAAAGCTTTTCAGAGGAAAATTATTTAGATATTTGTAAAATGGAATAAATCTTTGTAGCACTTGTTTACAATAAAGTTGTAACAATGAACAATGCTATGACAGCACTTTTATATATATATAATATTTTGGTTAATGTTTATCGTGTGTTTAGCTTGCGGTACAATTTTAGAATTAAAACTTGTATATTTTAACTTTAGTTAATGCAACATGGACTAACATGTATTTTATAAATGAAATTTTAAGCAATTTAATAAATGCTGCTAAGAAATATTTTTTATTGTTAGTTAATGATGCATTTACACTAACATTATTTTGATTATATTAACAAATAGAGCCTTATTTTAAAGTGTTATCGAAATATGACAAAAGTTATTTCACAAGAGGTAAAAAAAGTAATAAAAAAAATACTGTGAAAGTGAAACAAAATTTTAACTTGAATTTTTTTATTTTTTTTTATGATAGTTTGGCTTACAACTTTATAATAATCCTTAGTAAGACTGTTAAAGTTCAGGTCATCTTCTCTCATATACATTCATAAATAATCTAGATAAACAAAAACACATTTCTCAATGTTTTTTAAAATTTGTATTATTAACCACAACTAATATCTACATAGCTATTCTTGGACAAACATGTATAAACACAGTGCTGAACCACATTCAATTGCTTGAAAAATAAGCATGACCTACAATATATAACAAAATGACAGACAATGGTTGTTATATAAGCGCAAATAATTGCTCTTTATTAAATCTACCATTGTGCAGCGTCCCTCAAATATTCATCTTGGTCTAAATAAGAGGTCCAGCATCAGTTATTTCGCCATTAACCACCCACATAGAAATTGATAATAATGCGCCAAAGAAAATTCTGCATAAACACTTATTGTTATTCATGATTTCATGGCCCCGGCCCATTTCATTTCCGTATTGGTCCCCCGTTCCATTATTTCCTTGGATGGCCATCTTGCGATTGCCCCTCCACTAAGCCAAACAGACCATAAAGCCCTGGACGACATGACCTAGCCTGCCCCGAACTTGCTGACGGCCTTTCAACTCATAAATCCCGTGGCCTGTTCCAGAGCCATGATGGGTGATATGTTTATTGGCAGTATCAACAAGGCAGCAGACGGTTTCTGTGGCGATAAACGACAGGCCCACACAGCAGCTGGCATTTCTCGATAATGTACTCGCTGGGAGCACAATACAACGTGCCGCTATGAACGTAAACCACTTCTATTATGTAGGAACTGATGACATCGACAATAAAGATTTATCTGGCTCTTTGACAAAGCAATTGTAGACATGAAGCCATTCAGGTTTGCTTGGCAAAGACTCATGTAGACAAATGAAACCCCTAGAAACTAGATTTCCCCTCATTTCTCAGGGTAAGTAACAAATGTGCTGTAAAAACTGGAGAGAAAATGGGCCCCAGCAATTGAGTGGAAAATATTTGGTTTCTCATATACAGTTCTTTATGATTTAACATGCTTTTTTTTTAATAGGTTCATATAAAATTTTTGTGCAAATCATTTATTTTGCCAACTGCACATTTTAACAAGCCTGGATCCCCCATCGGCATATATGTTGGAGTAGCAGAAACCATTAAATAAGGAGGACTGGGCTTCAATCTTGAAACCCATTAACGTGTGACAACAGCTTTGATTGTTAATATGTTGACATGAAATACTCCATCTAAAACATTTAGATAATTTTCTTATAATTGCTATGCATGAACCTTTTCTGCCTCATATAAATTGAGAAATATTAAAGGAATATTCCTGGTCCAATACAAGTTAAGTTCAGTCAATGGCATTTATGGCATAATGTTGACAATGCTTGGAGGGTTTAAAGGCAGAAATGTGAAGCTTGTAATTTAATTAAAGCACTTGCATTATTTCCTCTGTTAAATCTCATGTATTATTTGAGCTGTAAAGTTGTTTAAATCGATGTTTTTGCGGCAGCTACTGTTTTAGGCGGATTACAGGGTTTACAGCAATGCGTCGTCAAGGTAACAAAGTTGTAAAATTGGATATAAATTTACACAGAAAAGGCTAGTAAGTGATGTCATCACAGTAAAATCGTGTTAACACACATATAGTTTACGTCTCGTGGCTATACTTTTAAAAGTATTTCAATGTTAGCGGATTTGCCCCATAGACTTTCATTGTAAGTGCTTTAAAGAAGCAAAAAATGTGTTGATTGAGATTAAATTGTATTTAACCCATTGTATTCCTTTAATTGTCATACTGCAGAACTTTTAAAGTGATGTGGGGGCAAAAAGGTGTTTAAAAATGTTGGGAAACAATAGGAAATGGTGACAAGGACCCAACATATACACTTGACCTTATACATTCATATACTGTATATTTTTCTGAATGCTAAAACCTTATAAGTCAATGAACATGCTATGTATCAACAACATGTCAATGTAACGTTTTCTTTGTTACAGAAATTCCTGTTGCTGCACCTACGGCCACTTACAGCAGTTCAGAAGAGCCATCAGGTAAGTTTTCAACAACCTGGTCTCTTAGTGAAAACCTGACTCTATATACATTTTTGCAAATTGCTCCATATTATTCAGATCCTGCTGTTTTCATATATTTTAAAAGACAATGCAGTCGTTTTTACAATAAAATGATGTAAAAATGTAATTATTTAAATGAAGTACAAATATATAAGTAGATTAAGCATGACTAGATTACATCATTTGCAGTGCATCATGGGAGTGGGCGGTCCCTCTGAAGCTCATTTCACAGGTTTTGTTTGCTGAAGTTCTCTGATTGGAGGATCTTTCTATGATGCACCATGGGAAATGTAGTTGTTTACTTTATAAGCCAGTCAATGCTCCTGTGATGGAGATCAAGTGTTCAAGTGACATTACAGAAGCCGAAAAGGGCACAAAATATCTTGTGAGGGATTTCTCTTTGATTACAAGAATGAAGGTCATTGCACACCAAAGGTGCCAGGTCTCCTTAGCAACTAAATTGGCCCGGTTGCTAGGGAGTCACATGGGGTAACCTCCTCGTGGTCACAATGAATAACATTTTCCTGTATAATTAATGGTAAAAAGAACAAGAGAGCACATGTAAATTTTTACAGTAAATTATTGTTAAAATTACAGTAAAAACAGTAATCGGGCGTTCCCGCAATTCCCTGTGTGACCCATTACATTTCATTATATTTTATGGGAATAGTTATGTTTAATCATATTTTTAACATCATTTACGTACACTGGGGTGTTCTGTGTTATATTTGATGTAATTTAGTTCATGTTTACTGCATTATTTAAATCTCATATGTGTCACCATGATGGTGTTTAGTGTTTGTGTGAGTGATACTGAGCACTGGTTCTGAATGTTCAATGGTTACTGTTCCCGGAAGAGCCACTATTGATGAACTTCATGTCATCATGTGACCTTCTGTGTTTACTATGGTAATTAACAAATACTTTATAAAGTAAACAACAGATTTATACAGTTTCAGAAGCATGTTTATGATTTTAGTTAATTTTTTTACAGTGCCAGCGTGTAAATTACAACAATTTTAAACTGTAAAATGTACAGGTTGTTCTGTAAAGTGGTTTACATTTAACTGTATTTTTTACATAATTATTCTGGCAACCACAGCTGCCAAATTCTTTTTGTAAAAACAACGGGATTTTTTTTTTATCTCAACAATCAGAATCAAAATCAGAATGAGCTTTATTGCCAAGTATGCTTAAACACACAAGGAATTTGTCTTGATTAGCTTGCGCAGTGGCTCACCTCATAGACTGTTGGACGATGAATCAAGTCCAGCCATGACCTCAAGCTGACATGTGACACGACAAAGTCATAGAAGTGACACAAAATAACGTGGTTGCTTCAGAAAATTTGCTTTTCATTTCGCTTCTGCATTTGAAAACACTATTGGTTAGGTTTATGCTTTGGTTTGGTAAGAATGTCTTTGTAAATGTCTCATTTATATTTGAAAACACTCTTGGTTAGTTTCAGGCTAATGGTTTAGGTTAGGATGGTGTGTTTAAAAACATCCATCTAATATTCACCTTAAAACCTCTTCTGAATACGACACCATTTTACTCGCTTTTGGCGCCCCCAGCTGGACATTTCACTGTAAACCTGCAGCCAAATGTGTTATACATCATAACACGGCTGTGGGGCGGCTGTAGCTCAGGTGGTAGAGCGGGTCGGCTGCCAATCGCAGGGTTGGCGGTTCGATTCCTGGCCCACATGACTTCACATGCCGAAGTGTCATTGGGCAAGACACTGAACCCCAAGTTGCTCCCAATGGCTGGCTAGCGGCTTGCATGGCAGCTCTTCCGCCATTGGTGTATGAGTGTGAGTGTGAGTGTGAATGTGTGTGTGATTCGGTGAATGTGACACAGTGTAAAGTGCTTAAGGTTAAAAAAAGTGATATATAAGTGCAGACCATTTACCATGTACATTTTAATTTGCTAAAATGTTGTCATGTTCACGTCAATTACATGAAATCCGGCTCTTTTTCGAAAACTAAACATCTACCTAAACAGATATTTCACCCAAAAATTGTACTTCTGTCATTATCCACTCACCATCGTGTTGTTCCAAACCCATATGACTTGTTTTCTGTAGGGCACAAAAAAAGATAGTAGGCAGGATGTTAGCCTCAGTCACCATTAACTTTCGTTGCATCTTTTTTCCATACAAGGAAAGTGAATGGTGACTGAGGTTAACATTCTGCCTAACATCTCCTTTTGTGTTCCATAGAAGAACGTTATGTTGTTTTAGAAAAACATGAGTGTGGCTAAATGATGAGCTGATTTGACAACACATGGACATGTGAAAAATGTTTACTGGTTTTAAGCACAAAAATGTATTTACATAATAATGGTAAATGTCTGCACTTATATAGCGCTTTTTTAACCTTATTGGTTTTCAAAGCGTTTTACACTCTGAATCATTCACCCATTCACACACACACACACACACACACACACACACACACACACACACACACACACACACATTCACACACACACACACCAATGGCGGCAGAGCTGCCATGTAAGGCGCTAGCCTGCCATTGGGAGCAACTTGGGGTTCAGTGTCATGCCCAAGGACACTTCGGCATGTGGAGTCATGTGGGCCAGGTATCGAACCACCAACCCTGCGATTAGCAGCCGACCCGCTCTATCAACTGAGCCACAGATATAGAAAAATTATTTTGATACTAACTAAACAACCTCCCTAGAAAGTGAATCATAATTTCTGTTCGGCCCAAATTTTCCTCTTACACCTTAATCATGATGTCATCAACAATATCTGAGTGGTGGCTTTCCTCCCTTGCATGATTTATTTCAGTCACTATCGAAACTGGCTGGAAGCTTAATCTGATTACATGCTTCATTTGAATGCGTTTATTTTTCCGTCACACTCTTGCAGTGCTGTGCCATGAGGGAGAGCACACCCTTGTACTTTCATTCATTCTCAAACACCCAAGCTGCCCAATCACTGTCTGTGCCATTGGAGTGCACTTACGCCTGTGACATACAGGAGTCTCATGGAGCCAAACTCAGTTGCTGAGCTGTTTCTGGCTTTTCTCAACTCTGAGATGTTTCTCCATTCACTAAGAGTTTAACTTTCCCTGTTAGCACACGCGTTTCAGACACATCTAGCCATGGTGCTCGAGAAGATGGAAGATGCAGGTTCAAATCAGGCATGTGTTGGATCCTAATGCCATTTGCCCTCTGTCTGCCCAATAATCTCCTGTCCCCTCTCTACTTCCTTTGTCAACAAAAAGCAGCAAAATGCAGCCATGACCTAACAGTTCCCTCTATATTTTCTTGGTCTTGAGCTGTGGTGCTCCCTTGGGAAATATACAAGCTGGACTCATAGAATGAACGTTCCACTATATACATTTTTCACGTGCCACTTTCTATGTTTCACTGCTGTTTTCTGGTGAAATGAACACTAGAGGTGCTACAACAACTGTGCTTTATTATTGTCACACAAATTACGAGAACAATTGCTTATTATGACTTCATAAAACCGTATTTTTCACTCTATTACTCACACTATGTTATGATATCAAAACACTTTAACGCATGATTGGAAAAATTACACATTTTAACACTTGTATTACAGACCCTGTACATATACACACTTATTCCTACGTCTTAAGCTTGCTTGGTAACTCACCTGATAAAGCGTTGGACTTTGAGCTCATCAGACACGGTTTGAGACCAGCCAAAGATGCACGAAAGTGAAAGTGGCACAGAAGCGGCACAAAATGACGTGGTTGCTTCACTTAATGTGCATTTTATTTTTTATTTTGAATTTGCATTTTAAAACACTATCAGTTAGGTTTAGCTGTTGGTTAAGGGTCTGTTTTGTTATCTTTTCGGACACTATTGGTTAGGTTTAGGGTAAAGTTGCAGGTTAGGGAGGTAAGTTTTACTTATTAAAACCTCCCATTAAAATTCACCTTAAAAAACTCGTCTGATAACAACCTCATTTTGCTCGGTTTTGGCGCCCCCTGCTGGATATTTCATTCGAAAACTGCAGTCAAATGTGTAATGAAGCATGTCATCTCAGGTTTTTTTTTATTAGAACAAAATATGGGAATACAACAACATAAATACACTAAAAACAAACAAAAGAGGTTTTGCATGTGATTATGTGTCGGTATGACACTGTGTTGTGCGTGTGTATTTCAGTTTTTCAAAAACATTTGCAATGCTCATGTAAATTTCATGAGACCAGTCTGAAAATATACGTTTTAATCGGACTTGTGCCGTGTTTCACTCCAACTTCCCATCTATTTTCCTAATAATTTCAAGAGCTCAATATATAAAAAAATACAATAAAGATGCCCCAAATATTCTCAAATGTGGCAAAAAATAAAATGTGGCACTTCTGCTCTTCTATCTACCTGTAGTCTACTGTGAAGACGTCTCTGGTGTAGTTCCCTGGTGGAATAGCACAGTTGTGCTTGAAGGACTCTTTTAAGTAGACATTTGTCCCTCCACAAGGGACTTCCATTATTGGGGGATGTGGGTTTAAAAGGGCAGCATCAAGCATTGTGTCGCTTGCCTAATGGCCGCCCAGTCTTATCAAAGAGAGGCAAGATGAGGCAGACAAGGGCAGTCACCACACAAAAGCCGTCCCGTTCCCTTCGTTCATGCATTTACATGGAAATCGGGCGTGGCTGATATGGACTCCTTAAAATCATTTACTTTGGGACACCACCCCCTTCTTATCACTTTCTCACTCTCTGCCACCCATGCTCTCCCCCACGATCCTTCACATCCTAATTCTGCGCACCACTTTTTTGTGTTACTACCGCCCCCAAAGCTGCCAGACAGCTTGCTCTTCTACCCCTCCACCCCCATTTACTTTCCCCTTCAAACCTTTTTTTATTCGGGTTGGTGGTTCTTTCCTGCCTTGCCGTTGCCCAGGTAACCTCATTCAGATGGAATATAAAGGGACATGAAAAGGGTGGATTGGACAGAGGAGCTGGAGAAAATAATGAAGTTTGTCCATATTCAGAAGAAAGCTGAAAGGTCTCCTCGCTCCCATCTTGTCCAGTCCACCCGAAATCTTGAGGTTATTACGCTATGTGAAGTAGCTGTGATTAGAGACTCTCAGGTTCCAATTTTTTTAGGCAGTAGTGAAATTTGGTAAGGGAAAGGAGCCATTTTAAGGTGGCTGACATAGAGAACACTATCGCTGAGGCCCTTTGGCTCATTTGAGGTTCAGGTCTCTACAGAGGTGTCAGATAGAGCCGCCTAAATACAAGAGCTATAAATCATCGTGCCTCTGAGGTTTAAATGTGAAAAGCAGCTTTTAAACAAGGATTCACTCTTGCAGGCATTGTGACAGCTGTGTTCTGTGTTTGAATGACCTTTTTGCCCCCTGCATTGACATTGGTAAGGTTGGGGCAGTGAAGGGGTGGGCATATGTAAGGACGTGTTAATTAGGATGAGGAAATTACTTGGTTAAGTTAAGATTAAATCATTAAATACCCAATAATCCTTAATTCATTCTAATGTAACTCTCTTTAAATGTGTGAAGGATGTGAATACAGTTTCCCCAGAAAGTATTTGGACAATTAAGCCACGTTGAAAAGAGTGTGAACAAATAACACAAAATCAAACCAAACAAATGGTGTTACAATCTTCTTGCAAAAGTAACTTTGCTTCTTTCCTTTTCGCTGTCTCCGAAATTTGCGTTTGACTGTTATATTACACCCTGGAAGCCGTTCAGGACTTCACCTACTTGGGTTCCACCATCACCTGCAATTTGTCCCTTGTCACAGAGATTGACAAGCGCATTGGGAAGGCATCTACAGCTATGTTCAGGCTGACCAAAAGAGTATGTGTGAACATATCCCTAACGCTCAACACAAAAGTTCAGGTGTACCGTGCCTGTGTCCTTAGCACCCTCCTCTATGGGTCTGAGTCTTGGGCAACATACGCCCATCAAGAACACCGTTCTTGATGGGCGCATTCCGTTGTCTCAGACGCATCCTCGGTATTAGATGGCAAGATCGCATTCCCAACACCTCAGTCCTCAACATAGCCAACATTCCTAGCATGTACTCTCTACTCAGTCAAAGGTGCCTGAGATGGCTTGGACATGTGCGTCGCATGCAGGATGGCAGAATACCCAAAGATGTCTTCAGCTGGCGTCAGGCACACAAGCAACTGATCGGCCAGTCCTGCACTTTAAAGATGTCTGTAAATGGGATATGAAGAGCTGCGATATCAACCCGGTTGACTGGGAGCAAACTTCCGGCGACAGGCTCTGTTGGCAGCAGGCTGTGAAAATAGGTCTCAGGAGAGGTGAGGAGAAAAGACACTCCGTCTGGTAGCCCAAGAGGGAGCGACGCAAAGAAAAAGCAGCGAATACCTCTGGAGCTGTAACCGCATTCACTTGCAATTACTGTGGCAAGGATTGTCACTCAAGGTTTGGCCTACTAAGTCATTCTAGGCGCTGTAAAACCTAAAGTTGACCTCGTAAGGTGCAAAAATAAAATTGTCTTTCGAGACATACAGGCCTATATACAACATAAACAATCATTTCCGACTGATAGTTTTGCATGAATACATCTGGTCGGGCAGTCGCATACGGTCTTGTCACACGAGGTGAAATATTTAAACGCAGCCGAAGCTCAAAATCGGATTTGAAAATGTTGCATCTAGAGAAGGTCGCAAGCCCACGCAGCCCCTGTGTGACTCTCCATTGGAAATTACTGACTATGACTGACTTACCTGACTGACTTATGGCGGCTTTAGCTAATTTTGTATTTACTTTTAACCAATTGTTCCCTAAGTTATTTTTATTGGATGTACAGTATGAAGTCAGTTCCCCTCAAGTTCACACAGGTGTCCTAGTAGAGTAACCTCAGGTGTAGTTCATCACATTATCTGTGGACAAGTTTTTAAAACCAAAAAAGCGACTTATTTTTGTGAAACATTTTGCTTGAAAAGTGTGCTTGTGCTGTCTTTCTTGAAAGTAAATGCCACTTGGTTTTTTCTAGTACAATGACATTCATACATTTTTAAGTGTGTCTAAAGTGTACAAATAATTTTTGGGGCCACTGTATACAGTATGTGTGTAACGGGAGCCAGCGGGTAGGTAGCTGTTCAGTTTATAAAACCTCACACCCTGGCCTCAAGAGGCACATTAGCGACTGACGCTAGGGGCTGTAGCCTTTAGCCTCCTCGTTAGCGTGCCCGCCTCCTATGCCAGAGACGCAGGTTTGAATCCCGCTTGGAGTGGGTTGAGCAGGGTCAATTACAGTGGTGCCGTGACCCGGATGGGAGTGAGGTTTAGGGGGTGAGTGTAACAGTAGCCAGCTGTATGTAAACCTCACTCCCCTGGCCTCAAGGGGCGCACTAGCGACTGGCACTAGGGGCTGTAGCCTTTAGCCTACTCGTTAGCATACCCACCTCCCATGCCGGAAACGCCGGTTCGAATCCCGCACAGAGTGGGTCAAGCAGGACCGGTTAAATGTGTATCACAGCCAAATCCATCTTTGTCTAAGATACCGTATACAAACATTGCAGATTTTGACACCACTCATTTTAAACAGAGTGAGAATATTTTGTTTCGCCAAAACCAACCTCTAAATACTAATTTCTTAATTTTGTACATATATAAAAAATTTTCCTTGCCCCATTTCTCTAATATGTTGTTTGTTTTCTTTTTAGATTGTGACTCCCACTGCAAGACCTCAAAAGGCAAGATGAAAGTCACCATGAAAAAATACTGCAAAAAAGATTTTGGTAAGTAAATGTAATTAAATGATGGGTACTGTGCCAGTATTCTGCTTGAACTTTATCTAGAAAGTATCATTCTTAGCTGTAAAATGTAAATAACTAGAAGTACTTATCTGTTTCATTTGAAGGATTCTGTTTCAATGGCTCTAAAGAAAAGTATAATTCCCCCAAAATATCACTTAAGTTTAGTAATAACGCATAATTACTCGAGTAATTTACAACCTTGTCTAAGAAACACAAGATGTCTTTTCACTAATGTTGTGTGAGACATCTTTCTTTCTGGGTCTATTCTCTTGCTCTGTGCCTCGCCCTCTCTTATAGCCCTGACAGCTTATTCAGGGGATAAACGTTTATGTTATAGCATCAAAGCGTGTGAACACAGCAGGTATCTCCAGATGGACACGCTCAAACTGCCCTGCAGCATCACTGAGGACAAAGGGGACAGCTGGTTCCTGTTGGAAGCTCAGATTTCATAGATTTCACTGCTTTAATACCAATATAGTTTATATAATAAAGTGCTTATAGAAGTTAAAGAATTTAATTATGAGTTTAAGGTTCACATGTCTTTATTTCTGGCAAAATGTTAGCCCCAGTCACCATTCGATGTCATTGTATGCATATAAGATGCAATGTAAGTGATAGACGACTGAGTCTAACGTTCTGTCTAACATCTCTTTTTGTGTTCAGTGGATGAAAGAAAGCCATATGGGTTTGAAAAAACATGAGGATGAGTAAATTATGTCAGAATTTAAATTTTGTGGTAAACTACCCCTTTAAAACCGATGTGGCGTCTAAAGTGCGTCTACTCAAAAATAACACCTTGTATCAGGCCACAGTATGAAAGCTTTGCTTGCAAACTGTTTATGGATCCTCTGGCAGTTTGCAGAGTGAGGGAAAAGTTTGATTTGATTACTCAGTGTGACATCATCTCAACTCATTTCTGACTGGCTTCAAGTCTGGAAAGAGATCTGAGATTTGTCGCGTCCAAGAGTGAGGCCTGCACTGCCAAGCTGAAGAAAAAGAGAGGCAGACAGACAGCGTCCAAAACAGGCGCAATGCAACACGTTTCCAGCATCAAACATTTTTCGGACCTCATTATAAGTGAAAATTCTACATGAAGAATCGACAGGACTTAGCATCCCAATTCGCTATCCATTTTAGTATGCATCCCAAAATCATTGTAAGTTCTGTGCAAAAACTGCCTGGATGATAATCGTTCATATCTTTGCAAACCTATAATAAAATTGCCCACGACTTAATGAATGAGGAGGAGTTTGCAATGGTTAATTTGTAAAAAATGTTAGTGGAAGAAAAGTGCCAACAAATGCAGGCAAAAGGAACCACAGCCGATTTGAAACTGACAGTCTTAGACAAAGTGGTCAATGGTATCAAGAAGCAATTTTGTAAATATGCAAATTAGGATGCAGCTAACATCTTGTTGCAGTTGTGCTGGGCTAGGACAATAAACCAGATTAACATGGATGAGATTTACCCCTTACATGCATGGGTGTTTCATCTTTAGCGACCCGGCACGTGTATCTATCACAAATGGACCTACAAAATGCCCAGATAGTGTCACATTTTCAAGACAATTACAAGAATAGCTTCTACTTGATTCTTTGATGTATTACCGTACGTTCACACCAGAGGCAGCGAGAGCGTCAAATTGACCGGAAGTCATTCATTTTCAATGACAGCCAGCGTCTCTCGGTGGCGAGAAGCAGCGCGGCGAGTCTTGGTCGGCGTGGGCATCAGATGGAAGTTCAAGTGCAGTCAACATTATGGTAATGAGCTGTGACGCGGTTCGGCGGCAACCTATTGTAATATAGAAGTTCTCCGCTCTAGCGAAGTCTAGAGAACACAACCGTGTAAACTTTGGTTCCCACCAAACATTCGTTCCGAAGATAAAATGGAGGAGAAACGAATTATTGCCGTGACGGGTTTCCCTGTAATATATGACCAAGACCACAGTTATTATTACAAATGTATTTTATTTTGATAACAAACAACTATCATTTTAATTACTTTGTGCCATCGATCGATTTCTTATTTTCACATTTTAAAGAGTTCATGAGGATATACGCTACTTGTGATAGGTTGGCAAAAAGTAAACGGTCGACATGTCTGGATGTTTAAATTGTGGCCCCTTTAAATATAGTTCACAAAACAAAGCATTCTGAACAAACGTTGCCGCCTATTTCAACTACGTCAGAGCGTCCACGAGCGTCCTTGAGCATCGAAGGCAGGGCAGCCAGAGCGAATTTTGACGCTCTCGCCGCTTCTGGTGTGAACGTACAGTTAGTCATCAAAAGATCATCAAAGAGATGATTCAACAAATATAGAACAGGATTCATTACTTCCACCAGTACTTCCAACTGGCTATCAAACACATATTGAGCCACTCGTAACACATGAACTACACCATAAGCAACACATACAGTTTATATTTTCTCAGGCACTTTTGGAGTCTAAATAGACACACAACTTTTAGTACACCAAGACTAAAATAGCCAAATCATAATATTCATGTTACACTTACTATGGATTGCTTCAAGGGTTTTGCTTCGCCAAATTACTGCACAAATTATCAGGGCTATGCACACACAGAGAGACACCCGTACGTCCAATTTATCACTCGCTGCAGCTCTCAACCACACAGGTCATCTAAAGTACACTCTCCTCATTAATATGAAGCACCTTATCTATATTAATATCTCCTTACAACTCATTACTTTAAATGAGTCATTTACAGTACAATCACTTTCCCCATCTCTCTCATCACATCGGGTTCCAAAAACATATTCGGGCATCCATCAGAGGAAGAAATATTAGATAATACTAATAGAGATAAAGACTGCATCAGCAGCCACAAAGACAAATGAGAGAATAGAGCAGATGTAGTAGTGGAGAGAGGTTATTTTAGTGTTGATTTTATGTATATATACAGTTGAAGTCAGAAGTTTACATACACTTAGGTTGAAGTCATTCAAACTCATTTTTTTAACCACTCCACAGATTTAATATTAGCAAACTATAGAGTAATTTTTCCAGCAATTGTTTACAGACAGATTGTTTCACTTTTCATTTACTAAATCACAATTTCAGTGGGTCAGAAGTTTACATACACTAAAATAAAAGCGCATTTAAGCAGCTTGAACAATTCCAGAAAATGATGTCAAGCATTTAGCCAATTAGCTTCTGATAGGAGTTGTACTGAATTGGTGTACCTGTGGATGTATTTTAAGGCCTACCTTCAAACTCAGTGCCTCTTTGCTTGACATCATGGGAAAATCAAAAGAAACCAGCCAAGACCTCAGAAAAGATATTGTGGACCTCCACAAGTCTGGTTCATCCTTGGAAGCAATTTCCAAATGCCTGAAGGTACCACGTTCATCTGTACAAACAATAGTACCTAAGTATAAACACCATGGGACCACACAGCCATCATACCGCTCAGGAAGGAGACACATTCTGTCTCCTAGAGATGAACGTAGTTTGGTGTGAAATGTGCAAATCAATCCCAGAACAACAGCAAAGGATCTTGTGAAGATGCTAGAGGAAACCAGTAGACAAGTATCTATATCCACAGTAAAACGAGTCTTATATCCACATAACCTGAAAGGCTGCTCAGCAAGGAAGAAGCCACTGCTCCAAAACCTCCATAAAAAAGACAGACTACAGTTTGTAAGTGCACGCGGTGACAAAGATCGTACTTTTTGGAGAAATGTTCTCGGATGTTGGCCATAATGACCATCGTTATGTTTGGAGGAAAAAGGGTGAGGCTTGCAAGCCGAAGAACACCATCCCAACTGTGAAGCATGGATCATTTTGTGGGGGTGATTTGCTGCAGGAGGGAATGGTGCACTTCACAAAATAGATGACATCATGAGGAAGGAAAATGATGTGGATATATTGAAGCAAATTCTCAAAACATCAGCCAGGAAGTTAAAGCTTGTGGCAAAATGGCTTAAGGGCAACAAAGTCAAGGTATTGGAGTGGCCATCACAAAGCCCTGACCTCAATCGGATATCATTTGTGGGCAGAACTGAAAAAACTTTTGTGAGCAAGGAGGTCTGAAAACCTGACTCAGTTGCACCAGTTCTGTCTGGAGGAATGGGCCAAAATTCCAGCAACTTATTGTGAGAAGCCTGTGGAAGAATACCCAAAACATTTGACCCAAGTTAAAAAATTTAAAGGCAATGCTGCCAAATACTAACAAATTGTATGTAAACTTCTGACGCACTGGGAATGTGATGAAATGTCTACTATTATTCTGACATTTCACATTCATAGAATAAAGTAGTGATCCCAACTGACCTCAGACAGGGAATGTTTTCTATGAATAAATGTCAGAAATTGTGAAAAACTGAGTTTAAATGTATTTTGTGTATGTAAACTTCTGAGTTCAACTGTATGTATACATTTTTTTTCAATTTGTTCTTTCAGTTTAGCTTGATTTCTTGTTAGTTTTCAATCATGATCGACAATTTTAGTTATGCAGTATTAATATTTCTATATATTTAGGTTTTATTTTAGTTTTATTAATTTATAACCTACACTATATCAGTACATTTCTCATGGACATGTAGTGGTATCGCTATCTTAGAGGCTTTTTTAGTCTTTGACATTTTTAATTAGTTGGTTTTGGAGTCATGAAAATTAGTTTAATTTAGTTTCAGTTTTTCAATTTTTGTTTTTATAATTTTTTTGTTCAGTTAATGAAAATTTATTCATGTAGATTTCATTCTATTTTCGATTGACAAAAACAATTCAGAGTTAGAGAAAGTAGAGAGGAAAAGATTGTAGGCCTCTCTATCTCCTATGGTCATTTAAAGCTGAGATATTAAGTTTCATTAGTTTCTGTTCACTCTCAGCCATAAGCGTTCATGCTCTGAGCCTGTTCCTATAAGGAAGTCGTTCATCATGTTGGTGTTATATTGGGCAGGTAACACTGAGTAAGCCGTTTTGACTGCGGTATAAATCTCACCGGGTGGGGTGTTCCCATTCAGCCAGGCCCTTCATCATTGGGTTACACATGAGAGAAAGGCCTCATGATTGTCCTTCTTACTGCACAGTTAAAACAAACAGCAAACTCTATAGCAAAAAGTCATCTTTGCATAATGCAACATTCAAATAGTTATGAGATGGGGTTATGAGATGTGTAGAGTTTGGCCCATTGGTTTTCATACAAGAAATGACTCTGCTCTAGTCAAAATCAGACAGCTTTACTGGTATAGATTAGATTTGTTTTGCCTGCACAGTCGTCACAGACCTACTGTATCATAAGGAAGCGGGTACAGACTCTTTAGAAAGAGCCTACAAATCCATGCTGTTCCTTCCATCAGCTGTTCAAATGGTTTTGCGATTCACCAATTATAGCGTGATGAGAAATGGTTCCAATTACGTTTTAAGGCAGCTAAACATGCTCCAAAATCTCAAGGTTCCCTATTTTCAGTTTTGTCCTGGTGTATAGCGCTAACATATTCAGAAACTGTTCCGACAAAACTACAGAATTTAATGAATCTTTTATGCACCTTCATGTTGTTCTGAACTGGTATGACCTTCTTTCCTATGTGGAACACAAAAGAAACTTTTAGTCAGAGTCACCATTCACGTCCATTGTATGAAAAATAGCTGCAATGAAAGTGAATGGTGACTGAGACTAACATACTGCTGTAAAGGGGTTCAATGGAAAGGAGGAGGCGAGACAATATAAATAATAGTTTTAATGATAAACTTAAAAGACAACGAACACACATATGACGGACATGTCCGTAAACTATCTCTCTCTCCCGCACAATCCTCCGCAGTCGGCCTTTATCCCTCTCGGAGGCTTGATTAGCCTGATAAGGGACCGGATGTGTATGATCACAACCCGGCCCGCCCTCCGCCCTGCCACAACTGCCTAACATCTTTTGTGTTCTACCATGTAAAGAAAGTCATAGTGGTTTATACCAACATGAGGGTGAGTAAATGATGACAGAACATGTGAATATGCACAAAAAGTAATGATGACATTTAATGCATTGCCATGGCAACAGTATTTAAGATATCATATTTTTGGGTAAACTATCCCTATCATTAGCCATGCAGAGTAACTCACCTTGTTTACTTTTGTCTGAGTTTAATTTCCTATGTATGTCTTTATGAAAGTGTTCAAATAATGGCAAAAGAGAGCATGACATGTTATTGTTCTCCTTTGACAATTTCCTTTGGACAATTGAGAGGCTGTTTTAGAAATATTTCGATTTCCTGACACGTCACTTAATGTAATAAGGGACAGGCCAGCACTATTAATATTTTCCACATTAGAATAATAGTAAATTCATCAAAACTATGAACTTACAAATGAAAGTTTGGGAATCATATAGCCGCCAAAAATTAAAAAACAAAACAAAATTGATGTAATCAAGCATAAACCATTAGATTAGAAGCTTTTACGATAATAAGAAATTTAAATGAAAACATGTCCAAACCTTTGACGAGTAAAGTATGTGTATGTGATTGCTAGGATCAAGTTCTACATCTGCCCAGCATTGGTGAATGAGACAGACAGACATACAGACAGACAGACAGACAGACAGACAGACAGACAGACAGACAGGGAGACTAGAGAAAAAAAGAAATGCTCCCTGTTGATCCGCTTTTGTTGTCCATCGCTACGGAGACAGCAATCCTAAAGGGTCACATTCTCCTACTCTTGGGTGGGGGTGAATGACAATTAATCAAACAACCGTGTGTGTGCGTCAGTGTGTGTATGCAGCTTCTTAGCATTGCCACACACAGTGAAGGCAGCAGACACTGCCCCGCCGTAAGCGACCAGGCGTAGGGTGTCCCAGTGGGGAGCTCACTTCTGCTTCAGTGTGGTAATCAAGCTTACTAATTAGATTAGAGGCCGGCTTGTGTACAGCGTGTGTGTCGTGTTCCAGCACACTGACCGCAGACACAGAAACCCAGCGGGACGCCTGGCAAATCCATGGGATTCTTCCTCTTTTTGAATCCATTTCTCTCTCACTCTCGATCAAAAGAGAGAAATCCCTCACTGCCTCACCTTCTAACTCTTTCTCTCACTCTTGCTCTCTCTATCTCTTTTCACATTGTCATGAACGAGAATAAAAGTAGCTTCATTCTTTTCAGTCGTTCTAATGATGCTTTGGTGATGGATTGTTTTGCTGTCTGTGCTGTGTTGCCACATGTAAAGAAGGGGTTTAACTTGCAGACAAGGATTTAACTGGCCCTATAGACACTTTAAAATATTCTTAGCTTTTACCTCTAAGCTGTTATTGTACATATCTATTAATTGTTTATTATTACTGAATTTAATAAACAGAAATGATTACAATAAAATTAACAAAAATGTAAAATAAGCCAGATGAAAATTAGAGTTTCTCTTTTTACTGAGACTTTTACTGAAGTCTCCAGAGTTCATTTTTTCCACATGAAAAAGACCCAAGTAATCTAATCTATATGTCTCCCCTAGTTTTAGAAGAGATCTCAATAATGTCTCAAACTGGGCTCAGATTTGCCAAGATACCAAAGTCTGTTTTTTTTTTATAGTATATGAACTCAAATATTTCTTATCAAATTTGACTAAGACCAAATTATCTTAGCTAGGCAAAATTTACATTTATTTTATAAGAGCTATATTTGTACTTTATGTCAGCAACTTGTCTAATTGCATTCATTGTATAGGGATTTTAGAAGGAACATCTGAGACCAAGTTAAAGGGATAGTTCACCCCAAAAATGAACAGTCTCTCATGATTTACTCACTCTCACGCCATCCCAGATGTGGATGACTTTCTTTCTTCTGCAGAACACAAACAAAGAGTTTTATCTCAGCTCTGTACACACATATGACAAGTGAATGGTGACCACAATTTTAAAGCTCCAAAAAGCACATAAACGAAGCAGAAAAGTAATCCATAAGACTCCAGTGGTTTAATCCATGTCTTCAGAAGTGATATCGTAGGTGTGGTGATAAACAACAATATTTAAATCCTTTTTTATTGTACATTCTTCTCCCTGCCCACTAGGTGGCGATATGCATGAAGAACACATCGCTAAAAACAAAATAAGAAAAATGTGAAAGTGGAGATCGATAGTAAAATTGACTTATATATTGGATTACTCTTATGGAGTACTTTTATGCTGCCTTTATGTGCTTTTTGGAGCTTCATAATTTTGGTCACCATTCACTTGCATTGTATGGACCCACAGAGCTGAGATATTCTTCTAAAAATCATCATTTTTGGATGAACTATCCCTTTAAAATTTGTATTTTATGTAACTGAGAATTTCATGAGCTACTGTATGAAAGAGCAATCTCTCCCTGCAACATAATAGTCCTCTGTGAAGACTTATTGTGGCATGAAAGTTTGCACAAATTTGAGCATAAAATGCACATGAATTTCAGAATATCTTTGTAGTTGGTATTTCCACCATTTTTTTTTTTAATGGCAGCATGCACTCTTGCAGCTCTGTACATGTATGACATTGTGTCATACAATCCCAGGTGCCCACACACCACTACAACAATTTATTCATCCATTTTTCCAGATTTCTTCTGCTACTACGTCAGAACGTCAGTGACATCCGGGCAATCTCAATGCTGATTGGCTGTTACGACAACGTGTCAAGCTAATTTCTCGCTCGAGTTGAAACATTTCAACGAATGAAGCGAATGAAGCGATTTCGCGTGTTCGAGTCGTGCCATTCACTTCATTCATTCGCATTTATTTGCACCTTTGCATTGACTTTGTATGTAATCACGCCGTGCGAAACCCTTGCTTCATGTTGTATGTGAACGCACCATTAGAGGTGCTATAACGACAATTCATCTTATTCTCTTCTACACAAATCCTGCGTAAAATGTCAGACAATCAGTTCATAATCATATCTAAACACTTTTACTCATCACATGACTTAAAGGTGATACATTTCAACGGCTGAATTACATAACCAACTACAGTACATTTACACACTTTTTCAAATACGATCTAATTGCGCAGCAGCTCTACTGATGGACTGTGGGTGCTTCAGAAATTGCATTTTTCATCTTACATCTAGTTTTTGTAAGTTAGGTTTAGGTTTAAGGTTGAGGATATAGGTAGGTAGGTTTTGTTGAATTAAAACTCAAAAGAGCATTAAAAACCTCATCTATTTGGGAGAGCATTTAACTCGCTTTTAGCACCACACAGTGGACACTTCACATCAGAACTGCCACGATATGTATAACTAGTAACTAGTACCAACCGGCTGAGAACGCCCAGAGTCAGACCAGTTTAAACAGACGCAAGGTAATCTGTACTTGAAGTGAAGCTGATTCACATAGAGAGATTTGTGAGATGCCCAGAGGGGGAAAGGCCTCTATTATGCATTTTGCAAGAATTGACCAAGTCCATAACCGTGAGTCATTTCTGTGATGCCCTGAAAAACTCACACGCACCCTATAGCAATTAATCCGTGAACCAGTGGCATAACATGTTTAAGAAATATGCCATTACAGCATTGTGCGAAAATGACACAGGAAGTGCTCTTTTGTTCTGAGTTCGCTTTCTTTAACATTCTCTTTAGAAACAGAGAGGCAAGGAGCGCCCCTGATTGCTGAATGGATTGTCCCAATTGAACAGTGGTGGGGGGGAGGCGGTGAGCAAATTGCACCCAATTTGAGGGAAGAAAAAGGGAAGTGTTGGTGTGAGCAGAACGCACTCCCACAGCCTGGCCATTCATCGCTTCCATTTCTCTGGGTTGGAGCCTTCTTCTCCAGCCAAATAACAAGTGATAAAAACAAAAGAGGGGTGTGTGGAGGGTACTGTGGCCCGGGAACAGGGGGAGTGAACTGTTAATCATAGCAGCCACAGAGAAAGTTCCAGAAGAATCGTGTATCGACCTCATGAGATGTCTGGGCCCGGCTGGTGGTGCCCGGTCCAAGAGCAGCGTGAGAATTCTGCTCCAGGTCTCACTCTTGACCCGATCGTGTCTCTTCGCAGCAGGAGACAGCGATGAGCCTAAAACGTCCTCACTCAGGGTGTGCTTTGCCATTTAACTGGTGAGGCTGGGGCACCAGCTTGCTTCCCAGCTAAACCAGCTGAGCTCCAGTTTGGCCAGGCTCGGTGACCAACTTAGACCAGCTAAGCCTAGTCTGGTTTGAGATTTTTTCAAATATGTGTTTTTTTTATCATGTTTATAAATATAACAAGAAGAAAAAAATTCAATGCATTGAAGAATTCTTTTTTTGACTTAATTCAAATGTAAAACAAATACATTTCTCACCCCATTGGCAATTTTTTACCCCTTTCTTGTTTTTGAAACAAACCTTATTTTTTTTTAGATTTCATCAACAAAAGATGTCTTTCTTCTTGAATATACATATAATATAAAGATACAAATATACTGAAAAATTGTTAATTTCAAATTCATAAAATGTGGTAATATTGAGATCTTTTTATTTTAATATATTGTTAACACTTTTCAAAATGGTTTCATTTGCTAACATTATTTAATACATGAGGTATCATAAACTAACATTGAACAATACATTTTTACAGCATTTGTTAATCTTGGTTAATGATAGTTTCAAAAGATTTTTTTTATTAGTAATTATGTATTAAATATGTATTTTAATGTTATTTAATAATGTATTAAAATGTATCAGCTAACTCATTTTAACAAGTAGAACTTTACTGTAAAGTTTCACAATCTATCAAATCTTCCCCTTTGATGGTTTAATGCCGTAAAACTGGCACATTTCCTGTCTGAATCCAGTTCTAAACCTCAAAAATGCCATGCGGGTGGCAAACGCTTTCCAGATTTATCCAGGTACTGGGAAAGATTCCCAGAGAGTTCCTTTCTTTTGCAACTGAAAGATTTTGCATGTTAGTGGCTCATGTTAGTGGTTATAGTTTCTGCCCATGTGAGGAAATGTGTATTGCTAAGAATCACTCCCATAGCTCAAGAGGCTTATCAGTTATGTATCAATTTTGTCTCATAAAATAAAAAATAAAAAAATGAATATTCTCTCATCATTTACTCGCCCTCATGCCATCCCAGATGTGTATGAATTTCTTTCTTTTGCTGAACTCAAAAGATTTTTAAAAGAATATTTCAGCTCTGTAGGTCCATACAAGACTCAAGTGGTTTAATCCATGTCTTCAGAAGCAAAATGATAGGTGTGGGTGAGAAAAAGATCAATATTTAAGTATTTCTTTACTTTGCACAAAGAATGCGAATGGTCAAAAACAAAAGAAGAAGAATGTGGAAGTAAAAGCGGAGATTGATAGTGAAACAAGGGCTTAAATATTGATCTGTTTGTCACCCACACCTATCATATTGTAAAACAGTTAAAGGATGGGCAAGGAGGAGGCGAGAACCGGCTTGTCAACATAAATAATAATTTAATAAGAAACTTAAAACACAACATAAACAAACACACATGACGGACATGCCCGTAATTCTCTCTCTCTCAAACAATCGTCACCGGCCGCCTTTATCCCTCGCGCGCCTCATCAGGCCGATTGGGGACTGGGCGCGCGATATTCCGACCCGGCCCCGCCCCCCTCCGCTCCACACATATCACTTCTGAAGACATGGATTAACCACTGGATTCTTATGGATTACTTTTATGCTCACCACAGCCACGTAATTTTCCGGAGATAAGGCTGAATGTGCCTTAATATGCTTTTTTGAGTTGACCCTGTTGACTTGCATTGTATGGACAAACAGAGCTGAAATATTTTTCTAAAAATGTTTGTTTGTGTTCAGCAGAAGAAAGAAAGTCATTCACATCTGGGATGCCATGAGAGTGAGTAAATGATGAGGGGAGAACTATGCTTTAAGCAAAGATCTCAATTTGTTCTTCATTTAATCAACAAAATGAGGTAGAAAAGAGATCTCATTTGTGATTGTTCTTTCCCATGGGTGGTTCTCAGATTAACTTTTTAAAGTGCTTTGCCTATCGGCGATTAAAGGCTCAATTTTAAACACAAATGATAAAAAAGATGATTCGTCTTTTCCTTTTTATCAATATCTGGAGACAAAAGAGAGGTGTTTCTTTGGCAACATGCATTGTGGTCAATCCAGGGTTCGTACAGATGCTTCAAATTTAAATTCAAGGACCTTCAAGGACTTTTCGAGCATTTGTATCTGTTTTCAAGGACTGTGCTTGAGATGTCATTAAAATAATTCTTTATTTGTTCATTTTTTATTTAATATTTTATTCATTCAGTTCATTTATTTTTATAAAAACACTCATTACAAGTACAACCTATCTCAATATGCATCTTTAACTACACATTCTCAGTAGCAATTCTTGGTTCATTCATGAAGTAATTGATGTGCAATTGTAGTGTGCACCTTAAAACACACTTTAAAAAAAAAAGTTGACTTTCCAGCTTATAAAATATTAAAATGTTCCATTCAGTTCAGTTTTTGCCTATAAACGCTGAGGGTAAACATTTTGAAACATATATACATTCATTTTTATTAATAAAGGACAACTTGGCTTTTGTTCTTGTATTTAATTCTGTTTCACGAATGAAGCAAGTTAACACTAATGAGGGGTTAAATGGTTTACAACGCCACATGTTGAGGGTTCATTGGGATACAACACTGTTACGAGGAGGAGGGCGTGGCCGGGCCGTGACGACGCACGCCAGCGCTGAATCGTCGTAATGAGCTGGGAGGGGGATAAAGACGTGCTGGGAGCGCCAGTTCGAGAGAGACAGACACACGTGGCCGGTTACCATGGTACAACAGTCAACATAACTTTAATGACTTAAAAGAACTTAAACATAATATAAAACACATAGACGCACGCGCACCCCCCCACACACAGCGGCCTGTGTCTCTCTCTGCTCATTTTTATCCCCCTCCCAGCGCCAGGTGTGCGTCGTCACGGCCCGGCCACGCCCTCTTTGTCACAAATACCATATATTTTTGTGTGAAAATATTAGTCAAAATGTTAATTAATAACTTGGGCAATAACTGGGGAAAATCACTATATGGATAATTTAGCAGTCTCTGAATTTTGGCTTTAAAAATTATTTTCCACAACTTTTTTGTATTTGAAAAAACGTTAAAACATAAAAAATAAAAGGGTTTTAATACCAATAATACCAATGCCATGAAAATTATTTAAATTAATAATAATAATTTTGTTTAGCTTTTTTGCACACTTGTTCTGCTTTACACTTATGCTTTTATTAAAAAATAAAATAAAAAATGGGATCTCTGGAGTTGCGAGTTTGAATCCAGGGCATGCTGAGTGACTCCAGCCAGGTCTCCTAAGCAACCAAATTGCTTGTGGTAATTTGTGCGTGGATCACAGAGAGTAGCATTAGCCTCCACATGCTGTGAGTCTCCACTGTGTCATGCACAATGAGCCACGTGATAAGATGCGTGGAGTGATGGTCTCAGAAGCGGAGGCAACTGAGAATTGTCCTCCACCATCCGGATTGAGGTGAGTAACCGCACCACCATGAGGACCTACTAAGAAGTGGGAATTGGGCATTCCAAATTGGGGAGAAATGGGGATAACAAAATAAATAAATAAAATAAGTATTCAAGCCATTTCATATCATTAAAGGTTGACAAATGGCTTTTTTTTCTTTTGGCTATTTGCAAGCTTTTCCATGATTAAAAAATTTCAAGAGATGCGTTTGTCAACATATATTGATATTGACCCACACGCTGTCAGAAGTAACCTATTACAATTTTCTATAATTCGAGGTAACCCCCTCAATCAAAACAAGCAAGTACAACCCCCCCACACACACACACACATTTATACCATGATCAATGGAAACAAGTAAATGCTTCATGCTGCAACCCCCCCAATATTCAAGACAAATCTACGCCCTTGGTATTATGCCTTCTGACTCTTTCCATGTATTCTGGTATTGCTGGCTTCTAACGTCACTGTGTTTGTCTGTTTCTACCCATAGTTGTCCAGATTCACGTACTAAAAGGAGACAAGGCGGGCGAATGGTGGAAATTCACCATCAACATCATATCTGTGTATAAGCAGGGCGGACACCGCATTCGCAGAGGAGACCAGCTCCTGTGGGTTCGTGCTAAAGACGTGGCGTGCAAGTGTCTGAAAATCAAACCCGGCAGGAAGTACCTGCTCATGGGTTCCGATGACGACGACTCCAGAGGTCAGAGCGGCGTAGTGGCGGACAAAAGCAGCCTGCTTATCCCCTGGAAAGACCTATGGGCCCGTCGGCTAAGAAAGTTCCAGCAACGTGACAAGAGGGGTAAATGCTAGAGGGGAAACTTTGAAGAACAGGAGGGAAGACACAATAATGACCCAAGCACCTACAAGTTGGTGCGGATGGTTGTTGTTGTTGTTGTTGTTGTTGTTGTTGTTAACATTGATCAGAATTGTGGTGAAGGACAACCATTTTTGCAGTTTTGCCTTCCATAGTAAGTAATTTGTTTCCCATCAAGATTTTTATTTTTTCATATCTTCAACTTTGCAGAATTTGCACCTACTGTTAAGTATACATATATGTAAAGTCGTGTTAGTGTGATCCTTTCTGGTGTCTCTTTATGATTTCTGTCTTTTTTCACAAAGGATGAAAGAGAAACAAGCTACTGAGTCACTATATCTGCGTGAAAATGATCCTGCAGGATTAATGTGTTGGCTTCTAGGACAGTGAATATTTCAAAGCTCAAAGTACATACAGCACACGACCAGTCAAAAGTCTGGATATACTACTACTCATGATTATTAAGTTCTTTTGATTAAAAGGCTTATGCATAAGTGCATGAAGTGATTTTGTTGGCCAAAATAAATTGTTCCTATGTAAACATTTCTTCCCAAAACTAACATTATAATGACTCCTTCAGTAGTGTTTAAAAAGAAAGATAGCTATAGTTGTATAATAAGAGTTATTCTCTTGGTCACTATGTAATTCTCATACATAAATGTTGTCTGATACAAAAACTCGAGACTGCTTGGTCCAGATGTCTTCGAGCGCAATAGCGCATTGGTGGAAGGATGAGTTGCCTGCTCGTTGGTTTGACGAGGTGTGTTCCTGTAACACTGACTGCCCCCTACTGCATCAACGTGGTACATCAAACTTGATTTGGTCCGATGGTAGGATACAGGTCAAGGCCATGATTACACATCATTTTTCACATAAATAATTGCACTAAATGAATGCATTAAATAGACAGCCCAAGCAATAAAAAGAAAGAGTAGGTGTGTCCAAACTTTTGACTGTTTGTGTATATTATTTATAGTTTTATGGCAACATATGCAAGGCATGATTATGATAGAATCGTAAAAAAGAGAGTCTTTAGTCAATCTGTGGTTTTAAGCCAATACATGCCAAAATTAGGTAATTAGGTCTAACCAACATGTCTTTTGCAATCTTTCCTCTCAGATTGAAAATCTTTTGACAATGCCTCACTGATTAAGTATTTTGATTGGTTCAAAATGGTATGACATCATAATGAAATTAAATCATAATGTTATGAATCATAAGCCGCTACTTTAGGCCATTGATATTAACTGTGGTGATGTGATCTTTAAAGTGTGAAGTCTACCTTCTTTTCCATAACTAGCTATAGTATGAGTTTAGTTATACAAATAGAGGATTATTTTTAACCACTTTATGATTATTTGTAATTGTATTTTCATTATGAAGAAGTTCCCTATTCATTGTTATAAATGTACAGAATAAATCTGAGATTTTGCAGACATTTAAAATGCAACACACCCAGTATTCCCCAAGATTAGGCGTCTGCTTATCTGTAAAACTGACTGAAAAAAAAAAAAAAAGGTTTCATGTTTTTTAATTGTCCTAATTGTTCTTTGAGTTCTGATATGAAGACAAATAAATAGTGTGGTCAGACTTTAAAGATCTACAGTAGATACTATAAATGAGACATAAAACAGGTAAAGTTGAGGGATGATGTGATTAAAGGTACATTTATTCCATAATATAAAAAATAAAAATAAAAAAAACAATGAATAAGAGCCTGATTTGAATACACTTCCAAAATTGTCTTTGGATGGTTTTCACAGCTATATTTACCAGTGTATACAAAACGCAAGGTTACATCCTTCCAAAACAAATGAGATAAAATCGGCTCTTATTATCGAGTCAAACTAAAATGTTCTGCGTTATCACTTATGTGGTACCTTTCTATGTTTGGTACTGGTGATATGTATGCTCTACTGTTATTTGTATAGTTGTATAGTTTTTTTTTTTGTACAATATTTAGTAGATAATATTCACAAGCTATTAACCCTTTTTATGCCATGAACTTGATATTCTGAAAAGGAAAAAAATATATTTTTTAGTGATTTCTTTGTTTACGTAAGTTGATAGTGTAGAGAGGGGGTTGTACAGTATCTAAGTGACATGAAAATGCACACGCGTGCACACACACACACACACACACACACACACACACACACATACACATACACACACACACACACACACACACACACACACACACACACATACACACACATATACACACACACACACACACACACACATATACACACATACATACACACACCCACACACAGTTAACATTCTGTTACTGTCAAGCTATGAAACTCTGACAGTGGATAAGACGTAAAAGTCAATGACTACAGTTAATAAAAACTCACACATGATCTAGTCTTTGGAGACATCCTGACCTCACAAGTACACTTTGACCAGTTTTCCAGACATTTTGGACAGCAACTGTTTTGAACTGAAGTTTTTGATGAAGACATTTACTATGTTCATGGCTCTCATGTATATGATGTTTTACTGTATACTTTGCAAAAGCTGTGTATTGTCAAGTAATGCATACTAATATATTATGATTCTCATAAATGAACATATTTAATGATACATGAACTCACATGGCTGTGTGTTTCTTTTTGGTCCAATATGTTATAAGTAGTACTGTATATTATAAGTGAACTAAAAATGCAAGATTTATATACAGCAGATTATAAACTTACTGTAAAATGACGCAGAGTCAGAATGATACAAATATTTCTGTGAATAGTTCTAAATAAATCACACACACACACACACACACACACACACACACACACACACACACACACACACACACACACACACACACACACACACACACACACACACATGTTGTGTTTCCATGTTTTATGGGGACTTTCCATTGACATAATGGTTTTTATACTGTACAAACTTTATATTCTATCCCCTAAACCTAACCCTACCCCTAAACCTAACCCTCACAGAAAACTTTCTGCATTTTTACATTTTCAAAAAACATAATTTAGTATGATTTATAAGCTGTTTTCCTCATGGGGATCCGACAAAATGTCCCCACAAGGTCCAAAATTTTGGGTTTTACTATCCTTATGGGGACATTTGGTCCCCACAAAGTGATAAATACACGCTCACACATACACACACACACACACACACACACAAATAAATTTAAATAATATTGTTAAAATTATTATATTTTTCATGTATTTTACAATTTACAGTACATTTTGCATTGTTATAAAATATTGATTATTGAAACTGAAATGATTATTGTTATAATTATGAATATTAATAATCATATTTTTGTTTACTTTGTGCTGCATATCTGCTGCTCAGATTTCTGCTTTAATGAGGTTGAATAAATGAAAATCTTAGAATGGAAAAAGACCTATGCAGTGATGCAGTCCTGTCCTATCAGCACAGGTTGGAAGGGCAGCACAGGGGAGTGTTGTAGCTGTATCAAAAAAATGAACAAGAAATCTTCTGATGCTTAAAAACTGAATACAAAATGCTAAATCCAGAATAACAATCCAAAAACGCCAAAAGCCTAAATAGCGAGCCAAGTTAAACATAACCACATACGTCAAGTGCCGTGCGGGTTGGAGAGACTGTTAAACTCAAAGCAAATAGTTAGTGTGAACAATAAAATGTCAAAATTTTGTTTTTTGTGACAAAAGTCCAGCAGCGGACAAGCTATGCTGCATCATCATTTACTTTGGTTCTCTAAATATCAATAAAGACTGATGATTTCTAAAAGGGTTTTAACATGTAAATGTCAGGCCACGTGCATTTTAGATTGTAGTTAACAGAGATATATCATGCAGGTGAAGCAGACCACGAGGGCCAGTAATAGGGCGGTTGCTTGGAGGCTCACATTCAAATGAAAAATAAGCCATCCAAGTTCACTTATTTATGTTCAACAGTGGAATTTCTGGTGAAAACTACATGTTGATGAAGTGCTAATATCCACCAATCAGAGAATCACAGTCCACAAAGAGCAGCAAAAGAGCTCTGCAGTGACCCCCCCTCATGCACACACACACACACACACACACACACACACACACACACACACACACACACACACACACACACACACACACACACACACACACACACACACACTCATGTTGTGTTTCCATGTTTTATGGGGACTTTCCATTGACATAATGGTTTTTATACTGTACAAACTTTATATTCTATCCCCTAAACCTAACCCTACCCCTAAACCTAACCCTCACAGAAAACTTTCTGCATTTTTACATTTTCAAAAAACATAATTTAGTATGATTTATAAGCTGTCCGACAAAATGTCCCCACAAGGTCCAAAATTTTGGGTTTTACTATCCTTATGGGGACATTTGGTCCCCACAAAGTGATAAATACACGCTCACACACACACACACACACACTTCCATGAAGTGCTGTGAATGACACAATTGAGTTGGTCTTTCTACACTCTCAAGCTACTTATATTTTTGTTGATCATTAAATCAGATTTCTGTTTTTCATAGTTTTTTATTGCTTCGTGGGATTGTAGTTCATTCTATCATTAAAGACATTACAGTTTTTTTTATTCGCTTTGGTACTATTTTCACAAGTAAGGTGTACATTTTCAAAAGTCTTAGTACAAAAATCCAAACTGATCACACTTGTAACACAGCAGTCCACATAATCATTGTTTCAAAAGCAAGATTATTGTAATATGTAATGAGAACATTTGGTTTAATCACAGAAACACAACAGTATGATCTTCTTTCAACTTAGTACTTTTACAGTAACAATCAGTTCATCCAAAAGCAAAGAATGCAAGATACATGTTTCAAATCGGCCTTAGAAGTGCTGAAATTAATAGGCTACAGTACTATAAAAGACAGATTACACAGTTTTCACATTAGGCAATACACTTACATTACCCAACATTTACATAATCTATAATTTCCAAAATATCCATCATATGTGTAATCAAGTGAAGGATCAATGAAGACATCCTCTACAATCATTTGGGCAAATTACTGTAGTTTTTATTTTTCAGATATAATTGTAACATAGGTATACTTTCTATAATGAAATGTAACTAAATGAGAACAAAACATAACATTTAATGCACACATTACATTAATTTGGATCAAGCCTGTCTTGAGCATTTGGCCATAGATTCTCGTCCACATCACAATGAATGTTATCATTGTTCGTGCACCTTGGGAAAAACCTTTTGGCGTGACGAATCCATGCTTGACATTGGTCTACACTGATGTCATCACATGCATCATCCATGGCCTGAAGGAGGGTGGCATGCTCAAGGGGTTGGCGATCATAGACCTTCCACCTCCATGCTGAAAAGAATTCCTCAATAGGGTTGAGGAAAGGAGAGTATGGAGGCAGGTAGAGGGTCATGAATCGGGGATGGGCCTGAAACCATGCTTGAATTACCTCTGCGTGGTGGAACCTCACATTGTCCCACACAATTACATAGGTGACCCCTTCACCTTGACAGGCCGGCTCAATTTCATTGAGAAACTCAATAAGATGTGCAGCATTATAGGAACCAAGGCCTACGTCCTACGACACCGTCTTCAGAGATAGCTGCGCACATGGAGATGTTTCCTCCACGTTGTCCAGGCACTTGGACAGTGGCCCGTTGGCCGATGATGTTCCGTCCACGGCGACGAGTTTTGGCCAGGTTAAAGCCCGCTTCATCAACAAAAATGTACTTGTGATGGTTCACATCAGCGTCAAGCACCATAACCCTCTAAAAAATATATTTTGGTTAGTTCTTTTTACAGTGTTGTTCCAATATACATATGACGTAAGTGATGCATCAAATAGTAACAGTAATACAATATATAGTGCTGTACCTGAACATACTCAGCCCTTAGTTGTTTCACCCGGTCATTGTTTCTCTCAAAAGGCACCAGGTAAATTTGTTTCATTGATACCTGGTGCCTCTTTAAAAGGCGGCCTACTGTTGGTAGGCTGATGGATGCCACATTGGCAAAGGTGTCATTGTTCTCCTAAATTGCCTGCTTTATTTCTGACAGCCGTATATCATTCCTGGCCCTCACCATTTCCACCACTGCCCTCTCTTGCTGGTCGGTCAGCACACGGCCACGGCCACCAATATGGGGTTTTCTGTCAATTCTAAGCATAAAAGAGTATACTGTCAATAAATCATACTGTACCAATACTGTAACATGTCTGATGAATTTACATGCATTACAATTTACTGTAAATTTAATATAGTATACATCCTCCACACTTACCAGTTTTCTTGGTGAAAAGTTTGGATGATAGAATTGACAGTTTATCTTTTTAGATTTGGATCAACTAATCTGGCAGCCTCTGCCATAGTAAGGCCTCGGTTCACCACCTGATCAACGATGATGGCCCGGACTTCATTAGAGACAACAGTTCTGCCTCCCTCTCTCTGATGACCAACCCTTTGACGGGCCCCATGCCCAACTCTCTGACCTCTCTGACCTAGCCCATGCCCACCTCTCTGACCTCTCTGACCTAGCCCATGCCCACCTCTCTGACCTCTCTGGCCTAGCCCATGCCCAGCTCTCTGAACTCTCTGACGGATCCCTTGTCCACGAGCTCTTCCTATTCCTTGCTGTCTATCCTGCTCCATGTTGAAAGAAAATGCCAGTGTTTACACACCCACTATAGTGGCCAATTGTGGTTACCACTATGTGAAATCAATTAGCAATAACGAGTATTCATCATGTGTGGTTACACGTAATTTACGTAAATGTTCATACAAACACACATTTTATTTCTGTAGTTCTCAAAATCCATATACTGTATATTGCTGAAATGAAAATCTATAGGTTTACCAAATGATTAATTGATTAACCATTAAGATATAAACTTCTGCCATATCACACATTGCGTCATTTGATTTTCATAGAAACATGTTAATTAAACAAGGAAGGCTTTCTCACATTAACTTACATCTGATTTCCGTCTGTATGTGGTATTATGCTGTAGAAAGACCAGTATCATAGTATACTGTGTACATTACTTCATATTAAAATATAGTCATATATCTTGTCAATTTGATAAAGAAGCACTGGTACTTTTGACACCAATACAAGATGTTAAAAACGTTCGGGGGCTGAAAACATTTGAGGCTTAAGCCCAGTAGACTTGCCCTAACACTGCCCAGTCCTTTACATAGCAGAACTGGCCAACACTGACTGAATCCATTAAATGTACCAATAAATTTGACCTTGATCACCAATAAGGAGATCAGAGATAAAGCCCCAAATTGGTTGACCACTATGCAAAATGTAACAAAGTCTTGTTCAGTATTTAGGGCTGAATGATTAGCCTAATATGAAGCTAGAGTAGCCCCTTACATTGTTATAAGCGGTTTAAAAACCAATCCAAACACTCCCGATGCTTTTCTGGTGTCTTGTCTCGTGAGCATCAGGGTTCAGCTTTTTCTTGTCACCAGTTTGGAAACAAATCGAATGCACATTCAGCATGTGCACTTCCCAGTTCTCGTTCTTTAACACCCTCCCCATCCTTCTCGCTCTTGTCTCCCACAGAGAATAGCCCAAAGCCCTTGAGAATTGCACCATGAGAAACAAATGCCCAGGCGCCTTAATGGAGTCCAAATCAGAGTGGGATTCAAAGAGGTGCTCAATATCAAGCGCTTCACCCAATCACACACACACACACACAAAATGGGAGCCCAAGTGTTTGACACCTATGCCCTTGGCATTTCTCTCTGTCCTTTTCTCTTATTCCTTTCACTCATTCTCTCCATTTCCCTCTCTCTTTCACTGCTAATTTCTAGCTTACGAGACAGGGCCACAAAGCCGCCTCTCATGTGCAGAAGAGTGGCTGGGATTCCTTTGCGCACACAGGAATGTGAGGTTGGGTTTTCTTTCTTATCTCATTAACATTTCCATGCAGGATTAAGCTACTTGGCCCCAAGGACCTGTATGTTATATATGTCAGCAATTCTCTGGGATAGCCACACTCTCACGGGCAGAAAGTAAACAACGCAAATGACAATTCGCCGATGCTCAAGCACTCTTAATTTTAATCACACAGTTTCAAGAAAGGGCTAAGGCAGGTGTGAGTTTGATGCTCTTGTTTTGGCAGTGGGATGACTAAATATACACTTTTTACCTTACAGAGAGCAGCACACAGTCTTAAGTGTTAGTGTCGAAGAGAGACAAGAAATGTAGGGAAAAAAGTATAACTTAAGGAGATATGAAATCCTACAAAAAGCTCTAATAATTAACATTAACAAAGCTAAATGGTCTGCACTTATATAGCGCCTTTTTAACTTTAATGGTATTCAAAGTGCTTTACACTGTGACACATTCACTCATCAATGGCGGCAGAGCTGTCATGCAAGGCGCTAGCCTGCCATTGGGAGCAACTTGGGATTCAGTGTCTTGCCCAAGGACATTTTGGCATGTGGAGTCATGTGGGCCGGGATTCGATCCACCAATTCTGCGATTAGTAGCCGACCCGCTCTATCAACTGAGGCTAACTACCTAATGTATTAACTAATGTTAACTAATGGAAACTTATTGTAAAGTATTACCAAGATCTTAAAGAAATAGTTTTCCCAAAAATGAAAATTCTGTCATTATTTAATCACCCTCATGTCCTTCCGATCCCTGTTTGTGGTTATTTTAACCGTTGAACACAAACTGATCATTTTTGAAGAATCTTCAAACTGCTCTCATTCATACGACAGTTGACAGCCATTTCAAGCATGAAAAATTACATAAAAGCACCATAAAAGTCCAGATATACTTTATTCAAAGCCATATGAAAAAAAGCCACTATTTTGTCCCTACACTTTGATAATATTTCTCTCCTTTGAAGCTCTGAAAAAAACCACATTTAACGGGTCAGTTTAAATGTATTGAATGGAGGGAAAGATTTTAAGTATATAATGTTCTTAACACAAAATTATAAAGTGGCTTCAAAAGGAATTATATTTTTATTAAATGTACATTTATATCTCTATAATGAATTTTATTTAACCCTGGGATTAAAGATAGTGGCATTTTGTTTATTTTTTAACCTTTTTTTAATATATATTTTTTTTAATTTGGGCGATGTCGTGCGATATAAGCCATGAACCATTTTTCCCCTTTAAAATGGAAATGCAAAAATCTATACGCATTTTTTTTTTGGAAAGTTGTTGAAACATAATGTGTGTGTCTTTTTTTTTTTTTTTTTGGAATTGCACTTATTTTTTGTGTACAGTTTAATTCTGCGTTCTAAACTCAGAAATGTAAAATTGATTAATTGATACCAAATGTTTCTAAAGTCCAGTGAAGATCCCACCAAAGAATATCATCAATTCAGAATTGATTTATCCAGAACTTAAGTAGATCAAATCAGAATATTTCAAGAGCGTTCCCTCTGAAAGAGAAAATCCGCTGTCAAATGCTCTTGGATTATGCTCTAGGATTCCCTAATGGGAATACAAAGAGAAAGAGAACTCCAAAGAAGTGTGGACAGAAATACAACAGTATGGTGAAAGCATGGAATTTTCCATCCTTCACAAGCAATCCCTATTGACCCCCATTTCATCAGAATACATTAATATTCCTGAGTACTGGCACAGACCAGCAGTCCTCACCATCCGAACAAAGTATGCACTGACTTTGACGTCTGGGATCTTCAAATAAACCCCAGCTGGGAGCCATGGGGACATGGAAGCGGAATTAACTGCTAAATTAGCTGACCTTCATCCTGTTGTTTCTCCAAACCTGCCTGCTGGGGGCCCCTCGCTCCACCGTAACCAGGGTCTCCTGCCCCAACAATGTGGGCATTTCCCTTCATACTGGTACACAAGACGGTAGGTTTACTGTGCAAACAAGACCCAGTACTGCCAAAGGATTTCATTCCGACATTCCAAACATCATTCTTTCTGTTTCTCTGTCACTCTCACGTTGCTTTCTTCACCTTTGCCAATGCTTCTGATCTGATAAAAAGAATGTGACTCTAAATGATGGTTGGATTGTTGTTGGTGAATTTACTTTAGAAGATCTTTGATGGAGAACTATGTTGCATCATGCTTCTTTTCACCTGGCAGAAGAAAAAAAGGTAGTGTTTAAGGTACAAAGCCTTGTTTTGGGTTCATATTTGTAAAGCAGACAAAGTAGACAAAAATACCCCCCTCTCCAGAGGAACAAATCATTTAAATGTACCCTCAAAGGCACAAAATTGGTCCTTGGGGTACAATTTTAACTAGAGGTGCAGTAAAGGTCCCCTTGAAGGTACCATCCCAGTGACGGCCCTTTAAATGGTACCTTTTTTCTGAGAGTGCATCATATCAAAACCCAAGGCTATCAGGGGCCTGGGTAGCTCAGCGAGTAAACACGCTGACTACCACCCCTGGAGTGGCAAGTTCGAATCCAGGGCCTGCTGAGTGACTCCAGCCAGGTCTCCTAATCAAACAAATTGGCCCGGTTGTTAGAGAGAGTAGAGTCACATGAGGTAACCTCCTCGTAGTCGCTATAATGTGGTTCTCACTCTCGGTGGGATGCGTGGTTGTGCGTGGATGCCGTGGAGAATGGTGTGAAGCCTCCACATGCACTACGTCTCCATGGTAACACACTCAACAAGCCACGTGATAAGATGCGCGGACTGACGGTCTCAGACGTGGAGGCAACTGAGATTCGTCCTCCACCACCCGGATTGAGGCGAGTCACTACACCACCATGAGGACTTAGAGTGCATTGGGAATTGGGTGTTCCAAATTGGGGAGAAAGGGGGATAAATAAAGAAAATAAAAACCCCAAGGCTATCTTTGGAACACTCCCTGGGTTCAGGCTGGTCGAGCTAATGCGCATGTACTGCACATTCTTGACTAGACTGACAGGAGGCGAGGTCTGTATATAAAAGGTGATTGGTTTCTTTTTCATGTAAGTCAGGACATCCTATTCTACATCCACTATATTGTGTGTTCTGATTTTTCCCATTCATTTTAATACAAGGGATCTGTCTTGGGCAAAACAGTCTCCAATATATTTTTTTTATGCTGTCATTTGGGCGTTTTCCAAACTGCTTACCCTTGAAGGGCACTGCGGGAAGGGGACACCACTGAAAGGGTCATTCCAAAGGAAAGTGAGAAAATATTTTTTTCACAAAGGGACCTTCCACAAGACTGTCAGCAGAGGGTACATTCATACAGTACAGTATGCTCCATTCAGAGTGCCCACTTTAAGAGCTCTGTCCTTCAGAGTGATTTGGGCATAGGGATGATCACTTTCGATTAATTTAGATTTGCCCATTGTCACAAAGTAAACCCCTTTAGGGTGACACAACATTTTTTATGTACATTATATATGTATTTATTTTCTAATTATTGTCATCAGATGACCTGAAACTGCTATAGCACACTGAAACAGTGAGAGGGGAAGGGGGGGGTAATAGCTCCCAGCTGGCTCTCTGTCAGTGTAACAATGGCCCGACTCTGATAAACACATACAGGAGGTGATCTCCTCTGCCAGGTGAGAGTGAGCTGAGCGTTCTCATGAAACACTGGACTGTGATGAAATGCCTTGTCATCTCCATACAGCCCCTGACAAGTATCTGCAGTCACACATGAACATCCCAATTTCACACATACATTACAAACACATACTGAACTGTCACATACATTTACACAAAAATAGCTTGAGCTATGAAAGACAGATAATGAAACAATAAACACAGCTTATTAATCATTAAATATTTCCTGAACAAATTATGAAATGCTGCTGAAAGATTGGAAGTCTGAAAAACACAAACAACAACAAAACTCAATGGCTTCCTATTGAAATAGAGTGCGTCATAGCACGTTCTGTAAGACATTTTGGATCAGATCATCTGCTAAATGCTTTAAATGTAAATGTAAAACTATATTATTAGCTACAACTCTTTGCTTTACCTAAAGATTTATTTCAAGATTCGGGCCCTGTTTTGCCAAAGTCTGCAGTTGTAAATTATTACAGGTCAGGCATTGATTTGTGCAAGCCAGAGGGCATAAGCCATATGATTGCTTTAAATTCTGTATAAAAGCTCCCAGAGTTTCAGTATTTGATGCCAAGATGCCATGATCTAAAAACAAAGTGTTAAGACAAGTTTGGTGTGGAAATGCTGACTGCAGTGAAGTGCATAAAAATCGAATGGACTCTACTCAAGTACATTTAAAAAAAGGGGCATACTTATTCTGTATTTTTGAAAAAAGGTACAGGAGCAATTACATCAGTATTTCAGACTATATCAGTATTATCATCAATTTACTTTTTTAAAGTGATGAATTAAATGAGTCCGATATGTGAAAGGCCCCTTAGTCTACTCGACTACTTCACACTCAAGATGCTCTGACAGCTGTTAGATAAGAAATGTTAAATCTGCTGGCCTGGACTGAAAAAATACACAGTTTAGTCAGAAACCATTATCAGGACTTTCTCTCAGAGAGACATGAAAGCTAAGGCAGAAAAAGTGTTTTCGCGATTCACAGTGATTCAGGTGGTAGAGCGGGTCGGCCAATAATCGCAGGGTTGGCGGTTCGATTCCTGGCCCACATGACTCCACATGCCTTGTCCTTGGGCAAGACACTGAACCCCAAGTTGCTCCCAATGGCAGGCTAGCACCTTACATGGCAGCTCTGCCGTCATTGGTGTGTGAATGGGTGAATGAGTCACAGTGTAAAGCACTTTGAAAACCACTATGGTTAAAAAAGCACTATATATAAGTGCAGACCATTAAAATGTTACCTGACAAAAAATTCTACATTCCAGGAGAATGCTTCCAATATTTAAGCATTAAAAATAAATAAATAAAAATACTGTATTTTAAGCACTTGTAGACCAATGCATAACAACTTAATAACAATTAAAATAACAATAATAATAATAATTACTATTATTAATCATTATGCATTAGAAATGCATCTCCTTGTCTAATTCAAACTCTTTCGACGTGTTGTGCGAGTTCCAGTCTCTGGTTTGTGTGACGCTGTTTTGTGTTTGTATTTTACAATCGCTGTGGCGGACCTATTTTTAGATAAACAAAACAAGTTTTCGCCTAACGGCCCTACTTCTTAAGCAGGGGCAGTGCGACTGTTGCTCTTGTGAACTGTCATGAACGCTCACAGGAGAGCAGCGGTTGGTCAAGAGTTTCACTAAACAATACATTCGATTTCAGTTTGTTTTTTACCAAACCTTATCGTATGCATTCAGAACAAGGCATGAGTTGCATGCAATCACTTATAAGACTTCTAATACTTTTATGAAGCTTAAAGAGGTAGTCCCCATATATCACCATTATATGATATCACTGACATTTGTTTCACAATGTTACCATTTGTGTTAAGAAAAAGAATGAAAGCCATATGGGGTTATAACAGCAAAGGAGTGCGTTAACAATAAATACATTTTTATTTTTGGGTGAACTGTCCCTTTAAGATACTGTGTTACACTGGACATCAGAGAGTACTCAAACGCAAAAGTAAAAAACAAAACAAAACAACAACAAAAACTTGAAAACAGGTGGCTCTGAACATTCATTAGCTGCACCAGAGCTTGCAAAAGCTATGTGACACTGGCAGATTTCAAACACCAGTGTATTATTACAAGTCTAAGATTGCATGTGTGAGAGATATGACCTGTTTTTACCCTCTCACTTCCTCTCACTATTAAAGGACAATGATGTGAACAGATCTAGACCCCTCTCCTCTGAGCATCTGGTTTTCAGAAGTCCCAGTGCACACATGGACACATTAGTTCCACTTCTGGCTGGACCTGGACCTAATCCTGCTGTTTGCTCCCTCTCCGGAATCCTCGGGGGCCACTGGGGGCAACCCAAGAGACCCATAACCACGCCAGCACCAGAACAAATAGCTTAGTTCTTACTTACAACTTCAGAACCCTTCATGCCACGAGAAAAAAAGAACTACTTCAAAGGTCTGTTCGTCTCCCTCTGTGTTATTGCTGGTCTTTCAACTAACCATGAGGGATAGCTCTCTGTTCGACCTGTTGCACACCACAAGGTGTGCCGGCTGAATTAACAGGTTACATTGTTCACAATTCCCGCATAAGCAGTGCAGTGCTGTGTAGCAGGAGCATAGCTGCAAAGAGATTTTCATTGCTAAGTCTATTTTACTCATGCGCAAACACATTGAAAATGCACTATAAACCTATTTAGCAACACAATCTTTTGCTATATGCTTTTGTGAAGCTTAAAGGGACAGTTCACTCCAAAATGAAAGTTATGCTATCTTTCATTCATTCATTCTCCAAGTCAACCTTCCAATCATGCTCACCATAAGAGCTGTCACGATTATTACATTTGGCTGACGATTAATTAGCAAACAAATGATTACTATTATAATGATTAATTAGCAAACAGATAATTATGATTATGACGATTAATTCTCTCTTTAAGGGCTTTCACGAATAATTGTCATATAAATTGTCATATTTCTTAAAGTGGGCTTTTGTCCTGCATGTGTGCTTCTTACAACTTAAGAAATAATTTGGACATATATATGTTTTTCTTTTTTTTCTTTTCTCCCCATTTCTCCCCAATTTGGAATGCCCAATTTCAAGTCCTTGTGGTGGCGTCGTGAGTCGCCTCAATCCGGGAGGCGGAGGACGAATCTAAGCTGATCTCTGCGTCTGAGACCATCAATCCGCGCATCTTATCACGTGGCTTGTTAAGCGCGTTACCATGGAGACATAACGCGTGTGGAGGCTTCGCGCTATTCTCCGCGGCATCCACGCACAACTCATCACGCACCCCACTGAGAGTGAGAACCACATTATAGCGACCATGAGGAGGTTACCCCATGTGACTCTAGTCTCCCTAGCAACCGGGCCAATTTGGTTGCTTAGGAGACCTGGCTGAATTTTTACATATTTAACTTTAAACATATGAATCAAATAATAAAATAGGGATATGTGATTTCTTTTAAGGCTTTAAAAACTTATGAATGACATAAAAAATAATGTTTTAAATATCAAATGATTTCTAAATATTTTAAATATGTCTCTCTTTTTGGTCAACTTTACATTTACACTGTTGAATTATATATTTTTTTATAAAATATATATACCTTTTTAGATTTTATTATCTTTATATAATATTTTATGATGTTATGCAAAAATTTAATATTTCTGTTATTAAATAAAATAATTTCTTCACGTTCACAAGTTATTTTAATGGTCTGGTTAAACCCACAAGCCATTATTTGTCATAAAGCAAAACCTTTGTGATTTTGTTTCATCGTTTCATCACACAGAAATAGCGTAAGTGTGCGTCTCCTCCTCTGTCACTGCTCGTATGACCCAGCAACATTTCCATTACATGATCGTTTAAAGTGAAGCCGGAGCACTTTGCATTCACAAGCAAAGTATATATTTGTTTGTTTATATTTTCAAGGGAGCATGCGCATCAGAACGCTTGAGAAGCGCATTTCACGCTCTTTTGGACAGGAGCTAGTTGACATCCACGGTGCGGCTCAGTGATGCTCTGACTCGGAGTTCAACTGAATGACACACAAACGTGTGGTTCATGGCGTTTATACAGTATATTTATTTAAAATTAAGTTAAAATACGATTTGAATTAGAATGTCGAATAATCGCGGTTATCACAATTAATATACGCGGATCACGATGTCAGAGCATTCACCTTCCCTGGTGTTCAGCCTATCAATGCACCACAATGATCACCAAAGGAGCGGCAAAAGTGTATACAAGTTGTAATGTAAGAAAAGCTGTAATATCTGCTTGTTCAGGGTGACAATATTTCCAATGACGTCGCTGGACATCTTTTCCATCTAATACGTGACAATTACTTGCTTCTGTCACACACAACAGCTTCCTATCATGTTTACACACTCTACTGATTGGTTAAGTTTAGATGAGGGGTTTGGGTAAGGACATAATATCAATAAGTATGTCCTTAACGCCTCGTGTGTGGAACTCGCACTTACATCTGCATTAGACATCCGGAATTTGCACTTCATGAATCGTTCAAGTTTATGCGAACAACATTGTGCGAGACCATACGAAATAGTCAACCCAAAAATTATGTATGACTTTTCATGAGATCATGTTGTGCATATGGTACGAAAATAACCAGCGTTGTTTATGATAAACACAATTTATACATCTGTTGTTGAATTATGAGTCAAGAATAGACTACACCATAGACTGGATTGATAATGAGATAAGCCTGTGTAGTCTTAAAGAGAAACAACATGTAATTCATAATGATCCAGAATGCAGCAGCACGTCTGGTCTTTAATGAACCAAAGAGAGCACATGTTACACCACTCTTTGTCTCTCTCCACTGGCTGTCGGTTGATGCATGCATTAAATTCAAGGCTCTGATGCTGGCAAACAAAACAGTCACTGGGTCTGCTCCAGCATACCTAAAATCATTTATTGTCACGAACTCCAGTTCCCGAATCCACCCTGCCCCTTCCAGCGCTCACACTCCTTCCCAATCACCCGAGTATTAGTTTCACCTGTACTGTTTGTATTCTCTATTTATACCCTGCCCTTTCACTTTAGCTTTGTTGGTTATTGCTTGTTACTCTCTTTGCTTTGCTAACGCTAGTGTTTCTCTTAGTCTACCTGTTTGTTTGTTCTCGTGCTTAGTTTTTGTATACTGATCTCCTGGCTTTGACTTTGCTCTCATCTCAACTACGATCCTCTGGATTTGCCCTCTGTACTATTACCAATCTGTGATTAAACCTGTTTTCTGCAACTGAATTCATCTCGTCCAGATACACTCCTGCCGGAAGCCTGCGGTCGGCTAAGGAACGTCGCCTTGTTGTACCAACACAAAAAGGCACCAAAACACTTTCCCGGACTCTCAGTTTCCATCATACCATGTTGTTGGAATGACCTTCCCAACTCCATCCGTGAAGCTGACTCACTCTCTGTCTTCAAAAAAAAAATATATATTGACTCATAATTCAACAACAGATGTATTGTATAAAATTATGTTTATGATAAAAAAAAAAAACAACTTGCGTGTGTATGTGCTGGTTATTTTCACCCCATTTGCATAGTGTAAATGTGCATTTAGGCCTAGGTGCTCGCAACCGTAAAACTTGAGTGTAAGTGATCAAGTTAGTTCACTCAGGGTCCATGTTCGGGCCACCTGCAGGCAGGCAAAATTATGAGATAACGCTAGCGGAATGTTAAGCTAACCGGTTAGCATGTGAGCTAGACAACATGAATCTTACAGCGATTGCATAGGATATTAATAGTTCTTTTAGCCCATTGAATGGCTTTATGATCCAAGGGGGCATAACATGGAGTGGACGTGTCATGTTTCTCGCTAAAAAACGCTATTTTTCAGGCTAGTTCAGCTAATGCACTTGCACACTCTCGTGCTGACTGATGATGTCTGTATCTAAAAGCTGATTTGCTCTTTTACCTGTAAGGCATGACTTTCTTTTCTTTCCTTTGGCCATTGGGCGTTTCAATTTCTCCCATTCATTTTAAAACCAGTGGCCCGTCTCTGATAAACTCTCTCTGAAAAAGAACCCCAGGGTTCCATATAGAACCCCAATTAACCTTTTTTGAGTGTAGGCTTTTAGAATTTAGATCAAATGGTTTTTAAGACCAAAAACAAATTCAGCCAATTGACTCCAAACTTTTGACCGATGATGTCTATCAATATCTAATATATCTTGAAGAAGCTTAGGCAGTCATATTTTGCACAAAATCTCGTAATTTAATCCATCTTGTCACCTTTACATTTTCCCACATGACTCAGAACTAGAGCTTTTAAAATCTTTGCCACTTCTACAAATTAAAGCTTCCCTTAGGCAACAACTTCTCATTCTGATCTCACACTACCCAAGCCCATATGTTTTATCCCTACAGCCAAATGTAAATTTATCTGACACATTGAACCTTGTTCAGAGTTTAAGATCATGCTCAAGAATATATGAGAACCTTTGTGCTAAATCCTCGGAATGATTCATTTATAGCATTTGAACTATAGTGAAATATAAAAGGTCAGATTTGTAAATCTGTCTCCCAAAAAGTAGTGACATTTCAATGGATTTTGCTCCAATATCTGAAATCTTTTGTGAAGACAAAAGTGTTGGGGATTGACTAAAGTAGCAACTCTACTAACTTAACTACAATATATTCAGTAGCATGACAGTAGCTGAGCTGGTTTCAAAATTGTAGCTTTTCCATAAACAAACAACTTTTTCAAAATGCTATCACTGTTTTTATTGGTGCATTATTTACATAAATTTAAATGCATGTTCAGTTTAAATCATATCAACTTAATTGAGATTGTTCATTCATTCACATTGTTCATTTATTGTTTTTGTGACAGGAAATGGCTCTGATATTTAAAGATATAATCAGATATAATGTATAATAAAAACTAAATTGCCCCTTTCAATTTAAAATGTTAAAATGTTTTGTTAGAAACTTGTTTTTCTTTAATTGGTTCAGAGTGTCCCAGCAGTGAAAGGTTGAACTATTTACATTTAAGGCAGTGAGGGTAAGCAATTTAAGCACTTTACACATCATTACAATTGATGAGTCTATGGTAAACTGTAAATTAATTTCTACTTCATACTACATAGGCTTGGTTCCCAAGAAGGTTTATGTATTATGTTTTTGTGTGTGTTGGTGATTTGGTATACGCCCCTTTCCCAGTCAGTGGTATGTTCCCCAGGTGCTGCCCTCCTCAGTCTGTAAGAAGCATTCAAAGGAGAGGTATGCATCTCAGTTAACAATTAACTCAAACACACTCTTAGAGTCCATTAAATGTAGATTATGGTGAGACCACTATAAAATATAACAGCAAAAATGTTTGTCGATCCTGTACATGTTAAATGACTTTATATGTGTGTTAAGTGATGCTGTAAAAAAACTATTTATCACTCGCAACGAGTCGTAATGAATTTTGAGAACAGTTTAACATCCAGAGGTGTAGTCAAGACCAGACCCTACAAGACCCAGATCCAAGAACCAAGCAGTACATTTTATTGAACAAGATGCTTAATTCATTGCAGCAATCATTCGTAATATTCAACATTTATGTTTTAGCTTCCACCCACCACTCCTGAGACCAAACTCAAGACAGCCATGACAGATTTATTTGGGGTCAACTGCTGATCAAATGAAGGCGGGCATATTTGAATTTTTCGTGATGGGCAGAGACATTAACAAGTGTTAATTTTATGACAAACCCCATGTGCAGCTTTAGGTGTAACAACGGTATGTGTATGTGTTGTCAAATGTGTTGTCTCTCCCATGTCTCTATTCTTAATATTTCCTATAATACTCCTTATAGCAATAAATAAAAGAGATTCATTGCAGTGATTTGGTCACAGTGATGGTCAGGAAGTTGAGAGAAGGATTTGATCCGGATAAAATTAACCTTTTTTTACTGGGTTTTACTGTAGTATTATTGTAGTAAACATGTGTTTTGGTGGAAACGATATAGTTCTGATGTACTAACCATGGTGTTACTACAGTAACATGTTGTTAATAGTAGTTAATAGTAACCATGTTTAATTTTGTGGTTTCTATGATTTTACTAGCAAATTACCATGGTGATAGATGGTAGGGTTAGGAGTAGGGGTTGGTGTAGGGTGTCTGTGGGACTCCAAATAAACACAAGAAAAATTCTGCAGTGATGCCACTATACTGTATGTTAGTATTTAAACAGGAGAGTAAGAGCATCTTTCGCTATTTGCACTTAGTGTAAATAGCATATATTTTACATTTACATTTATGTATTTGGCAGACGCTTTTATCCAAAGCGACTTACAGTGCCCTTATTACAGGGACAATCCCCCTGGAGCAACCTGGAGTTAAGTGCCTTGCTCAAGGACACAATGGTGGTGGCTGTGGGGCTCAAACCAGCATCCTTCTGATTACCAGATTACCAGTTATGTATTTAGACCACTACACCACCACCACTCCATATATCACTATTTTGCAATTAGTGCAAATAGTCTCTGCCAAACTTTATTAAATAAATGTGTTTCATACGCATTAATAATATAACAAAATAACAATGTTTATTTTTAAAAATCATAGTCTGTTGAGAGCATGAATGCAACGGCCTATCTGAGGCATTTATATTTCCACTGTCGCGGAACCCCCAGTGAGCCTACTTGCACAGGTGCTGTGCAAGGTCAGGGAGGATGAGGAACAAGTCACTCTGGTGACCCCCTACTGGCCCACACAGACTTGGTTCTCGGATATCACGCTCCTCTCGACAGCCCCTCCCTGGTGAATTCCCCTTAGGAAGGACCTTCAGGGACAGGGACCCTCTGGCATCCGCACCTCTGGAACCTCCACGTCTGGCCCCTGGACGAGATGCCACCTGCTGTCGTAGACACGATCAACCAAGACAGAGTTCCCTCTACCAGGCAACTTTACACCCTAAAGTGCCATTTGTTTGCAAATTGGTGTTCTTCCCGGTCTGTAGACCCGCAGAGATGAGTCAGTCAGTGCTCTCGTTTCTGCAAGAGAGGCTGGAGGGGAGGATGTCCCCCTCCACCTTGAAGGTTTATGTAGCCGCCATATCGGCTCACCTTGCAGCAGGTAGGATCTACCACCGTGCCATTTCCACATGTTGCCTGAAAACCCATGTGATGTATTTCACCACACTTTACCTCCCCCCAGCCTGGGCAGGTGGTGGTCTCTGCGGGGTCTTTTCCCCCTGAAAGAATAGGAGATGGAAAATAACGCCTTCCCCGATGCGTGTGATAGTAAGATGGCCCCAGCTGCTTTAAGTCTATGCAAAAAACATAGTGAGAGAAAAGGCGCGGCTGGCGCGTCCTGCTGCCATGCTTGGCACGTCGCTTTGTTCCCCACTTCGGGATGCTGGGAACCTGAAAAGTTTATGACGATTTTATGGGCCGTTGGGGAAGGGTACGTGCAGTCTGACGCAGCCTGTTGCTTTGGCACGCAACTGCCTGCCCGCACCAGCATCAGCAGCGCACGTACACGGTTCAGCGCATGGCGTGACAGAATAGGGACCCCTGGTGTCGCTTCACTCGACACAACGTCGAAGTGAGCGACAGACAGGGAACATCTAGGTAACTGTTGTAACCTCCATTCCCTGATGGAGGGAATGAGACGTTGTGTCCCCCCTGGCCACAATGCTGAACCGAGCCACTGCAATGGCCGAACCTTATTCTAGGCTCCTCAGTGCAAAACCTGAATGAACAGAGGCATGATTCCCTCCCTTTATACCCGTATGTCCGGGGGAGGGACATGCAAATTCTCATTGGCCTTTTCTCAAGTTCAGAGGTAACCAAAGCCTTCAAGAAAGTCCCCTAGTGTCACTTCACTCGACACAACGTCTCGTTCCCTCTATCAGGGAATGGAGGTTACAACAGTAACCTAGACGTTTGCCTGCATATTAGAGTGGCGGGACAATGAACTAACTAAACAATGTATTTACAGATTGTCAAAAAGATCCAAGATAGCTGTAACACTATCTCATCTTGCTTGCAGTATACACTCAAAAGGCACTTGTGGTGTTTGTCCTTATTGGGGGTTGATCCTGTGATATGAGTTGACATCCACTACAGTGCAGCTATCTACTTTTTCAAAAGACTAGCTTGAATGTAGTTTAAGTCCTTTAAATGATGCAGCACTTGTAGCTACAGTTTCAAAGTAGCTTCATCAACACTGTTCAGAAGATCAGCCACCACTCATGGTAGTTGAGTTTGAAGAATTCTTGGGAAATTTAAAACTCCCTTTACATTTACATTTACGCATTTGGCAGACGCTTTTATCCAAAGCGACTTACAGTGCACTTATTACAGGGACAATCCCCCCCGGAGCAACCTGGAGTTAAGTGCCTTGCTCAAGGACACAATGGTGGCGGCCATGGGGATCAAACCAGCGACCTTCTGAACCGTTCTGATTAACAGTTATGTGCTTTAGCCCACTACGCCACCACCACTCTTTCATCAATATCAACATAAAACAGCTGACTTAACACCTGTATATATAGAAAGGCAAGGAAGAAATGCTGGGAGTCATGGGGCACTGAAAAGCTGCAGTACAGATGTGCACTTCTTGCTATGAGAGAGGTTAAGTGTTTGTGACCCTGACCTTTCCTATAAATTTTAATATCAAGCCAGATTTTCCCCCGCTTTTAGATGCAGAAGCAATACTGTGATTTATACTCAACCCTTATTCAGAATAGAAAAGTCTTTATTTATTAAAACTATAATAAATCTAGACACAAGTGGCAATCATTGAGGTCCATGCAGATGGATAAAGTGGAGAAAATGACTGCAATTGCTCAATTTGAAAAAATTAAATGTTGTGGTCTATGGATACAGATGTTTTCCAATTGTAGTGGATTTCAACTTAAAGAAATAGTTCACAAATGAAATTCGGTCATCATTTACTCACCCTCTCGGTTTAAGAAATCCGTATGACTTTCTTTCTTCTATGGACACAAATAGAGATGTCAGGCAGAATGTTAGCCTCAGTCAACATTCACTTTCAATGTATGGAAAAAATATGCAATGAAAGTTAATGGCGATGAAGCTAACATTCCTCCAAACATTTCCTTTGACAGAAAGTTATAGGGGTTTGGAATGACAAGAGGGTGAGCAAATGATTGTAGAAATGTAGGTTACTCTTTATTTTACAGTGTCTGTGTTACACATATTACACGTTACTATTATTATTTACTAAAGTAATGACAATATCAATATGTAAGCTCCAAAAAATAATTATTCAAGTGATTAAAGTGATTAAGCTACATAAGTATTACTCAGTAATTACCTATATAAAGAAACACTGTGTGAGAGTAAAATAATTAAATTCTCTCATCATTTACTCACTCTCATGCCATCCCAGATGTGGATGACTTTCTTTCTTCTGCAGAACACAAATTAAGATTTTTAGAAGAATATTTCAGCCTTGAAGGTCTTCACAATGCAAGTGAATGGTGACCAGAACTCAGATGGTCCTAAAAGGACATGAAGGCAGCATAAAAGTGATTCATAAGACTCCAGTGGTTTAATCCATGTCTTCAGAAGAGATTAAATTATTTTTTATTTTTTTACTGTAAATCTAATCTTTCACTTCTATATTCTGGTGTGGAAGTGACTTTCACTTTCCCATTCAGCGACCTACTGGTCAAAGGTGGAGATTTGCTGTAAAAGAAAAAGGACTTAAATGTTGATCTGTCTCATATCCCTTCAGAAGATACGGATATAACCACTGGAGTCTAATGGATTACTTTTGTGCTGCCTTTATGTCCTTTTTGGACCTTCTGAGTTCTGATCACCATTCACTTGCATTTTAAGAACCAACAGAGCTGAGATATTCTTCTACAAATCTTCATTTTTGTTCTGTTGAAGAAAGAAATTCATTCACATCTGGCATGGCATTAAGCTGGGTAAATGATTAGAGCATTGCCATTTTGGATGAACTACCCCTTTAAGGCAGCTTCTTCATTTATTCTTTGCCATTTATATAACAAATAAAATGTATTCAATTTGTGTAGTGTCCTTAGATTCTCCTGGTTTCCACTTGTTGCACACCCAAGGCTTTCTTTTTCCAGGGTAAAAATTATTTACATTTACATATATACTGTACATATTATAGAGATAATAATAATAATAATAATAATAATAATAATAAAAGATAAATTCACTCATCATTGTGCTACCTTGTGGACAATTCTCACAAAATGTGGTGGTGGTGGCGTAGTGGACTAAAGCACATAACTAGTAATCAGAAGGTCGCTGGTTCGATCCCCACAGCCACCACCATTGTGTCCTTGAGCAAGGCACTTAACTCCAGGTTGCTCCGAGGGGATTGTCCCTGTAATAAGTGCACTGTAAGTCACTTTGGATAACAGCATCTAACAAATGCATAAATGTAAATGTAAAATGTTGTCACGGCCTCTCCAGGACACTGTTAGGGTTACCATGTCTTGTTCTCACTGTTACCCTTTGTTTATCATTTTTGTCACTTTTGTAACTCCTTAGTTTTCACTTTTGTCCCTTGTTTAACTCCATAGTCTCCTTGTCAGCTTTCGGGTTCACCGTTCATTGTTTGCTCCTGCCCTCGTTAATTTGCCATCGGTTTATGTTTATCCCCTTGTTATCTTGTTTGAGTTCTGTTTGTTCATTGGTTCCTGTCTTCCCATGTCCGTGTATTTAAACCCTGTCTGTTTGTTCAGTCGGTGTCGATCGTTGAATGTTGTTAGCCTGGTATGTGTTCCCTGCCCGTTTTCTCAGTCTTGTGTTTATTTCCCCATTGAGGGTTTTTCCATTGTTCCCGTATTTTCCGTGTACCTGCCTTGTTTGTTCCTCAATAAAGTTGAACTGCACTTGGATCCGCATCTCCTCGTCTGCCTTCGCTGCCTCATTCACAACAGACACGTAGGCCTTTGCTGTCTCACTAATTTTGTATTTGTACCCCTAATAAGAAGAAGAAACAGGAATTGGGGTTTGTGGATGTTTCCATGCAGGTAACATTATTCCATGTTATCTGAATGCTCACAGAAACTGTTCATCCTGTGCTTTCTAAATCCATATAAAGCCATGATCTGTTTTGTAAGACATAAACTGAAGTAAATGAATCCAAAAGAGTTCTTACAGAAATGAGAATGTACCCAAATTATAGCTGCATTACATGCAGTTCAGTCCATTTCCTTGAGTAGTCCGATTCATTTAAAAAGAATACACTTTACTGTAGGAACCAAACCTTTGACCAAATCCACCAGACATGCAAGAGAAGGGGACGGGGACATAAGGACAAGATGTTTTTTACAGCAGAGAGAACTCCAGTCTTTGAGAGAGATGATGACAGAAATATACATTTAACTGAATGATCAAGGGAGATGCAGAGAGAGAGAGAGAGAGAGAGAGAGAGAGAGAGAGAGAGAGAGAGAGAGAGAGAGAGAGAGAGAGAGAGAGAGACTTCATAACAGAAGAAAGCTAGTAGAGGTTATCCCACAGCTGAGGAAACACAAAGGTTGGCAGCGAGGGGCTGTTTGTGGTGGATCTGAATCCAGGGGCCAAAGAAAATGTTTGGGTACAATAGCGCTGCAATAAAGCCCTCAGTCAACACAGGAAACCTAGGTCTTACCGCAAGACACACCAGTTTACATGCAAGCACACAAATGCTGACCTTCTATCACACAGGGCCACCCACAAATACATCTGTGTATTTACAGGAAACCAGTTTTTAGAGATGTTTCTAGCATTACTGTCATTTAATAGTTCATTATATTCACAGGGCACATTTCCAGCCATATTTCCAATATTGTGTGTGACATACAGTATAATATAGTTACTGAGCCAAAAAGATGGCAGGAATAAGGAAATATGGTCTTGGTTGTTGACCACTGTTCCACTTTCCTGTGGTTTACTCTTTTTTGACTTTTAATATGAGTAGAATGCCTGTCAGAGCATTTTAAACCCTGATCACTCATTACCACTTTCATTACATTCACAAAGACACAAATACTGTACACTTCTATATACAACAAACGGGGACATACCCTGTAGAGCAGACCTAGGCAAATTACGGATCGCGGGCCAGATCCGGCCTTCCACATGTCTTTATGTGGCTCATTTATCATAAAAGCACTTTTTTTCATTGGATATTTCAGTTATATTGCATTGGGACATAATGCGCCTCCACAAGCATTTCACGTGCTCAGGGTTGCCAGATAAGAGACGCAACACCCCATATTTGAGATTTAAACTTGCGCAAATTGGAAATATTCTGCCTAATGTTGTACTCGTGCAATGTGGTAATCATGCACTTTCTAGCTCTCGCTTTCCCCTTTGAACAAACTTAGCAATCATTAGTGCATTCTTGAGGCTGCTTGTGATGTTTGGTGCTACTATGTTTGCAGGTAAACCTTCTCAGTGATGAAATTAAATATAAAAGTAGGCATCATTGACAAGTGGAGGGCTAATCATTGAAACATGAGCAAAAGCAAGTGAGAGATGGATGTATATATGTATTTTCTGGTGCTGTTTAGAAATGTTGAAGTCCCCTCGCACCTGTATGTTAATGTAACTCTTGCAGTAATCATTTATCATAGTCATGCAGCCAGTTTGATTCAGTTGTGTGCCGAATGCACACTCGCCCACTTTGCGACAAACATTAAAAGTGATATAATTTTCTATATATATTTTTATTAAAACAGAACCCTGATGTAGACTCCTGAAAACATTATTTGAGTTTTGTGTGAGACACTGAAAGGTGCGTGTAATAAAAAGGCTTAGGTTGTAGTGTTCACCCGGCTCCCGCCTCCACCTTCAATCGAGAACCAGTGATTTGTCACATTTACGTAATGACACTTGTACGTCACATGGTATTGTTTTTTGTTAACGGAGCATTTATTACAAGTATCAGTACATGAGCGTGGTATAAAACTGCCACATCATTTACAGTTATGACACATGTTACAAACAATGGCGAAACATGGTGCAACATCTCTAAAAGCACCATTTTTAAAAAACGCATGTGCATGTGAGATTTCAGCTCTGGTGGAAGGGGCCGTTATTAAAACATAATAAAATGTAATCTTTTTGACAGTGTTTTTGTTTTTTGCTTTGAGCTTGACAACTGTGGCCAATATGAACTGTTATTGTATGAAAAAGAAAAGTGTGTAGCCTACATTCTTCAAAATGTCTCCTTTGTGAGTTCCAAACACAAAAAAAGAAGCAGCATACAGGTTTGGAACGACATGGTAATCAGAAGGTTGCTTGTCTTCACCAGGAGTGAGCCAAAAACTATAAACAATCCTGAGGGACTGTCCCTGTCACAAGTGTGCTTTAAATCACTTTGGATGAAGTGTCTGCCAAACAACTACTTACTGAACTTACTGAAATGACTACTTACTCATTCTCGCAGTGTTAAGTGTCTTGCTGAGCACTAATGCATCAGATCATGGACAGATGGGTTATAAAAGTCCTGCAGGCACAGGTTGTACCAGAGTGTTCCTGCAAATGAGCGCCCACTGATTTATTCTTCTGTATAACCTGACAGGTGTAAAAATAACAGCGATGGATCACCCAGGTGGAATGCAGCGTTTCCATGCTCCCACTCTGCCTCAACACCCCAGAGGAGAAGTGAGGAGGTGACGGAGAATGAGTTATGAAGAAACAGAACGGAATATGCATGAGTGTGGTGTACAGAGACTTCATCACTGCTTGGGTTTGTACTGCCGCCAAGAGTTGACGTATTGAATCATTTTCACACATAGCCATTTCTTTCCCCTGTCACCCACTTCGCTGCCTTTTTTCAGCTAACTCTTTGTTCTTAGTTCTCATCCATTCTCAGAACAACTTACATGCAGTGTAGAGCACTTCATAAAATATTATCAAAGTACTTGAGAGGCCTTACACATCATGACGACAGTCGTCCATTTCAGTAAAACACTGTTATGTAAGTGTTTGTGTATTGTGAGCTTTTTTCATCTTGGGTTCATAAAAATCTAAAAAAGATTTAGAGGTTTTGAGAAGTTCGTAAAAAGGTATCTATTAGCAATGAATGTTGACACTTTAGAGGAATATCTCGGGTTCAATGCAAATTAAGCTTAATTGACAGCATTTGTGGCATAATGTTGATTACCACAAAAACTCCTTTCAACTTCTGCCTCCTTTTCTTTTAAAAAAGCACAAATTGTGGCTACATTGAGGCAATTACAATAGAAGTGAAAAGGGCCCATTTTTGGAGTGTTTAAGGCAGAAATGTGAAGTTTATAATTGAATAAAATCACTAAGATTACCTCTTCTGTTAAAATATGTGTATTATTTGAGCTGTAAAGTTCATCATTACACTGTCATGGCAACAAAGTTGTAAAATTGGATATAACTTTGCACAGACAAGGTTTGTAAGTGATTTTAACACACTAAAATCATGTTTACATGCATATTGTTTACGTCATGTGGTACTTTTGAAACAGTGAGTATTTTCACATTTACAGATTAGCCTCATTCACTTTCATTGTAAGTTCCTTTATGTTACCCTGATTTTTGCCTTTTTTGTTTTAAAAAAAACCGAAAGAAATAGAGAAGAAAATTATTTCATCATTTACTCACCCTCATGGTATCCCAGGTGTGTATGACTTTCTTTCTTCGCCAGAACACATTTGAAGAAAAATAGAAAAATATCTCAGCTCAGTATAAACTTCATCCATATGACTCCAGCTATTAAATTAATGTCTTCTAATGCGATAAGATCAATTTTGGTGCAAAAATTATACATTTTCAAGTACCTTTTTAACCATAATCCAACGTGAGGGTAGTTGCACGAGAGGATGGAGTCCAAGCGGTCTCATGTGTGACGTACAGTATTTGTGGTGCCACGATAATGACGTAATCTCACGTTCTCCTCTCAGTTGAGACATCCAGGATAAGGATGAACCATTGTGAGTAAAGAAATAGATAAATACAGATCTAAACCAAAACCAACCAAGCTTCTGTACAGCGTTCCTCCTTCTCACTTGTAAACAGTGCAGCTCTTCCGGCTGTGATTCATAAGACTCAGTTTTCACGTGGTTCAAATGCCGGTGCGATTACGTCACACTGCTGACCAGAAGCATGATTTAGAGTTTACTAAATCCTAAGTACTAGTAATACCAAAAGCAATAGATGACATGGATTAAACAGCTGGTGACATATGGATGATGTCTATGCTGACTGTCTGTGATTTTTGGAGCTTCTAAGAGAAATCTGCATTCACTTGCATTTTAAGGACCTACTGAGCTAAGATATCTAATTTTCTTCAAATGTGTTCTGGTGAAGAAAGAAAGTCATACACACCTGAGATATCATAAGATTGAAGAAATGATGAGAGAATTTTCATTTTTAGGTGAACTGTCCCTTTAAGAATGTTTCGTGATCTGGCCACAGGATTGTAAACTCCTGATAGCTTGTGATTTTAAGCTCTGAAGTTCACGTGGGTTTGATTCCCAGTGAACACACACACTGAGAAAATGTATCTCATGAATTAGCTGTCACTTTGGATGAAGCATCTGCCAGATGAATATATGTAATCGTAGAAACAAACACTTGTTCATTTCGCATTCGCATTAAGAAATTTACATTTTTGAATTATATTGGTTTATTGTTATTAACATTCCTTTATATTCTGCCTAAAACCTCTTTTTGTGTTCCACGGAAGAAAAAAATTCATATAGATTTGGGACGACATAATGACAAATAAATAATGCCAGAATTTAAAATTGATTTGAGTGAACAATCCCTTTAATCACAAGCTAGTCTTATTATGTGACCTATCCATCTATATGAAAAGTAAAATGTTTCTTCCAGTAATTCTCGCAGTATTTCTTTCAGCAGTCAGTTATTTAGTAATAGCTTCCCTGCTTATGTGTGGTTACTTGCTGTGAGCAGGCACAGACAGAAACGGCAGATACTTTCCACATTTTCTGCGCTGATTTTGGGGCAAAATCTATGGAATTCTGCAGAAAGGATTGTACATGATAAAGTATGTTAAACTGAGCACAGATTCCATCTGGCATGAGTAAGTCAATCCATTTGGGAAAGCCATGTGAAGTGTTGCCAGAATTCATTTCAAAATTACCAGGGTCTGAAGATAGATGGTCTTATATCCATCTACCATCAATTCATCCTCCTGAGGTCTCCATCCTTTTGGATTTAGAAGACAGGATTTTGATCTCACTTAATATTCTAAATATGCCCTTACCTCTGTTATTAACACACCAACCAGCTTGAAACAACATTTACCATTTGTACGGACTACGATTTACAAAGGTCCGCTCATCACTAGGATGAATAGTAACTACTCGAAGACCTATTTCAAAATCTGGAGTGAGTGTGAAAGAGAATGGTCAGGCCTATAACACATAACACTTCCATAATTGGACATCCAAGAGACAAAGATATATCATTATATTCCATGATTGTTCAGAATCCACATATGGTTTTGAGCCATCTCTGAGAACATAGGATCCCATTGACATAGTTAAACTGGCTTTTTTAATGTCAAGAACAAGTCTTGTTTCAACAGCAGTCTAGCAATGTGTTTTTTACACTGTTAGTGTTTCTACTCAGTGGCGTAACTTGGATCTTACGGGCCCCAGTGTAAAGAACCTGTTGGGCCCCTTTTTTTTATTCGGGGGGTCCCCCTCGGTTGTTTTCTCCTTTGTTTTTCACCGCCTGTCATTTTTATGGTTCACTTTTGGCCGGCCCCCCTCTCACCCTGGGCCCTAGGGCAGCTTCCCACCCTGCCCTCCCTATAGTTACGCCATAGTTACTGCTGTATAGCAAAGCTGTGGCTATGTACCGAAAATAAAAAAGAGATTTCTGAGGTTTCTTACAATTAACATAACTTAATAGAATATATAAATGGGGCCTGGGTATCTCAGCGAGTATTGACGCTGACTACCACCCCTGGAGTCGTGAGTTCGAATACAGGGTGTGCTGAGTGACTCCAGCCAGGTCTCCTAAGCGACAAAATTGGCCCAGTTGCTAGGCAGGGTAGAGTCACATGGGGTAACCTCCTCGTGATCACTAATAGTGGTTCTCGCTCACAATGGGACACGTGGTGAGTTGTGCGTGGATCGCGGAGAGTGGCATGAGCCTCCACATGCTGTGAGTCTCCGCAGTGTCATACACAACGAGCCACGTGATAAGATGCGCAGATTCACGGTCTCAGAAGCGGAAGCAACTGAAACTTGTCCTCCACCACCCGGATTGAAGTGAGTAACCGCGCCACCACGAGGACCTACTAAGTAGTGGGAATTGGGCATTCCAAATTGGGAGAAAAAGGGGATACATTTTTAAAAAAATAAATAGAATATATAAATAATGTATAAAAACATAATTCCATTTTTTATTTAACCCCCCAAAATTATAAACTGATTATAGGGAGGGAGCCATTGGAAACTATTTTCAAACTTGATCATCGTGAAATCTAGTTTAGGGGCGTCACATTTAATCACATCCTGCTAGTAATTAATCTACATGGAACAAAATCCAAACCCCAAAGTGAAGCTATAAATGCCTTAAATCATCTGGACTCCATCAGATTTACTGAATAGCAAGTGCTGTTTGTGTGCATTAGGCGAAACAGACATCTTTTTTCAAACAACAGGTATGTAGTTCATTCCATTATTTAATGTATAGGACCAACCTTGTTAAATAATACTAAAATAATAATCATGTTGCTTTATAAAAGCCTTTAACAGAAGATAATGTTGAAAGATAAGTCTATTATACATTTTCACGTTACATGTATATTATACATTTTGCGAGCTACATGCAGCAGGGGTGCCTTTAGGGGGTTGGGGTGTGGTTCTGGACAGACAGGGGGCCCAGCAGAACCCCCAAGTCTTTTCCTGCACGATTTTGTGATAAATGGCACTTCGCACTGGTTTGCTAAAATGAAGACATTCATGAAATAAACAAACTGAAGAACAATAAAAAAGTATTTCCTTTACATAACATGCCCCCTGTGTGAATCATTATTTTCACACAATTTTAATTCAATTCCTTTTATGGCCAGATTCCATCTTCAACGCTCACATCATCTGTAAAGGCTCCTGCACTTTACACCTCTAAGTGTTTTGAAGGGGTAAAGGGGTGAAGAAATGTGTTCAAAATTATCCTCACAGTGGTCTGGGTCATATCACTGTCATCTTATTTGATCCAAATTAACCTGACCTTACTGTGCTATTCTAATTATGCTCTCTGATGGATTTCCTACATTTTTCTGCTCTCTAAATTGTGTGAGTGTTTCTTTTTAAACCAGGTTCAATTGCAATGTTACACATATGCTGACCTACTCCATCCAATCCTAACTACGCAAATATTCATAAACTGTGGATTCTCATAATCTCTGAACATTTCTGAATTCATTCAGAATATTGTGTTTATAGATTTGGCTAAATTATAAAAAAGTCAAATGTAAGGCTCATTAATGCATTACAGATATTGTGCTTTATATGCTATATGGTTTAAAGATATACACAACATGGGTAAAAGTATGCCAACACCCTCTTCCAGATTCTAGCCAATCGTAATGTCATATGCTCTAGTATTTGAGCTACAGGAACAAATATTATATACTCACAGTGGTGGTGGATCTCTAAACCATATAATATTACATTTACTATAGTTAAAAATATCATTTTTTACAGCTACATTTCTCTAAGAAAGCACTGCGACACAACACATCAAATAGCAAACATGCATGCAATGTCTATCCATGGCATTTGAGATACTGTAGGACAACTCTGAACATCTGGGCAACATTTAAAAATGATATTACAATGACCTAATGGTAAAATTATCATGTGTTATTACATTAACATGTGTCATTGCAGAAGGGGTCATTTGCGCATATGCTACACTCATGTCTCTTTGAAGACTGGTGGACCAGTAATGCAATTAAAAACCAATCTGAAACATTACGTCTTCAGTGGTGAGAGCTCTTGTGGGCGTAAAGAAATTACCAATAATGATGGCCTGCCTTAAACAACAAAAGAAACATACTTATTATTGCAAATATGCATCTAACACCCATGCATCTTAAATACATCATTTTGACTTCATGGTGAACCTGTTCTCATGTTATATAAACAGAACGCTTATGAACCAATCAAGTGCATGGAGTCTGATTAGGCCCAGTTTGCTTTTATTTATTTATTTATTTATTTTAAAGAGTATGTTGTAGGAAAGAGGCCAATGGGGAAGTCTAATTGAAAAAAAAATTCAATTTTTCAATATTAAAGTCTTGATTATTTGAATGTGAAAAGTGACAGCAGTATGCACATACTGTAGACTTCACGCCAAGTTTCTTCTCCAGTCATGGGGTTTTAGGAACAGCAATCAACATGTACGTAGCTATACAATCGAAAGATGCATTATACTTTGAAGAACAGGAGGGCTGTTTGAAAATGGAGATTTGTAGTAAAAAAGGACATAAATATTGATCTGTTTCTCAACTACACCTATCATATCGCTTCTGAAGACATGGATTTAACCACTGGAGTAGTATAGATTATTTTGTGCTGCCTTTATGTGCTTTTTTGAGTCTCAAAGTTCTGGTCACCATTCACTTGCATTGTGAGGACCATCAGAGCTGGTGTATTCTTCTATAAGTCTTTCTTTGTGCTCTGCAGTAGAATGAAAGTCATACACATCTGGGATGGGGTGAGTAAATGATGAGAGAATTTTCATTTTTGAGTGAACTATCCCTTTAATAGAAACTGGTTCAGCCTGTTGATGCTAATGCCAGATAACGGATGTATAGTTTGTCAACATTATAACCAGTTTAGGACAGTAGACTATATAGTAAATGTGAACTCATTTAAGCAGTGACGTCAGGACCGTTGGTGGGGTAAATGAGCTTCTACAGACTGATACAAAAAAAAGCACGATTTCTAAATGTTTCTTATAAAAAATCCTTAATACAAGGACAAATTTGGTTGATTATAATACATTATGCATACAAAAAAGTTAGATTTTGAATTGAAGCCTACACTTAACAAACAGGGTTATCAAAACAACTGTTCAATCCACTATAATTAGACTGACAAAGGTGTCAGAAATTAATTATTTATGTGCAATGTCCACATTTCTTTCAGAATACTGCCCCCTTTTGGAGATAATGCAATATGCCTTCAGTTTTACAGCGATTAACTGCTGGTTTCTGTGGAATCAGTGCATTTTCATACACACCACATTTTTCACATTTTCATTTTATGTATGAATTAATTTTGATTTACACCTTAAAATGTCTCAACACTGTACCAAGAAGAGCAAATATTTCCACATAATTTATTGGGGTCAAAACATTCCGGTTATGACTAAGACAAACCTGAATTGAGATCTGTTTGATAGCATATAATTGTCTGACTTGCCCCGTCCACTCTCACCCAGAGGACAATCTTATAAAGTAAACTTCACTTTCACTGAAAAAGATTTTTGGTATGCAAGAGCACTACACCGTAGTTCTTAAGAAGTCAACTACAAAAGTCCTCTAAAAACTCTCTTTCAACAGGACAGTAAATTGCTTGCCTTGTTTGAGTCTGCTTTATGGCTGTTTTATGGTCATTTATTAACTTTATGATTACTGGGGTATTCTTTTTAAATATATGTTGCTTTGAATGTATATTGTATTTAGATATGGGATGTTGATGCCAGATTTGACCCCAATTTGACCTATAAATTTCCCAGTTCTGAGCAGTGGGATGCTCAGTGTGAATTTAAAACAGGACAGAGGTCTTGTGGGGCAATGGGTCACTACAGATTATGCATGACTGTCCATCGCATATATATATATATATATATATATATATATATATATATATATATATATATATATATATATATATATATATATATATATATATATATATATAGTACAGTATAGGCACCTAACATGCTCATGCATCTCAGACTGCATAGTATTTTTAACACGTGAAGCCATTTGAACAATCTGTAAATATGAGCTGCTCCATGATTTTGAGTCACTTTGATCGAGAAAGAGTTTTATGCTCTAAAATAAAAAGGAAATGCTCAGCTTTCTAATGTAAGAATTATTATGTTTCTATCCAGATCATCTGAATGTTGGCTGATACTTGTTTCATCTTGCTAGAAATGTGTTTCTACAGTAGGTCAAAGTAACTGAATATTGCACTGAAACAAAGAGACTGAGCAGGTCACAAATGTCAAACACAAGTAAAAGAGATGCTTTTTTCCTAAATCAGATCTGAAATGCTTTATTTCTTGTATTTATTGCTTTCTTCTACAAAGCACATAATTTACTTAAATCTTAAAAAAGAGATTTCTAAATTGTTTTGTGCATTTAAGTATTCATCAGACAATTAGTTCAGTCTACATTGTTGTTGTTTTTAGTTAAATTTGTCATTTCAGGGTTATGCAGTTTCTCTTTTTTACTGTAAGGTAACACAATCAAAACATTGAGTTGAATCAGGCCTGATGGGTTTAGACTGATGTCAATGTAGGGGGTCACATTTAAGGGTGCCAAGGAAAGGAAAAGGTAATTCTTCTAATATTAACAATGATTTGACAATCATTATACACACTAAAGAAGCATGCTTAACATACTTAACACTGTATATATCTTTCCTGCTTATCATTTTACATTGTTGTAAAATCTCACTAGGCAGTGCATGATGTCTGCATGGGTACACAGTGTTACAATATAAAAACAGATGTAGGCTAAATTCAGAATCTCATGAATGATAGACAGTAAGCCATTCCGAAGCCATGTCTAAGCTCATTGTCCAACACTGTGCATGATTATCAACATGTACTGTCTTGGGGTACCACTAGAGGGCGCTCAAAACTAAACCATAGTTCGTGGACCTCCCACATTGCTACATTTGGATCCATTCCACTGATTTGTTATGAAGAAGATATATAGATATATATATATTTATATTTATTAGTACTGTGCAAAAGATTTAGGCACTTGTGAAAAACTTTCAAAGAGAGGATTTCTTAAAAACATAATGACATAAATAGCTTTCATGAATTAATTAACGTCATAAAAAGTCCAGTAAATAGAAAAAGAGCTAAATCAATATTTGTTGTGAACACTTTTGCCTTCAAAACAGCACCAGTTCTCCTACTTACACCTAGACAGTTTTCCTTGGTTGTTGGCAGATTGGATGTTCCAAGCTTCTTGGAGAATTCACCAGAGTTCTTCTATCTATTTAGACTGTCTCAATTACTGTCTCTTCGTGTAGTCACAGACTGTCCTGATGTTCAGTGGGGTGCTCTGTGAGGGCCATGCCATCTGTTGCAGTGCTCCCTGTTCTTCTATTCTTTGCAAAAGTAATGTTTGGGAGTATAAAATGTGTATTTCCTATTGACACATTAAGTAGCAGATATAAATAACCATCTTAAGACAAATGTTTTTGAGAAACATCTTAAGACTTTTGCACAGTACTGTATATATTTATATATATACACACACACACACACACATAGCTCTGGAAAAAAATTAAGAGACCACTGCAAAATTATCAGTTTCTCTGGATTTACTATTTATATTTTGTTTATTATTATTCTTTAAACTACTGACAACATTTCTCCCAAATTAAAATATTGTCATTTAGAGCATTTATTTGCAGAAAAAAACAAATGGTCAAAATAGCAAAAGAGATGTAGCATTTTCAGACCTCTAATAATGCAAAGCAAACAAGTTCATATTCTTTTTTAAACAACAAAATGCTAATGTTTTAAGAAGAGTTCAGAAATCAACATTTGTTGGAATAACCCTGATTTTCCGTCACAACTTTCACGTGTCTTGGCATGCTCTCTACCCATCTTTTACATTGCTGTTGGGTGACTTTATGCCACTCCTGGTGCAAAAATCCAAGCAACTCGGCTTTGTTTGATGTCTTGTGGCCATCCATCTTCCTCTTGATCACATTCCAGAGGTTTTCTATAGGGTTCAGGTCTGGAGATTGGGCTGGCCATGACAGGGTCTTGATCTGGTGGTCCTCCATCCACAACTTGATTGACCTGGCTGTGCTGCATGGAACATTGTCCTGCTGGAAAAATACAATCCTCAGAGCTGGGGAACATTGTCAGAGCAGAAGGAAACAAGGTTTCTTCCAGGATAACCATGTACGTGGCTTAAAGACGAATCTGCCAGATTCCAGCCTTTGCTGAAGCACCACCAGATTATGTACGGGGGCAGAGTTCCAGGTTCTTTAGCTGTTTTTAACCGGAACTTCTGATGGCTCTTTGGACCAGGGGAACGGTGATGGTTGGAATCCTGTGATACCGGTCGAAGGGTGACAGAGTGAATTTTGTGCATATTCTGCCCAAGGTAGGTAATGACTCCAATCATTTTGGTTTTTAAGGCAGTAGGTTCTTAGATATCAACCAATTTCCTGAATATTTCCCTCCGTCTGGCTGGTAGTTTAAAGATGGAAACCAGAGAAGAGGCTGATGGAGACACCCAGAAGGTTGAAGGCATTTATTTTTCCGCCTTTAGGTATAGGCATTGCAGGACCAGTCTAACGTGAAGGATATGTTAATTGAGACTGGATGAGAAAATAAGAATGTTGTCAATGTAGACAATGATGAAGTGATGTAGATACTCATGAAGGATCTTGTTAATGTAGGATTGGAAAACTGAGAGGGAACTGACCAATCGATATAGCATGATGAGATATCAGGTCATCTATGAGTCATTTAGCACCAGGTTCTCCACAAACGTGCGGTGCGTGATGGGAGATGGCCAGCTCTTCCGGGCAAATCGGGGTCCCGCGGTGCTGCGGTATTGTTATGTTTAGGGGGATTCTGACCAGAGGCATTCAGTCATGATCCCACAGATGGTAGCTTTACACCAGTGGCTCATCAGCCAAGCACACGCACCAAACTTCTGAACCTGCAGTTCCTCTTGTACTGAGCAGGATTACTATTGCAACAGCACATCATCAGTAGGGTAAAATTAACCTGTCTCATGACGATCTGTAGGGTGAGGGGTTATGAGTGATATAGCCCAAACCAATGATTTTACCTACTACTGAGTGGATGGGTAGCAGCATGGGACATTGGATTGCCCGGAGGTGGAGTTGGGAGATGAGGATGCCAGAGATTAAATTCCCTGCCAAACCTGAATCCAGAAGAGCATCAAACAGAAAGGTCTAGTGAAAATCGAACTGTAATGGACAGAACTCACCCTCACTTGGGGTGGCCGAATGGGACAGGAAGGCAAGAGGTGATCAGCCGCCCCACAATAGAGACACAAGTTAAGCTCTTGTCTCCTTCTCTCTGCCGGTGTCAAAAATGGGTCGATCTGAGTTGCGTTGGCTTTGCACCGGGTGTACAAAAAGGTGGATGGGGCATTAGTGCAGATTAACTCTCTCCGCGAAGGATGGAGATGTACTGGAGATTTTTGGTCTGTGTGACACAACTGAAGAAGATGCTCAATCCTAATAGACATCTGAATCAACCGTCGAGTCCTAAGGAGTCATCAACACCAGCAAGTTGTAGTTTTAATTCCCTTCGAAGTCCCTGCCGGTAGTTGGTGATAAGCGCTTTTTCATTCCAGTTACTGGTGGCTGCAAGGGTACGAAAACATAGTGCATACTCAATGACTGGTAGTTTACTTTGCTTCAGAAGAACCAGCTGCTCGCTGGCGTGAGTCACTGACAAGACACTAAAAAACCTCCCGAAAATGTGAGATGAAGGCATTGACTGATTGGGTGACTTGTCCGTTTTGATTCCAGATTGAGGAGCCCCACTACAGCACTTTCCTGGTGAGAAGAGAGATAATATAGGCAAATTTGTCTCTTTCAGTAGGGTAACGATACAGTGCTAAAGAAGGAAGCCATTGCATTAATCTGCAGAGCTGGAATAACAAGTGGGCATTGGCAGGATACTCAATAGGGGTGAGGAAGGAGGAGGACTGGAAAGAGTTGCAGGAACAGATCTGGTAGTGATATCCGTTGGGGCTGACTGTCCGCTGGACACTTGAAAGATGATATAGGCAGTGCTCTTATTACGGTGTCCAGGTCGCGTTGAATCTGACACATCATGTCCTCATGGCACTGGAGAGTTTCTTCTCGAGTGTCAAGGATTTGTTGAAACCGAACAGGTCCGTAATGTGGTCGAGTCTTTGGTCACAATCACAGAGCAAAACTTGAAGATCAGGGTGAACCCAAGTACAGTATTTATTAACTTGAACAAAAGATAGTAATACAAGTAGGAAAACTTATATATATACAAGGAATACTATAACTGCTCAAACACAGAGGAGAGAACAGTGTGGTCTAGACATGGAAGACAGGTGACACTGATTAGAATGTGGGTGAACTAGTGGTTGATGGCTGGAGTGGTGGAGACTGATGAAGGCATGACAATATAACTGCACAGAAATGTTAAAGCAATTTTATCACAATAAAATCATGATAACACGCATATTGTGGAAACAGTGAGTATTTTTAACATTTACAGATGGGAGCAATTCCCTTCCATTGTAAGTGACTCACTGTAAACCCAAATTGTATTTTTTTTTTATAAAAGGATCTAGAGACAACTTGAAATTATTTTTGTGGTAATCAACATTATACCATAACTTTTAGCTCAAATTGTAAGAAATAGAGGGACAACTCTAAATAAAGTTTTGTCATAATCAACATTATGTTAATCAATATTATGTCATACAGGTTTAAAACAACATGAAAATGAATGAATTATGAATTATTTCTTTTTTTTAATCCCTTTAAAAGTGGCTTTTTTCGTAAATGCAAAGAATATATTAAATGTCAAGAAAATAATCATTGTTTGTATCAAGTAAAAGAGATGTTTCAAGAAGTAAAAGCTTTATTACCAAAATGTCATACCCAGACTATTTTGTCTATGCATCTTGTTGCAGTGCACCAAATTGCTTTGTTAACAGCAGGGTGTCATTGCTGTTTGGAGATAATGATTGTTTGTATTACAGACCTCATTATCATGTCTGTTATTTACCTTGACTTCATTCGTGGCCCATTCCTTTCTGATCCTGTTAAAACATGGATGATTTAGGCTTGGAGGCTAATATTAGCTCATGGTTAGGTTCAAAACGAAGATGTTTAATGAAAAACCTACAATGACAAAACAGAAAAGACCAAGTTACTTCATTGGGTTGTAAATTAAAACCAGACATATTATAACTTCTCTTCACATTTTCATAATCTTCTATATTTTGTTCAACACCAGTGTTCTGTATCCTGCCCATATGCAAGTAACAGTTCTGTCATGTTTTCAGCATTGTTCTTTGATGATAAAAATTTGTTAAAAATAGAAGCAACTTAAAGGGAAGAAAGTAATGTAGCGCTAAAATAACTTTGAATATCAACTTTTTCAAATGGGTGCTTCATTGAAATGGAGACTTCTGCCAACTGAGAGACAATTATGGGTTTTCGACATGCGAAAATGTGTTCAAGCTCTCCATTATACATTTTAAAAGTGTAATACTTTCACCCATTTGCATATAAAAGGTAGAAGCAGCATAAAAAAGCTCAAATCTAAAAATAACATTTTGGCCTTCACATACAGTACAGTAGTGATGCATCTCTTCTGCTTATTGCAATGCAAAAAAGCAAAGAGTTGAAAGCTATTTCAGTTCTTTGGCAGCTTGAATGTTGAAGAAATGGAAAAACAGTAGGTGGTCTGGTTTTGAGATAAGTTTTTTCTTCATAATAGCAGTGAATAGATAACCAGAGAACACATTGTTGATATGAATTCCATTTTGATTGAGCATCTGTTCTTTCTACAAGAGGTGATTATTAGCCAGTGAAGTTATAGGGAAAATCAGAGTAAAATAAAAGCCATTTGGCAAAAGGACACGTGAAAACATCATGGGTGTTATCGAGCAATATTAGACAATCAGAGGCAATAACATCACCCACCCCAAAGCTGTCCATGAGGATGCCTACAGTAGCTATACACTGTACTAATATAATATTATTTATTTGGTTAGTAGTGCTTCTGTTTTTGGAAAACATAAGATTTCTATTTTATATCATTTTTATGGGTCACATTCTCTGACAAAAGATAATTGCTTCTTTTAATGCCCATATTGCACAATAAGAGGGAACACAAAGTAAATGTTATATTATGCCCTTGATTCTGTTTATGACACTATGTTATTTTAATCACAGCAACTAGAATTTCTCTGTTACATTATAAACTACTAGATTTGTTTTATAATGATATGATTTTTAGCCTTTTTTTTTTTTTTTTTTTATTAAATTACTAAAACATCACTAAATCAGTTAATCTTAATTGCCTCTTTCAAGGGCAATTTATGTGGCAGCATCTGATGACAAACACTTGCATGTATAAAATAAAAAATAATAAACGTTTTAAAGTGATAAAGTAATAAAAGTGTTGGCAGGTAATAAATATACTGAAAAGGTTTACGTTCCAATTCATTTTATCAAGAGAACACGGGTCACTGCCAGGTCATAACAACAACGGGATAGAGCATGACCTACCTGACACCTTTGACCTTTCAACAGCAGAGGGCTCCTTAACATTGTGAATCTCCTCTGCAAACACATTGAGTAATTACAAATGCATTTTCTCTCATTAAAACACTTAATTGTGCCTGATGTGAAGCATTCAAACGTTTACAGCACATTCTTATAAATTCTGATATATATATATTTTCCAAAACATGGCTAAACAAGAACGAATACATGAAAAAGGGACGCGCGCACTCATAACGCCCAAACACTATGACGTCACAGAGTTTGCCGATCCAACCGCTAATTGAAAGACCTGCCACTCATTCGTCGCTGGAAGCTTCCCGCCACAATGAAGCATCCGCAGCGCTCTTGCTGACCGACCGCACTATGAAAGAGCTGTCAATCATTTCGTCGCTCACTGCTGCCCGTCACGTGAGTTGCTGTATTGACAATCCCGTCAATCATTCCGTCGCGCGCAGCTTCCCGCCACTACAAAGTACCGCTCTAGGAGAACGCCCACAGTCTCCCGCCACTGTGACGTCGTCACGTGTGTTGCCGTACTGACCGCTCTATGGTAGACCTGTCAATCATTCCCTCCCGCGAGCGAATGGAAATCCCGCGCGCCGAATTGCGCGTGAAACCACTACTATTATCCACCATGAATGTTGCATTATGACGCAGGATCAACGCTACTTGACAGGTGAGGATAATAACACTGGAAGCTTGAAGATACTGGGATCCTGAGGGAAAATTAACAAACAATGATGGATAAACGCGACAAGAAAGCAAAAGAAGAATCCAAGAAATCAACTAAAACCACAAGGAAGCTGTTTCGGAGGAAATCGTTTAAGTCCGTGGAAAGTTTAGTGAGTAGGGTTTTGAAAAGTTTCGGAAGCTGGTCTGGCGGTGGAAAAACAACTGAACGCTCGGGGGCTGAAGAAGACGATGGTGGGTTTGGAGAGAGCCCACCTTGCACTGGAAACTCTGGACACCTGAAAAAAGAGGACAGCGGCCAGGTGATGAAGAGTTTATCGTTTCCCACCGACCGCTCCTCGGCGAAAGAGCGACTCTCTTCGCTCTACGGGCATAAGACGCCTGGCGTGTTGGGTTTGAAGAACCACGGCAACACCTGCTTCATGAACGCCGTTGTGCAATGCTTGAGCAACACGGACCTGCTCGCTGAATATTTGGGCTTGGATCGATATAAACTGGATCTGTATCGTATGAACGGGATTGCGAGCAGTGGGGACGCGCGTGAGAAGGGAGAAGTGACGGAACAGCTCGCGAGTCTGGTTCGAGCGCTTTGGACTTTTCAATATACGCCTCAACTCTCAGCTGAGTTTAAGGTAGACTCGACTTATTGATAAGTTTATCAACCCTAAAACGCACACATACCCCCTTAAATGCATATATGGGTCAAAAAAGACCCAGGTGAAATATATGCTTATTCTATATAAAAATATACTGATATATATATATGTTTGGGGAGTAACGAAATACATGTAATGGGATTACATGTTTAAATTACAAAATATTAGTAACTGTATTCCACTACAGTTACAATTTAAATCATTGGTATTTAGAATACAGTTACATTCAAAAATCCCTGTAGTGGAATACATTTCAAAAGTAACTCTCCCAACCCGGTCTATATATTTCTCACTGAAAATTGAGTAGGAGTTTATGGTAGACACGACTAATTAATTAGTTTATTAACCCTAGCACACATGTTTTAAAGAATATGCTTATTCTTTATAAAACTATACTGTGTGTATATATATTCCGTTGCAGTCGAAATTATTCAACCCCCCCCCAAGACAGTAAGGATTCACAAAGGTAATTTTGATCACCCAGAATTTTTTAACTTCATCTATATCAGTGGAGTGACACATTCAGTGTCATAGTGTGAATATTTCAACTAATATTTGTAAATCGCTGGATTTAAAAAAATAAAATAAAGCCATGTCATAATTATTCAACCCCTATTGCATGCAGCTGTTTACAAGTAATTGTTTTAAAACAAAATTAAGTCATCAATCTGCAATGGCACTTATTTAAGTTTTAAAATGTAAGTTTAACGTTGTAAGCAAAAATGTATTTCTATACATAAAATAATTAAATTAATTAAAAATAAGATGTCTCAAAAGTTAATAGAGGAGATTATTACACAAGAAAGGTCATTTCCAAGGCACTTCAATTCCCAATAGACTAAGTTGGCAGCACCATTCATAAATGTTTTTAAATATGGTACAACAGCAACCTTCTTGGGGTGTGAAAGAAAGCAAAACGTGAAAAAATGTTGACTTGAATATACAAGTAATAGGAAAGAAGTAGGAAAGGCCTGTGTCCTGAGGTCCTGGAAGAAGGTTTTATAGACGTATGACACTAAACTGAAATTGAGTTTTAGACCCATGGGTCAGCAGTAAATCTGGAGTAAGATGACAAGGTGATGACAAGAACGACACCATCCCCACAGTCAAGCATGGAGGTAGGTCAGTTCTGTTATGGGGTGTTTTGCAGCTGCATGAAACAGCTGTCCTGACGATGTGAATGACACCATGGATTCTTTCATGTTACAGGCCATTTTGGCATGAAAAATGTGATGCCTTCAGTGTATAAATTGAAGCTCGGTGATCACTGGACTTTCCAGCAAGACAATAACCCCAAGGATACATCCAAGTTGTCCAAAATCTGGTTCAGGGATAGGTCGTGGAATGTCCTGAAATGGCCCTTTCAGTCTATCATTAAAATCTCATTGCAAACCTTTGTTGGGATTTCAATGAAGCAGTGGCAGCACAGAAACCAAAGCATGTCAATGAGCTGGAAGCTTTTGCTCATGAGAAATGTGTAAAAATTCGAATAGAGAGTTGTCCAAAGCCGGAGAACACTTACCTGAAACATTTATTTGACGTTAGTAAGGATAAAGGATGCTCCACAAATGATTGACTTTGGGGGTTGAATATTTTTGACATTGACCTTGGAGAGAATTAGTCATTTTTAACTCTTTTTTTTTAAACTTGCTTTGACTGTTTACTGAGGTTTTATTTGATGTGTTTTAATTCACATCACCAGAATGTATTGCTGGTCAGGGGGGTTGAATAATTTTGATTGCAACTGTATATATACATTACAGGCCAAAACCTTTGAAACACTTGACTGAAATGTTTCTCACGATCTTAAAAATCTTTTGATCTGAAGGCGTATGCTTAAATGTTTGAAATTAGTTTTGTGGACAAAAATATAATTGTGCCTACATATTCATTTATTTAATTATAAAACTAAAATGTAATAATTTTTTTTTTTTAATTGGACCAAATAATAATGAAAAGCAGCCAAAAAGTGCCCAACATAAATGGGAACTCCTTCAATACTGTTTAAAATGCATGTCAGGGTGAAACCTCAAGAAGTTGCTTGAGAAAATGTCAAGAGTACATGTCTGGAAATTCTAGGCAAAGGGGGACTACTTGATGATATAAATCAAGTAACCGGCTTGATGATATAAATAATATTTTAATATAACTTAAATAGACACAAACACACACATGACGGGCATGTCCGTAAACAATCTCTCTCTCCCGCACGATACTCTGCAGTTGACCTTTATCCCTCACGGAGGCTTGATTAGCATGATACAGGACCGGGTATGTAGGATCATGACCCAGCCCCGCCCTCCGTCCTGCCACAATGTTGCTGTCAATTTTTACAATATTATGGCTGTATTTTCCACCGTGCCTTACTGTAGAAACTTTACAGTATGTTACTGTCAAACTGAGCTGTATTCGTTAGGAAAAAATGAGCGGTAAAATAATTACAGTAATTTACTGGTAAGAACTGGCCCAATCTCAAACCTGTATATACACAATTTAGAGAGGAGATTTGTGGTGTTATTCAGTTATCAATTGTCAAAAAGACAATACCCTGTAGATGTCTTCTCTGCATTAGACTTACTCATACAATCGCATAAATAGAAGGACTGTATGGGAATGCGCCAGGCAACTACAGCATGAACGTTGAGCCTGAACTCGACTCCTCGTCACTTCAGCCTTGAGAGGAGCAGAAGCAAAGTGATCTCTTTTTGACTGAACCAGGTGAGCACCAAACATCTTTCAGCAGTTTATAATCATTTTTTCAAACATTCATCATTTGACAGAAGCTCTGCATGTAGTTTTCGACAAGCAGCTTTGTAAAGTTTCCATTCTCAAACAGATACGGTATAACGGCCACTCTGTTTAGTGTTGAAGTAGTCTAAGCGCTTACAAGTTTTGAAGTACTATAAGTAACCAAATTACCAAATTATCTGTGAACAAATGTTGAAGTCAAACATGCACATCTCATTGGACACCCTGTTTTTTATTTATAAAGTTAAATAAAGTTATACCTGCTACTTAATTTGACCCTTCTATTTAAAATAAAGTTATTGTACAAATATAACACGTGTAAATGTTTTGTTCTGAATTGTATTCAATATGTATGTAAGTTACTCTCTGAATGATGCACAACCTTGGTTGTTGAGTGGATTCTCTTCCTTGTAGTTTAAATGTCATGTTTATATAAAAACAAATCTAAATGTACTTTTCTGTTTTGTTCTCTAGGTCTGAATAGGCAATTGGAGAGTGCTCTTTCAGTCATTTGGACGTCTGGTGAAATTCATATTTAAGTTTTTGAATGTTTTTTTTATGTGTGCAGTCATAATTTATCTTTATGAGTAACATTTATGTGCTATTTGAGTTGTCATTGTGTAATAAATGTTCTGTTTGCTTCACTTGTTATTTTTTTTAACTTGTAATAGATAGAAGTAACTATGTAAGCTAAAACTGTGCTTACTGTTAGTTCTAGAGTGTGGGAACTGCAATTTAATATACATCATACAAACAATTGCCATAATTAATTTTACAGTACATCACGTACTGTAAATCATTATACAGTATGCTGTAAACTACTGTAGATAGCTTTACTGTAATTTTACTGTGGCATGAAATACAGTAGCTTGCTGGCTATTTGTTTCCAGTAAGTTACTGTTGATTGTACACAAAAAAAATTGACGGTGTAGTTATATTTTTTGATGGGACGGGTGAGGTGTATTAAAAACAAAAAACAAAAGTGCAGGTTCAACACACTAAGAAGTGGTACAGGAACCCTTGCTCACTGTAAACTTGTCATCAAACCTCAGTTTGACCCATGGGCACTGTCCCTGTAAATGGGTTGTAATGTCAAGTACTCTGGAAATAAGCATCGGCTGGGCTGAATGACAACTTTCTATACTCGCATACTATACATAAATGTAGCCTAAACTTGAACATATTTAGCATATTTAATTGCATAACTAATGGAAATCAATGCATTACAAAATTATTCCAGTGTTAAATGCATTTAATACTATAAGAAACACATATGGGTAAATAGGACCCACATCTGGGGTAGAGATTCTCTTAAAAAAAGAACAAAAGTCAATTCACATGATAGAATATACCTGAGTGGCACATCAAAAGATCACGTCATAAAAACTATGTCCTTAAAACTAGATGGTGGGACATTTTTGACCCACATTTATTTATTTACATATTTTTAAACATTTCACAATTACATTTGATGGAATTTGGTGAAATTAAATTTGTGAAGAGATTATGCATGAAATTGAAATGCATAAATCTTAATATAGGCTAAAAGATTTTTTTTGAAAATCATAAGATAAGATAAGAACATGTTATGCTATATTTCTCAGTGGCGGTTCTAGCTTGATTGGCACCCTTGGAGAACCCTTTAGAGTCCTGTAATCAACAGTTTTGAACAAAATCAACACACATGAAGAACATGTCATTTAACATTAAGTCATTGAACTACAACATTATAGACAACTGAAGAACCCTATACTGCTGAAAATGGTTATTGATAAGAAGTAGTTATTGATGAACCTAAGGGGCTGCAAAGAACCATCAAATAACCTTCATTTTTAAAGGAATAGTTCACCCATAAGCGTGAGAAATTATATACTCACGCTCATGCCATCCCAGATGTGTATGACATTATCTTCAGCAGAACACAAATTAAGATTTTTAGAAGAATTTCTCAGCTTTATAGGTTCATACAATGGAAGTGAATGGTGACCAAAACTTTGAAGATCCAAAAAGCACATAAAGGTAGCATAAAAATAATCCATATGACTCCAGTGGTAAAATCTATGTTTTTTTTAAGCAATCCAATTGATTGTGGATGAGAACAGACAAAAATATTTATTTCACTATAAATCCTGATATCAGCTGTCTCCTTGGCGATTATGATTTCAAGCTCGATTACACTTCCTAGCATCATCAAGGGCTCTGTGCACACTGCTAACGTCAAACACTAGGCAGTGTAAATGAGCTTGAAATCATGATTGTGCCTAGGGACCTAGGGCAAAATGTACAATGAAAAAGGAGTTATATTTTGGTCTGTTCTTACATAAATCCAACTGGATCTCTTCAGAAGATGGATAAAACCTCTGGAGTCTTATGGATTACCTTTATGTGCTTTTTGGAGCTTCAAAGTTCTGGTCACCATTCACTTGCATTGTATGAACCTACAGAGCTGAAATATTCTTCAAAAATCTTAATTTGTGTTCTGCTGAAGAAAGAAAGTCACACACATCTGGGATGGCGTGAGGGTGAGTAAATTATGAGAGATTTAAATTTTTGGGTGAACTATCCCTTTAAGAATGTATCTGACCTCACATTTCATCAATATTTTGATGAGCCGTTGTGGATACTAATAATCAAATATTAGCTCCCATCTAATATGATATGAAATTAACATTTGTGGTCAATCCTACTCAGTGATTATTCTGCAGTGTTTAAAGTTTATGACAATGTTTACAGAGCCAACTTCAAATTAACTGTAGCAAGTCTACTTAAATGCATAGTTCACAAAACAAAACAAAAATATCATAAGTTACTCACCCTCATGCTGTTCTAAACCCATATGAATTCTGTGGAACACAAAAGGAGATGTTAGGCAGAATGACCGCCTCAGTCACCATTCATTTTCAACTTGTGGAAAAAAGATGCAATAAAAGTGAATGGTGACTGAGATTAATATACTGCCTAAAAACTCCCTTGTGTTCTACTTAAGAAAGACAGTATGGGTTAGGAACAACATGTGAGAAAATGATGACAACATTTTAGTTTTGGACGAACTATCACTTTAACTCCATTGGTGTTTAGTCTCTGTGGAAATATTTTTCCTCAAGATAATTTCCCTCCAGAGAAAGTTACATCAGGATGAGAAACTTTCTACTGTCTGATAACATTAGCTCCCACGGAGTAAGCTTAAAAAGTGACCGTGAATGATCAGAAATGACTTCACACAGGATACTGACCTATGACCTATAGTGCATTCTGGAACACTCAAATCTTCTGTAACATTTTCTGTTTTCTCAGATACTTATTTTATAGTGAAATTATATATATATAAAAAAAGAGCATGCCACTGCAGATCTTTCATTCAGTCATGTCACACTGCAACTGTGTCTCAGTATTTATGAAAATACTCATCTATGGCACCTGTTATTAATATATTCATAGTAATTTTCTATACCTGAAAAGTGTGCTTTTCCTATCCTGAAACACTGCTGACACCCTTTGGTAGAAACTTAAGCAGCCTTGATATGGTCAGCTAAAACAAATGTTGTTTCAGAGAAGTTATTACATTTTGATTGAAGATTACAAAGACAAATTGTTGTCGTGCACTGATTGATCATGCACAATAAGACCAGGAACATGCATTAATAAAGTAAATAGATCAAAACTGAAATACAAATTAAAATAGTACATTGAATTACTATCCATGCTGCAATTTCTGTTATCTGCTTTTTAAGCTCTAGTTAAGCCAGTTGTCTTAGGGTAGGAGTAACTGAAGATGAACGCAGGTGGGAGAAATCCACAGTGGATTTCAGTTAAAAGTGTCATGTGAAGAGAAAAAAATGGTACAGTAACTGAGTAACCATAAGGCAAACTTTCTTTGATGGGAAGCAGAGGCCCAGTTCTATTCACACTCTCCTATTGAAATACTGACATTTTTGCCCTGATGGACCCATGTTTGAGCCACCTGTTGTGAAGGATAGTGAATTACTTTTGTACAGCTGTGTGATATAAGGCTGTTCCCACTTTAGTAAACTTATTTTGTCTCCATATATTTATTTGAACTGAAGAGAACACACAATTATAATGTACAATCATGCATGTCATACATTTAGGTGAGTCAAGTCTGTAGGAGACTTGATTTGCTTTTTCCTGTTTAAAGACCAGAGCATCTTGTCTGCAGACTGAGTTTGTGTCTGAAGACGACATAAATAAACTTTCACAGATTCTCAGACGTCTGCTAGAGTTAATGAGTGCCTAAACCACAGATAAGTGGAGCTCTCTATAAACAACAAGAGCTCTACCCTGTAATTTAAACCTCCAACTGAGCATACATGTTTCTCCTTAATATCAGCTTCAGTGAAGTGTATTCTATTTGTAATTAGGCAGGAAAGGATCTGAATGACATAGTACAAGCATTAAAATGATAACTAGGAGACAGGTAGTTTTCTTAAAGGAGTAGTTAAAAAAAAAAAATCATGAAAAATCAACAAAGCAGAAAAGATTATGAATTGCATGCAATTATAAATAAACAGAGACTGGAGCTTTCAGCCTCCAAAATGAAATAAAAAAATAAAACACCATAAAAGAATCGCAAAGGTGGTCCATGTGACTCATGTGCAATATTCCAGGTCTTCTGAAGCCTTACAACAACTTAAGGTGTTAAGCAGACCAAAATTTAAGTCTAGGGGCAATGTCCCCCCCATTCCTCCCTTAGACCTCCTGCCATGATAAACTACAATCAAGAGACAATTCAAATTTTTTGGTGAAATATTTCACATAATTTATGTTCCATAACACTGTTTATGTGTTTTGCATAACAAAAGGTACATGGCCTCATGTGTAACTAAATGTTCTCTGTCGCAACAGTGTTCCTCAGGACAGTTGTAACCAGTAGTGACTGAAGAGGTGGGCATCCTGTGACGACTAAAACTTGATATTAAAAATAAATTTAAAATTAATAGGTTTGATTAACTGTTCTTTTGATTAACTGTAAAATGGATAACACTTAATACTTCAATCAACTAATACATACATAGCCTTATAAAGCTCATAATAAACTGTTAAGCATTGTATATATAATGACTAATGAATGTAGTAATGTTCCCATTAACACGTTATCTTATATTACGATATACAGTGCATAAGAATGAATTATTAGGATATTTGTTTTATTTGTGTACAAAAATTCTCTTTTCTGTGTATAGTGAAATAGCTTTCCTATTAAGAAGATCTGATATCACGAGGAAAAAAGGGAACACTGACAGCAGTTAAATAAATGACATTTGATACAATTAAGGGACAACTTGTCATCTGCGAAGAGCATGAAAAAACAAGCACTGTGTAACGTTTCTAGCATGCAGGACACAGGAGCAGACAAAGACGATGATGAAGTGAACCCAAGTGCAGTTTATTTACATCAGTGATATATCCGAAACATAACAACATAAATGGAAGCACAGCGGAGTTCTAGCGGGAAGACTAGCAGCTGTACATCATCGCACCATTAGCTGGGTAACTCCTAGCCAATCGCATGTAAGCCATTGCTTTATAAGTCTGCTCACAATCTAACACATTGCTGTTTCAGTGTGCTAACACGGCAACCTCCACCACCCCACCACCACCAGTTGAGCCCTGTCCCGCACGGGGGTAGGCTCCTCGCCCCTGCCTCCTATCTCTGGCAGGACATGACGCCTACACCAAAAAGAGAGAGACATTACTTCCTGTTTTACATTTATCAAATAAATGGCATCTTAAAATTCACTCAAGCCTGTGTGTCTTCCCGATAGAAACTAATTGACAGACTTAGACTTAGCATGAATCATGAAACGACATTACATTGACAATACTCGACAAAGGACAATGGCAAACATGAGGGTATAAATACATGGACTTGGGAGAATACATGAACAAGATAACCAATCACAAGACTGAACTAATAAACAAGATAACAAGACAATTACCATGAAACAATGAAATAACTAGAACTGATAACAACATTAACCAATGAAAACGAGACACATGAATATGGAGGGAAAACAAGACATCACAGGACTAGACAAGGAAGTGAACAAATTCCAAAATAAAAGACACGAAAAACAGAAACCAACAGAATAAACATGACAAACAGGTGCAGTGACACTCAGTATTTTCCTAAAGTTTTTATGCATTCATATTTTAACTTTTGGCAGCAAAGTAAATATATAGCAAAAATTATGGTGACTCCAGCGCATCAGTTGGCGCTTCAGAATTTCACTGTAGATGCTAGATATGTCCCGCCCCTTATTAAAATTAACTATACGATCGGTTAAAAAATATCCAGTCACGTCTAACCTCTGTGCGTGGTTAGAATCACAGTACACACACACACACACACACGCACAAAAAATAAAATAATCTCAATTCACTCAACTGTGCTGCAGCATCACCTCAGTATAATTAAAAGGAACGGATCAAAAGTCTCCTCGCTGTACTGGCGGCCATACATATCATAACTCATTTTAGGTGGGTATACGCAAAATCCTTTGAAAGATAGGTGGGCATACGGTGTATGCCTGTGTACGGCCTAGACTACATTACTGGTTGTAACTAAACTTGTAAACTGAATCTGAAATGAATGGGTTGTTAAAGGGTAAAGAGCTCCATTTGGTATGTGGTTGATGAATGATAGGCTTGTATTACACAGATCACAAGGTCATGTTGTGTACGGTGACTGATGTCAAAGTAATCCAACTCACAGAGGAGAGTAGCAGAGTTCATGGTTGATTTGAGTCAACATTAACTCCTTAGTGTTTCAAAACATGCCAATGTTTGAAATCACAATGATTGGTTCCCAATGGGGTGATGTTCACTCCCTTGTCCTTCTTAAGCCATCAACCCTTTAAAGACCTAATGAAATCAAAAGAGATTTGTGCGTCCATGTGTCTAAGCTTTAAAGATGTAGTTCACCCCAAAATGAAAATTCTCTCGCCATTTACTCACCCTCATACGATCCCAGATGTATATGACTTTCTTTCTTTTTAGAAAATTATCTCAGCTCTGTAGGTCCATACAAAGCAAGTAAACGGTGAACAGATTTTTGTAGCTACAAAAATCACATAAAGGAAACATAAAAGTAATTAATAAGACTAAACAGGCATCACCCATGATTTTCAGATGTAAAAGTGAAAGTTTAAGGGCAGATTTAGAGTAAAAAAGACTTGAATGTGTTGTTTCTCACACACATATCATCATATCGCTTCTGGAGACATGGATTAAACCACTGGAGTCATATGGATTTATTCTATGTTTCCTTTATGTGATTTTTGGAGCTACAAAGGTCTGATCACCATTCACTAGCATTGCATGGACCTACAGAGCTGAGATATTCTGTAAAAATCTTCGTTTGTGTTTTGCAGCAGAAGGAAAGTCATACACATCAGGGATGGCATGAGGGTTAGTAAATGATCAGATCATTTAACTTTTTGGGTGAACTAACCATTTCAGGCCATCTATAGTCTAATGTACTAAAAGTTGACAAAATGAAAAACAAAATTTATAGGCTTCCTCTTCCAGGTAAATGCACCAAACATACTGATACAAAATGTCCCTCCCCCTAAATTATAAATACAACCTTCAACTGACTAGCAATAGCAACTAGCAACTAGCAGATTGTGCTGGTGTGTAATTGACTGGTTAAAAAATGGAACAAGCTCTCCTTACTTCATGGGTTCACTGAAAGGATGGTAATCAAGAAACCTTTGAAGCTCAAAGCTTTGATATTTTAACATTTTATAAAAAAAATGATGTTTAATTATTTAATGCATTATGAATATATGTGGCTTAATGGGTTCTATCCCTCTTGTCTTGAAATAATTTTCATTTGAAAATAAAAAACAACAACATTGGAACAATTCTGTTAAATTGGTTTGATCAACCTGGTCTCGTGGAATCCCGTTACTATACCTAAATTTTAGCAAAAAGATGTTTACGTGGATTGTTGTATGTATTGCTGCAGTATCCTGGCGAAATGAACACAAGGGACTTTTACTCACTTTCATACAAATTACAAGAAATATAATAAAAATATAATAAATAAAAATAAATGTATTTACCCATGATGGCAAACATATGCTGTACCACCTATTCCTTAAAAAAGCATTCTAAAGTTTGCTACTAAAGAAAATGTTCTTGTTATTAGAACAATTGAAAATGTTTTGGCTACCATATGGAAATCACAATATAGTGTTTTTTCCCCCATTTGCTGAGGTATTGAGTTCTTACAAGTTGCTTTGAGAGAGATGTGAAAAATGTACTCAAGTACTGTAACGAGAGTAGTTGTAATTCGTTACCTTTCACATCTGGTTGACTATAAAACTTTTTTTAAAGGTTTACCTCGTGTGAACAATTCACGCAATACTGTACTTACACACATTTTCAATTGCACAGATCATAAAACTTCTTTTTAGCACACACACATACTGTACACAGCTCAGAGTGTTGCTAACACTGTTGGCCTTCCTGGCCCAATGCAGAATGCACACTTCCGTCAGCTGTATGTATCTCTCTTTCTCGAATTGGCATCTCCGGCTCCTCTTTATCCCTCTCTCGGCTGATTGGGGTAATTCAGTGCCAGGTGTCCATCCTTACGTCCTGGCCACACCCTCCTCATCACAACCATATAGAATGATGACAGTAGTATGTAAAGTAAAATGGTCCTGTCCAACTAACTTATTATTTCCAACTGCATCTGAAGTAAACTACCAAATATAAACAAATATTTTACCGAATGAAATACTGAACGAAAGTAGGGCCTACTAGGATCTTTTCAGTGTTGGGCAAGCCACTCAGAAATGTAGCAAAGTTACTAAGTCCATCCATCCATCCATCGTCAACCGCTTATCCTGTGTACAGGGTCGCGGGGGGCTGGAGCCTATCCCAGCTAACATTGGGTGAAAGGCGGGGGACACCCTGGACAGGTCAAAGTTACTAAGTACTCTACAGAAATGAAATAGCTAAACAAAAACTGATAAGCTAGAAAGCTAAGTCCACAACAAGCTACTGTACATGACAAAAGTAGCTTACTTCATTTAAGCTACTTGATATTATTTATAAATATGAAATGCTAAATGATCGCCTGCAATTTGATCTATTGTTTATTTATTAGAAAACAAAAACATTGCAAAAAGAGCTTGGTACTGAATTGTTAGCATATTCATATATTATATTTTCATGGTACTATAAGGTACAAAGAATACCATAGTACTACCACGGCACATGTAATGTAATATCATGCTACATTTTTGTCTACTCTTTTGGGTGGAAATGTCTTTACCTGCAGTACAGAGTTATTCAAAAGCTGCATTTGAGTTTAATGAAGGCTTTCTTCTTCAATTGCAATGAAAAGCTGCATTTGTTTGTTGTTTTAATGTAAATATATCACTTCATCCAGCGCCATTTTTGTTTTCTAAAGGACCACATCATCCCTTCACCATCACTGAGAACTCACTCCAAAAGTATTAGCACTTGAGTCAGCTGCCCAAATGATTCAAACTGAATCATGAACAAACCAATTCAGGCCATTTCAAATTAGTGAATCAAGTCATTCAGACATCTGTAGTTCTGATTCTAAACAGATGACAGAGTACACTGGATAAACTACATGCTGAAGGGAGGGATACAGAGGGATAATTTGCCCACCCCAGCACCCCCTTAGATCCGGCCCTGGGTACGTGTCCTGAAGAGCTCATCAGCCGACATATGAGCCGAAAGTGTCATCCATCCATCCATCCATCGTCTAACCGCTTATCCTGTGTACAGGGTCGCGGGGGGCTGGAGCCTATCCCAGCTAACATTGGGCGAAAGGGCGGGGACACCCTGGACAGGTCGCCAGTCCATCGCAGGGCCCCGAAAGTGTCATATAAGCTAAATTAAGTGATGGCTTCAGCAATTGTGTTTTTCATCTCGCATTAATGTTATGACACTATCGTTTAGGTTTATGATTTAGGGTAGGGTGGCAGTTTTGTTGATTTAAACTTTATAGAGCATTAACCTTAAAACCTCATCTGTTTTTTGTCTCACATTCATTTTCTGTGACACTCGTTACGGTTTAGGTTTAAGGTATAAGTCTAGATAGAGTTTTAAGCTAATAAACATCTGTTTGGGAGAACATTAAACTCGCTTTAGTGCCACACAGTAGACATATCTTCCAGAAGTCCCGCAATATGTGTAGGGAACCACGTAGCATCACCACAGTCACATAATTTTCATGAGATCAGGCTGTCTAAGCGATACAAAACTTCTTGTTGTAAAGGGGTTTATGAGGAAAAATCTCAAGTGTTAAATGTTTTTACATTTCTGCTTTTTGCAATTTGTTTGTGTGGATGACTCTATGAATCCATGTCCATATTCACATTATCTTCTTCCATACTGACATTTCAAAGGTTCTGTGCTTCCAAACATATTTAAGCGAGTACAAGTTCATTATCCATTATGTTACAAAGCACCGTTCAAGGCCATGTCAAACCTCTTCATGCTGAGCACTCATTAATGAAAAGAAACCTTTCATAAAATACCAACAGGAATCCTCTCCCTTATTCCAGAGATACGTAAGTGAAGGCCTACATCTCTCAAAAGCTTTCTCATACGCCAAAGCTATTTTCGAGACCAGAATGTAAAGATTCTCAGCGTCTTCAGTGACTATGACTGTATGTTGTACATTATACATTATGAATGTGTTGAGCCTCTAATTATTTTATGTGAGGAGTATAGCAGTTCCACTGTCACGTGTTTTTAATTAGAGAGATCTTTGTCGAATGAATGTCGTATTCGTGTTGAAAGACGTTTTACTGAATAACTCCTTTGAGGTTGAAGCACCAAGGGGAGAACATTCAGAAGAGTAAAGCATTTTTAAAACTAGACTCCCATTCTTTTGAGTTTAAACTCTGTGATTATATGACCCACTTTCTCACTATGACTAAGGTTAAGATTATTAAGTTATCTTTGTATGGCTTTATATTATTATCTAACATTTTCTCTCAGCTGCTAGATTGAGTTCAGATGGTTAATACCATTGTAATTAATCTTTATGCCACTCAGCATTAAAATTGTGATTTCAAATACAGCTGACTTTCAAGACTATTTTAAACTTGAGTGAGGAAGTGACGTGAAGCTTGTTAAGGAGTTCAAACTTTGTGATTTGAGACTTATGTTGCCTTCAGGTCATGTTAAAATAACAGTAAAGCTTCCACAAAGTCATAATTACCAACGAAACAACTTTATTACACAGGAAGATGGTGTGTTGTTTCGGAGAGTTCCAGTAACCTAGGATTGGACACATTATACCGACTCACTGACAAGTGGCATATCCTATCAGACATTTTTGCATTGGCTCCAGTGTGTTTACCTTTCCCTGTGGCGTGACCGGAAGCTCGTTGCGTTAGCAGCATGGGAGACCCTGGTTCGGATGTTGTGTTGAAATCAGGATGTAATCGCATTTGCATAAGTGAGGAATGTGATTCAGAGTTGCATTTTTCCCTCTTATATTACACTATAGAGGGTTAGGTTTAGGTTTTGGATTTGGGTTGGGGGGTTAAGTTTAGAAAATGTGCATTCGTCTTCACCATATAACAGACTTTACAGCTGAAAACTCACTACATGACTTACTTTTGGCTCCCCTCTGTGGATATTTCACCTGGAAAATGGAGAACACATGTGCCCATACACCCAACAATACTTACTGCTTTGTCCACTGGGGGCAGTGTCTTAAATTTAGGTAAGCACGGAACGATTTTAGTTTCCAATTTCACTGTGAGAAACCTATTTTCATTTCTCAATTTTCTTTAAGCCAACTTTGCGAGTTTGGGGTGCTGATCATTTTTGCTTTAAGACCATACTCCGATAAAGGAAACCCATTTAAGGCTTTTAACTTGTCAGCTTATAAAGCATAATCGAAATTTGTGCCATGCACGCGCACTGTGCGCGAGATGTAAGAAAAGTATACTTTGGTCTTAAAATATGCCTTATCATTGTCTGAAGTGAAAAAGAGAGTAAGACACATGAAATTACCCAATGTGTCCATTTTATTCCGACCAAAATGAATGCACATTTCATTATAGAACATGCCAAGATGTCTTTGGAAGGCAACATTTAATACAGAAGGGTTTTGCTTTAACAAAGAATTATATGGGTTTAAAGTTCACGTCTCATTTGCTTTATGATGTGATATCAGTGATCAGCGACAACCATGTAGTGTAGACACTTGGGAAAAAGTAGGCCTCCAAACTCAAAACTAGCTGTAGTTAAGCTGCTGGTAGCTACCAAAGCATTTCATAAGAACTCTTGACACATCACTGATGTGTCAAGAGCAGTCTTCAGTTATTAATTTACTGTTCACAGCTGCTGTCATGAGCAGTGATAGAACATAATTCACTGTGTAGCAGAATGTAATTTACATCCTTCAGCTGGTCTTTATTGTATCCCAGTCCCTAACAAACTGTCTGTTTTACATTTACATTTATGCATTTGGCAGACACTTTTATCCAAAGCAACTTACAGTGCACTTATTACAGGGACAATCCCCCCGGAGCAACCTGGAGTTAAGTACCTTGCTCAAGGGCCCAACAGTGGCATCTTGGTGGTGCTGGGGCTTGAACCCCTGACCTTCTGGTCAGTAACCCTGAGCCTCAACCTCAACCACTGAGCCATCACTGCCCCATTAGTTTTGAATCAAACTGATTGTGGCAATTATTTAATAACTAAAGGAAGTGTTTTCCAAGAGATTTAATAGACATTCAAAGAATGCTTAAATGCATGGAAATACATTTGTCAGGACTTTATAATGTGTAAGTTAAACATTTTTTTAATGTATTCATTTAATAAAAGAGCAGTTTCATAGTATTGCAATCATACCAAGTCAGCTATTGAAGCAAACAAACCCTTTCGCAATTTCTCGGGTCACCTTTATCTCATGTCTTGTCTCCAGATGACTGTGTCTAAATATGGAGCACAGTTCCGGGGGAACTCCCAGCACGATGCACTGGAATTCCTTCTCTGGCTGCTGGACTGCCTGCATGAGGACATCAACTCATCCTCCACCTTCTCCAGTGGGAATAACAAAAGCAAGTCCAGTGGGAAGGTAAGAGTGTGTCTGAGAACCTGTACCATACCTGCCCAAGTCTTTTGAAAATATAACTGAACAAATGCCATAGAAAGGATAAAACATACAGTAGCCCCCAAAACATAGACACTTTAACCACATCAAAAATTTACATTTGTCTTTTTTGTATCTAATGCAATGACATTCGGACATTTTTAAGTGTGATTTTTGGCGCTACTGTAATTTAATGTAACACAAAATTCATTTAGAATTGTTCATGTTATGTTATTATGCCACTTTCCACAAATCATCACCTGAAATATCTGCAATATCAAGACTCTTAATAATTACTGCGCATAAGTATTTGCATTCTGTTGGTATAAACTATGAATGGCTTTCTAAGAACACATTTGCCCCAGTAGATGTTAAAATCACTTTTACATGACTTGTCAAAGTCAGAGAGTCTTGTTTACATGCCCCTGCCACCCGCACACAACACAGAGTCTCAAGTCACTAAACATTACATCTTTTATATATACAGTATAAATATGATTTTTTTAAATTTTCTACTCAAAAATTATTCATCTATGATATTTGAAAAATCTGGTATACAAAAATAATTCTACCTGTACTTGTAAAACTTCAGGATTTAATTCTACATAATGTGTGTGACCATTTTTTTGTTGAAATTTAGCCAATTTCATTATGTTTAACTCCACTGAAAGACTTTCTTGTGGCGTTTCACTGTCCAGCTCAGTAGGTGACGGTAATGCACCATAAACTGGATTACCATACAGCAATAAACATCACCAGAATAAAAGTTTCTTGCCTGTGACAGCGCTATGGATCATAAATAAACAGAAATGGTGTTGATGTCAGAGTTATTGTTGTGTTCAGTCCACAGCTGTTGTATTGCATTGTCAGTGCTGTCTTGTTCGGTACGCAATTATATTATATTAGCTGGATAGCTAATGGTTTGCGGCTACCAAGCCTGAATGGTTTCCATGACAGCAGGGCTTCCTGCTAGTGCTTCCTAACAGGTTGATTTCATGTCTGATTCAGTTAGCTAGTTGTGTGTAATACTTTGCCAAACTGCTTGCGTTTTTAGCGACATGTACCTGTTTTGATCAGCTACTCTAGATGTAGACATAGGATAAATATCGGAAATTACTCAAAAGTTTATCATTGATATTTTTTACAATATATATTGATATCGTTTTATCGCCCAGCCCTATAATTAGGTATAGTTTTGTCAAAAACTTGCCATATGTCTTAAGTCCACAAAAAACTGTATGCGTACTGATCGCAAAATGCTAAAATACAGGAGAAATCTCCCTCTCTTTCTCTCTCTCTCTCTCTCTCTCTCTCTCTCTCTCTCACACACACATACACACACAGGTGTATACTATGGCATATACTGTATACTACAAAAACATTGATAAAAGCACTAGGTTTAAATTGACACAACCTCTGATCAGCGATCCTAACGAGCTATGTAGCTACTCTGCCCAATGTTTACGACTAGGGTTGCAGCAGTATGCCGGTTTTCATGCCATGTACATTTGCTTATTATGAAAGATATTTACACTACATGGGACAGGGGCGCCCTCATGGCGGCTGCCATTTTAGAATCACATGACCAACTGAATACTACTCGCTTAATCTCAGTAACAGTCTTGTTATTGGAGACTTTCACTGTTGGATTACATTTATCATGGCTGATTGTGAATAGTGAATTTCTACAATGGCATCTGTAACTGAAAATTATTGATTTTGAATGATGCTGCATCCACACCACTAGGTGTCACTGTAAGTCCAAGATGACAAACAAAAAGCTGCTGACCTTTAATAAAGAGATAATAATTCAATTAGTCTGCTTTATTATTTTTTATGCAAATTAACAACATGCTGTCAACTGAGTTTAGCTTGCAATGAACCCATAACATTCGTTTAAGAAAATTTACGAAAATCAAGCTGATAAACAATATACTGTCGTATTTTTCTTCTCTTCATTCTGAAAACCCAGATTCTGAAATTTTATGTATCACTAGTTTCTGAATGTAATGGCCCACTAGCTTTTATTTGCATTTAGTTGCGTTTAGCACGGAAACATCATACTGTACAGTATATTTCTTCAACAGCTTACGATATTCTGCTGTTGGGTCCTGGCACCATGCTGATTCTATCTTTTTTAATTAAAAAGTGCTTGGTTTGGTTAGCTAATTAATTTGCCAAGTGACGAGATTTCAAACCACTGCTTAATTATGAACCAAGCTTTGTGCGAGACTTTGATTTTCTGTAGATTTCAAGTGATACAATTCTTTTAATGAACAGCAGTGTTGTAGCGCTGCGTCTTTAATTGATGATTATTATGCGTGTATGTGTCATGTGCTGTTATCTCGGGGCCAGTTCAGTTCCTCTGGCTATGCCTGCGGCTAAAGCACGGCTTATTATCTCTGAGCCGTAATTTCATCTTCTCTCTGTTGTCGCCCATTTTGACTGAACTTGATCCATTATTAAAACCCTGTGTTTTTTTTTTAATTTTAAGACAAGTTTCCATCTAAAGGCTTGTGGTATCTCTGGATAAGAACATGAGATACTAGTAGTCACAAAAGACATTGCATGGTTAGTTCAATTTGAATTTGTTTGAGTTGGTGTTTAAGATTTGATACATTCTATGTATCAGGCTGGTGGAAAACTCTTTTTGTGTGACTAGCTGGGGCAATTTTAGGGTAAGTGGATATTCAGCATTTTACCCAGACCTCTGTGGATACATATGGGTCCATAAGTTGAAGAAATATTACATTGTAATACACTTCATGATAAACGTTTAAATGTTACATCGGTGGGGTGTCATTTAGGGGAAGATGTGTTAAGAAGCCCCCCTTAAAGGAATAGTTCACCCAAAAATGAAAATTTGCTGATAGGGCTGGGCGATAAAACAATATCGATATATATCACGATAAAGAAAATCCACGATAAGCTTTTGAGGAATTTTCGATATTTACTGCGTGTCTCTAAAACACAAGCAGTTCGGCTTTCTCAGGCTGCGTTTCCACTGGGGCGGACGAAATCCGCTCAAAGGCGCTCAAAGCGACGGTCCAAAATGCATATTTAGGGTGTATCAAAATAATCCACACGACTCCTCAAATAAAGTTCTTCTGAACGCAAACGGTTGATTATTTTGAGAAACAAAACAATACTTATATACTTTTAACTACAAATGTTTGCTTCCGTACATCTTTGTGACGTGCGCTAATGAGAAGGATGAAGTAAGCTCATTGGTAAGGTCACGTGTCTCGTGGAGGAGGAGTCAGGAAGCACATCTTTACAGTAAATAATAGAAACAACCTTCTGCCTGAATTCTGAGGGGGCATCTTACCCCAAGGGTAACTTGTCACTTCAAAATAAATATATATATATATATATGTATATATATCAATCTAAATACATTACTGTTTCCACAAATCCCCCATTAACAAAAAGACATAAAAACTTGTAATATCCAACATAATATAATGCCACAGATCACTATTTTCCAATGACACACGATTAGATCAAGTAACCTCAAAACCGTTTGGATGGAACAAATCTCACAAATGTTGATATTCAGATAAAATATAAAGATTAAGAATAGCACAGCCATTCAATAAAGGTGTTGAGATGAGATTTTGTGCCATCTATGGTCAAGAGAATACGTTAAGGTGGGGTGGTCATCTTTCCCCGGAGGGCATCTTCCCCCATCTTCCACAATGTAATACATTTTGAAGTATTACTAAAACAAAAACTAAAATGTCCCACTTATTTTGTCTAAAAAGTATGTACTTTTAAACATGATTTAAATAAAAAGAAGAAGAAAAACACTATTTTTGTGCATTATTGACAGTTTTATACCTTGTTATTGATTCGTCGGGTGTTTTAGGCAAGTCTAGAAAACAGCAGGCTGTAGGTGTAGAATAATTGGTGTAGAGATGTAGAGTAATGGGTGTAAAATAGGTGATTTTGAGAAAACTGTTGTTAGATTTGCCAAAGTTTGCGAGGTTCATGGCATAGATCCCTAATAAAAGAGTTTTGCAAATGTCCTAGCTTTTGACTTGAAGTTTGCAAATTCCTTGAGCACATTTGTTAGTTATAAATCTAAACAGTTGGTACTTACTATATATCTTACTGATGAACCAGTTCAACACTTTTTCCAATATCTCATCAAGGCATGTATTTTGATGTTATTAGATGGTAAAAGCATAGGCCTAGTATTTTAATACCATGAGACTGTATGATTACCATTCTAATATCATGGGATGTCCTTGGTATCTAAAGTTACTTAAGAGAATGCATTGGTAGTGCCATCATGACAGCCGTGTTAATGATGGTTTAAAAATTATATATGTATATGTAATATGTAATACCATGGAAAATCATGTATTTGGAAGGGAACCATTGATGGTTTCTTTTCATTATATAAATAAACATATACACTGTATATACTAATAATAATGATGATAATATAGTAATAATAACCTGGCAAAAGAGACTAAAATCTGTGATCTGAGATTTTTGGCCTCATTCTGATCTCTAGTTTTCCCAGAGTTCTCAGTTTCCGCTGAATCTGGAGTAAGTCCCAGGTCACAGGGATGGTGGGTGCTTCAAAATGTCTCATTTATGAGTCAGTGCACATCCTAAAGAGTCCAGTGGAGTAGTTCAGACTTACTCTAGAAGAAATGCATTATATATGTTTCAAAAGAGACAAACAAATCTATCTATTTCTCTGTCTCCCAGTATATATATACATATATTTATATTATTTATTTCTTATTTGCCCTTTACGATTGTGTAACATGTTCGTAAGTTGAGCAAGGCCGAGCTGCATGCGGTCAGTTCTAATGGCCCGACAAGGTCCATGCCAATTCTTTCGTAGGGGACCTCGATCAGTGGTAGAGGGTGCAAATCATTTTTGGGGTGCCTGGTTGATTCGCCAACTGACATTCACGGCACGCCCCACACCACTTGTGAACATCCCTGTGATGGCCCGGCCAAAAAAATACAGTCCATTATTCGGTTAAGCTTGTTCTCGTAACCTAAATGGCCAGCCATTAGATTATAGCGAGCCGCCAGTAAGAGGGTTTCACAACGACTCTTCGGTACTAATAATTGGGTTGATTTTCTTTTGTTAGAGTGTCCAGCGTCACTCAATACAACCGAAATTTGTCACGCCAGGCTGAAGCTGTTGACCATCGATGACTCTCACTTGGTTAAACGCTTGTTTGAGGGACTCGTCACGGGACTGCTCTAGAGGAAAATACCCATCAAGGAACCCCCTGTGGATGGGAACTCCCTCTCTTGCGTCTTCTTGTCGCAGAGCAGACGTAGACAGCCCTGGCACCGCCTCTCCAGCCGTAGCATTGGACGTTACGCACCAAGACTAAATTTTACAGGACCCATCCACACATATTTCCCTTGATAAATTCTTAAAATCAGGCCAATTCGTTCCCAAAATCAGTGGATGGGTGAGGCAGGAATTAACAGTGGCCTCTACTCTATCCTTTTTTTCCCTGAATAGGATCTCAATCATAACCACCGGATACATTTGAATATCCCGTGAACACACCACACCCTCACCCAATTATCTGTGCCCAATACCCAGTTTTGCACCAAGCATTGGTGAATAGAGGTTTGAGAACAGCCTGAATCCACCAAAGCTTGGTATGTATCCCCTTTTAGACTCAGCAGTATACAATATGCCTCTGCCCGATCGGGGGCAGCCTGTGGAAGGAACCTTTCTTCTCAAAAAGGTTGAGGTAGGTCTTGGGATCATCCCTCTGCCCCATTTTAATGAGGGTCACCAGTGTTGAGGGCACCGGTGTTGCAGCGCTAGCCCACTCTCTGTTGATTAGGCTCCGGAATACCTGCCTGTCCTCTGCTTGAGCCTGGATCAGGAGTTGGAAGTGCTATTCGTGCTCCAGGCGTAACTCTATGAGGGCCTGATGTTGACTTTGCTGGATGCCGGCCAGGGACTTGATGACTTCACCCTGCGGTGAAGATTCCATGATGACGGTTCCTCCTATCGCTCCCAGATTTAGGCACCACTGCTACAAGTACATCAGTTGAGCAATGGAGGATTCAGGAGGCAGCAAACTGTCAAAGTGAGTATTTTATTACTCTTCAGCGTCACTCATAACATAAACACACAAACGCGTCATACTGCTACAGATACAGGTACAGTCTCTCCTGTTTCTTTCTCTCTGGCTACTTCCGCATCCATCGGCCTTGTAGGTGTCCCTCCGCCATCACTATAACGAGACACATGTGTTTGAGGTAATGACAGCCAAGGTGATGAGTCTTACCACTCTCCTGCAGACAGATACTCAACCATGCCCCCATCCCCACTCATTGTTACTTATCAGATTGTAAGGCACAAATCCTGTGAGATCTTGTGGGGAGAAAAAAAGGCAGATGCTATTTGAACTCTGTTGCAAATAGTGGTAGATGCTCTTTACATGCAGGTGCAAACAGTGGCAGATATTAATTGTTCCCCAACCCCAGTGCAAATAATGGTAAATATATTTGCAACCTGATTTAAATACTGACATATAGAATTGGGGCATCACTGCAGCATGTTTATTGTGCCTTTAAGGAGTCCCATGGTTCAATGGATTTTACTGCAGTAAAATCATGGTTTTACAGCAGTAAACATATTTTAACCATAAAATTTGTATTAAAAGCATAGTAACCACCAAATTTACCATGGTGTGGCAGGGCGGAGGGAGGGGCCGGGTCGTGATTCCATACACCCGGCCTGTAATCAGGCTAATTAGCCCTTGAGAGGGATAAGGGCCTATGGAAGACGGCAGTGAGACAGAGAGAGAGAGAGATTTACGGACAGCTGTCCGACACCTGTGTGTGTGTGTGTGTGTGTGTTTGTCTTTTTGGTTGAGTTTTATATATTAAAATAGTATTTATATTGTAAAGCTGGTTCTCGCCTCCTCCTTTCCATGAATCCATTTACACTGGTGCCAAAACCCGGGAAGGAGGAGGGATGCACCGTAGTCTAGTTCTTGCCACTACCATCCACCCGAAAGGAGCAGCCACGGCCATCCGCTGGAGGACGGAGGAGCCCGGTCATCTGGAAGCGGAGGAACGGCCGCCGACTACAAAGGGAGGAGGGGCTCCCAACCAACCACCTGGAGCAGGCTGTCGGTGAGGCATGTCAGAGTAACTGATCAAAGACTGACTATTTTGCCCTATGGTGAAAGAAATCTTCAGAAATTTGTCTCAGATGGCAAAATCAGTTGTGTTTATTGGGCTTTACCTTATTTCTCTCTCACAAAACCCACACACTGACCCTGGGGCCACCGGTTTTTGGCATTCTCTGTGCTGTGTTTACTGGGCATCACTCTGGAAACAGCGCTGGTGCGAAGCCATCTCTCAACAGAATGAAAGGAAGCTTTTGTGAACAAGCTGATGAAAGAGGAGCTTTTTCTGCACATATGGATATGGAAAGAGAACAACAAAGTACGTGTTTAAATTAATTTACAGTGATCTCATCGTGACTGCATCCAGTATTCGTACAACATTACAGATTACTGTAATTCATCTCATTATTATATTTGGCTTTTATCTGTCATACTGGTTGACTCTAGATATTATTTGGTATCCTACCATGTCAAAATGATCGGCATTGGACCATCCACTTAAAGTGCGTTTTCTGTGTACTGACCATGAAATTGTATATTTCAATATTAAAATAAAAAATGTTTTTACTTGTATTTGGCATTGGGCAAGTCTTAATTTTTGACCCTGACTATATGGGCATTTTTCCAGTTCAGGTACTTTTCATAGTTTCTGGAACTATTTCAGGTTCACTTTGTTTTTCAACCACATGGACTAGTTCCACTTGGAACTAAAATCTGTACCAAAACAGGAACCTTTTTTGTACCTGCTCCAAGGTGGTACTTTCAATGCAAAGTGGAACTGTTTGGGTCAGAACAGCAAACTCTTCTTATTGGTCAAGAAAAAAAGAGTCATTAGCCATCAGACAGCTGATATCAGCCATTTTTGTTTAGTTGTTGTTATTGTAGGTTTTTCAAATTGAAATGGATACAGTAGATGGACAGACACTAGCATGTTTTTTTCTGCTTTGGTATGTGTAACGGGAGCTGTTAGATAGCTGTGCAGTGTGTAAACTTCACTCTCCTGACCTAGAGGCTGTAGCCTTTAGCCTCCTTGTTAGAGCATCCACCTCCCACGCCGGAGACCTAGGTTCGAGTCCCGTACGGAGCAGGTAGAACAAGAGCGTCACATTGGTGCCGTGAAATATTTGTCACACAAAGATTTAGCAACTAATAGCGAGTTGTTTCAAATGAGCATTTATATAACCATTTCTACTTAATTTACTCGGCTCTATAGAAAATAATAACTAAGGTTAGACATTAAATGTAATACTCCAAAGAAGTGCGTTCAAAGGATTCAAGTTGACCATTAATGAAACTCTAATCACCCTTTTGGTGACTTTACATGAAACAACGTCAATAATACTAAGCATAGCTCAAATCTTTATGAATTCTTAATAACAACTAATTTATTGCATTTTATATATATATGTATATACTGTGTGTGTATACAGAATATATATATTTATACAGTATATATATATTGGAAAATGATGAAGTTAAGAAACTGAAAACCCATCATTGACCTGTGTACCCATTATAATTATTCATTTCACAAGCTGGCAGACATTGACAGGGCGAACCGAATTGAAACCCATTCTGAATTCTTGCAAAGAGCTTTTCTCCATAAGGCACTAGCTTTTCTTTTTCGCTCTCTCTCTCTCTTTAACTCTGTCTCTCTTTGCCCACTGGCATCTCCATAGAAACCAGTGCCAGGTATGACCCAGAGCCTCACAGCAGTGCTGTATGAATTGTTGCCCACTTTTAGGGAGAGGAAGAAACAGTATTTCGAAAAAGACAAAATTATTTTCATTACTGCACTCTTAGCTCTTGTTGTACTTCCTCTTCCTTACAGCTAGAAATATTTGGTTGAAGCTAATTTCACTTTTCTTATGCGCCATTCAGACCAAACATGTTTTTTTCTTTAACAAAAATATAGCAGCATACAGGTGCATCGAGGCAATGTTTTTATAGTTTAAGTTGTTTTAACGTGACAGCATCTAAAAAAAGTGCAGCTCCAGCACAAGACACTAAGAATGCATAAATCAATGTAAATGAAGCTAGGAAAAACAGCACAATGGTCAAAGAAGTCCATCTAGCGCATGTTTACATAGAAAAGTGTACAGCCCCTTTGCCATTTTCCAATAACTTTTGACCAACCAGTCCAAAATTGACAACCAGAAAGTGCCCATTCATGTGTAAAGCGTATCTTACGTGTCAAAATAATTTTTCATTTACATTAATGCATTTGGCAGACGCTTTTATCCAAAGCGACTTACAGTGCACTTATTACAGGGACAATCCCCCCGGAGCAACCTGGAGTTAAGTGCCTTGCTCAAGGACACAATGGTGGTGGCTGTGGGGCTCGAACCAGCAACCTTCTGATTAACAGTTATGTGCTTTAGCCCACTACGCCACCACTTTTTGGGGCCACTGTTGATTTACTCTGTTACTCATTTGTTATTCCTTGTAGAATCCAATGCCTACTGTTATTGCACGTATAGGACAAGCTCTCTATTGTAAGATCAGTGCAGAGCATTACACTTAATAGAGTCAGTGAGCGAGACCACCTGTAGGCCACAAGTAGAGGTGCATTCCTTCATCCCTATTTTTCTCTTCGTCTTTTAAAAGGGGATATATTTAGTTTGGATCCCTGCAGGTAGTCTTTCTCTATGGAGCGGCAGTTCCATTATTCATTAATGCTTCATATGTATGTGTGTGTGTGTACCTGTGTAAGCTGTGTATAAGATTCTTTCTTTCTACCTATCTGGGTCGTGCTGTGTTTTGGCCACTATGACAGCTGAAACTGTCCCTCCACAAGGTACTCGTTCATCTGTTTGATCAGAGTTGTAGATTATTCATGCCATTACTGTGACTGGATGCATTTCCTGAGTGTACTTTTCCAATTGTTTTGAATGTTACTGTATCTTTGTACGAAAGTGTAGATCATGGCATTATACCAGTTTAGATTGTAGAAGCATGAACAATTTAATTGCCACTTTATGTACACTAAAGTCACTTATATGACAAATTATATGCAGGTAAAACATTTCAGAACCTATATTTTCTGAGCCATTTTTGCTGTTACCATCTGGTGTCAAGGTAATAGTGGATGACGTATAAAGTCAGTTCCCCTTAAGTTCACACAGGTGTCCTAGCAGAGTAACCACAGTTCTATTGGGAAGACACGCAGGCTTGAGTGAAGTTTAAGATGCCATTTATTTGATAAATGTAAAACAGGAAGTAATGTCTCTCTCTTTGGCGTAGGCCCCGTCCGGCGGTCCGAGGGAGTTGTACCCGGAACAGTCATGTCTTGCCGGAGATAGGAGGCAGGGGCGAGGAGCCTACCCCCGTGCCGGACAGGGCTCAACTGGTGGTGGTGGGGTGGTGGAGGTTGCCGTGTTAGCACACTGAAACAGCAATGTGATAGATTGTGAGCAGACTTATAAAGCAATGGCTTACATGCGATTGGCTAGGAATTACCCAGCTAATTTAGTTTTGACCAATAAAGTTTTTTCATTTCAAACCCAACCAACTTCTGTTTGTGAAATATTTAGCTTTTTTTTTTGTGCTATACTTTTTCAAAAATAAATGCCATTGGTTTGATATTTACAGTAGCTTCATAATGCAAAGACATTATAAAATATAAGTGTGGCTTAAGTGTCCAAATATTTTTATGGGCCACTGTAAATACCACAGATAATGTCTCCTGCACTGAATGAAAATCTAAGTGCTTACTTTGGAAACTCAGCTAGAAATTATAATCTATTCACTTATTTATTGATAAAAATAATTCAACAAAAAACCCTTATATTCATATTTAATGACACTGTGCTTTAATTAACAAAAAATCAGTGCAAGCTTGCAGAAATGCATGTACCAAATATGCTAATGTCTGCAGAAGAATATTCTCCTCATACTGTCCTCTTAATTTGGATAAATGTTCTTGTTCTTGCCCTTGTGTGACCTCTAGTCAACTACATCTTAAATGCAATAAAACAGGGTCCCTTTAAAGCAGGGGTCCCCAAACTGGTCCAGGTCACTCTGTTATGTTTTCAAGGTAGCCAGAGTGAGCCTATATGGTATTTTTGTCCTAGAAATTATTCTTCTGCTTTTAATATATGGATTAATTTGACAAAATCCATTCACATAACATGATTTTAATATTGGTAACTTTATTGTGTTTATACAGCTCTTAGCAACTTCTTTGTCATTGCATACTGTGAACTGCTGAGCATGACTTTTATCAAGCTATAAAAACAATACTAGCCTAAAAAATAATTATGAGTTTCAATAAAGTCCATATGCCATTGTAATAAATTGTTTATCACTCCAGCCCATTTTCTTGTTGAACGAGATTGCCGAATTGAACAAATGACTTGCCTCCTCCTCTCGTTTAGTCGCTCAGTTCAGCAGATCTTCCTTAATGATGATTGATTCATGAATTTTGTTTGCGAACAAGTGTAGGCCTACAAGAACATTCAGTTACTTCATGAATGAAACGTCTCATCTCATTCAGACTCAAACGGTCGGCTCGAAGTCTCGAACTTCAGTGAAGGGGTGTATTTGTTCAGACAATATGCTCCTTAACAGCTAGAACTCGAATGCTATTGGCTCATGCTATAGTCAGCCTTACAGGCATGAAAAGCCACCAAAGCATTCTCGCGCTTTCAGTGCGTGCCGGTCAAAATGTCATCATTTTCTCACTCATCCATATATTCCATGGACAATAAAAGGAGTTGTTTTGCATGTTCTGCTTTTTAAGTGTCCTGCCGGCTCTTTCCCATACAATGAATGTGAATGTGGAATGGGTCTGTCAAACTCCAAAATTGAAAAAAAAAGTTCGAGAAAAGTTGTCTGTATGAATCCTTCACTATGTTCCAAGTCTTTTCAAGCTATACGATAACTTTGTGTGAGGAATGTCGTGGAATATTGCGATGAGTTTCTCTAAGTTGAAGAAAACTTTCAGAGTCTTGAGTTCCAGATGCCAAAGTTGTAGTTTATTGATCACCAACAAACATGAGACCAGTCAGCTGATTGTTCTGCCTCTATCCTCCTGAGTTCTCAGTTATATACCTTTTTGTTATCTTTTTGCCCATTATCTCTGACCAATAGAATAATTACTCTTGTCTCTTTCCTTCGCCACCAATATGTTCTATTTCCCTCACTAATTAAATATTGGTGGAAAATCCCCCATCTAATTATTTTTAAAAAACATACATCAACTGGTAACTCCACTTATTTTTGACATATGTCATAGTTCATGGTAAGAGTGCATCAATTTTAGAAACACCTGTGTATGAGACAAACAGCCATGTCCCCATCACATACCTTTTACCTTTGCCCTACATTTCAGTGTACCCTCATAATGAGGCGGCCTTGTTTGTTCATACACAGTATCTTTTGATTAATGAAAGAAAATACAAGCTCCAAAGATATTTAACTCATCAAGGTAAAACACCATGCCAGAAACATATCATATAAGAGATATCTAACTTATTAAAAGTATTTTTGTAAGAAGTGCATCCTGTATTTTAATGAGACACACCATATATTTTAGAGATACATGTCAGCATAAAGGAAATACACCAAGGATATATGTCAGAATACTACTAATTAACAGAAACAGCAAAACACCAGCTGCAAAAATACAAGACACCATTCATATAATAACTGATTAAAGAAGTACATCCTGTATTTCAAGGTTATATACCATTCTTTGTGTTCTCTGCAGCATCAACACTTTTAGTAACCTTATATGCTCTCTCCTGGGTCACACAAAGGCCTAGAAACTCATATAAGTATTTTGATATATAAAAACATTCTAGAATATTGAAAAATATACTATAGGAACAGACTAAAATGTAAAATGGTAAAAAAATATATATATATTTAAATTCACTGAAAATCTTTCCATCCACTGCAGTTCTCAAATGTCGTCAAATATGCCGGATTTGACAATAGCCATTTCTCACAGACACTAATGATATTGCATTTATGCTCATTTATGTCAAATTTGAATTTGTATGCAGAATATACCACACAAGGTGTATTGCTTACTTTTATGGTGCTTTTTGAGATTAACAGCCCCAGTCCACATTCACTTTCATTGTATTAAACGATTGTAGAAGTAGATCTGGCACTACTTTACCCACTCACAAGGTGCATGGATAGAAACAACAGGAACGGAGAAAAGGAATCCAGCAACAACTGCAGTGACTTTTTTGGACTTTAAAATAAATAATACACACCAACCCGTTTCAGCACGTAGGCTTTCATCAGTGTTGATTGTATAAAACGATAAATGATGACAAAAATGTATCTTTTGGTGAACTATCCTTCTAAACCATGGCCTTCTAAAGAGGCCATGGTTCTCAGCAGGAAACCGATGGAGTGCGTACTCCAGGTAGGGAAGGAGGTATTGCCCCAAGTGAAGGAGTTCAAGTACCTCGGGGTCTTGTTCACGAGTGAGGGGACAATGGAGCAGGAGGTTGGCCGGAGAATCGGGGCAGCGGGGGCGGTATTGCACTCGCTCTATCGCACCGTTGTCACGAAAAGAGAGCTGAGCCGAAAGGCAAAGCTCTCGATCTACCGGTCAATTTTTGTTCCTACCCTCACCTATGGTCATGAAGGTTGAAAGAACTAGGTCACGAGTACAAGCGGCCGAAATGGGCTTCCTCAGAAGGGTGGTGGGCTTCTCCCTTATAGATAGGGTGAGGAGCTCAGTCATCTGTGAGGAGCTCGGAGTAGAGCCGCTGCTCCTTTGCGTCGAAAGGAGTCAGTTGAGGTGGTTTGGGCATCTGGTAAGGATGCCCCCTGGCCGCCTCCCTAGGGAGGTGTTTCAGGCACGTCCAGCTGGGAGGAGGCCTCGGGAAGACCCAGGACTAGGTGGAGAGATTACATCTCCACACTGGCCTGGGAACGCCTCGGGGTCCCCCAGTCAGAGCTGGTTAATGTGGCTTGGGATAGGGAAGTTTGGGGCCCCCTGCTGGAGCAGCTGCCCCCGCGACCCGACTTCGGATAAGCGGTTGAAGATGGATGGATGGATGGATGGATCCTTCTAAATGGCCAAATTATTGTAGGTAACATTTGAGTTCCTTCTGAACTTTCAACCTGTTGTATATTAATGGGTGCACAACCAAATTATTTATCTAAAACCTCAAAATCAATCATGGTATTATCATAGGTCAAGAGAAGAGACTCTTCTTCCTGGTCAAGACACGGTTAAAAAGGAAGCTGACATTAAACTCACTCAATTAAAAACTCCAGATGCAGATGTATCACATCAAAGCATCACCCAACCTGCCATTTTAAAATGACACATTTGGCATGGTTTCATTTGGCAGTGTTTCAAGCAGTTGGGCTCTCCCATCCTGAGTGGACCAGCTCACTCACCCATAACCACTCGATTCAAAACAAGGATCTCACAAGCACTTTGATGTTAGACAACCTCTCATTCTTCCTCAAGCAGGAACAATATAGTGCTGGCAAGATCAAGATCAATCGGCCCTTTCATTTCTAGGTGAAGTGTGTCATTTCTGCCCAACTATGATCACTAAACAGCATTGCAAAAATAATGACTATAATAGTGAGTTGAACACGCCCCTCACCTTTCATTGGTCAACCTGTATTATATGACTTCCGTTCTTCCATTGAACATTAAAGGAGATGTTAGGTAGTAAGTAAGTCTCAATCACCACTGACTTTGTGCATATTTTTCTAAAAAATGAAAGTGAATGGCGGTAATTCTGCCTTTGTGTTCCATGAAAGAAAGGAAGTCATACAGGTTTGGGACGACATGAGGGTGAGAAAATTATGATAAACTTTTTATTTTTGTGTGAGCTTTTTCTGGCAAACATGCCTTCTTTTTCCAGTATTAGTTTCTAGTGCAGGGTAGGAAATTATCAAGAGACACATTTCTAATTTAGGGTCTGGGAGCCTTTAGCTTTGGAGGACTTAAAACTCATTAACCAGGATGGGGCTGCCAGAAGAATTTAGTGTAGTGATAAGCCAACTTGCCGACAGATAACAATGGATGGCATCCATAACAGTGCAGTGATGGTGGAGTGTAGAAATGCTGTTCTCTGCTTTCAGTAGACGTCACATAGATCTTACCAGAGCACAGAGCTCATTTCCTCAGGTTAAAAAACACTTTTTAAATTGCCTTTAATATGATGTAGCAAAAAAAAAAAAAAAAAAGAAAAGTCCAATGCAATATATATTCTTTTTTTGTTTGTTTGTTTGCAAAATCAGAATAATTAACACCTAATTGGGCCTCACAATTTGTGTAGTTGGTACTACACCACTAGTTGTAGGGCCGCAACAATACACAAAATTCACAGTTCAGTATCACATCAAATACTGGGGTCACGGTTCGGTATGGTTTGAAGACAGCAGTGAAAATGAAGAATCTTCTTTAAATGATTTAATATGAAAACAGTGGCTGATGGACAACAATTTGTATTGTGAAGGCTCATTTATACATGACTGCACTATGCATAGTTTTTCAATGAAATTAAATACAAAACTTAAGAGCCTCTTATATGCACATTGTATAAAAACATAAATAATAATGAAAGTAAAATAAGAAAAGTGCAGTTTTAATAATTGTAACAAAATTAAGACAGCAGTGCATATTTTTGCATATTTTTCCTTTCAGCTCACCGCTTGTACTTATTGCTCAAATATAAGGACTCCTAAGGTGTTTGTTGTCACTTTAGCGAAAAAGCTATGCAATAAAGAAACAAGGAGACAGCACGTGAAAGTGAAAGTCGTTGGGGCACATTGATGAATGAACTGTCTGCATAAACTTCACATGCATTTATCTGATCTGCAGTTTCTAGTGTGGCACTCTGTTCTGTTAAATTTTGGTTCTGTTTGGTCCCGTGTTGCTCCGCAATCTTTTTTCCTTTTAGTTCTATGCGGTTTGTGTTGTTTGTTATATGTTGTTTTTATATTGGTTTATGATATAAAACTAGATAGCTAGATATGTAATTGTGGCAGGGCGGAGGGCGTGGCGGGGCCAGGTTGTGATCCTACGCACCCGGTCCCGTATTAGGCTAATTAAGCCTCCGTGAGGGTTAAAGGCTGACTCCAGGGGTTCGTGCGAGAGAGAAAGATCGTTTACGGACATGTCCGTCGTTTGTGTGTTTGTGTCTTCTTTTAAGTTTACTATTAAACTATTATTTATATTATCAAGCCGTTTCTCGCCTCCTCCTTTCCACTGATCCCTTTACACTGGTGCCGAAGCCCGGGAAGGAGGAGGGATATGCCGTAGTAGAGTTCTCGCCACTCCCGTCCACCCCAACGGAGCAACGGCGGCCATCTGCCGGGGGACGAGGAGCCCAGCTGCCTGAACAAGGACGATGGCCGCCGACCGCGAGGGGAGAAGGGGCTCCTAGCTGACCACGGTCAGGGCTGCTGCCAGGGGCGCAGGAGTTGCCTACCGGCCGTTGAAACACTACAGGGTTTCAGACCACTGACTGCGAGCTGGGAGGGGCTCACTGGCAACCGCCTGGAGCGAGAGAACCGCTGCCAGGGGCGGGGGAGACCCCTTCTGTTCCCCGAGAACGCGGCGGGGTGTTCTCGTGAAGCCTTGCGATTTCACATACTCTTGTTATGACTTGACATGAGAGCAGGTTGAGCTGAATAAAAAAAAACACGTTCCAGAATACTCCAACCATCTATTGTCATTTGAACAAACAGATAGTCCCACCCCAAACTCACATCATTGGTTGAGTCAATCGATAAGTTTACATGGACTTGAAAAATTTGTTTTCGTCGGACTAAAGCAATAATTAGTCTTTTTAAGATGTCATGTCAAGTCCTAAAGGGATACTTCACCCAAAAATGAAAATTCTCTCATCATTAACTCACCCTCATGATATCCCAGATGTAAATGACCAGAACACATTTGAAGAACATTAGAAAAATATTGTATCTCTGTAGGACCTAAAAATGTAAGTGATCTGACTTTTGAAGCTCCAAAATGAAGAAATAGTCTGCATAAAAGTCATCCATATGATTCCAGCTGTTAAATTAATGTCTTCTAAAGCAACACGATTGCTTTTGGTGCAAACATGCGACACACATGGAAGATCTGCACTGTTTACAAGTGAGAAGGAGGAACGCTGTACAGAGGTTTTGTTGGTTTTGGTTTAGATCTGTATTTATCTGTTTCTTTACTCACAATGGTGCATTTGTGTGCTTATCCTGGATGTCTCAACCGAGCGGAGAATCTCTCATGACCTTTAAATATTCGATTACACAATGTTGTACAATTCAGTTCAAACAGTTGAATAAACTTTGAACTCTTGGGTGGTGTAAAGTCTCATGTAGACATTTGTAAAGATGGACATCCAAATCAGGGCTTTTTATGGCTTTAGTTTGCCTCTTGCAAAGCACAACTTTTCAACCATAATTTCTAAAGCTTTCAAATGTTTAGAAAGGAGGATGACTCCTGGGATTTGCATGGAGTGTCTCTTAGAAAAGGCTTTGCTTTTCCAGACAGCTAAATGTTTGGTAGTTGTGGCCAATTTTGGCTAAGAATGACCATCAAAGAAGAACACACGTTTAATGAGTTGTTTAAAAATCGCATCGGATTTATCAATAATTTAAGTTTTTGTTCTGATTGTAGTTACAAGACCTCAGTTCTTGGTTATAATGGCCTATCATAGTCAAAAATGAGGAATGTAGAATTTGTAATGGGTTTGGGTCTCAGTGGCCATCACTTTGCTTTCATCTTATGATGAAACTGAGTGAAACTTTTTCAGTGAGTCACACATACCTGCTATGATACTCACTCAGGTAGAGTATGAATTCGCTTTTGTGATCACCATCATTCTACTTACATCTTTGTGTCTATATATACAGTGTTTATATCTTTCCTTTCTCTCTTTCTCTCACTTTGTCTGAGTAGTTGTTTGGTTTGATATCCTCCACTTTTTAGCTCTTGTGAAGTTGTACTTGCGTTATGTGAACAGACCCTTTTCATATTTCTGGGTTTGGATCGTGGAAGTGAATTATAGTGGGGCAAACTTCTATAGTAGTGAATGGGAGGCCACAGCAAATGTTATTTTTGCATTGTGTTCCCATTTTCTCCAACAGCAAAAACTAAAAACCCACTATTAAATTTCCTTTTCCAAAAAAAAGGAATAAACAGAGAGATGGATTAGAGCAGTCAGAAGAAAGAAAGATGCCAAAATGACTGTCACTACATCAGTAGCTGTATTTTACTTTTTTCTTTATTTGTTTAAGCTAGGGAAATATAACACAAAATAGAATGATATACTGTAAATGTACACTTAAAAATGACAGAAGAAAATGTTTTTATTTCCATAGTTACCCTGATTAAGTGGGGGGTGCGTTTATTTAAAAAGAAATAAGAATACAATATCGCATTGTTGTGTAAAGCAGCACTTTCTGGAAACAAGCAGCAAAAAGGCCTCATCCATCCATATAAATGTCTGCTTGTATTGTTTGTCTTTTATTTCAGAGTCAAGAAGGAGGCGAAGAGAAGCTTATATCTGATGCTCTGACTCCACCAAATATACAGCCCGGTGTATGCCACAGCTTCGTACAAGAGCATTTTCAAGCGCAATACAAGTGAGTGTACACAAATACACCAATGAGCTTAAACACATGACACAATTGTGACATGATTCAAGTGCTGACTTAATTTACCATCACATATAAAGCCATGAAGTGTATTAGAGAGAGGCACTTTTACATAACTGCCTACAAAGTAATACTAGCAGTTTACAAATTCTTTATGGGTAAACTGAAACAGCAAAGATTGCTTTGAAGGAGAAAAAAACATTTCATAGGCCTTCACCAAATGGTTTTACAGTTAATGTTTCTACATTAAATTGCTGACAAAGCATTTTTTTGGAATTTGCACACTGATTACTAATCGACTTAATCAGTTCAAATGCAGAGATCTTAAAATACTAAGGCAGTGTACCCTTCTGACTGGACATCAGCATTGTTAGCACTAACCCTATTTTTCCCAGGGTTTCAAGTCAAGTCAAATGTATTTGTATAGCGCTTTTCAGCCTTTGGCCATTGAAGGCTTTTGCTAGTGGATAATTTATTTTCTATGTAGCTGAGTTGTCTGGCTGGAAGCTTATGGCAGGTAATTTTGGTGAACTCCATCCTAATCCCATGCTTCCCATGAAGAATCCCAAGTCTTTGAATTTGCATCAATTCATCCTCTGTGAAGTCCGTCATAGTAGACTGAAGTGAAGTCTGGCTGGCACATGCTGTGTTTGGATTCCATTTTTTATTACTTTAAGTTGTTTGTGATTATTGGATATGGCTTTGTAATACTTAAGGCTGATTTGCTAATTAATCATTTTGAACGATTTGTGCTTCAACCAATTCATTTAAAATAAATCAACTCAAAAGAATGATTTGCTCACAAATCATCACTACACATAACTATGGCTTGTAAGCAGGGATGTAGTGGAGGCTAAACGCACGTAAACGCCGTTTACGCACCTCCCAAAATTCGGAAATAGCGTTTACCCACCTCCAAGGTGGGTTTATCCACCTCTAAATTGCGTTTATCCACCTCTAAATAGATAGTTCCTAAGCCATTTTAAATTAAGCTTATGTCGTTTTAGTTCAGTTTAGTTTAGTTTAGTTTAGTTTAGTATATTGTTCATTATTAGTTTCATAGGTTGTTAAACCTAAGACGAAGTCTTTCATAATGCGCTGCTGCCAGTGTTTCCGTTTCGATATTGACTACTACCAGCTATATACAGCGTGCTGACCTCAAAAATCCAGCTGTATTCTAACAATAACTTAGCTCTCCTTATTAGCTAGGCTCCTTGCATGCTGGCTAATAAGTAATAACTGACAGTGCTGTGTTGGACAGATTTATGCAGCGGTGTTCCATGACGGAGAGAGCGCGCGAGAGGTACGGGTGAGAGAGAGAGAGAGAGAGGGATGAGCGAGAGGTAGCCTAGTGCTCCGCGAATGCGCTACGGCTCTCTGCAATCAAATACGATTTTAAATAGGCTTAGTAAAAAATAAAAAATAAATCGAAACTCAATGTGTGGCGGTCAGCGTTGATATTGTGGCCGGCCGCCACAAATAAATGAACGTATGGGGAACCCTGGCTGCATTACTGTCAGTGTTGACCAATCAGCAGGAAGCTTTTTTCTTAAAAAAATTTTTTTTTTAAATATGTGGCACCAGATTCATTCTTCTGTCGTTAATCTGCACTATTTTACTATCTAAACTATTTTGATAATCAATTAGTCGGGTTGAGTCATTTTTTAAGACAAAAGTAAAAAAATCTTTGATTCCAGCTTGTTAAATGTGAATATGTTCTAGTGTCTTCTCTCCTCTGTGACAGTAAATGAATATCTTTGAGTTGTGGACAAAACGAGACATTTGAGGACGTCATCCTCCTGGGCTTTTGGGAAACACTGATCCACATTGTTCTGACATATTATAGACCAAACAACTAATTGATTAATCGAGAAAATATTCAACAGATTAATCGACTATGAAAATAATCCCAAATCCCTAATCATTATGTACAAGTGTATTGCATTGGACGCCCTGGATATAAGCCTCCCTCTCTATCTCTCTTAAATATTTTTGTTCTCTCTGTTTTGTCATTTAGTAAACTTTATAGATTTCAACCATATTATTCCTTCTTGGGTCTCTTTAACAAGAACTTATATTAATGTATGAATTGAATAGTGATTGTGTGACCTATGATGAGGGAACAACCAGTGATACCCTTGGTAGTACCATCAAATGATAGCCTATAGCGATGTCATCAGGATACACATACACCGGTAGGCAGTGGCCCACCTTACCGGGTGACCACGTCATGGTCCACCAGAATTTATAGTTTACCCACCTCTTTTTTTACCACTACACCTCTGCTTGTAAGAATGTTTTACTCTACAGTACACAAGAGCAATATCTACTGTAGGGGATGAAATATTTAAGAATAGAGCAAAACTAGAAAATGTATATATTTAGTATAGACATTCCATGACTTTTAAAATTTTTAATTATATTTATATAGTAGGGCTATCAATCGGTTATTTAAATTATGTGCCGATTAATTAATCACAATTAATTGCATATGTCAATATTTACTTATTTTACAATATTGATAAATTAGTAGAGAATGTAGTAATTAAAATAATAATAAATATAATATATAATAAATATTATAATTCAGATCATTCAAATTACGTCATATACATATATTGTGGCAGAAGACAAGTTAAGCATTTTTACAACACAAGGTTTTAGGAGACTGAGGTGGTAAATCTGATGCGCTCCGGCTCATAATCGACTTCCCCAAATTTCTGTGTGACCTCAAAGGGTCCTTGCCACTTGGCAAGTAATTTAGAGCTCGATGTGGGGAGTAATACAAGGACTTTACCTGCCAGTGTAAATTCCCATAGCTGAGTACCCCTATTATACAACCGGCTTTGACGCTCTTGAGCCTGGAGCAAATTTTCCTGTGTTATTGCAAGGTCCATGGCAATTCTTCCGAAGGGCACTGTGGCGTGGGGACGTGGTCATGTGTTGGTCTGTGGGAGAGAGAGAGCGGTAAGGCTTTTCACCTGGTTTATAATTAACCCTAACACCTGTGTCTTGTTATAGTGATGCAGAGGGAGACATAAAAGGGACACCGAGTGCGGGAGAGGAGAGAGAGAGAGCAACCTGAAAGCTGATGTTCTTTATATGTTTGTTATTGTGAGTTATTGACGGTTACCGTCGATTGTGTGTAAAAAGAAGGTTCAAGAGAATAAAACTGGCCTCGAACCTGCTTCGCTTTGTCCTGACTCCTCCATTGCCCGAACAAAGTGTTTTACAGTGGTGCCGAGAACCCATGCTGACATTCACAGCATGCCGCACACCACCTGAGAACATCCCTGTGAATGCCCATCCAACAGAATCAGATGGTTTAATGTTTTTTTCTGTCCTAGGTTACCGGCTCTTCGATACTAACAATTGTGTTGTATCTTTAGTCTGAGTGTCCAGTGTCACTTGATACAACTGATCCTTAATAATCTTAAAATATGGGTAGGAGAGTGCAATGACTAGCTGGAGGCGTTGACCATCAATCACTTTCACATGGTCAAAGGCATGCCTAAGGGGTTCGTCTCACATCTGCTCCAGAGGGAAATCCTGCGGCTTCCCCATCCCTTGTGTCATCCTGACATGGAGCTGACTTAGACGGCCCTGGCACTGCCTCCCCAGCCAGCGGTCCAGCAGACCAGCCCAGACTTCATGCCCACATTACCAAAAGCAGATTCACCAGCCGGTGGGGAAGAACAGAGTGAGTTAGTGAAAGACAGCGGGATGAACGGCCCACGGGACCGGGGAACTGGTTTTGGGGAAGGTATTTTTTGTTTCCAGGGAGCGGAAGGAAAGGGAGAAAGAGAGAGAGAAAAGGGCTCGCCGTCTCCCGGATATGCCGCTATTTGTTCCTCAGCCAACTGGATCGCCTCCTCCAGCGACGCTAGACAGTGGCACTGGACCCAATCCGCCAACCCCTTCGGCAGCTATGAGACGAACTGCTCCAGCACCACGATGTTGATGACGTCATCGGCGTGGCCCTCCTCCTCAGCCTGCAATCACCACCGGCAGGCGTCACGATGCTGTTGTTTTGGCTACCGACCATGCTTGGCGTCAATTTGCGGAAACGCCGGCGGTGCTGTTCCGGGCTGCCGCCAACCTGTTGCAGGATGGCTTTCCTCAAATTGGAATAATCTAGGAGGTTGGCAACCGGGAGTTTCTGTGCAGGCTTCCCCAGACAGCAGTGGTAGCATATGGACTGCCCACTGCGAGCGCAGCCACTTCGGAGCTCTGGCCATGTGCTCGAGGAAGGCCTCCAGGTGGTCCTGTAGTATACAGGAGCATTTATGGGCTTTTTGGAGAGTCAACATTTTTACACCTATTCACTTGCATTGTATTGACCTACAGAGCAAGAAATACGATGTGATACAAGACCCCTCCTCATCAGGGTCCTGGTCAACATGATAATAAAGAATATTCTGCGATAACAACCGGCTGACTGTACATTATCCCTTACATATTCAGTATACAGGCCTATAAGGCCTGTTACACAATGCTTTCGAAAGCAGCACATTTGTATTGTGGATTCTGTGTTAACAGCATTTACACTGCCATTTCTCAAGTTAGAGAATACAAATGAACTGGTTACTGGGACCAGCTTTACAGATCTGACCCTTTTGCACTTCGGTATCTGCTATGAGATGTGATGAATCAGTTAATGCTAACTCCTGGGATACAGGCCCCGTCTGTTCCCAGAGCCCAGCTAATCATCTGTGGTAACCAATATTGTTAATTGAGCGTGTTGGGGCCAGCAAATTTGAGAGGCGGCATATGTCCGATTGCACCAAGCTGTTCTTAGACAGAAGGTCCAAGCTGACCATCATCATCAACCAACTCCAGTCAGGCCAGATGGTTTGGTGGTCCACAAGAGACCTGCATTGAAGTCAGCTTCAAAGAAGAAAATTCCTTGATTTACTGGTCCATTTAAATTTCTAAGGAAAATACCTTCAGGCAGTACAGTATCTCCAGAAACTTCACCCTCAGGCTGCATGTCTTGGGGTAATAACCTACTTAATTGGTTTTTGGATGTATTTAGTGAACCATGTAGCCCCATATACTGAAGCAAAACCTCAACTGTTGAAAAATGCTGCAACTACTGTACATGTGAATACATGCATTTAATACTGATTTAGCATTGCTTTCACAATATAAGCAGCTTAAATCAACATTTTGTACAGGCATCTTTGAAAACAAATGTCTACCATCCCAACAATATTTGTTGCAATAAATGTACATGTATAAAACAGTTCATACTGAACAAATAATCAAAATGACACCTTTAGGTGGAAAATTTCTTGTGTATGAATCATGTTCTGAAACTTACAGACCATACAGTCCATCCCAACATACATCTTTTTCTCGCTCCAGTGGCTGAAGCGTTTCAGAGCAGTTTTAACAGATGAAGTTTTTCACTCTGCCTTCATTGCTGTTCTCCATTGAAATTAGTCTTTACCAGTTTCTGTCACTCATTCTGTTGTGTTTTAAGCTGTTACCAATGTTCTCATTGAAGTTTGAGACATCATTACATTTCTTTATACCTCTCTTATGGCATTCATGCATATTTATTCATTTATTTATTCAATCTTCATCTGCTTGTAGCTGGCTAATTTGTCAATTTTATGTTCATTCTGTGATGTTCTATGACAAATGTTGGAAATTACTGTTTATCACCATCCAAATGCTGCTGACAAAACAGTTTTGCACAAGCACCTGGCCAGCGGGTGTGTCCAAAAAAACAAGCCCAAGCACACACACATAAATATCTACATGGACGGATCAACATTAATATAAACTCAACCATCAGAATGGGGAAAACATTTGATCTCAGTGATTTTGACAGTAGCATGATTGTTGATGCCAGATGGGCTGGTTTGAGTATTTCTGTAAATGCAGATCTCCTGGGATTTTCATGACAACAGTCTCTAGAATGGTGCCAAAAACAAAAAACATCCAGTAAGTGTCAGTTCTGCGGACAGAAACACCTTATTGATGAGAGAGGTCAGCGGAGAATGGCCAGACTGGTTCGAGCTGACAGAATGGCTACGGTAACTCAGATAACGACTCTGTAAAATTATAGTGAGCAGAATAGCATCTCAGAATGCACATGGCTACATGGGCTACAACAGCAGTCATTTCTGCATTCATCCTCCTGCAGTTCTGCATATTGAACCTCTATTTTCAACTCTGCATTTCTGGGAAACCAGTTCAGGTCAAACTAATCACTCGGTTTTCAATGCAAAGATGTCTTGCGATAGACAGATGTATCGGCCAGGCCGATTAGTCGGCCGTTATGGCTGTTTGCTTGGCTGATTAACAGAAGTATTAACTTTCCCTTGTGTCAGTTACAAAATCCACCAATAGATTTGTCAATGGATAGTTTTTACTTTTCAAGTTTAAGTGAATCTGAGTATATATTGGATAAAGTGTTTGTTTCACTATAGAAATTTTGTGCACATCCCATTTGCTGTTTTTTAAATTATATTATGTATAATGACATTTATATCATCAATTGGCCATTCTGCTCTCTAGATAGCTGTATTGTCAATAGACATTGAAAAACTCAATGTTGAAAATAAAAAATGCATTAAAAATGTACAGACTGGATCCACAGATTCATTGCTGTGCATTCAGCAACAGATACTGTTTGGAATTTAAATGACTTCTCCCACCCAAGAGGCCTTCACTAATGCAGATCCACATGGTGTGAATGTCTTCCAAATATTTAACTTGTTCTTTCTGTTGTCTGGATACGCATATTGGGCAAATGAAAAAAGAGGTCTTGCACACTTATTTTAGGGGAGAGGATTTTTCTGTTTGAACTAATAAAGTGATAAAATGGGCTTGTTTATACTTAAAAGTCCCATGTTATGCACCAGATCTTTCTGGTTATTTTGGGGGATTTTGGTTGAACAATAAACTGCATCTGGGATTTTATTCATTTAGGAATATTTGTCTGTGCCCTTCATAGTACGTAAAGAATAAGAATTTTTTTTGACATTCTATAAATACATTTGAAGAACTATCGTCCGATTAATCAGTTATCTGCATTTCCCACCACCTTAGTTATTGGTATCGTCAAAATGTTCTATTGGTTGACCTCTAGTGTTTACCATTTTCAGATACTATTTAGCCTGAGACAGAGAACTTGTATTAAAATTAATGTGATAAATTGAATCACCCAATATGGCAGTTGAAGAAAAGGAAGTCCCGCTTTACAAGTAAAAAAAGCCAGTGGTAGGTGGTAGATCCTGCCTGCAAGGGGAGGAGTTGCCAGCGAGCCGCAGAAAATATATCACAGGGATTTGCCTGAAGCGGGAACTATGCCTGTGGAGCCCAAGCCCAACACAGAGCACTCGACTCGTGGTGGGTCTGGCGGCGAATTCCTCCTTCAAATCTGCAGCCAGAGGGTTAGGCAGGAAGAGGTGCTGTCGCGAGGAGCATGAGATCCGAGAACCAGGTCCAGGTGTGCCAATAAGGAGCCACCAAGGTGACCTGTTCTTCATCCTCCCTGACCTTGCACAGTACCAGTGCAAGAAGGCTCACTGGGGGAAATGTGCCGAGAGAGGCCTCCGTTAGGGAGTACCAGTAAAAATCTGTCTGGCATTCGCTCGCCCTCTCACTTTATACCCGTATGTTCGGGGGCGGGGCATGCATATTCTGTCTGCCAACTTGACATTGGCCTTTTCTCAAGTTCAAGTTCAGAGGTATGCGAGGCTCTCAGATGAGATCCCTTGTGTCACTACAATCGACACAACGTTGAGTGAGTGACAGAAGGGGAACTATAGTTTTTTGCATGATTTGAGCTAAAAAATAACAATTTATAATACCATTGTTGTCATATTGTACACCTGATTTTAAATATGTTCTTTGATCGTAATCTTGACCAGCCGTATGGAGATTTCCCCATTTAAGTAGATAGGAGCTGTAATTTCATGATTTCAATGTGGACTGACTTGCCTTAAGAGGGACTTTGTCATTGCACTAATACATTCTAAGTAATGCATTGTAAAATTTTGATGGCAATATTGTTTGAAAAAATTATTCAACCAGAACTATTTGTACTTAGAAAAATACCAGTACTTCCCAAACCACACACAACTTGGTTTAGATTGTCATATTATGTGTAACTGGAGCACTGCTGCAGCATTGTTTATTTTGAAGCAATGGCAGCTGATGTGTGTTTTTAGAGGGATAAGACATACGTGGGCGAGCTTCTGCAGTAAAGCTCAGAGAAGTCTTCACATAAGACTCTGACAGCTGGCGGCAGATGAACAGGCCTTTCCTTAACGCTCCAAAACTCTCTCTCTCTATTTGTCTCTCACAGGTGCTGATAGGAAGAGGACACATCTCAAAAGAGCATTGTGATGATGTGGAGTATTGTTGTAACAAACATAACATTAATGACATTTTAAACTCATTGAAGATAAACAGAATGACAGAGAGCAATGTTCTTAACAAGCTCTGCATACTGATGATTAGACGGGTTTTGAAATCACGCATTGCGTAAATGGTGTTTTATTAACAAAGTTCGGGAGAAGCAAGTTCATTTAATCCAACCAATTAAACAGCCAGAGTAAAAGTATATAAACAGTTGCTTACATCTACGTAGCATTGAGTGTTTCCGTCATTTGGCCCGGCCCATTGCCCATGAACAGACCCATGCAAGTGACTTGCATCATCGGATTGCAACTCCGCTGCAAAGCATTCACCTTCATCAGAACAGCACAGCAGCTCATTTGTTTCACATAATCGGCCTCTACCACTATAAATGCTACTTTTACTCTGTCTTTCCTCCTAATCTCTATTCGCTGGAGAAGATTATTGCTTGAAGCTGCTTCCACAACCGGCTGCTTCAATGCCGTATACATGTTAAACAGCTCTCTTCAACTGTTCATGTGTTCTCATATGAACTTTCCATCCGGAGTGGTCCATTTTGCTTGAAGCTGCTTCCACAAACCAGCTGCTTTGGCGCTGTATACATGTGAAACAGCACTCCACGACTTTTCTCTTATCTAAATGGAATTCCCACCTGGAATGGCCGGCTGCATGAAGCTGCTCCTGCAAACTTGCTGCTTTGTCTCTGTATACATGTCAAACAGCTCTCTATAACCGCTGCGTAACCCATAGTATGCCACTCCGTAACCCATATTATGCCACTCATACCAAATTAACCTATCACCCACCTAGCAACAGACAACAATTGGGCTGTTTCAGGTCTTCCATTAACAGTTCACCATAAGCTTTCATCTCTGCATCAATCAATTTAAGTCTATCATAGACTACCTTACGCCCTCATGTCAAATGCCGTGCTCAACCCATTTGTACAGCAGAGTGAGTTCTTGCTTATTTGCAGCTTAACCTTTTCACACAAAAACATGGGTTCTTCCTGATAAACTCCACTTGAGTCCACTCTCGAGGATTCATCCCATTCATCCTGCCATCGAATTATGTGCAGGCCCACGCCTGCGGATCCAGCCGCTCGTAGCTTCGAGCGAGCTCAGTAAAATTCAGCATAACATTCTCACACGAATCGTATGCTCTTCCATTGAACGCTGTGCATTCCACTGCAAACAGTGCAAATTCGCTGTTCAAGCACCACAACCGTGGCATCTTTAGGGCCATAAGACAAACTCTAAATACACGGCAAACAGCGCAAACGCACTGTCCAAGTGCAGCAACTGTTCACGTGCCACAACCTCTGCATGTCTTTCAGACCATGAATCTCAGCCCCAATGGCTCCGTAACCCATACTATGCCAGTCATACTAAATCAACCTTCACCAGTGATTGACAATCGGGCCGCTTTAGGTCTTCCCTGAACAGTCTGCCATAAGCTGGTGTAGCATGTCTGGATCGGACACACTCACACACAAGGACCACACAACCACTTGATGAGATCTAGTGATTTTGTTTAATCTGTAACAAAGAAAGTTAATCAGTGGATCAACAGGGCATCGGCCTCTCTCTCTCTTTCATGTACACACAGAGATTTACGGAGAAAAGCAACAGTGCATATGCTCATCAGCCTCGCGCATTGGTAGACTGAGGCTATCGCATGTTTCAACAAAAAGATGAAAAAACATGTAAATAAAAATATAACTATAATATAGCAATATATAGATATATACCTGTATATATAAATATATACATTTCTTGTCTGTTTATGCTATCTCATTAATACATTTCAATAGTGAATAATCCATTACAATATTTTATATTCTAGATTACATTAACATAATTTTCAATCTGCCAACTCCCATCCAGCACTTCCAATTGCTTGCACACTATCTCCATTACAGAGGATCCCACTTAAATCCGGCACCTCAAAATACTCAAGCCATTCCTTCCGTATTGGCACAAAGCTCATCTGACACATTCAATAGCTACATATGTACAAACCATCTCCAAATCAAGAAAGCGCACCTTCCCCTAATAAAATAAAAATGGGGGAAGGGGCCGCTCGATTTACCTTGTCCATATTTTGGGGCCTTCCCGTTCGGATGCTGCGAAGGTCCACCACGGCATATAAATATATATTTATTTATAATCACACATATTAACAACTACACCTCTCTCTCCACTGCCTCTCCCTGGAAGCCCTCCAAAAACAGCAGATATCTGCCACATTTCCCCACAAACAAGTCCAATTTCCCCAGTCTTCAAGATGACCCTTCTTCAAAATCCGCCACCCTCCCTATCTCCGAGCACCATGTCCTCCACTCGTACTACACTGAGGTGTTTCGGTCTTTCTAACTATATGTTTTTTTCTTTTTGTTCCAGGTCATCTCTGACGTGCCCTCATTGTCTTAAGCAGAGCAACACGTTTGATCCTTTTCTATGTATATCTCTCCCTATCCCTTTAAGACAGACGAGGTGAGTAAAATTCTACCCAGCATGTCTGTTCAGGTCTGTTTTGTGTGTATGTGGTTGCTGAATTAACTTTTTGCCCCTCTGAACTCAGAAACAATAAAGCATTCAAACTGTAATTTTGTAGCACACATGCCCTCCCTATAGCAGATGGATTGCAAAGGGAAATCCTGAAGTACTGAAGAAAACAAAAACGTTTAGATGCTCAAAACACAAAACCGTCATTCCACAGTATAATGTCACTGATCAAACTGCCGCTATCAGACACACATACTGCAGGCAAACACATTTCAGTGCATCTATACAGTGACAAAACATTTAAGTTTATATTCTTCATTTCTGTTTTTTTAAGAAAGAACAAAATACACGTGTAGAGTAACTGTTTGAGTTTCCTCTGTTTGAGTACATGAGCACTTACCTCACCCCTTCCAGCAATTCTTCCAACCTCCATGCCTCCTCCACACCGACTCCACCCCTTTTCTCAAGAGTTTATGTCTGGGTCTTCAAACATAGGTCATATCTAAGCCATGTGACTCTAGATTTATGTCTATGTCTCTTTCTTAAGTGAGTGGGAGTATACATAATGGTGCACTTGATGTAGTCACTTTGGGGGATGATGAGAGGTTCATTTGGGAATCCCGTTTGGAAACTGAGTTGACCAAGCAGAATGCTTCGGCCACACCCACCTAAATTTTCTCCTCACATGATCACACGTAGTGCTTTGACGATTTCTCTTCATGCATTTTTTATGTCCCAAGAGTATAAAACATTTGAATATTTATTGTCAATTATTTCTATTTCTATATATATATATATATATATATATATATATATTTATAATTCATCATCGACTCATTTCAGCTTAAAAGAAATGCATAGTTCCCATTCTTTTTACATAAAGAACTGATGTTATTTGACATTATCGACTTTTGTTAGCATCTAAGTTAGTATTGGTCATCATTTCAAACACATATGAGAACGCCACAAGATCTCAAGCCTGCCATTAAACCATCATGTTATAATATTTTTCAGCCTTTGATAGAAGTTACAAGAGATTTTGAAATGCTATCAAAGATGGGAAAACTACCTTTAGAGCATAAAAGGATGTTTTCTATTTTTTGGCAGACCAGTCTGTGTGACTCTGGTATTTAGCAATAAAGGGCAGCGATATCTGCGAGTGGGGCTCGCTGTGCCTCTCTTCGGATCTTTGGCGTGTTTGCGCAGGATGGTGGCAGATGAGGGCAACATCTCTCCAGATCAGGTGACAGATGCGCACAGACAGTCCTCATTCATGCAAATAATATATCACCTTCCCAAACTACTACTTCGCCCTACATCCCTTATACAGGGTTTCCGCGGGTGTTAAAAAGGTCTTAAAAAGTCTTAATTCGCCCTTCTGCAAAATAAGGAAATAATAAATCGGAGCAACAAGTCTTACATTCATAAGGTCATGGCGTTAAATGTTGTATGAGGGATTGTTTTCTCATTGCGGGATTGTTTTCTCGTTGCATTTAAGTAGGGCGACCAGACATCCCGTTTTGAAGAAGTATGTCCCGATAATTCTCTAACATTGTAATTATGTCCTGGTTTCAGCTGGTAGGCTCACAGATTTTTTTCTACTTACATTTGATGTACTCATTTTCCTTCTCGCTATTGTCTTTGGTATCGTTTGCAGAGAAGAGAAGAAATTTCGAAGCGTTACGCGTTTATTTGACGATACTTTCATTCTAGACTTTCTCCAAATCTGCTGAAATGTATCTGTATACCATGGCAGTGACATCATACGCTTGGCGTGCACTCTTTGTCATGCTGTCACTCAGCACAAGTAGAAATGCACCAACAAGAAAATGTGTTTTCAACAACGAGCTGAAAGAAACCGATCGATTTCTTCATGCAGCACGTGAATATGTAAGCGAGTATTTTTCTGCAATGTTCATTTCCCCACAAGCACGGAGGTAAATCAGACAATGTCACATTTAGACAGCTACACTGCACATTTTACATAGTGCAACCACTTATGGGGATTGTATTTTGAATATGTGGTTACAATGTTGTGAATGTTTGTGAAGTCATTTCATAATTACACATGCAATATGGCATATGGATAGGATAGGCTACATGGAATTTGTACATTCAAAAAAGCTCAAATGTGGTTAAATCGTGAAAAAACTAAATCTAAAATTAAATATACGTTTTCAAAAACTATATAGCCTATACAGTTAAGTGCAGAAGTTTGCACACCCCTTTCAGAATGTATACAAATAGCCTGTAAGAGATGATATTTTTTATGTATTGCCCTTCAAAAGCTACATAACACAGAATGTACTCTTATTTACACAAATCATACTGTTCAAAAGTTTACACCCCTTGGTTCTTCTTATGTTGCATTCTTGAGCATCAATAATTGGTTATACCTTTTGTTATAGTTGTGCATTTGTCCCTCAATTGTCAAAATCTGAACCTCATATATAGCCACTGTTGGGATGAACTCAAATGTGCAGAAGATGCAGAGAAACCAAATAATTTTAATGTAGTTGGGGTTTTTTTGTCTGAAGAAAAGTGGACATCTTCTCTGCTCAGGACAAAGCAGGGATTCATGAACAATTATTACACAAACGGTCATTGATCATCAAGAAAGCAACACACCGTATTAGAAACCAAGGGTATGTAAACTTCTGGACAGGATCATGTGTGTAAATTCAGTTACTATTTTGACGTGTGTGTGTGTGTGTGTGTGTGTGTGTGTGTGTGTGTGTGTGTGTGTGTGTGTGTGTGTGTGTATATATATATATATATATATATATATATATATACAGTGAGGAAAATAAGTATTTGAAAAAAATCCAGAAATCACAATATAGTTAATAGTTAATTTTTTAACTATTTTTTTGTATGATACAGGTGCAAATAAGTATTTGAACACCTGTCTATCAGCTAGAATTCTGACCCTCAAAGACCTGTTAGTCTGCCTTTAAAATGTCCACCTCCACTCCATTTATTATCCTAAATTAGATGCACCTGTTTAAGGTCGATAGCTGCATAAAGACACCTGTCCACCCCATACAATCAGTAAGAATCCAACTACTAACATGGCCAGGACCAAAGAGCTGTCCAAAGACACTAGAGACAAAATTGTACACCTCCACAAGGCTGGAAAGGGCTACGGGGAAATTGCAAGATCTCACCTCGTGGGGTCTCAATGATCCTAAGAAAGGTGAGAAATCAGCCCAGAACTACACGGGAGGAGCTGGTCAATGACCTGAAAAGAGCTGGGACCACCGTTTCCAAGGTTACTGTTGGTAATACACTAAGACGTCATGGTTTGAAATCATGTATGGCACGGAAGGTTCCCCTGCTTAAACCAGCACATGTCAAGGCCCGTCTTAAGTTTGCCACTGACCATTTGGATGATCCAGAGGAGTCATGGGAGAAAGTCATGTGGTCAGATGAGACCAAAATAGAACTTTTTGGTCATAATTCCACTAACCGTGTTTGGAGGAAGAAGAATGATGAGTACCATCCCAAGAACACCATCCCTACTGTGAAGCATGGGGGTGGTAGCATCATGCTTTGGGGGTGTTTTTCTGCACATGGGACAGGGCGACTGCACTGTATTAAGGAGAGGATGACCGGGGCCATGTATTGCGAGATTTCGGGGAACAACCTCCTTCCCTCAGTTACAGCATTGAAGATGGGTCGAGGCTGGGTCTTCCAACATGACAATGACCCGAAGCAGACAGCCAGGATAACCAAGGAGTGGCTCTGTAAGAAGCATATCAAGGTTCTGGCGTGGCCTAGCCAGTCTCCAGACCTAAACCCAATAGAGAATCTTTGGAGGGAGCTCAAACTCCGTGTTTCTCAGTGACAGCCCAGAAACCTGACTGATCTAGAGAAGATCTGTGTGGAGGAGTGGGCCAAAATCCCTCCTGCAGTGTGTGCAAACCTGGTGAAAAACTACAGCAAACGTTTGACCTCTGTAATTGCAAACAAAGGCTACTGTACCAAATATTAACATTGATTTTCTCAGGTGTTCAAATACTTATTTGCAGCTGTATCATACAAATAAATAGTTAAAAAATCATACATTGTGATTTCTGGATTTTTTTTTTTTAGATTATGTCTCTCACAGTGGACATGCACCTACGATGACAGTTTCAGACCCCTCCATGATTTCTAAGTGGGAGAACTTGCAAAATAGCAGGGTGTTCAAATACTTATTTTCCTCACTGTATATATATATATATGTGTGTGTGTGTGTGAGAGGATGAGTTATGTCAAATAGCTTCTTCGGGGCAGTACTAAATAAAAACAAAATGCAATTTTGCACCCCCCATAAACAGGGTATTATTACTATGGTACCATGTCCAAAAACATCATTTTTATTTTACATACAACTATGACATACTGGACATACAGTTATGAAATAAGAGAGCATTATCACCCTGTAATGGATAATGGTCATTTTGTAATGTATTTCTTTACTTTTCTAACACTTAACACTTTCATGTCCACTGTAATAGACATATTCAAATATGAAAATGACATTTTGGAGGAAAAGGTTTTCCCTTTATCTACTGATAATATAATGACACACTGACATAATGTCATTTTAATCAGTCTGTAATTCTTAATCCTCTGTACTTCTAGGTAATACTGACTGAGATCAACACAACAGGCTTCCAGCGCTCTTTCTTTGATAACGATGACTTGACCAGCATAGCGGAGAGTGACATCTATGCCTTCCAAGCTCCACCCCTTTACATCAGGGGCGGATCTCCGCGAATCTCAGGTAACTGTGGGAAAATACTGTTGAAAATGTCTTTGTCTTAGCACTACATGTACGTATGAAATAAGTTTGTACATTTTGTATATAACCACAATGAAATAACAGTATTTATGCTTCTGACAGTATAAATCATACATTTATGATTTATCTGGATATTTAGCATCTTAAATGCATTAAATGAATGTATAAGTTGCTACTGTTTTTGGTTCAATATGACCTGATGGTAGACTCGTTCTCTCACTTAAAAAAAAAAAACCTAGCAACCACTTAGAACACCCTAGCAACCACATAGCAATAACATATGGTGACTTTGCATGGGCTTTTTCATCTGTAAATGTAAAAACTAGCTGGGTCTTCTCAAAGGTTTAGGAGATTTACTGTGGCAGTGTCCTGTGCAGTTGAGATCTGTGGAGAGAAGAGGTGTTTAATTAAGAATATCTCTGAGTTTCTCCTGAGTGATCGCACCTAACGCACACATGCTGATTACTCAGTAGGGCTCATCAATTAAGAAAAGAAAGCTTGCACGTGCATACCCACTTAGAGTTGGCACAGGTCTTTCTGATGCATTCCCCATTCTTCATTTGGAAACCAGATATAAGAAGACCTTGAGATTGAATGCTGGGAAACACAAGCGTAATTATGTTCACCCATAAAACCGTCCCTCCTTAATTAAAAACCCGTGCAGCCCTCTGTGTGTCTGTGACGAAACATGTGACATTTCGCTGTAATGTGTTCATATCATGTAACATCACTGGTCATTACTGATGAGGTCTCATAAATCATGATAAGTCATTGGCCAGTGTTTATGCTAATAATAGTGAATTATTAAAATATGTTTGATCAGTAGTTAGATTGAAAATGACTTTAATAAATGGATAGAGGTACATATTTTTCCTAATCATATACTAACGAATGGCCCAGTTGTCCAGATGCTCATTGGGATGACGTGTTTTATCTTTGAATTGTACTTGACAAATATGCTTGGCTCTGAAAACCATTACCAAGTTGAATGGTTGCATATATGGTGGTGAATAGTTTACTTAATTTGGCAATTATAAAATATACAAGGAATTTGAAGCACATACAAACACTTTAAAAACAAAAACACATAAAAAAAATGTTATGCTTCAAAGACATTAGTTATGAATTTACTTCTATAAAGATAATTCTGCAATCAATGTCCTTGATCAATTGAACTGTGTGTCTTGATATAATATTTGCATTACTTGAGTCACCATTGGTCAGACACACAAATAGTCCGACATGATATTGGTTGAGCCATTGTACCTATGTTGGGCTGGTCAGGAGGCCCAACCAATCAGGGACAGACACTGTTTACGCTTTTTGAGGAAATCTGTCAACAAATTTCTTATTTATAATTGTTTCTACATTTTAAATCCTTTGGTTACTTAACTTTCATATTTCTACATGCTTGCTGCACAAGCATGTTGTATTTGGAAGAAAACAACATCTGAAAGCTCGACTTCCATTTATAGTGTGTGTTTGTGTGTGATGGCTGGTGTCAGATAATACACCCCACTGTTTTCAGTCTACCGTCTGCTGTGCTCCATTTGCATGTCTCCATCTGTCTCTTTCACATATACTTGTGTCTCTCTCTCCTTGCTTTGTAGCTCAATCAAGTTTGACATTATTTTGCTACATAGAGACTATAAATCTGAGCACAGATCAGTGTTAGCAGGTGACCTCTACCTCTCCTTAACTCTCCCTCTGTCTCCAGAGTTCCACAACAGTCTTCCGTCCTTTCTATATGCTTCGTCCTCTGGGCCGGAGAGTCAGAGACTGCCTGCATCCGGAGCATTGTCCTCTGAGTTCCTCAACCAAGCTGATGGGATGCTGAAGATCTTGCTGCTGGTGTGTAATGCAGCTGGAGCAGGACAGCAGGCAGTGAGGTACAGCAGAGCAAAAACAATACATTTTGTGTTATTCTCAAAATATCCTAGTACCCCCACCATTCATGCCATTTATGAAACCTGTCAACGGAACTTTTCATGGTAAACAGGATTTTTCATTTCAATTTTGAAATAAAGAGTCCACCAGACCATTTATTAAAACTACGATACAAAAATGGGTAATTCAGAAATCGTCATGATTATGACGTCATTACCATGGCTACATCAAGGCCAGAAATATATTTTATGCACAAATGAAAAAGCAAATTTCAAACATTGGAAATTTTATTTTCAAAGGACAGATTGGTATCAAATATAACACTTGCAATCTTCGCTGTAGAAGATGATGTAACAGTACATCCACCGAGAGTCAAATTATATTATATTTATATCCAATAATTAGTACCTTGGTTTTGTAGGAATTTTGTTTGAGGACATTTCTGGCCATCCAATCTTTGATTTCATTGATACACTCTGCTAATTTCGAGAATTGTGATGTTTCGTCAGGTTTCTAAGAAATACAAAGTTGGTATTGTCGGCATTAAAGGAAAAACGTATTCCACAATTCCTTATAATATCTCCCAGGGGAAGCCTATATATGGAGAAAAGCAGAGGCCCTAAAACTGATCCCTGTGGCATTCCATACTTAACTTTTGTTTATTTTGACAGTTCCTTGTTTACACATACAAAGTGGTAGCAGTCTGATAAATAGGACCTAAACCATGCTAATGCAAGTCCACTAATGCCAACATAATTCTCCAGCCTATTCAAGAGAAGGTCATGATCAATCATGTCGAAGGTAGCACTAAGATCTAAAAGCACTAGAAGAGAAATGCATCCGCAATCAGATGATAAGAGCAAGTCATTTGTACTGTGATGGGGCCTAATGACTGAAATTGTTCATATATACTATTTCTCTGTAGAAATGAACATAGTTGAGAGGATACTACCTTTTCTATTATTTTTGACATAAACAGTAGATTTGAAATTGGTCTATAATTAGCCAATTCTTCAGGATAAAGCTCTGGCTTCTTAATAAGCGGTTTGATAACTGCCATTTTAAAGTTTCTTGGGACATATCCTAAGGATAGCGCAGAGTTTATAATATTAAGCGAAGGTTCTGAGATTACAGGGAATACCTCTTTTAAGTGCTTAGTTGGTATTGGATCTAACACACATGTTGTGGCTTTTGATGTTTCAATAATTTTTTAAGCTCTTCATGACCTATGACAGCGAAGGATTGAAGTTGCACCTGAGGAAAATTATGAGACACTGTTTTCTGATGTAATGTGACAGATGATTTCATAATTTCAATTTTATTTCTGAGGATTGAAATTTTATCAGTTAAGAAATCAGTACTATTGTGCTGCTGTGGAATATCTGGTTCAGACGAGGCTTTATTCCTAACCAATTTAGGCACAGTACTGAATAAACACCTAGGATTGTTGTGGTTATTGTCTATGAGTTTGCTCAAATATGCTGACCTGTCAGCTTTTAGTGCCTTTCTGTAGCTACAGACACTATCCTTCCATGCACCGCAAAATACCTCTAAGTTTGTATTATTCCACTTGTGCTCCATTTTCTGAGCTGCATTTTTCTCTCTTGAGAGCATCTTACCATGGTGCAGGACTTATGTCTTTAAGAGTGCTAGAGAAGACTGTATTCATATTTTCTGTTATTACGTCATGTGCTTCTAGACTTTTTGGCTTACTGAGTATATGAGATAATTCTGGAAGATTATTAGTGATTACCCAGAGTTTACATTGGAAATCGTAAATATTGTAAAAACGTATGTATTTAATGTATCCTGGGTCATGTTTCCTTTTTATGTTGCATAGTTTTGTTCATGGTTTTCAAGTACAAGGACATGCATCAAGTGACATGTTTTTTGTTGTTGACATCAACATCAAAACAACAGGAAGTTGTCTCCCCCTTTTAACATTTGAAGAGCATATTTACTTATATGAGCCCATTATTATCCTGTTTATTTCCAGACAGAACATACATATTACACAGAGGAAACGCGCCTCGTTATGATGGTTATGTCAGTGTGCTAGTCTTAAATAATAGTAATAATAAAAATATATATAGTTTTTATGAAAAAATATATACTTGCTGAAACATCTTGAAACTTTAAATAAAACTGCCACTGTTGATATAAAATGAGGGCTAATAGATTCTACCTTTAGATTATTTCATATGAAACTATAACATTTTGTCAAAATATAACAGTTACTTTTACTCATGTAATAGACCTGTGACCCATTTTTGGGTCGCGACCCACCAGTTGAGAAACAGTGGTGTAGACTGAGTAACATTAGCTGATCCCAGCATACAAGAGACGAGGTAATGATCCGAGATGTCATCGCTCTGCGGCAGACTTTCTATAGTATCAACATCAACTCCATATGTCAGAATTAAATCGAGCTTATGATTATGGCAATGAGTTGGTCCTGTCACATGTTGTCTGACTCCAGGAGAGTTTAGAATAACTATAAATGCTAATCCCAATGTGTGATTTTCATTATCTATGTGAATGTTGAAGTCACCAACAATTAAAGCTCTATTCACAGTAACTACTAGATCTGATAGAAAATGTGCTAATTCACCAAGGAAATCAGAAGAAGGCCCGGTTGACAAGCCAACAAACAACATGAAAGATGAACTCGCACCCATAATTGCAATGATGTGCACACAACGGGGGAAAACACAGAAGAAAATAATGAACCATTTATTTAATCTTGTGGATGTTTCATGTTGTCCACAGCTCATTCTGAATGTAAAAGGCCAGGTTATGTGATGTGACTCGTTCTGAATTTTAAAACAGCTGTTAAATAAAAAGCTGAAAGGAAAAAAATAGAGAGTAAAAAATACATTTTGAAGAAACTGAAAAAAGAAAGAAATTGAAGGACAAGATGCATCGTGATGCATCGAGAATCGTTTTATAATTGAATCGTTACCCTTTGAATCATAATCAAATCGTGAGGTCAGTGAAGATTCACACCTCTAATATTAAGACTATGAACCAAATTACTAATGAGGAGAGCGGCACCTTCCCTGGAGGGATAGAGTCCATCTCTCTTTAGCAGGTCAGGTCTACCCCAAAAACTCTTCCAATTGTCCATAAATCCTATGCTATTCTCTGATGTTTCTTGCACACTTTAATGGAACTGATAGAGAGACAGAGAGAGAGCGCGCTTAGAACATATGAGCATCTCTTATGGATGAGGTAGAGGAAGTAGGTGTCATTTTGAAGACAGTGATATTTTCTCTAACTCTCCAGGGACGGACTCCAGTGAAATTCCCATCACTGCAAAATAAAAGTCTGGGAAGAACTAGGTATTACTTGTACTGTTATAGTCCTGAGATCATTAATTGGGGGTTTGTAAATATAGAACATGACTCATCAATTACACAAAAGCTAGGCAGTTGACAGAGGGATATTTATGCTGTGTTTTTGTGGCTTGTTAAATATTATGATTATTTAGGCAGTTAAAGGAAATTTTGGGGGTTTTAAACAAGTTAAGTTTTATCGACAGCATTCTGTGACATGCTGTAGAGCTGCACGATTCTGGATGAATTGAGGATCACATTTTACTGCTTAGAATAAAGATCACGATTCTTGAACTATTTTGAAGAAAACTATTGTTTCAGTGATTTACAAAACCTAAGCATAAAGCTATTAAACAAAGGAACATGTAATTTAATAAAGGTTTTACTTCAGTCTATTTGTAGAATGCAATAAACAAAAAGTAGGAAATGCGAGTGGTAAATCCACAAGAGGGTGTAACTAATGCGTTATAAACCAAACAACACTATGTTATTATTGCAAAACAAACCAAAATTAAAAAGTGCATAAAGTGTAACTGAGTACAATGCAAAAAAATATATTTTCAAGACAATCTTCACCGTGTGCTGAGTGTGCCGACACAACTTCCTTATGGGGTGTGTGTGTGGGTGTTTGACGATTTGGTATGTATTAAGGTGGGTTTGGAAGACTTAGTTTTACTGAAATTCTTATGAGGTTTCATGAGAGAGAGAATCTATATTTATACAATATGTTTTTAATGATGCTGAATGAGTGTTGTAATAAAATGTACTTTTTGTATTGATACTCACGTCTCACTCACTCTTAATTCTTTGCCTTAATTGGTAAAACTTACCCGTGTGCCCTTATTGGGCGTACTTCCCTGGCTCTCCCCCAGGGTGGCGTAGTCGGATTTAAATGAAGTGATTCACGATTTCCACCACTTGAAAATGCCACATAATGTTTCCATTTTTGGGTTTCTAGATCACAGATATGTATTCATGTTATTTTACAATGTCTTCAAACGCAGCTTGTACAGTATAGGCTTGGGATCGATGCCTTTTTCACGCATCGATAATCAGAAAATGTTCCAGATGATTAACAATATATATTAGCATTTTTTCAGACATAAATAGAGCTACTTGTTGCACAATAGTCTTTGTCTCTTCAAATATATTTCTCAACACAACTTCGGTAAAGTGTGAGCGGCGGAATAACTTAAAAGGGTCGCACACCGGACGACTAAAATTCGAAACAATTATTTTCAGTGAAGGTCCGCACACCCCTCATTATTAAAGGACTTAGATTATTTACTCTAGCCATAACTGGATGATATATTGTGTATATGTATCTTTCATATAGCCTACACAATGTATTTTTAGTTACAAGTATACCTTTCTGTGGTTTAACAGACTGAATGAAACCTATTCAAGGCTACATACAGAGAAATTGCCTAATAAATGTGTCCATTTCTAATCGTTCAGTTTGCAAACCAGTTCACTAACCTGCAAACAAACTTTGTTCATTCTTAAAGAAGTACCAAATCCTTCATAGCTTTTGTGTCTAAGGTGACTAGATTCACAAATATGGACTGCCGCCTGCACCACATTGACACGTCCTGTGTGTAATACCTGTGCCTTGCGACTGGCTTCAATATTAAAGGGATATTTCACCCAAAAATTTAAATTCTCTCATCATTTACTCACCCTCATGTCATTCCAAATGTGTATGACTTTCATTCTTCTGCAGAACACGAATGAAGATTTTTAGAAGAATATCTCAGCCAAAGGTGGAGATTTATAGTAAAAAAAGTACCTAAATATGACACTTTTACCACTGGAGTCATATTGATTACTTTTATGCTGCCTTTATGTCCTTTTTGGACCTTCAGGCCACCATTCTTTTGCATTGTGGGGGCCAATAGAGCTGAGATATTCTTCTAAAAAATCTTTGTTTGCATTCAGCTGAAGAAATAAAGTCATACACACATCTGGGTTGATATGAGGGTAAGTCAATTATGAGAGAATTTCCATTTTTGGGTGAACTATCCCTGGAAGTATAATAAATGCTATATCACCCCCTTTTGGTCTCCCAAAGCTATTACGCCAGACTACATTAAATGGAAGGCCAACTGTGAAAGTACACAAATTAGGCTTCTAATTAAAAATATCAGCTAATGTTAATATGCCGATGCCTCAAATAACCGATCAATAATAGATGTATCAGCATTCCGAATGGATAAGTACCTCTCTTCGTAATAAGGTGAAATCTCACCCCATTGTTGCTTGGAGCAGACTATGACGTCATCAACATCAAAGCATGTTTGCTCAGATCTTTGCACGGAATATCAGCGAGATCTCTTAGCCTCCTGTTAGGGAAAACTCCATAGTTGTTTTTGGCTACGTTGATGCCCCAACACAATTACATGTTTATCACATTCTGAAAGGCCTGCTTTCCCCTCAGCTCTCTTTTGTTTGTTTTGTCTCCTGTATTCATTCCGCATGGGTCATGTGGCAGAATTTTGGCTGGAAATGTAATAACTACTCTCCTTCTGCAAAAACATTCAAAGACATATTTCAAAGACAGTGTTGAGGACATGGGAATATAGAGTGAGAATCTAATTTGTGTTATATTGTAATTCATCTAATTTATCTGACCTTGTAATTATAGACTGTTGGACTGCATTTAGACACTTGGACATATACATGCATTGATAAATATGCATATTTAATAAGTTCTTTGTAAGCTAACATCTTACAAGTAATTCGATCGATTTGTGTCCGTCTGCCTGTAGATTTGGCCCTCCATTTCTGATGAGAGAGGACAGATCAGTGTCCTGGGACCAGCTACAGCAGAGCATCCTCAGTAAACTCTACTATCTAATGATCAATGGATCCCAAGCACAGGTAACATCAACTTTATTACAGCCACAAGCCTCATATTGATGGATACAGATAACAGTTCAGTTTAAATAAATAGTTAACCCAAAAATCAATGTTTACTCACCCTCATGTCATTCCAAACCTGGATGACTTTCGCTCTGTGGAACATAAAAGGAGCTGTTAGGTGGAATATCAGCCTCAGTCACCATTCACTTTCATTGTTTTTAAGTTTTTGTTTTTTAATAGAATGGCAACATTTGATACAGATATTTGTGATCTGAACCCAAGCAGCTCATCTCTGTTCCTCCGATTTCTCTGCCTTTGACGGTTTTCCATAGGGACTTTGGAATATGATGCTCAAAAGTGATTTGCTGGCTGCTAATCTCATCAGCTCTGCGCTTGATACTATATTTAGTGTTGAGGTCCTTTGCCAAGCCCACAATAAACTTTCAGCAAGCTGCACGGAGTACATATCAAATAACTAAAGACTATCACAATCCAAGATTCTTAGGTTTCAGAGAAATAAAGTTTGATAGAGGCTAATAAAACAGTAAAGTCTCTCAGAAGATCCCATCACTTACTCTAAAACGTCACACTCCTTCCCGTCACTGCCTTGTGCCTTTCAGTAGTTAATGGCTGCCCCCTACTGGGGACTTTTAGAATTACCAAACAGCATGATGCACTATATCAGTCTAAATCGAGGGATTTTCAATGGGGGTCTATGACAGTACTGCAAAGGATCCTTAAACAGATATAGTGAACAGTGCAATACCATAATTTTTATCGCAAAAAGTTTAAGACAAACAAGAATGTAATTAAAATCAACATGTATTAATAATACTACCAAAAATTGCACAGGCTCTGCAAAATGCAACATTTTTGAAAAAGACATGATTAAGTACATTTTGTACTTGAGGCTGTGGCTTCATTTTGCACAGTGTTTTAAAGTTGTATTATTTAAATTTAATTGTTATATATTTATATATATATATATATATAATAGACACAGTTCTTCTGTCTATTCTCAATTGCTTCTGTCTCTTCATATAATCTCAGACTGACACAGTGTTCAGTGGGGGTCTCTGTGGGGGCCATGACATCTGTTGCAGGGCTCCCTGTTCTTCTATTCTAATCTTTTCTATTTGCAAAAGTAATGTTTGTGAGTCTAACGTTTATATTTCCTATTGACCCACTGAAGCTATAAATAACCATCTTAAGACAAATGATTTTGTGAAACATCTTATGTGCCGAAGACTTTTGCACAGTACTGTATATATATATATATATACTCACTCGACAGCATTTGTGGCATAATGTTGATTTCCACAAAAAATCTTTATCTTTAAAAAAAGGAAAAATCTGGGTTACAGTGAGGCATTTACAATGGAAGTCATTAGGGCCAATCCGTAAATGTTAAAATATTCACTATTTCAAAAGTATAGCCACATGACATAAACAATATGTGTGTGTGGTGATGTGGGTGTGGCCGAGCGACGTCTGTGGAGAGCGATGCCGAGAGGAAGAACGGTAAGGATTGACACCTGTGGGGAAATTATCTGTATCAGCTGTTCCTGTTTGCAAGAGTGCTGGGAGGGATAAAAGAGCAGTCCAGACCGCCGCAGGGGGAAGAGAGAGACACATGCAGCAGTATTCCAGTGTGTTTATTTATTATGCTGAAAAGTCGAGTCTGAAAAGCTTGTGAATGATTTACGTTGACTGTTTACCTGGCCCCCGCTTCCTCCTTCATTAGAAAGGCAGAGGTCTGCCACAGTGTGTTGACATTATTTTAGTGTGATAAAATTACTTGTATTAGTATATATATATATATATATATATACTAACTATTTCTGTGTAAAGTTATAGCCAATAACTTAACATACCTTTACAACTTTGTTGCCATGACGCTGTAAGGTCAACGAACCCTTAAAGGGATAGTTCACCCAAAAATGAAAATTCTCTCTTCATTTACTCATCCTCAGGCCATCCCAGATGTGAATGACTTTCTTTCTTCTGCAGAACACAAATGGTAAATGGTCTGCATTTATAAAGCACTTTATTAACATTTGTGGTTTCAAAGCGTTTTACACTGCATCTCATTCACCCTTTCACACACACACTCACACACCAATGATGGCAGAGCTGCTATGCAAGGCACTAGCTTGCCATTGGGATTTGGTGTTCAGTGTCTTGCCCAAGGAAACTTCTGCATGTGGAGTCGTGTGGGACGGGAATCGAACCGCCCACCCTGCGATTAGTGATATTTTTTAAATCATATTAATGATATACTTGCAACAATGCACATGCAGCATTGTGTATTTGCAACATTAGTGTTAGAACATAATTGATTATGTCACAAATTTTAACAGTCAAGCGGCATTAAAAAAATATATAAAAATCCTTCAACCCAACTTGAATTTGCTAATGAACAAATGTCCAGCAATGTATCATTTAAAAACACTTTTGATTGGAACAAACTTCAACATACCTGAGATGATTCCACTCAGTACAGTATGACAGATATCCACATACTCACGTTCACTCTCTTTAAAACCCATCTCTACATTCTTAATAAAATTAACTTTACAGTGTTTTACTGGAAGCGGTATATTCTATCTAATGTACCAGTGAGAGAGAAACAGGAAATGGTTTGCAATACTTCAGCTAAGCATGTAAATGAAAAGAATGACTGGTGTTGTATCAGTTTTTGAAAAGACAGAGACGCGTGGAGAATTAGGGAATTTTGAATATTTAAATTAAAAGAATGCCCATTTGACTGCATTTAATTTAAGGCAAAGGCCAAACAAAGAGAAGTATTTCTCTCGATATTATATGGTTGTTCTATGAATGTGTACATATAATCATAAATCATTTAAAAATATATGGAGTAAAAAATAAAAAAAAACACGAAACCAACCCTTTAACAAAAGTTAAAACAGGCACACAATAAAACTTGGTGCAAATCTGCTTCAAGCAACTCCTTCAGTTATGAATTGTTCTGTCCCTAAATGTGCCCTAAAAACATACGATAACTACCAACGATACAGTAGTAGTCCATTATCCCTGTTACAGTCTGTGAATACCACCTGCACCTAATAACATATTATGTCAGTCCAATATAACAACAGCTGTTACATGCTGGTACCGTACATTCAGCATACTATCACTGCTCTTAGTATTTATTGATTTTAGATATCTAAAATAAAGCTAGACCAATTTTCCCTCATCTCTCTCTCTCTCTCTCTCTCTCTCTCTCTCTCTCTCTCTGTGTTTTGTGTGTCCATGCCAAGCTGCTATGCAAACTGTTATACTTTTCAAATAGGGATCATTCTAAGGCAGGTAAAAAGTATCAACACTGTAAATGTAACTAAATTTAAAAGTGTTCATAAAGCAAGCCGTACCTCGGCTTGTTGTACAGGCATGTACAGTACCTGTACATTGACAAATTTACACAAGGAGGACAGGTAAGGTAAAAAATGTATGCTAACACAAACTTAGATTTTTTTAGAATAGCTCTGTTGGTCCATACAATGCAAGTGAATAGTGAACAGACCTTTGAATCTCCAAAAATCACATAAAGGAAACATAAATGTAATCCATATGACTCCAGTGTTTAAATCCATGTCTTCAGAAGCAATATGATAGGAATGAGTGAGAAACCTGAGTGAGAAAGTCCTTTTACTCTAAATCTCCACTTTAACTTTCACTTTCAGATGTGACCGTGAAACTGAACTGGCACCACATGGGTCTTTCAGGTGTGAACGTGAAAGTGGAGATTTCTAGTACAAAAGGACTTATATTTTTAAATGTTCTCACCCACACCTGTTCTGAGGACATGGATTTAACCACTGGAGTTGTGTGGATTACCTTTACGTTTCCTTTATGTGAGTTTTGGAGCTACAAAGGTCTGGTCACCATTCACTTACATTATATGGACCAACAGAGCTGAGATATTCTTATAAAACTCTTTGTGTTCTGCTGAAGAAAGAAAGTCATACACATCTGGGATATCATGAGGATGAGTAAATGATGAGAGAATTTTAAGTTTTGTGTGTACTATCCCTTTAAATCCTAAAACGCCTGTAAAAATGACAATTTAAACAACTTTACAGCTCAAATAATACGTGAGTTTTAAAAGAGGAATTAATGCAAGTGCTTTTATAAAATTGTAAGCTTCACATTTCTGCCTTTAAACCCTCCAAAAATGGGCCCCATTCACTTCCATTGTATATAAGTGCCTCACTGTAACCTCCATTTATGCGAGAGAGAGAGAGAGAGAGAGAGAGAGAGAAAGATGGTATATTTTTTGTGGTAATCAACATTATGCCACAAATGCTGTCGATTGAGCTTAACTTGTATTGAACCCAGAATATTGATTTAACATTCCAGATGATTCAACAGATCAAAACTGATTTTCTTTGTACGAGGCACCCAAGCCATATCTCCGCACCAGAATATCACTTTCTGAAAATGTTCAAGTCTAGTTTTTACTAGATTTACTTTTGTCCAAAAGAAACAACATCTCACATCATCTAAGGTTGCCTTTGCAAAGTTCACAATATTGAAGTATTAATATTGTTACAACTTTTTAGAATTAGAGGGAATTTTCTCAGTGGTTTATGCTTTTTTGACCTTTTCATCTAAAGCCTCCATATATTTTTCATCAGAATTTCAGGGTGTTGTTCAAGATTCGTGTTGTGGGGGGATCTCCTTCATATAGCTACTTAAATCCCCAAGATGGACGACCACTTTATCACCCTGCAGTAGACAGGTATTCTTGTGTGAAAACCCCGACCAAATGAAATAAAGATTCAGTTAAGCACATTTCATATTATCGTCAGCACCAGTACATAGAATATGTACACCTACAGGCATCATTACTGCATAACAGAGAACGTATTGCATTACATAACATTACCTAGAAGAATATTTATGTAATTTAATGTGCAGTTTAAAATGCTAATTTATGTCATAAGTTAAAAGTGCCTTGTGTGCAACTTCAAAGCTCATACCCATTTTTTTCGGCCTCATCAAATTTCTACACCCTTTAAGGAGAGATGTTCATTATTATTTTAAAGCACACATGAGTAAATTAAGTCATTGCCATATCATCAACACTGATGTATGAAACATGACTTTTGTCATGGCCTGGGGAACACAAGCGACTCATGAATAATTTATCAACGGTACACAGTCCTGGATAGCTGCATCATTAGAGATGACACTAGTCCCATAATCATTTTAAAACATCCTACTTCTTACTTGTTCGTATTCTGTATATGCAGCAATAACAGGTTTTTAGAAATGCACCACAGATTTTATAACAATACCTAAAGTTTTTCATGCATACTGAATAGTTTAGTTTAATAGTTTAGAGTAGTTAGTGGTGTTTACTAAGGCAAGTATCACTATTACTATTGCCCATTCTAAGGGTTAGGAATTTGAAGAAAAAAAACCCTAACCCCAAATATTTAACTCATCCTGCACGTTATGTGCTACGGGCATGAATGCAACCTTAAATCATACGGCTAGTTGAGGAGAAACTTTACTTTTCTAAGCGTTCAGACTTACAGTTTTCACCTGTAAAATCTATATCTAGGGAGCACAGTTTCTTTGAGATGGGCTTGTATTACTTGGGCCAGTAAACAAGCACCTAACAACCACCCAGAACACCTTAAATGGATAGTTCACCCAAAAATGGAAATTCTCTCATCATTTATTCCCAGATGTGTATGACTTTCTTTCTTCTGCTGAACACAAATGAAGATTTTTAGAAGAATATCTCAGCTGTGTAGGTCCATACAATGCAAGTGAATGGGTGACAATATTTTGAAGCTCCAAAATCCACTTAAGGGCAACATATAGGTACTCCAGACGACTCAAGTGGTTAAATCCATATATTCTGAAGTGATCTGATAGGTGTGGGTGAGAAACAGATCAATATTTAGGTCCCTTTTTTTAACTATAAATTCTCCTCCTTGCTCAGTCAATTTCCACCTTTAACTTTCACATTCTTTTTCTGTTTTTGGTTATTCACAGTTTTTGTGCATATCGCCCCCTACTGTGCAGGGAGGATATGGCAAAAGGGAATTTATGACACAAAAATGACTTTAATATAGATCTGTTTCTCATCCACACCTATCATATTATGTCTGAATACATGGATTAAATCACTGGAGTCTTATGGATTACTTTGATGATGCTTTTATGTGCTTTTTGGAGCGTCAATATTTTGGCACTCATTCACTTGCATTGTATAGGACCTACAGAGCTGAAATATTCTCCTAAAAACCTTCATTTCTGTTCCTCAGAAGAAATATGTCACATACATCTGGGATGCCAGGAGGGTGAGTAAATCATGTGGGAATTTTCATTTTGGGGTGAACTATACCTTTAACAACCACCTAGCAATGCCATAGCAACCACCGAAACCCCAGCAAACTCATACAGTGGCAACATGTTAAAAAGCACTCTGAATGACCCCATTGCAGCAACACCCTGGCAACCATCCACAGTTATCTTGCATCGTGCTGGCAAGTTTTTGCATAGGCAAGCGCCACTCACATTTCTTAATTGCAGAATGTAAATATTCAGTTTTATTATCTTTTTCTTTTCTTTTTTTAACTATTGAAGCAGATAACTGTTAGGGTTGCATATTAATCAGATGTATATGTCATGTTTGCATGTTAATCTCTAATGCTCCTTGGTTAGGAACTAGTGTAACCTCAAATAAATAATACTGTATATATAATATTTGTAAATAATATATTAATTAATTAATACTATTAATTATGTTTATATAAATAATATCCTTTGTAATGTAATAACAACTTAATTTAATCTAATTTTATATATATATATATATATATATAATTTATTTAATTAAATAAATAGTTTATAATTGAATTATATTATTAATGTAAAAATTAATTTAATAAATAAATGTATTTAATTAAAATAATTTATATATCATTCATTTTATTATATTATTAATATAATGATAAATAAAATATAAATTATAATCTAAATATTACTTTATTCATTCTCTTATATCTGGTCCTAAACAGTCTTGTAATATTAGTTTGGCACTGAGCACCCTTCTTTCACTTTGGAACACTAGACATACTGTAAATGTCTGTATTTGTATCTGTGAGAAAATCTGTTAACACAATCTATTTGGTTTGTTCTTAATCTCCCCAGAGCTTTAAAGCTGTGCAGCTCAGGTGGACCTCCACATGTGAAGCTCATTGTTGAATGGGAGCACAGAATCAAAGACTGGTAATGTAATCTTTCGCTTCCCTTTACAATCGGGAGAAAAGACAGAACATTCTATCCACACCTCATTTAAAGCATTTAAAGTAAACAAAGCAGGCGTGATGCTCCAATGGCCATGGATTACTGTGTGTGTGTGTGTGTGTGTGTGTGTGTGTGTGTGTGTGTGTGTGTGTGTAGTCTGTTTGGTAATATCCAGGAGGAGGTTGTGAAGGACTCGGAGAGCGTTCGTGCTCAACAGCAACACCACGTTCAACAGCACAGCTGCACACTGGACGAGTGCTTTGATCTTTACACCAAAGAAGAACAAGTAATGAATACATAAAAACACACAACAAAAACTTGCATGATTACTAAGTCTTTCGCAATTCATGGAAATCGTCATAAACCCGTTTGTGCAAGAAAAATAAATCTAGAGGGCTGTTTACATCTATACCGGCAAAGTTGAGTATGTTCACATGTATTCATTCACTGTGTCCAGAAAATAACACAAAACAGAAAAATACGGATTGCCAGGTGGTAGACGGTTTGCGTAACGTCCTTTCTAATACACTGAAAAAATTATAAAAATCTGTATTTTTGTCTTGTTTTCCAGTAACAATATCTAAACACCTTCAAAACAAGGCAAATGTACTTGAGAAGAAAATATTGTTGGACAAAAGTACTTGTTTTCTTGTTGCCTTTGGCAATATTTCTTTTTCTTGTTTTCAGCATAAACCTCCCTTAATTTTGCCAGTGGGGTAGGAAAAGTAAACTTGATTCAAGAATCAATATTCTCTGAAAACAAGACTTGATATATGATAAATTATTCATAAATGTCAATGTTTTTCTTTTTCCAACGTATGATTCCTTTTCTACATAGAAGTAACTATTGTAATCATTGAATATTTGCTTTTATTGTAGATCATTAGATGTTTTCAGACACAGCCATTGTGTATTTCTGGACCATTTTTCTGCATTTAGATTTGCTGGAGTTATGTGATGTCATATTCTCTAAATAAGGAAATAGAAGCAGTTTAACCGTTTAATAAGCATTAGCATAACAAAGGAAAGCCCTTGAAGTAACTTTTGAAATTTAAGATAAACAGGCAAAATAGTTGAGTTGGAAATGGTCTGAAATGCAGTTTTGTGATTATTTTGATCCTAGATGTTCACTCTAATGCTGGTGTTTCGGTATGAAAGAGGACAAACGCAGGAAATGTTTACCAATGGTGAAACATATTGTGATGTATATAGTACAAAGGAATGGAATCTGCATGCTAGAAATACGTGTTTTGCAAATTGTGCTAGAGGGCGGTATGAATTTCAGAAGTGCTACTAAACATGTTAGTATGTGGTGTGGATCTTATCTTGTTTCTAAATATGATAAATGATCTCTTTTTCTCAAAAAACAAAACATAATCTAAATTCTATAGCTTAAAGTCATCTTAGTTAGTTAAGACCTTTCCTTAAACTTTGTGAAAGCTCTTTCCTGATCATTTATTTTCAGTTAAAGGTGCAGTAAGATTCAGAAACCCTTATTATTAATAACACCTGTGACTGCTAGTGAACTGCAGCCATCTATGTGTTGCTCGTGCTCGCGTGCACACTCCATAGGGACACGAGCATCGGCCAAAACAATTACATAACGTACAAAGAGACAACGTGATTCACCGGCATCATGCTGACAGATGAGGTAGCATAATTAAAATTACACAGTTATGATTGTTTTACTACAAACTTTGAGATTGTATATTATATTTGACTCTCCAGTGCTGGAACAGGGCTAAAACAAAGTGTGGATGTTGGTCTGACTATGCAAGTCTCTAGTTTGAATTATCACTTTTCTTTGCATGATACATTGACTGCATTTATATGATAGCCTATGTCGGCGTTAGCTAGTTAGCCAGCTTTATCAATGGCTGTTAGCTAAATTTGGTGGATGATGACAGTAGCTGTTTATAACAATAGAATGTATATTATAAATATGTTGACACAATTCAGTGTTTATAATAATATAATGTATGTATATATATATTCTATTTAACCAAGGAAGTTATTAGTGTCTAAGGCAAGGCTCTCAGTTGCGCGCATAAACTTCACATCCTTTGGATTTTCCTGGCAAAAGCGACCCGCTGCCTTCACATGTAAATCAGTCCTCAGGCTTTAATAGGCAACCTAGGAAGTCTGTGAAGGGCTCAAATTACAAAATGTGAGCTCTGTAGGTCCATACAATGCAACAGACCAAAACGGCAGCATAAAAGTAATCCATAAGACTAAAGTGGTTAAATCCATGTCTTCATAAGCAATATGATAGGTTTGCGTGAGAAACGATATTTAATCCTTTTCACAATAAATTCTCCTCTCTGCCCAGTAGGTGGCGATATGCACAAAGAATGCAAATCACCAAAAGCAAAAGAAGAATGTGAAAGTAAAAGAGGAGATTAACAGTAAAAAAAAGACAAATATTGATCTGTTTCTCACCCACACTTATTATATCACTTCATGGATTAAACCACTGGAGTCGTTTGGATTACTTTTATGTGCTTTTGGAGCTTCAACATTTATGCACCCGGTAACTTCAGTTGTATGGACCTACAGAGCTGAGATACGCTTCAAAAAACGCTTCATTTGTGTTCTGTAGAAGAAAGAAAGTCATACACAAATATATATAATTGTAAATAATTACGTAATTAAATCTGTCATTAATATTAATTACAATAATATTTTATTCATTTGTGTTACTGTAGCTTAACTGGTAGAGCATGTCACCCACAATGCCATAGTCATGGGTTCAATTCTCTGGAAACTCACAAACTGATAAAAATAATGATAACAATTAAAAGTATACCCTGAATGTAATACAAGTTTCTTTGGATAGGGTCTGCCACATGCAGACGTGTAAGATAACATTTTTTCCGGTTTATTTAGCTGGCCCCTGATGATGCATGGAAGTGCCCTCACTGTAAGCAGCTACAGCAGGGAACAGTGCAGATGAGTCTGTGGACGCTCCCCGACATCCTCATCCTTCACCTGAAGCGCTTCCGACAGGTCGGAGAACGCCGCAACAAGCTCTCCACACTTGTCCAATTCCCCCTCATGGGTCTCGATATGGGCCGCCATGTGGTCAAGAGGAGCAACTGCGCCCCACTGCCGCCTAGCTGGAAACATCAGGCTTACAACAGGCCTGAAAGCAGTAGACATGCCCCAGACTTCCTGTACGACCTGTATGCTGTGTGTAACCATCACGGAGGCATGCATGGAGGCCACTACACAGGTGTGTGAGTTAGGGAGTGCAACCTGGTTTCATACAATCACGTTACTAGATCAAACTGTTTTGAGCGTTTTTACATTGCTTGTACTTATTGCAGCACTTTCCTGGTGAAATGAACACTAGAGGTGCTAGAACAACAACGAGTTTTATTCCCTCTCACACAAATCATGAGTAAAGCAGCAGATTGTCAGTTCATAAATATATACTTTTTGCCCTGTTTCTCATCTTATGACATCTAAACACTTTTAATATAGTGCATGATTTAAAGGTGATACATTTTAATGTTTGTATTACATAACCAACTACATTTACAAGCTTGTTCGTGAGCAATCAAATTGTGAGGTAACGGATAGAGCTGTCTTGCGATGCAAAGGATCTTCCTGTTCCGGTTGCTGCCGGCACACTGTACAATTTTTCTCCACGTTCACCCGTTCTTTGCCCGCAATGAATTTCTTCCTAGCCTCTCCCGTTCCCGCATTTGTTTTCCGCATAGTGCAAAAGCCATACAAATAGACAACAAGTGTACACAGAGAACATTTTATTTCATTTTTCTGTTGTTATTCTCAAATGACCCTTGAAATGACGTCCATCTGCCTGATGTTGATTTCTTAACAGTAAATGAGCCAGATTCCAGTCCCAGTTTCACATTCCTTTATAACACCGTGTCGTCAGCACATCCATACTTTGCTCTGCAAAACTTAAAGTTAACTACCTGCATAGCCTGCTCTAAATAAAGCAATAAAGCTGATTCTGATTCGAAATGTTGGATAATTTGATGCACGTGCTGTGTGCACATTTTTACGTCATATTTTCATTTTTTTCGTTAGCAAAAATAAATAAATTATAAACTAAAATAATATTTGTATTATTATTTATTTATTAAATTACATTTAACATAAAAAAAAAGATATCCACATTGGATTTTTCAGGCTCTTCTCTGACCGCCCGCACCCAAACACCACTGGAAGTACTGTCCGCTCCCACCTAACCCTAACTCGGAAATGTAATCCCTTGCTGCGAAAAATCGAATCGGGTCCCGCAGGTCTTGCGAGAGTTTCGCGGCAATGCAGATCTCTACTGAGAGTCTTCTGTCAACAAATGATGATGGACCTTTCCTCAGAACTTACCTTTCTGGGTCCTTTTTTGCAATTATTAAATGTCTAAATGCGGGAGACTTTTATGGCATAATAGACTTCCATGGTTCAGTGTGATGTCTCAGGATCTTGGCCAAATTCATGGAATCATGAAAAGAAGGTAGAGTACTTGAAATCTCTTCAGGATCATACCATCCCACCTACAGTAGATCCAGACTGCTGGAAGGAGGATTCACATTTTAGCAAGATAATGACCCCAAACTTTTGCCATAGTTGTGCACCATCCAATTAGAGCAGAATAGTGCAGCAAGAGACAGCGCCTAATGTTCACCCGGGAGGAACGGAACCATATTCCAGCCTCATTTCTGCACAAACTACTGGATAAAATGGCCAGAATTGGCCAAATATAGTAGCTGTCAAAGTAGGAATTTTTGAAGAAACTGACGGCAGTATCTTCAAAAGACTGACGGTCAAAAGATGGCGTAGTTGCATAATCTTTAACTTCAAACAAAGATAAATAATCTCTTACTTGAAAGTACTGGTCAAAATATCATTATCAGGTGCTAAATTAACAAATACTTGTTTTATGCGTAGATAAATGGTCAAAAATGAAAATAATAATTAATGTTCCAAGTGTAAGTAGAGACACTAACAAGAAGTACTTTGTAGACTACTTTCTGAAAATCATTATTTGTTTTGAGCAGCATACTGCAGGAATTCAGTGGATGGACAGTGGTACACCTATGATGACAGTAGTGTTGAGCCAGTGCCCGAGGGGGAAGTGTGCACACGAGGCGCTTATATCCTGTTTTACCAGAGACGTGACGCAATTCCATCCTGGTCCGCTAGCTGTTCCCTACAAGGTGAGCACTTGACTTTCTATCTCTGCCTTAACATATACATTCTTAAAAGCAAAAAGTATATCCTCTAAGGGGCTGTTCAGACCATATACATTCTTGTACCAAAAAAAAAGCTAGATGCAGCGCAACTAAAATAACAAAACGCAGTTTTCTCAAGATGCGCTTATAAAGGTCATGTTTTTTAACATGAAACACCATTTAATAGGATCTTAAAAGTTTTATTATACACGGTAAGCTTTATTTGACATATTTTACTTAAGTATTATTTATATTAGACAACAAAAACTTACAGTGCTCCGCAACACAGAAATTGAGACCAGAGTAATTAATGTAATATATCTAGCACTTTATTATCAATTTATCAAGTGAACAGCTTTTGACACATTTGACTTTCTTTTTTCCGTGGCACATTAAAGATGTTTGGCAAAATGTTAGTCACCATTCACTTTCATTGCTTCTCTAACCCATACAATAAATGTGAATGATGACTGAATTTGTCATTCTGCTAAACACACAAGAAGGTCATATGAAAGTCATAGGTTTTGGAATGACTTGGGTGAGTGAATAATGACAGTATTTTCATTTTTGGGTGAACAGCCTTTTAAGAAAACATAGCAGGTCTTTGCCTCCAGCTAAAGCTCTCTTTCCCCAAAACCATTTTAGCCAGCCGTTTTATCCCTCCATCTCGAGATCAAATCGTTTCACAAAAAACATTTTGCAGCAACAATGTTTAGCATTACAATCACAAGTGGACCAAGACACATCATTACCCCTGGCATGCTCCAGGGGCTCTCTTACAAAGATACAGATGCTTATCAACTCCAGGATATCCACATCTTCCAAATCCCTAAATACAAACACTAAATAATATGTATTCAACATTAGTCCAAGTCAGTTCAAAACACGCAGGATGGATACTATTTTCTATGGAAACAGACAGGCTAACTGTGGATAAATTTACAATTCAATCAGTTTACAGGTGAAATATAAAATATGATGAATTTGATATACTCTTTAAATATAATACACTTTATCATTATAACATCAAAGGTGTTGTCATTAACCATGAAAAGTCATGCAGAGGCCTTAGGGACCTCCTCAAGTATGTTTGCAGGAGAAATGAACATGGACCTGTTATCAGTAGCTACCATTCACAGGCATTAGAAATGAGTTTTAAAAGTCTGAGTCGAGATGAACCTTGCAGTTGTTGCGAACAGATTCAAGCAATAGTTTGAAATGGGTTTCTGAAGTCAGTGGAAATCACATTTGTAAAGGATTGGCAATCACCTTCAGTTTTCGGCGTTATGATTTGTTCAGAGTTATGTACAGTAATTTAATACCACAGTAGTTTGCCCCAGAGCACCTATGCATAAAAAACACCTTCAAATGGGTCTATTTCTGGTGCTATTTTGCTAACAGTAGTTTTTTATGTAACCACAGGCTCCACCAGCTACTCTGCATCAGATCATTGGCTCATCCGTTTGACTGCGGACAACCACATTTCCAGTCCTTCTAGCAAGCTGTCCAACTCATCTTCAGCTCCTGAACCCCAAATCCCACACATTCCTGTCATCCATGAGCCCCCCAAAGAAGACAATGGTCAATACACTCTACTACTAATCTACTTCTTACACTACGCTTGACAATACACAATAATGTGTTTACTTTAGTTTCACAATTAGGATGCTTACAAACTAGAGAAAAATCTGATTGGGTTTATCCAACTTTTTGGTCGCATGAAGGAGCATCACTTTATCAAATACACATATATTTTTTTCCTGTGCATCCTTGTAAGTGTATAAGCATATTTAAGTCCACATACACCTTACTAATTCGCCATTTTCTACTTTTTTAGATGGAATTGAGCCCATGCGATTTGTAAGGGGCAGTCAGGGCTGCAGTATGAGTATGCGTTACAACTCCAAATCCAAGGCAGGCCAAGGTAAAGTTCTTCCACTACGCTGGTCATTTGGTTCCAAGGGCCGTCGAAAACCAGTGACTGTAGCTCCACAAGCCGGAACTGATGAGCTGGTGGAGTACCTTGAGTCTGGCCGGCGGCCGCGTTGTACCAAGGAACCCATAGTTAGCATTGTGGCAAGTCCTTCACAGGTTAAATCCCAGCTTCGTGAGGACGATTCTCCGAGTACCCCGAGTGGTAGTAGTAGTCTTAACGGTGGTAGCTATCAAGATCCAGATTCACCCCGGTTACCCGAAGGCCAGAGCAGACCAGCACTTGATCTTAACCGAATTAATTCTAATGGCAATACAAGAACTGATGGCACATTGGCCAAGAACAGTTCTAAAACAACCAGGCAGGAGCAAGTAGAGCGGACTCAGGACAGCAAGTCTCTTCGAGGTTCCCCTACTGGGCTGCACAATGGGACCACCTTAGCAATTAATGGTGCATTTCATTCCAAAGACTCTACATTAAAAAGACTCAGAAGCCAACCAGATGCAACTAACAGGGATCATAGTCAAACGCAGGTGGTCACTAGGTCCAAAGGTGAGGAACACGGGACTAAAGATTGCATCCTTTCCATCAGCTCTGGCCTTACACGTACAATTGACCAATTCCAGCATGGGAGGTCTAAGGAGGTGGGGCATGGGAAAACTCTTTCCAATAAGAGCTTGGCCAAACTATCTCTATCCAATGGCTCTCTAAATGGGAAGGGCGTTGAGGCTAGGAAAACCAGTAACACCTACAGGAGCACCAATAAACCAAGATAAAACCAGGTTTGTTCAAACTGCGCTGATATAAAACGCGCCCAGAGCTCATCCAATATTCAAAGCAGGTTAGATATGACTTTGCAGAGGACATTGTCTCTCCAAAGATACGGTCCAATGGTTCCAGCCCATAAAGGACTTGTGGTAGATAAAACCTCCTATGCAACACTACAAAGAATAAGATACAGCAGCACTTCACTTGGCAGACAGAGACCTGTTCCTGAGTCCTGCTTCTGACATGTTTCAGATTCACTGTGGAAAAGATTGTTTTTATATATGTCGTGTGTATTTATGCATGTGGCATAACATAGTCTCCCCTAACAACTCTAGGTTAATTTAGTAAGAATGAATTGCACCTTCTGACACTATAGCTATATACTAATAGCTATTTCCATGCTCTGTTTGTATTGGTTTAGCATCAGATTCCCTAAAGAAATTAGTCAAAAGAGATAACCGTGTAAACACGGCCACAAAATTAGCGCTGATCGCATTTTGCACATGGCAATTGCACCCAATTAGGTGAATTATGTGACATTAGTACTGAAAGCAAACTGCATGGGGAATTAAATGGAAAAAATTCAAATTCACCTGACTATAATTACTGCTAATATGATTGCTAGAAAACATCCCTTTAAATAAACCTCAGTTTAGCAGCGTCTTTTTGTTGGCGGTGATAGCATAATGCGAGAGACTTGTGTGTCTCTACAGAACAGCCAATCAGTGGCCATTTTCAAGCGAGTTGGGTATTTTTCAACGCTTTACATGATTTGCCAACTAAATTGAGATTCCTTACTTTCATTGATGGTTGAAAAACGCCCATCCTGATTTGAAAACACCCTCAGATTGAGAAACACCCATTACTGTTCAACAGAGACCTATACTTCTAATGCAAGCTGCGTCAAGCAAAGGGCTGTCGCTTGTACTTCTAGCACATACTATAATGAGCCTCATTTGCATAGGAGGTGTGTTTGCTGTGTTCATTTGAGCCAATAAAGGAGTTAAGTGATAAAATACATTCTATAAATCTTAATGATTTATACATTGGAGACATTTTGGAGTTTTTGCCCAGTTAAAGCTGCCTCTATAACCTAAACTGAAGTGCAAAAATGATTCCACAATTCTTATAAGAAATTATTATAATGGGAATGACGGAGTTCACATGTTGAAGCTGTGACCACAGAGACTTCAACATTGTTTGTTTGAAATATAAAACAAATATTAAAATGATCAGATCGCGTGTCCTACTGTTGCATCCACCATGAGCAGGAAGTGGGAAAGGAGTATTCAGCTGATTTATAGCTGACATGACATTGGACACAAGGACATAGCTTTGATAGGCATTTTTTGATGTAAAATATAATTTAAAGTTTACTTTATGTATTGATTAATATCTTACAGTTTTCTACCTTTCATTTGATTTTTATGAATTTCATTTTTAAACACTTTGTTTAGCAGTTTAATATTGCGACCTCTTGCTGAGGACAGGTACATGTACTCCCAAGTACAGAGCATGCATTTAATACACTTATAATGAAATTAAGTAATATGCCACCAGTATACACATTTCCTTTATATTTAACTTTTCCAGTATTTTTATTATTAAGAATTTCTTGATTTTTAACATAAAGATGACTTTTTATGAAAGACATGTTTTGTCACTTATCTCAAGAATCAGTGACCAACATTTATGCTAAATTATTTTTTACATTGCTCGTTGTACGTATAGCTGCAGTTTCCTGCAGAAACGAACACTAGTGGCGCTAAAACAACAATGACTTTTATTCACTTTCACATAAATCACGAGTAACATGTAGATTATCAGTTCATAAACAAATACATTTTCCCTGTTCCTCACACAATGCTATCTTATGACATCAAATCACTTTTACCACAGTGCATGACGTGTAAGGCAATTTAAACATTTGCATTACATAACCAACTACATTTACAAGCTTGTACTAATGCGATCAGATTGTGTAGTCTTTCAACTTCACTAGCTTTAATGACACTGTCGGTTAGGTTTCAAATTTGAGTTTGGGAGGTCAGTTTTGTTGATTTAAAACTCAATAGTGCATTAACCTGTAAAACCCCATCTGTTTTTTATCTCACATTTGCTAGGTTTAGGTTTAGGTTTAAGGTTTAGGATAGGTAGGGAGGTCCTTTTTTAAATTCAACAGAGCATTAACCTTAAAAACCTCAGCTAACTAGCTTTTAGTGCCAATATGTGTTATGAATCACATTATATATTTTATTGCCACAGTCACGTAATTTTCATGAGATCAGGCTAGTTTAGTGATTTTGCCTCTGTCTTTCTGTTGTAATAGAGGGCCTTGCTCTATTGGTGGATTGAACTAAATATAACTTGCATTTCTATCAGGAAGACTCGCAGACTTGTGTGAAATTTAAGATGACGTTTATTTGATAAATGTAAAACATGAAGTAATGTCTCTCTATTTTGCGTAAGCCCCGTCTGGCGGTCCGAAGAAGTTGTACACGGAACCGTCATGTCCTGCTGGAGATAGGAGGCAGCGGCAAGGAGCCTACCCCCGTGTAGGACGGGACTCAACTGGTGGTGGTGGGGTGGTGGAGGTTGCCGTGTTAGCACACTGAAACAGCAATGCGTTAGATTGTGAGCAGACTTATAAAGCAATGGCTTACATGTGATTGGCTAGGAATTGCCCAGCTAATGATGCGATGATGTACAGCTGCTAGTCTTCCCGCTAGAACTTTGCTGCGCTTACATTTCTCAAAGATATGCAAGTTTGATTGGTTAAAATTTCCTGCATGACCAAAAAAGTAAAAACTACTTCAACCAGCCTAAGATCAAAACCCCTCTCAATCAAAACAGACCAGCCTTAACACCTTAGACTAATTTAATTTATTATTTTCTTTCATCAGGGTCACTATATGTGCAGGTGTGCAGTATTATGCTTAGAGAAAGAGCTGGTGGGTGGGATAATTACCTAGTTAACAATAATTATATCATAGGATCCACAATAGTCTCACCAGACGAGTCTAACTCTGTCTAATGATGCAAAATAGTCTGCTTTATGCATTTAGTAGAATTGTTATGTATATTTATGCATATGCCTTTTGCAATGATCTCAAGAGCATAACAATGTAACATTGGAACAGAGTGGCTGTTTTCACACATGAATATACATGGGCACATCTCCCCACAGATAAAATAAATCCATCCAGCATAGACGCAGATCAATAACACCTACACAAACTCACAGGGACATAATAATTCGTATCAGTCTTCACAATATCCCAAATAGCACGTATAAATGCACTGAATGTGTTACATCACTGTGCACTTGATGTACTTTTTTGTTTTTACGAAAAGAATGGACTGTGCATGCACAATCAGACATTGTGCATGTACTTTATACGTATATTGTGCCCTTCTGATTTTATTATTATTATCATTGTGTTTAAACTTTAGCTGGTAATTGAGCACTACTACCTGGGAACCTCTAAATTGCTGAAATTAACATTGTGATTCTGCAAAGTAGCAATAGCCGCAATATTTTTTAAAGAAATATTTGTATTGTAACAGGTATCATTAGTGCATTTTGCTTAAAACGTTAAATGTGTACATTTTTGTGAATTATAAAAAAAAAATGGAAATGCAATGAGTCATAAATAAGGACGTAATATTAAAGGTGTTGTAAGCTATTTTAGCATTCTGATCTTTCACGTGAATGAGCAATTGAATTAGCCACGCCCTCTCATTCCCAAACCCTGCCCTCCAAAGATAGTTTTGAGACCAAAACCGAGCAAAAGAGCAGCATTGTGGCTGTCAAATTCAACAGTGGAACAATAGCGCCCTCAACTGACAAACATGAATCATAGCCTCAATGATCCGCTTCATATGCAACACTATGAGAACGAGCAAAATGATTGACAGGTGAAAAGCAACACATTTTTGTTTGCTGTTTATAAAGTCACAGAGATCAGTGAGATATCTCAGGACACTTATTTCATTAAAATCTTTAAGGGAGTAGGATAATTTTTTGCATACTTTTCCATTAAAAAAAATCGATTACAGCACTTTTAAAGTGATACAGTTTGTATTTTTTTCAATAATATTATTTTTTCTCATATTCCAGCTGAATATACAGAGTTTAATTGGGTTTATCTCTTTATTTGGAATGTTTGATTGTGAGTACTACTCACTGTAATAAAAGTCACTGCCATGTGCCAGAAGAACTAATTGCAAAACAAGCCTCATTTAATCTTACTCAACCCAATTATGCCATTTACACATAAGACATTCATTAAATGATAATCCAAATGCACTTTCCCAACCTTATCATGTGCAGTCCCTGAGTGATGGGACCTCTCATATCGTTACTCGATCTGAATATGCAATGCTGTTTTTCAGCTGACATGAAATCTGCTTGTTATTGCTAATGTGCAATAAACATGGAGAGCAGTGGTTATGTAATATTATAAATCAACGTATTATGACTTAAGGTTGTTGGATGTAATCAATCATTACTGGGTTCATTTATTCAGAAAAACGCAGAGAAACTTTTCTTCCTCTGCTCTGAATAGATAGAAGCTTTATATGCAGAAGTGTTTGTACAGCACAGTCTAATTAATGTAAATTGGCTTTATTTTGTGAAATTAAGCATACTTGACTGATATCACGAAATGCTAGTGAGGAAGTAAGTTAATACGAACTTCAAAACTTTGTGCTTTAAAGTATATAACAATGTAATTGGTGTTATTTTAAGTATAGGAAATTAAAGTTTGCCACTACTTAATGATTTGTGTGGGCTGTTTGTTTCCGCTCTTTAAAAAAAGAGTGCCTCAATCATTAAAACAGTTCATTGACTCTTAGATTGACATTTAAATTATTCACGCCTTGAAATGAAGCAATGCGTTCTGGATATCAATAGCAAAATATGCTGTTACATGGCATTGCCTGAAACATGCTTGCTCTTATAGAGATAAAAGATTTATAAATATACAAACACATTGTGGCCCTATATTGTTTCTGTTCCCCTTCTGTCACTCACTCAACGTTTTGTCGAATGAAGTGACACAAACGTACCTCTGAACCTGAGATAAGGCCAATGTTAAGTTCACCACTGTTTCACTCATCTCTGCTGGAAGAAGCAAGAAGCACTGCTGTTGGATCTATGGCGCATTTCCAGCTTGCATTCTCTGCACACTGTGCAGTCCATGCCCCTGGGCGCTTCGACAGCCCTTTCATTGCCTGAAAGAGTGTTTCTCCTCCTAAAAATAGTTTATTTCTTCTAAAAGAGTTTGAGTTCCCACTCATAAAAGAGCAATACACAGCAGGCGTTGAACGCGTCTTTTTAAAGATGTATTTCCGCCCCTGGATGCGGTTGATTTCTCTCCACTTCGGACGGTCATAAAAGCTGCCTTGCGTGCCTGGGCTGCGATCACACGCAAGCAGCATTTTATGAATGGTTCATGTCCTCAGTGCGAGAACATAGCCATGGCTTTCTTTCCTCATGGGAGAAAGCCACTTCAGCCGCCCCCTGTGTCGACCCGGCTGGCGATGAAGGCGATTTGGGGATGATGGGTAAATCCCCATGAACCACCCGCCCCCCGGCACACTTGCTTGCATCCGTCCAAGCTCGGGATTAGTGCGGCTCGCCCCTTGAGCCCTGGAATTGGATGACAACATCGCCGCTGCATCGGAGAGCGTCACAGCGGCGTCTGATGCTGATGACTCGTCTAGGCTGACACCTTCGGGTCTGCTCGCCCAGTCTGAGGCTGACGCGCAGATGTCCGCTATGCTTTCCCGGGCCTCACGGCTACTCGATCGGTTCCTCATAGCACCACCGGACAGGCCGCCTCTGCCCTGCATGCCATGGCTCTCCGGCAAGTTCACCAAGCCAAGGCACTCAAAGATCTGCACCTGGTTTGTTCCGACCCTGACGTGCTGTAGGAACTGTGTCTCTGCCACCGACCTCACTCTCAGAGCCATGAAGGTCACCGTGCAGGCACTCAGGTGGGCGATGGCCACCCTCGTGGTCCAGGAGCGTCACCTCTGGCTGAACATGGTCGAGATGCGTGACGTTGACAAGGCACGCTTTCTCAACGCCCCCATCTCCCAGCTTGGCCTCTTCGGCAACAATGTCGACGACTTCCCTCAGCAGTTTTCGGCGGTGAAGAAGCAAATGGCACATCTTGCCGCGGCGCCTCAGTCTGCCGGGTGCGCGGAGCAAGGTAAGTGCTTTTTAGTGTTTTCTCAGCATCCAAGCCTCGGGATGTTCTTCTGCCTCCCGACATGCTATTACCTGCTCCCCCTCCGCTGCGAAGCCTGCCCGGTATGTCAAAAGCGATCAGGTTAGCCACTACAACCTGGATGTTCTCCTCCCTAGCCTTCCGCGTTTCCCTTGGGCAGCCCTACTACCCCTGTTGCTGTGCTGTAGAGTCCCCCTTCATTAGGCTGGACCTACCACCCATGTATGGCTTCACAACCCTCGTGGTGTATTTGCCACATTACCTCCCCCTAGACTGGGCAGGATGTAGCCTCAGCAGGGCCTTTTCCCCCTGAAAGAATAGTACCAGGAAAGACTGCCTTCCCCGATGCGTTTCATTACGTTAAGATAGCCCCAGCCGCTTCACGTCCTTTGTGAGAGACATAGTGAGAGCAAAGGCTGCGGCTGCCGGGCTTGCTCCCATGCTAGTGACCTGTTCCCCCCCTCAGGGGTGCGGGGAACCTAAGGTATGTATGTGACATCTCTTTTGGGCCGTTGGGGAGGGCTACGTGCAGCCAACACAGTTGCCTCTAGCACGCAGTAGCCTGACATTAAAAAAGACCAATCTAAAAGTAAAGCCCATATACAGACATTTTATAAGTTGACATCTTAAAATTATAAAGTTACCTGGATTTTTTGATTTTCTGAAGAAAATATGAATCGTGTTTGCCCATATTAAACTTAAAACCATTATGCTAGTCTATTAAGGGCGATTGTCAGGGCATTGCTATGTGGTTGCTAGGATGTTCTGGGTAGTTGCTTGAAGTTTTGAATTGTCCAAAATCTAAAAGTGTAATTTGATGTAATTGTACACATAATACACATTACTGCTTCAAAGAATGTTGCAATCATTAGAACATCTGCTTTCTTTGTGCCTCATAATACTGACAACAAGTCTCTGAAGAGCAGAAATACTTATGTCACACTTATGTGAAGTAAACAGGTAAAACAAGAGCTGTATGTCACAGAATTTAAGGAGCAGAAAAAAACAGCACTGAGGTGCACGATTCAGTTTCATGAATTGTCTCATATTTATCTCCCCCATGTCTGAAAATGAATACTTGAGACTTTTTATTTAATTACCCTATTTGTCTTGAAAGCCTTTGAAAGCAATGGTGCTTGAACTCATTTGAACCCTTTGAGGTAAAATGAAAGACGTGCTCTCAGAACTGCATTTATTTACAGCAATTATATTCATTGGCTTGTAGAACATAACTTGAGTGGATTCCTCCATGCTTTCTTTCCTCTTCTGCATGAATCCTTTAGCCCTGCTTTAGGATTAACATCAAGCCCTCACATTTACCATTTGATGGTTGATTATGAGCTTGGTAGAGATGTTTCGAACCTTGGGTTTGATCTCCATTTGTACAACACACCCTCAATGCAATGTAGGGTTTTAACTGTAGAATGTGATGTAAGGTTCAACCCTAAATAAACAGCCTTAATTAATTAATTAATTTACAGCCGTTTATCTAGCTCTGAATAAACATACATTAATTCTAGTCGCCCATCACTGGTCAAAAGTTTACATACACCTATTCTGTAATCTTAATATTTTCCAGATTTTAGAATAATAGTTAATAGTCCTGTAAGTGATTTTTTTATATATAAAATGACATGCAGAAAATATTATAGTCCCTAATATATAATAGTCCCTATTACCTGTGGGATGGACTGGCCATTGGGAGCAGAGGGACTTTCCCCAGTGAGCCGGTCGAGTAATGGGCTTATGCGACTAAATGATCGCTTTTTGCAATCATGCAACTACAAAATTGCCCCACTCTTATTTTTTAAGTGCTGCCATATACTGCTGCACATGGGAAATACGAAATAGTCCAAAAGTGTGGCCGAGCGGTGTTACACAACAATGTGGCACATCACTAGCGAAACTGCAATGCCTTGTTTTAGCGCCACGCAGTCCAGTAGTAAATTAACATCTGCATCCCAACACAATGCTTTACTGTAAAAATGTGCATTACCAAAAATAGTTCAGCTATTTGTGGAGTTTCGTATAGGGACCCCCCAGTGTCACTACATCGACACAACATTGAGTGAATGACAGAAGGGGAACATCTTGGTTACTGTTGTAACCTCCGTTCCCTGATGGAGGGAACGAGACCTTGCGTCCCTATTGCCACAACGCTGTACTACCCGCTGAAATGTCCTGGACCCTCTCTCGGCTCCTCAGCACAAAACCTGAATGAGTGGTTACGAGCCAGCTCCTTTTATACCCGTATGTCAGGGGGAGTGGCATGCAAATTCCACACGCCAATTCCCATTGGCCATTCCTCATAGATCAGTGGTGTTTGGGGCTCACAAGAACGACCCCTAGTGTCACTACATCAACACAACATCTTGTTCCCTCCATCAGGGAACAGAGGCTACAACAGTAACTAAGATTTTACTAACCAGGTTGCCTTGCATTCCAATAAGGAACATATTATTTGCCTGGAGCGGGAGAACCGCTGCCAGGGGCGGGGAGACCCCTTCTGTTCCCCAAGAACGTGGCGGGACGTTCCGTCCGCCAGGGGCTGGAGGTCTGCCTCCGATCCGCCCGGAGAGGTTTTAATGATAAACTTAACAGACAAACACACACATGACGGACATGTCCGTAAACTATCTCTCTCTCCCGCACAATCCGCCGCAGTTGGCCTTTATCTCTCTCGGAGGCTTGATTAGCCTGATAAGGGACCGGGTGCGTATGATCACAACCCAGCCCCGCCCTCTGCCCTGCCACACTTGTATTGTATTATTGTATTAATATATCTTATATTGTTGCTTCGTTCTTAAATGTAGCCACCTTTTTCCTAGATTATAGCTCTGTGCTCTTCAGTGTAAAAACAATTGTTAGTTTTCTTTCATTTCAGTATTTCTCTGAAGTTTTCATAATTTTAAATACATTTTCATCATCAGTAAGTAAATTGTAAGTGGTTGAAAATGTGCAATGAATTTATAGTTGCAAATTAACATTTTAATGTAAAAATTATAATATATATTTTTTTTAATTTTATGATTTGTACCTAGATCCAAAATCAGTCAAATGTGTCAAATTTTGATAATGATAATGTAAATGAGTTATGTTTACAGGGGAATCATTTTAACCTCAAAAGGTGAAAGGTTGAAAAGAGCCGCCACTAATATAATAAAAATACAGAAGCAGTCCATAAAACTTCCTTTTGACAAGTTTTTACTACTCAGGGCACAGCTGTTGTCCTCATTCTCAAACCATTAATTTCATACTTTTGTTTATCACTCAGTGGAAATGAATTTTGATGTATTAATACTGCATTACATTTATCATGAATGGTTTTTAAACAGCCTTGAAAACAATCCCCCTATGAGAGGGAGCGTTCACTCAGGGCAGTCGAAATCATCTTCGACTTTTCCCAGCAGTTCAATGGTTTTTCCAGTCTCTCTCCCCTGGAAGCCGCTAAAGAATGCTGTTCAAAGACGTCCTGCATAATGAAGAACTTCTGTCTTGCTGTGATCCCAGCCCTTAACTCGAATTACTTATGGCCTATGACCCAACAGACTCTTCTGTTTTGAACACAGCTTCCTGTTTAATTGTTGTTTTTACTCGAGTATGTATTGCTCTGGCCAGAACTGTTTTAAAATGATAGTTTGGGGGTTTTGACAAAGGAGAGAGGCAACAGAGAGTGGACAGGAAATGATCAGAGGGGTGTGCGGTGGGATCAGGACACCTCGCAGGCTGAATACAAACCCGAGTCTCCCAAATGAGCACCATAGCACAACGTGTGAAGCACATGCACTAATAGTGAAAACACTAACCTGGACATGTAGATCTTGTAGTACTACATGCTACATCCAATGGTCTCAGAGGCCATGTTAATGAGTGATGCTTGCTATAATTATTGCTCACATTTCTGACCAAACTTTTCCATCCATTCATAAAAATAAAAAATATAGATAAAAATGTCAAACATTTCCATATGAAGGATTATTATAATCCTCCTGTGTGGTTGTAGATCCCCTGAGAACAGGCTATTTTAATTTCATCATGCTTTAAATTCAATTTCACATAGCAATTTCTTTGCAGAAGGACAAACACTTTTATCAGACCACCAAAGCAAAAGAGAAACAAAGGAGAGTGAGGACAGAGGGCATTCAGATCGAGTTAAAACAAATACAATACTGTGCAAAAGTCTTGGGGACATAAGATGTTTCTCAAAAACATTTGTCTTAAGATGGTTATTTATAGTTTCAGCTTTAGTGTGTCATAAGGAAATGTAGATTTTAGACTCCCAATCATTCCTTGTGTGAATAGAATAGAAGAACAGGGAGCCCTGCAACAGATGGCATGGCCCCCACAGAGCTGTACCCGTCACAATTACATAAAAAAAAACATCGTAATCAGATTACAGTTACATTTTCCAAAAAATGGGATTACTGTCAGGATTCCAAGTTTTAATTTATGACAAAAGAAATAGTGAATTTTCCTGATATAAAGTGATACAGCTGTCTGTTTCGAGTGAGAGATGGTTTAGATGCGCGTTCTCTTCGGGATCTCTCTCATGACTCACTTGCGTCGCATGCGCAGATAACACCTGTCTCACATCAGCAGCACTCTGCTCTCAAGGCAAACAGCTGCTTCATCGCGATGGCCACGGAAGAACGTGCATTATTCGCTCTTTAAAAGAGAAAAGTGAAACATCATTAAAGTTCAGTGGAATTTATGCCTTCCAGCTGTGAAGGTGCTCTCATTATACAAGGAACTGAGAATTTGATGGTAATAAGAGCCATTCAGAAATCACATTAGCTAGGTTAGCTAAAATTAGTTAATATTAAAAGTTCGCCTTAGTGCTCAAAGAAATCAGTGGCCCTCATCATTATGTGGGAGAAGGAATAGCTGCCAATACTGACACGATTTGCGCATCATTGCTAAAAATCTCCTGGTTTGCACGGTTGCAAATGTGAACTGTACTATATTAGCCAGGACGTCCTGTATGCTGTTCCGTTCCATATAGAAGCTGAATAAAGGACCCCTCCACCAGGTGAACATTACTTAAACCTTCATCTTTTAAGAAACATTTTTTGAATATAACAACAATGCAAAAATCAACTGAAAAAATACCCCAGGAAAACCTCCGTTTCACCTCCCTGATCCTCGTTAACAAATCCAAATTGTTCACATAAAGACCAAATTAATTTGGTATTACCAAGTTCTTAGGAAAGAAAGTTTAATGAAGAATTGATCTGATTTTGATCAATTATTGTTGAGAACAGTTCAACTGTCTGGGTGAGCGGGACATCCTGGCGAATATAACACGTGATAGTAATTAGGAATAAGTCATTGAAAAGACACTAAAAGTTGAAATCTGTTTTGATGTAGATTTGTTTTTTGTTTTTTTGCTTTTTGAATCCAAACTTTTTCTCCTTTAAAATCATCCTTAAATAGAAACATAAACATAGAAATCAGACATAAACTGTTAGCTGGTGATGTTTGACTTTGGATCATGAGAAAGCAGAGGACAGACTCTCTCCAGCATTTCATTATGCCAATAATAACGTGTGATCTACCTATAGAATACAGTCTGAAGTTAATGAATAGTTAATATTACAGTTGCCTATACACACTAACTGTAGGGTGCAGTATGCATGTTTCTTTTCCTTAGATATAATAACATCCACAACAGTGCTCATAATACTTCTCAAACTTGTTCTGTTTGCATTCAAGGCATAATTTAAGAGATTTTAGAGATCATATTGATTTTATCTTGACGTTCTTTACATATGTGCCCTTGTGGTAATCTAAAAGTAATGAAAAGTAATCTAATTACATTACTTTCATATTTATGTAATTGGATTATGCTACTGATTACATATATTGTTAAGTAATCAGTCATTTGTAATGAATTATGTTAAAAAGTAGCCCTCCCAACCTTGCGTAACAACTGGTGAACACAGTCTCCGACAAAATATGTGATGAATCTTGTTAATTTGCAAATGAACTCACTCCCTCTAGGTGTTCTTCTTGTTTAATGAGCCAATTTTTCAACCGAAAGATTTTTTTTAATGGAAAAAACAACTTAGCGTGCAGTAATTTCTGGAAAGCCCGCAGGAGGTAAGTGCCTCGCTCAAGGGCAAAATAACGATAGATCTGGATTATGATCTCAGCAACTGTTTACCTTACCTCGAGACCGAGTGGGTGTCTGATCACATGACCACACAAACATTTAAATCCAAAGACAGTATATGAGGAGGAGACAGACAGACCACTCGTATAAAAAACTCAATATGGCAGCTCTAGTAAAGGAATTCCTGCTTTTCAATTGGATTAGGAATCTAGTAGTGTTATATATGTGTGTATTTTGTCTTATATTGTATTTCTATATATACTTACAGGACCGGTCAACTCAATTGGCGACACAGGTGAGCGCCTAGTGTAACCGGGCCTGCTTGATCCGCTCCGAGCGAGATTTGAACCGGGGTCTCCGGCAGGGAGGCAGGTGTGCTAACAAGGAGACTAAAGGCTACAGCTTCTAGCGTCAGTCGCTAGTGCACCTCTTGAGGCCAGGGGAGTGAGGTTTACATACCGCATAGCTACTTACCAGCTGGATACCATTAGACTCGGGCGGCATCGCTTCGGGGGCGCCGACCTACAAAGCCCATTTTATCATGTGTCTAATCTGTGTTGAACAAAATGCACCCTGTGTGTTCCAATAACGCCTTGTCTAGGGTGCCAAATGGGGTAGGACCGGCACTGTTTACTTATATTTTCTATTCACTTTTTATTTTTATTCTATTTTGTATTATTATCTCTGTCTTGTTGTATTGTTTGTGCGCTGGAAGCTTCTGTCTCCAAGACAAATTCCTTGTATGTGTAAGGATACTTGGCAATAAAGCTCATTCTGATTCTGAAATGACTGAATGAATGAGTCCGTTCTTTGTAATGAATCAGTCAAAAAGACAAAATCTGTGTCTCAAATGACACACCACTTCAGTAACAGACAAACAAGGAGTATGAATGTCCGGGTGCCTACACAGACCAGAACCGAACTAGACAGGAAGTCAGAACCCAGACACCATACTCCAGACAGGAAACACAACAGACAGAAGGGTGCGCAGCAGGTAATATAACAGAAGCTGCACGCTCACTCAAAGACAGACGTGGGCAGATAATACCACATGACAAAACCTAACCCTAACAAATCAGATAGCGCTTTACTCATAAATATCAATGACTCTTCCCCTAACATCCTACGTTTCTGAAATCTGCTGCCCACTCAGCTCCGCTTGCCTTGTGCCAATGGACACGAACCGTGCACATGTACCACTGCAATAAAACCATCACAGTTAAAACACACAATCCACATTCGAAATATGTTTGTAAAATCTCTGCTAGGTGGCGCAAAGGATGACGCCTTTGTTAATTCTGAGCAAAATGTATTTCTATAAGCCATTTTTGGTAATGTCCATTCAATGATTTACTACAGTAATCTCCTTGAATTATCTTTGTTTGGGGCTGATATCTCAGCAAATAACATATATGGTTATTTGCAATTAATTCAATTACATTTTTAAATCAATTGACAGCCCTAATTATTAGAAATGTGTATTTAGTTCAATGTGGGAGTAAATCACTTAAGATACATAACATCATGTGACTCACATATTGTGAATCATTCTTGCAAAAGTATCCTCTGCATCCTTTTGTGTAGACTGTGTTTTGTCTTCGTTATATGCTATGCATAATTTAATTTAATTTAAACCAACTGATCTCAGTTCAGGACACTAGTGAAACTTTTCACTCGCTGATTCATGTGACAAAACAACATGGCACTGATCTCAGCGGAGTTTGTCTTTGGGAGAAACACCAACAAAACTTAATCCGGTAAGTTTTTACATTGAAACCTGATTGAGTTAAAAATACTAGAGTCTCTAGTTTCATCTGATATGCCATTTTGAATATTTAAACGATTTATCACAGCATGGCACGCTATTAAACGCAATGACCACTGACCTGGACTATAGGACTATTTTCCCCCTACAAATCCTATATTTTATATCCAAAAGCTGAAAACTTTTGGACATAAGTTTATATGAAGTTAAGATGAAAATAAGTTGTATTTCAAGCTACTCTGAAATCAGTGCAGACAGACAACACACTGGAGGTTAAGTCATTTACTAAATAGGGAGCAAGGGAGCATCCTATATTGTTCCAATGCAGTCAAGTGCATTCACTTCTAACATCAGACCAAAAGTTCAGTTTCAGGTTGCAGATAATTTTTGGACCACTCAACATGGGACAATGTCAATCAGTACTTAGATTCAGAATTTATAATGCTTTGTTTCATTTTAACATGGTTGGCAGTAATTGGACGATGTTGTGAAGTCCCGCTTTCCCCATACGAGGACATCCATTTTTAGGGAAATGGAAGTGCAGCGTAGTTCTAGCGGGAAGACTAGCAGCTGTACATCATCGCACCATTAGCTGGGTAACTCCCAGCCAATCACATGTAAGCCATTGCTTTGTAAGTCTGCTAACAATCTATCACATTGCTGTTTCAGTGTGCTAACCGGCAACCTCCACCACCCCACCACCACCAGTTGAGCCCCATCCTGCACAGGGGTATCTCCGGCAGGATATGATGGTTCCGAGTACAACTCCCTCGGACTGCCGGACGGGGCCTACGCCAAAGGGAGACATTACTTTCTGCTTTACATTTATCAAATAAATGGCATCTTAAACCTCACTCAAGCCTGCGTGTCTTCCCAATAGAAACTATTTTCTATTTTATTATTTTATATTTTTTGCATACTTATTAGGGGCTAACAATTACAAATCAAAAAGGGAAATGAAAAATGCACACAGTAGTCATGCTCGGGTCTCAGGAGACTAAAGATAAACCTACCACTCCTAGTTTTAAAAACGTCTTTCTGTCTTAGTCCAGATTTTCTGAGGTTTGTATGACATTTGTATATAAAATGAAGACGAGGTGTTATTTTATTCGACTGTATCCAAGAGCAAGACCTTTAGGAGTCCAGCTGGTGTTGGATGACGCAAGGCACCTTTGATTTTGACCCTTCACATTACAATGCCTAATGATTGAGTGTGACTCAACATGAAAGCACAATTATTGATTCCTTCAAGAAAGTGAACTCACAACCTGAACACAGCTTGATGGGACATCACAGTCTCCAGCGGTGTTCTGATCACTGGCCACTTGAAGTATGCAGAAGACCTATTGAATCATGTGCCAACCGATCCTATTTATGAAACTATAAGTGCTTTGTGCCAGATAACAGTGTCAGCCCAGGGGACAATTTCATTGGTCAGAGGTTATTCCTTCGTAGCTCAGGGAGTTTAAAAGAGTTGTCATAAACGGTTTACTTGAAGAGATCGTTCACCCCATAATGAAAATTCTGTCATCATTTACTCACCTTTTACTGATTTTTTGGTGGCGATGAACTGTCCCTTGACGTTTCAACACTGTCGCAGATGTTTCTTCTAAAATTCCTCACTAAAGAGACAATTGTTGACATACAGTAAGAGAATAGAGCTATAACATGAATGTAAATTAAAAGCTTGAGTTCGTATTGAAATCTCAGATTTTTAACTGAAGTCTTTTGTATCTTGACAAACATTATCTTCTCTATTGAAACACTAGAGGAGAGTCTTTTTCCCAGGAGAAACTGCCCGGAGAAGCAGGAGACTTCAGCAAAAGTGTTTAGTTTCTCTTCATTTAATATTCATTGCTGTCTCTGAGAAACATTTGTGATATCAGAGATCTCATTTGTTATTTTTCTTTCTTATGGGAGTGCTCAAGCCACTGTTACTGTGAGCAAAATATTCCACAAGAGCCGCATTTACAGACCTCATTGCTCTTCATAAATCATTACTTTTATCATATGTTTCTGCAGGTGCAGCAATCATTTTAACTGGAGGAATATGCCACCATTTTTAGACATTTCAATTTTATTCTTCCTTGAGATTATCAATACTTTTCAAAGATCTGTGCCTTAATGGGTCCCCATGCATTTCAAATTGTCCCTACGCTCCTGCTTTATTGTACATATTGTACAATAATAAGATTATTTTCAGCACCCTGTGGAAAAGAAGTATAATCAAAGAAATGAATTATGCAAACCAAAGTCGGTGAGTGCAAAACTTCTGGAACATTTTGAAGATTGGAGTGTTGTTTCTGTGCACATGCTATGCATAGAAGATAGAACATTTCTATCCTGACTGTCCAAATGTGTCACAATATTTACGTAATTTATATAGGGGAGACTAGGGCTAGCTGTCACAATAAACCACACAAGCATATTTTATGGCACAGGTCAATTAACAGCAGGTTCCCTTTGTGACAACTTTCCAGTTAAAGTGTTAAAACATGCCCTGCAATAAAATGTGTTAAATGTGTTTCTCCAAGGTAATAACAGTGGAAATGTTCAAAATCCTTTTTGCACTTTAAAGGTAAGTGCCTATACATTTGACACTCATAAATAACCCCACCGTGAGAAAAATTCCCTAGAGTAAAAAGTGTGACACAGACTCCTGGTCTTTTCTTTATTTTGAAGGTGCCATAGTGCAGTACTATTTTGTGAAATTCTTTCTATGATATTTAACATTGATTTCACCAGATTCCCTTCTGTGCTACAGTCATAGTTGGACAAAATAATGGAAACAGCCAATTATATGTAGGCCTATACTGAGTAACCAAGTACTCATTTAGCTCTCCAATTTGTCCAAAGCAACTCATAGTGCATTTATAATATGGAGTGGTGATGTAGTGGTCTAAAGCACATAACTGTTAATCTGATAATCAGAAGGTTGTGGATTTGATCCGCACAGCCACCACCATTGTGTCCTTGAGCAAGGCACTTAACTCCAGGTTGCTCCGGGGGGATTTCCCTGTAATAAGTGCACTGTAAGTCGCTTTGGATAAAAGCATCTGCCAAATGCATAAATGTAAAATTTATAACAGGGACAATCCTCCTGTAGTGACCTGAGGTTAAGTGTCTTGCCTGAGGGAACAATGGTCATAGTGCTTGGCTTTCTTCTTGCAGAATTGATCTAGCAATTATCAGGCTTATATGTTAACAACGTCACAACATACATTGATCTTCTGCTAATGAAGAGTATGGCCATCGGAAGAAAAGTGCACCGTGATGGGGTAGAGATGTAGCAATACATTTTACTAAATGTAATGAGGTCCTCATTGCAGGTTATTCTGTTGAAGAACCACCCACTTACTGTAGACAGAATGATTTGTCTGAATGACATGTAAAGCGATCAATCATAGTTCATTTTGTTTTTAAGTGCTGTTTATGGGTGGACCCATCTGAAATAGATTATGCCACAATAATAGACTGGCATGGACAAAATAAATTAATTTAGTCTCTGCAAACAAATGCACTGAAAACACATGAGAAAATGGCAGAAGATTAGTAGCGGCTCGTAGTACAGTATTTCACAAACATATCTAAGAAAACAAAGCAGAACTTAAAGTTTATTTGCTTCTCAAAACTCTGAATATCTTTTAAAGGTTTGATGTCACTAACCTGGCAAACTTTGGCAAATGCTGTCCTTATTTAATCCTTAAAAGTGCACGAATCACATGTATCAAACCTGCCTTGTAATGGTCTTTTTGTTCATGTTGTTGCAAAGAGAAAAAAGTTGCCTTAGTCATAATCTTTCACCACAGAAGACATTGCTTTAAAAAACACTTTTCTTTTCTAGTATAATAAAAAAGGACACAAAAAAAGGTAATGTGTGTAATGTCTTTACACTTCTAGTCATCACTGTATTTCTAGGTAATTCTAGGCATAGCTCCTGGTATACATTATCTGTCGGTTTCTGATGGTAAAAATATAGAGTGTTTACTAAGATGTTCATAGAGAATATCAGTTTCCCATTAGTCAGTGCTTCATTATTCCCAAAAAATATTATTTATTTCCAAAAGCTTTCCTCACTTGCCTGTTCTTGCTGTCATATCTGAATGATTAAAATATCACTCACTTCCTAAATCTCCCCTCCATCTCCATTACCTCATTTTCCAATGGAGCACTATTCATATACACTTGTTCTATATTCTGAATCAAGGTGGTGAGACTGTTGCCACAACATCTGTTATCTTCATGCCTGAAATGGTGGCTCTGCCCCACATACAGACCCAGGCTACTTCTAAAACTAATACCATACATTTCTAGTTGTCAGTACAGCATTAGCATGTCATTACTTTGTCTGTTGTTTTGGTGGAAATGTGCTTCTTTTTTAAAACAATTGAGAGAAAATTGCCTGCAGTTGGGCAATCGTTGATCCAATTTGAAACTCTGTGCCTTCTCCTGGGGATTGTGTACAGTGCTTATGAACAGAAGAAAACCAGGTGCACTAGCAACAAAGCTCTCCAAAAACCAATTTATAAAACTTTCCCAAGAAGATGATGCTAGCACTCTTTGGTGCCAGGTGTTGGTAGGCCTCTGTGCCAAAAAGGTGCTCAATGTTTATCCTTAAAAATACAGTGTTATGGAAGCTACTTTCAAACTTTACAAGCTAAAAAGGCAACTCGTAAATTAAAGCTGTTAAACTGTCAGGCAACTATTTTGAGTAAGTAGGTAGTAACATTATAAGCTAGCAAACAGTAGCTAATTACATCTGTAATGCATTTACAAGATGGTCAAGGAGGGAGCTGGTATCCGGTTTGACAATTCGTAGACATTTATTTACATGCACATAAGATAAATAGCTTTTCATCCCAAAACAGAAACACACACAGGTCCATGTGTCTCTTTCTCGTCTGCTGCTGTCTCCTCTCCTTAAATACTCCCATTGCCCCTCACTGAAACCGGTGTGGCGCACAGGTGGAACTCATTCACCACTTATCTTTCAGGCCTCGCTCTGCCAAGACACCACTCCGCCCCGCACTGCTCGCCACATACCCCCCCAATTTCTAGGGAGAAAGCATTGGCAGGTCATGATGGTCTCCAGATCCGACCCGCATGTGCCTGGGAGTGGGAACAGGACGAGGGGGGGTAGAAAGAGAGAAGAGAGAGAGAGAGAGAGAGACATCGAACACACTGTCGTCAGGTTCTCAGCGGCACTACCTCCTGGTGGACAGCAGCAGTTACATAAACACACACAGATCAATGTGTCTCTCTCTCTCTGTCTGCTGCTGTCTTCTCTCATTAAATACTCCCACTATCCCTCACTGGAACGCGAGACCATTGTGGCGAACAGGTGGAACTCATTTCAAACTTATCTTCCCGGCTCGCTCTACCCAGATTCTGCTCGCCACAACATTGAAGCTACTTAATGGGGCAGTGTCTCTTTAAATTTATAACTATGCAATTATGTAATTAATTATTTAATCAAAGTCGTCATTTTAATTTTTGAACAATCTGAATTAGAGTGTCTGCATCAAACATCAACGGATAATAGTGTCCGAATATCCACACTTCACTACTATAGAGTATAGTATGCTAAAAACAAATTAAGCTTTAATAAGTGAATGATTAATTCACTTATTGGAGTGATATTATTCTCATGGCTTATTGAAAATAATATCACATGTATTTAGGTACAGCTTTGAAGCGAAATCTTTCAGAAACAGGGATGAGATTATTTATCAAAATATACCACAGTCAAGTTGTCTTTGAACACAGACAAACTTTATTACTATTTTAAACATAAATCTAATCTAACATATATATATATACATGAGACAGGTTGGTGAAAAGTGACAGAATGTGAAATAACTGATCAGTACAGTGAAGATGAACTGTGTATATACAGAGTCTGTTGACAATACCTTAAGAACCATTTATCCTTCTTTGAGTCTACATCGATTTGTGATCGGATTACTGTTAATTATTTAATTAATACACCAGCACTTTGAGCACAATATTGGAGATGTACTTGCTTGTCTTTGTGGTGTTTCCTTGCATTCATTGAAAGGTTCGGAAAGGTTCTTGGCGCTTGGTCGAAAGTTCGTTCAGTCGATGTTTTGATCTCTTTGTGACCAAATTTATTGTCTGTATGAATGGTGAGGTTAGCTGTGAAGCGAGGCCTTCTCACTCCTTCTCGGGACGTTGAGTCCCGAGTTCCCTTGGATCTCACATGGGAGGACCTGGTCGTCAGCGGAGCGACCAGACGAAGCACATGCAGGCCGAAGAGGAGCAAGCGAGGAGATCAAGAGCAGCTGAAGAGAGTAAGAGCAAGAGCAAGAGTTCTTCCTGTTTGGAACTATTTGAACTGAGATTGGCCGCATCCCCCAAAGGTGTCCTGCGCCAATCAGAAGTGACTTTTCAGAGTTACATGGTCAAATGGGCTGTCTTTTCCGACAGTTAAGGTCCTTTGTTTCAGACATATTTTTTAATATATTAATCATATGTTTAATCATGAGCTTTTATATCTTGAGAATGGTACAAGAGGTATGATATTAATTGTCATCAGATTTTTCTTAATCATACACAAGCAAATGTTTACATACTAAACATGACATGTTTTAATGGAGGTTATACGTGTATGTAATAAAACATGAAAATCTCTGGTTACAAAATCATATTGATTTTACACATCATTGCATTTTATCAAGTTAAAACTTATAGTTACCAGTTATAGTTACAGTTATGAGATAAATCATACAGAATTAATGATTATATTTATCAATTATAGGTGATTTCACATTGCTACACACATTTTAAAGAGTGCCATCAGTCTATAATCATTAATTTGGCAGGTACAAACGTTACAACAGTTCAAAGTGATTTTCAGCATTATCTATCAAGGCTATATTAAGATTAAATGTCTTAGAGTTGTACAAATCTGATGGTCCCTGTAGCCTCACAAAAGAGAAGTCTGCTTTAACCCTGTGTGGATGATCAGGTTGCAGAGGGGCCTTTCTGACCAACCAGTTTGATTTATGATGGTGAAGAATTCCAGGACTGCAAAGCTAGACTGCAAAACTCTAGATTCAAGTCATATCGTTTCAATTCTTCTGCGTGTATAATCCAACAAACCTCTCACTGGTAGACCCTCTCCCTCTGCCTGGGCAGCGATTCTGTCAATGAAGCTCACACCTGAAAATCACTGGAAAAAATCAGCTAGTGTGGCTCTGGCTTTACAAGTGAGATAGTGTTTCATTTACAAACCATTTGACTAGAGTGAATTGGACTTACCAACGCTACATATGAGAGAGGGAACGTTCATGTCATGATGCACTGATTGACTATAATGAATCAGATTTGAATCCAAGTTACAAATGAGAGCGAGTGAACCGTTTAGAAGAGCGTGTTTGATTATTGCCTCAGCTTGTTTGACAGTAAAAATCTGCATGTGAAAACAACGTGATATTACCAGTTAGCCTGTAGCATTTTGGCCCACTACGTCAGAACTGGTTGATCATTCCTTGAATGATTGTTAATGGTGGTGTAAGTGATGCTAGACCTGAAGTTTAATTTGTCACGCCCCCTCTTTCCAAAACACCTCATTCCCGTAAAGACCATTGTGTTGGAGCTACACTTTTTTAACTTGTGTATTACTGTCAAGTGAAACACAGTATGATTTGAGCAACATGATCACACTGGAAGTTGGCATGTTGTGTCCGAGAGTTCTGGTAGTCTATGGTCGGTTTCTTTTGCCGGCTCACCAACAAGCCTTAAACCTACCCTTAAACATTTCAGCATCGGCTCCAGTGTGTTTACCTTCCCCAGTGGTGCATCCGGAATCATGTTGCGCCAGGAGCGTGGGAGATCTTGTGTTGAAACCAGGAAGAAATCGTGTTTGCATAATCAGTGACGAGCACGATTCGGAGGTTGCATTTTTCCCTAAATGGAAAACATTACATTATTACATGTGCCGCGTGTCGCTGCTGTCCTGGAAGTGACTGTGGATTCTCTGGGCGTGTGCGTGCTTTGCCTCTCTGATGGCCCGGGACATTTGGCCCTCACTGTTCTTAGGGGCGCCTTGTCGCCTGCTCTGAAGGCGAATTCTCGGTCCTCAGCAGCGCACGCACCTCCGCAGAAGGAAATGGGAAAATACAAAACCAAGTACATTCACATAACATGAGACAAAACACAAGTGTCTGGACTCAGCTACTGAGTAAATTAACCAAATCAACCGAAGTGGCTGAATCCAGACACAAGACATAAAAAAGATATGGAACGCGTACATTTCAAGGCTCTGACACAAAGGCGAAAAAACCCAAACTAAGAGCAGAACCCTGACAGTAGTAAACAGCTTTTGCTAATACATTTAAAATTATTATACATGCAGCTTTATTGACTTCATATTAATTTTGAGATTACATGCAATAATTTTCAAGTGAATTTGTCACACCACAGGACCAGTTAAAATGAAAAGCAATAAAGTGCAACCCAAAAAATGTGACCAGTTACAGTACTTACGACATACATTTTCTTACACATTCATATACATTTGAGTCAAAATCTTGATGTTAATAAAAATTTGTTTTTTCAACTAACTACATATTGTAGGTTTAAAACCAACAAAATACTTGTTTGGTATTTTCCGGTGATAAAATCTAAAGTTTTTCTATAACTGTCCAATAAGTGAAAGGATAGTATTTCTTTTCATCATACAAATTATTTTGTTCCATCAGTTAAAAAATATATATATTTATTTTTTCGATACATTATGTGACCAGAAAAAAGCTAATTTTATTTGTATTTCTTTTCACATTTATGCATTTGGCAGACACTTTTATCCAAAGTGACTTACAGTCAACCTGGAGTTAAGTGCCTTGCTCAAGGACACAATGGTGGTGGCTGTGGGGCTCGAACCAGCATCCTTCTGATTAACAGTTATGTGCTTTAGCCCACTACGCCACCACCACTCTTCCTTGAAAACAATTCAACTTGTTACCTAAAATGAAAAGTGTTGATTATGTGACACCCATTAGAAATGCAGGACAAGATAATGTTAGTCTATTTCATTTCAAATCACTGTGAGCATGTCCATCCTTTGCCAGGTTAAACAAAGAAATAGTGCTGAGCAAAGAGCACAATCAATAACAATTTGCTATTATAACCAAAAAGCTGCTATTACAGTAAATGTTGGTGGTTGTTATTTACATCAACTAAGAAATTATTCATGAGCATTATATATGACCTAAGGCCAAATCCAATGAGTGTTCCATGAATCACATAGGATGCAGTTTTCTCAGAAAACAAGACATATTTACTTATTGTTGAAAATGCAGACCATAGCAATCTTTGCAATTGTTGTCAAGAAGACATTGTCAGAGATTTAACTAGATTCTGTGACATATAGCCTACCATATCTCATAGCATGGAAACAGGGTAAAACAAACTGCACCACTGGTCTTAAATAAAGGGTACACAGCTGTAGTCACCCTCATTACCAAGAACACAGTTCTAGTTGTGTAAAATTAAATTCATCTGTTTATCATTTTTAATGTTCAGATGGTTTCCATTATCAACTTTTAAAATTGTATAGTATATCTCTTGGTGAAACGTTAATTTATGGTTTATGTCGCTGCCTATAGGGAATTATTTCATTTATAAAAAACAAATATTTCCTAGTATTAATTCATTTGGATACTGAAAACTGCTGAATGGAACTATATCTTGATTTTCATCTACAGAAATAGAAAATCTCAACTAAAGCATAAACCAAAATCTTAATTTGCAATGTGATTCAGTAATGTTTGAATAGCATAAGTAATTGTGCTTCCATTTTATTTATTTATCTTTTGCTAAGGCGGTAGATAAAACTTAAAAGGACAAAGATCTCTTTCTTTTGCCATTCTGTTTGAAACCTAGTTTAAGGTCCATCCACACTTATCCATTTAAGTTTGAAATCTCAATTTTCATTTTCCCACATTATCCCATTTTAAAGTATGCAGTAATGAAAAGTGTTCTCGCAAGTCTCTTTTCGGTGGAGGAAAACACCGTTGCAGTGTGTTTGAGAGGCGTAAACGTAGCACAATCAATGTGTTTTAATACAAAAATGGATTAGTGTGGATGTGGACTTAACTGGTTTTGCTTCAGAATCCAGATTTTACATTGGACATTAAGTGGTGACCAACACTGTTTCAAAATTATTTAGCATAAAAAAGTCAACTAAAATATCCTTGGTCAAATTGTTACATTTATGCATATAGCAGTTTTTGCAGATGGGGGCATGTCCCGCAACATCTGTCCATTATGGCTTGTCTATAACAAGTGACAGATACTGTAAATTTACACCAAAATACAGTAGTGTTTGATTGAACTTATACAGCCTTATAACAACAAAAAAATATGGGATGTGTGTTCTCCTCCCTTTTTTTTTTAGATAAGCCTATTTATTTTTCTATCCTGATTATGCACAATTGTTTGGTTAGTTCCTTTTAATAATTTCCAGTAAGCATTGGTTTTTCCCAGCTGTCCACAAACCTATATCAGAACAGACCTTTATCTACCAGACCAAGTTTGGAGATATCAGCACAATCTTCATAAATAGCATGTGGCTCATTTCTAAAACACGTAATTGATACCCAGTCCCCTTAATGCATTAATGTAGACCAAACATTCGCTACAGTCTCCGAACTCTGCAGGAGATCACATGGTTTCCTAGAAACAACACTAAACTATTACTTACATAATCATTTCCTGTGGCAACAGTACACAGCTTACACATTCATTATCACCTGTGACTTCCATTGTTCACAAATGAGCAGGTACTTATTTCCTTACAATGGAGGAGCATTTACACCAACAGGAGTTTTTTTTTTTTTTTACAGGTGTTGCCTGCATAATGAGACCTCACTGTAAAAAAAATTAAAGCATACAAAAAAGTCTTATTCAGTGTGACAAAATTTCAAAACATACTTAAGACAAGATACATTTGAGGCAAAATGACTGAAGATGTTTATTTTTTCCAAGCTATGCAACCATATGTAAAAAGTGCTATGCAAATAAACCTGAATTTAATAAGACTTGTTTTCAGAGAATATATCTTCAATTATTTACACTTGTTTAAAGCATAAATCTAACAAAGTTTGGTGAAGTGTCAGAAAGTAAGAGACCCAAGAGCAGAGGAATAGATCACATGATTTATTGACAATATGTCAGAACACAGCAGGGCTGGCGAAGTGTGGGGAAACTGGCACCAACTGCAGCAGGAAGGCGGTGAGTGTGTTCGTGGGCATAAGTGTTGTGGCAGTGTAGAGGGCTGATCCATGAGGAATCCTCCGTGAAGAGTGTGTTCTTATGTGTATGTGTTGTGGCAGTGTAGAGGGCTGATCCATGAGGAATCCTCCGTGAAGAGTGTGTTCTTATGCGTATGTGTTGTGGCAGTGTAGAGGGCTGATCCATGAGGAATCCTCCGTGAAGAGTGTGTTCTTATGCGTATGTGTTGTGGCAGTGTAGAGGGCTGATCCATGAGGAATCCTCCGGGAAGAGTGCGTTCATTGGCGATATGCGTCGTGGCAGTGTAGAGGGCTGATCCATGAGGAATCCTCCGTGAAGAGTGTGTTCTTATGCGTATGTGTTGTGGCAGTGTAGAGGACTGATCCATGAGCAATCATCCATGAAGAGTGCGTTCTTATGCGTATGTGTTGTGGCAGTGTAGAGGACTGATCCATGAGGAATCATCCGTGAAGAGTGTGTTCTTATGCGTATGTGTTGTGGCAGTGTAGAGGGCTGATCCATGAGGAATCCTCCGTGAAGAGTGCGTTCTTATGCGTATGTGTTGTGGCAGTGTAGAGGGCTGATCCATGACGAATCCTCCGTGAAGAGTGCGTTCTTATGCGTATGTTTTGTGGCAGTGTACAGGGCTGATCCATGAGGAATCCTCCGTGAAGAGTGCGTTCTTATGCGTATGTGTTGTGGCAGTGTAGAGGACTGATCCATGAGGAATCCTCCGTGAAGAGTGCGTTCTTATGCGTATGTGTTGTGGCAGTGTAGAGGGCTGATCCATGAGATATCCTCCGTGAAGAGTGCGTTCATTGGCGATATGCGTCGTGGCAGTGTAGAGGGCTGATCCATGAGATATCCTCTGTGAAGAGTGCGTTCTTATGCGTATGTGTTGTGGCAGTGTAGAGGGCTGATCTATGAGGAATCCTCCGTGAAGAGTGTGTTCTTATGCGTATGTGTTGTGGCAGTGTAGAGGGCTGATCCATGAGATATCCTCCGTGAAGAGTGCGTTCATTGGCGATATGCGTCGTGGCAGTGTAGAGGACTGATCCATGAGATATCCTCCGTGAAGAGTGTGTTCTTATGCGTATGTGTTGTGGCAGTGTAGAGGGCTGATCCATGAGGAATCCTCCGTGAAGAGTGCGTTCTTATGCGTATGTGTTGTGGCAGTGTAGAGGACTGATCCATGAGGAATCCTCCATGAAGAGTGCGTTCTTATGCGTATGTGTTGTGGCAGTGTAGATTGCTGATCCATGAGGAATCCTCCGTGAAGAGTGCGTTCATTGGCGATATGCGTCGTGGCAGTGTAGAGGGCTGATCCATGAGATATCCTCTGTGAAGAGTGCGTTCTTATGCGTATGTGTTGTGGCAGTGTAGAGGACTGATCTATGAGGAATCCTCCGTGAAGAGTGTGTTCTTATGCGTATGTGTTGTGGCAGTGTAGAGGGCTGATCCATGAGGAATCCTCCGTGAAGAGTGTGTTCTTATGCGTATGTGTTGTGGCAGTGTAGAGGGCTGATCCATGAGGAATCCTCCGTGAAGAGTGTGTTCTTATGCGTATGTGTTGTGGCAGTGTAGAGGGCTGATCCATGAGGAATCCTCCGGGAAGAGTGCGTTCATTGGCGATATGCGTCGTGGCAGTGTAGAGGGCTGATCCATGAGGAATCCTCCGTGAAGAGTGTGTTCTTATGCGTATGTGTTGTGGCAGTGTAGAGGACTGATCCATGAGATATCCTCTGTGAAGAGTGTGTTCTTATGCGTATGTGTTGGGGCAGTGTAGAGGGCTGATCCATGAGGAATCCTCCGTGAAGAGTGTGTTCTTATGCGTATGTGTTGTGGCAGTGTAGAGGACTGATCCATGAGGAATCATCCGTGAAGAGTGTGTTCTTATGCGTATGTGTTGTGGCAGTGTAGAGGGCTGATCCATGAGCAATCATCCGTGAAGAGTGTGTTCTTATGCGTATGTGTTGTGGCAGTGTAGAGGGCTGATCCATGAGGAATCCTCCGTGAAGAGTGTGTTCTTATGCGTATGTGTTGTGGCAGTGTAGAGGGCTGATCCATGAGGAATCCTCCGTGAAGAGTGTGTTCTTATGCGTATGTGTTGTGGCAGTGTAGAGGGCTGATCCATGAGGAATCCTCCGTGAAGAGTGTGTTCTTATGCGTATGTGTTGTGGCAGTGTAGAGGACTGATCCATGAGGAATCATCCGTGAAGAGTGTGTTCTTATGCGTATGTGTTGTGGCAGTGTAGAGGGCTGATCCATGAGCAATCATCCGTGAAGAGTGTGTTCTTATGCGTATGTGTTGTGGCAGTGTAGAGGACTGATCCATGAGGAATCATCCGTGAAGAGTGCGTTCTTATGCGTATGTGTTGTGGCAGTGTAGAGGACTGATCCATGAGCAATCATCCGTGAAGAGTGCGTTCTTATGCGTATGTGTTGTGGCAGTGTAGAGGACTGATCCATGAGGAATCCTCCGTGAAGAGTGCGTTCTTATGCGTATGTGTTGTGGCAGTGTAGAGGACTGATCCATGAGGAATCATCCGTGAAGAGTGCGTTCTTATGCGTATGTGTTGGGGCAGTATAGAGGGCTGATCCATGAGGAATCCTCCGTGAAGAGTGCGTTCTTATGCGTATGTGTTGTGGCAGTGTAGAGGACTGATCCATGAGGAATCCTCCGTGAAGAGTGTGTTCTTATGCGTATGTGTTGTGGCAGTGTAGAGGGCTGATCCATGAGGAATCCTCCGTGAAGAGTGCGTTCTTATGCGTATGTTTTGTGGCAGTGTAGAGGGCTGATCCATGAGGAATCCTCCGTGAAGAGTGCGTTCTTATGCGTATGTTTTGTGGCAGTGTAGAGGACTGATCTATGAGGAATCCTCCGTGAAGAGTGTGTTCTTATGCGTATGTGTTGTGGCAGTGTAGAGGGCTGATCCATGAGGAATCATCCATGAAGAGTGTGTTCTTATGCGTATGTGTTGTGGCAGTGTAGAGGGCTGATCCATGAGGAATCATCCATGAAGAGTGCGTTCTTATGCGTATGTGTTGTGGCAGTGTAGAGGACTGATCCATGAGCAATCATCCATGAAGAGTGCGTTCTTATGCGTATGTGTTGTGGCAGTGTAGAGGGCTGATCCATGAGGAATCCTCCGTGAAGAGTGCGTTCATTGGCGATATGTGTTGTGGCAGTGTAGAGGGCTGATCCATGAGATATCCTCTGTGATGAGTGCGTTCTTATGCGTATGTGTTGTGGCAGTGTAGAGGGCTGATCCATGAGGAATCCTCTGTGAAGAGTGTGTTCTTATGCGTATGTGTTGTGGCAGTGTAGAGGACTGATCCATGAGGAATCCTCTGTGAAGAGTGTGTTCTTATGCGTATGTGTTGTGGCAGTGTAGAGGGCTGATCCATGAGGAGTCCTCCGTGAAGAGTGTGTTCTTATGCGTATGTGTTGTGGCAGTGTAGAGGACTGATCCATGAGGAATCCTCTGTGAAGAGTGCGTTCTTATGCGTATGTGTTGTGGCAGTGTAGAGGACTGATCCATGAGGAATCCTCCGTGAAGAGTGTGTTCTTATGCGTATGTGTTGTGGCAGTGTAGAGGACTGATCCATGAGGAATCCTCCATGAAGAGTGCGTTCTTATGCGTATGTGTTGTGGCAGTGTAGATTGCTGATCCATGAGGAATCCTCCGTGAAGAGTGCGTTCACTGGCGATATGCGTCGTGGCAGTGTAGAGGGCTGATCCATGAGATATCCTCTGTGAAGAGTGTGTTCTTATGCGTATGTGTTGTGGCAGTGTAGAGGGCTGATCCATGAGGAATCCTCTGTGAAGAGTGTGTTCTTATGCGTATGTGTTGTGGCAGTGTAGAGGGCTGATCTATGAGGAATCCTTCGTGAAGAGTGTGTTCTTATGCGTATGTGTTGTGGCAGTGTAGAGGGCTGATCTATGAGGAATCCTTCGTGAAGAGTGTGTTCTTATGCGTATGTGTTGTGGCAGTGTAGAGGGCTGATCCATGAGATATCCTCCGTGAAGAGTGCGTTCATTGGCGATATGCGTCGTGGCAGTGTAGAGGACTGATCCATGAGATATCCTCCGTGAAGAGTGTGTTCTTATGCGTATGTGTTGTGGCAGTGTAGAGGACTGATCCATGAGATATCCTCTGTGAAGAGTGTGTTCTTATGCGTATGTGTTGGGGCAGTGTAGAGGGCTGATCCATGAGGAATCCTCCGTGAAGAGTGTGTTCTTATGCGTATGTGTTGTGGCAGTGTAGAGGACTGATCCATGAGGAATCATCCGTGAAGAGTGTGTTCTTATGCGTATGTGTTGTGGCAGTGTAGAGGGCTGATCCATGAGCAATCATCCGTGAAGAGTGTGTTCTTATGCGTATGTGTTGTGGCAGTGTAGAGGACTGATCCATGAGGAATCCTCCGTGAAGAGTGTGTTCTTATGCGTATGTGTTGTGGCAGTGTAGAGGGCTGATCCATGAGGAATCCTCCGTGAAGAGTGTGTTCTTATGCGTATGTGTTGTGGCAGTGTAGAGGGCTGATCCATGAGGAATCCTCCGTGAAGAGTGTGTTCTTATGCGTATGTGTTGTGGCAGTGTAGAGGACTGATCCATGAGGAATCATCCGTGAAGAGTGTGTTCTTATGCGTATGTGTTGTGGCAGTGTAGAGGGCTGATCCATGAGCAATCATCCGTGAAGAGTGTGTTCTTATGCGTATGTGTTGTGGCAGTGTAGAGGACTGATCCATGAGGAATCATCCGTGAAGAGTGCGTTCTTATGCGTATGTGTTGTGGCAGTGTAGAGGACTGATCCATGAGCAATCATCCGTGAAGAGTGCGTTCTTATGCGTATGTGTTGTGGCAGTGTAGAGGACTGATCCATGAGGAATCCTCCGTGAAGAGTGCGTTCTTATGCGTATGTGTTGTGGCAGTGTAGAGGACTGATCCATGAGGAATCATCCGTGAAGAGTGCGTTCTTATGCGTATGTGTTGGGGCAGTATAGAGGGCTGATCCATGAGGAATCCTCCGTGAAGAGTGCGTTCTTATGCGTATGTGTTGTGGCAGTGTAGAGGACTGATCCATGAGGAATCCTCCGTGAAGAGTGCGTTCTTATGCGTATGTGTTGTGGCAGTGTAGAGGGCTGATCCATGAGGAATCCTCCGTGAAGAGTGCGTTCTTATGCGTATGTTTTGTGGCAGTGTAGAGGGCTGATCCATGAGGAATCCTCCGTGAAGAGTGCGTTCTTATGCGTATGTTTTGTGGCAGTGTAGAGGGCTGATCCATGAGGAATCCTCCGTGAAGAGTGTGTTCTTATGCGTATGTGTTGTGGCAGTGTAGAGGACTGATCTATGAGGAATCCTCCGTGAAGAGTGTGTTCTTATGCGTATGTGTTGTGGCAGTGTAGAGGGCTGATCCATGAGGAATCATCCATGAAGAGTGTGTTCTTATGCGTATGTGTTGTGGCAGTGTAGAGGGCTGATCCATGAGGAATCATCCATGAAGAGTGCGTTCTTATGCGTATGTGTTGTGGCAGTGTAGAGGACTGATCCATGAGCAATCATCCATGAAGAGTGCGTTCTTATGCGTATGTGTTGTGGCAGTGTAGAGGGCTGATCCATGAGGAATCCTCCGTGAAGAGTGCGTTCACTGGCGATATGTGTTGTGGCAGTGTAGAGGGCTGATCCATGAGATATCCTCTGTGAAGAGTGCGTTCTTATGCGTATGTGTTGTGGCAGTGTAGAGGGCTGATCCATGAGATATCCTCTGTGAAGAGTGCGTTCTTATGCGTATGTGTTGTGGCAGTGTAGAGGGCTGATCCATGAGGAATCCTCTGTGAAGAGTGTGTTCTTATGCGTATGTGTTGTGGCAGTGTAGAGGACTGATCCATGAGGAATCCTCTGTGAAGAGTGTGTTCTTATGCGTATGTGTTGTGGCAGTGTAGAGGGCTGATCCATGAGGAGTCCTCCGTGAAGAGTGTGTTCTTATGCGTATGTGTTGTGGCAGTGTAGAGGACTGATCCATGAGGAATCCTCTGTGAAGAGTGCGTTCTTATGCGTATGTGTTGTGGCAGTGTAGAGGACTGATCCATGAGGAATCCTCCGTGAAGAGTGTGTTCTTATGCGTATGTGTTGTGGCAGTGTAGAGGACTGATCCATGAGGAATCCTCCATGAAGAGTGCGTTCTTATGCGTATGTGTTGTGGCAGTGTAGATTGCTGATCCATGAGGAATCCTCCGTGAAGAGTGCGTTCACTGGCGATATGCGTCGTGGCAGTGTAGAGGGCTGATCCATGAGATATCCTCTGTGAAGAGTGTGTTCTTATGCGTATGTGTTGTGGCAGTGTAGAGGGCTGATCCATGAGGAATCCTCTGTGAAGAGTGTGTTCTTATGCGTATGTGTTGTGGCAGTGTAGAGGGCTGATCTATGAGGAATCCTTCGTGAAGAGTGTGTTCTTATGCGTATGTGTTGTGGCAGTGTAGAGGGCTGATCCATGAGATATCCTCCGTGAAGAGTGCGTTCATTGGCGATATGCGTCGTGGCAGTGTAGAGGACTGATCCATGAGATATCCTCCGTGAAGAGTGTGTTCTTATGCGTATGTGTTGTGGCAGTGTAGAGGACTGATCCATGAGGAATCCTCCATGAAGAGTGCGTTCATTGGCGATATGCGTCGTGGCAGTGTAGAGGGCTGATCCATGAGATATCCTCTGTGAAAGGTGCGTTCTTATGCGTATGTGTTGTGGCAGTGTAGAGGGCTGATCCATGAGGAATCCTCCGTGAAGAGTGCGTTCTTATGCGTATGTTTTGTGGCAGTGTAGAGGGCTGATCCATGAGGAATCCTCCGTGAAGAGTGCGTTCTTATGCGTATGTTTTGTGGCAGTGTAGAGGACTGATCTATGAGGAATCCTCCGTGAAGAGTGTGTTCTTATGCGTATGTGTTGTGGCAGTGTAGAGGACTGATCCATGAGCAATCATCCCTGAAGAGTGCGTTCTTATGCGTATGTGTTGGGGCAGTATAGAGGGCTGATCCATGAGGAATCCTCCGTGAAGAGTGTGTTCTTATGCGTATGTGTTGTGGCAGTGTAGAGGGCTGATCCATGAGGAATCCTCCGTGAAGAGTGTGTTCTTATGCGTATGTTTTGTGGCAGTGTAGAGGGCTGATCCATGAGGAATCCTCCGTGAAGAGTGTGTTCTTATGCGTATGTGTTGTGGCAGTGTAGAGGACTGATCCATGAGGAATCCTCCGGGAAGAGTGCGTTCATTGGCGATATGCGTCGTGGCAGTGTAGAGGGCTGATCTATGAGGAATCCTCCGTGAAGAGTGTGTTCTTATGCGTATGTGTTGTGGCAGTGTAGATTGCTGATCCATGAGGAATCCTCCGTGAAGAGTGCGTTCATTGGCGATATGCGTCGTGGCAGTGTAGAGGGCTGATCTATGAGGAATCCTCCGTGAAGAGTGTGTTCTTATGCGTATGTGTTGTGGCAGTGTAGAGGACTGATCCATGAGGAATCCTCTGTGAAGAGTGCGTTCTTATGCGTATGTGTTGTGGCAGTGTAGAGGACTGATCCATGAGGAATCCTCCGTGAAGAGTGTGTTCTTATGCGTATGTGTTGTGGCAGTGTAGAGGACTGATCCATGAGAAATCCTCTGTGAAGAGTGCGTTCTTATGCGTATGTGTTGTGGCAGTGTAGAGGACTGATCCATGAGGAATCCTCTGTGAAGAGTGCGTTCTTATGCGTATGTGTTGTGGCAGTGTAGAGGGCTGATCCATGAGATATCCTCCGTGAAGAGTGCGTTCATTGGCGATATGCGTCGTGGCAGTGTAGAGGACTGATCCATGAGATATCCTCCGTGAAGAGTGTGTTCTTATGCGTATGTGTTGTGGCAGTGTAGAGGGCTGATCCATGAGGAATCCTCCGTGAAGAGTGCGTTCTTATGCGTATGTGTTGTGGCAGTGTAGAGGACTGATCCATGAGGAATCCTCCATGAAGAGTGTGTTCTTATGCGTATGTGTTGTGGCAGTGTAGATTGCTGATCCATGAGGAATCCTCCGTGAAGAGTGCGTTCATTGGCGATATGCGTCGTGGCAGTGTAGAGGGCTGATCCATGAGATATCCTCTGTGAAAAGTGCGTTCTTATGCGTATGTGTTGTGGCAGTGTAGAGGGCTGATCCATGAGGAATCCTCCGTGAAGAGTGCGTTCATTGGCGATATGCGTCGTGGCAGTGTAGAGGACTGATCCATGAGGAATCCTCCGTGAAGAGTGCGTTCTTATGCGTATGTGTTGTGGCAGTGTAGAGGACTGATCCATGAGGAATCCTCCGTGAAGAGTGCGTTCTTATGCGTATGTGTTGTGGCAGTGTAGAGGACTGATCCATGAGGAATCCTCCGTGAAGAGTGCGTTCTTATGCGTATGTGTTGTGGCAGTGTAGAGGACTGATCCATGAGGAATCCTCCGTGAAGAGTGCGTTCTTATGCGTATGTGTTGTGGCAGTGTAGAGGACTGATCCATGAGGAATCCTCTGTGAAGAGTGCGTTCTTATGCGTATGTGTTGTGGCAGTGTAGAGGGCTGATCCATGAGATATCCTCCGTGAAGAGTGCGTTCATTGGCGATATGCGTCGTGGCAGTGTAGAGGACTGATCCATGAGATATCCTCCGTGAAGAGTGTGTTCTTATGCGTATGTGTTGTGGCAGTGTAGAGGGCTGATCCATGAGGAATCCTCCGTGAAGAGTGCGTTCTTATGCGTATGTGTTGTGGCAGTGTAGAGGACTGATCCATGAGGAATCCTCCATGAAGAGTGCGTTCTTATGCGTATGTGTTGTGGCAGTGTAGATTGCTGATCCATGAGGAATCCTCCGTGAAGAGTGCGTTCATTGGCGATATGCGTCGTGGCAGTGTAGAGGGCTGATCCATGAGATATCCTCTGTGAAAAGTGCGTTCTTATGCGTATGTGTTGTGGCAGTGTAGAGGGCTGATCCATGAGGAATCATCCGTGAAGAGTGCGTTCTTATGCGTATGTGTTGTGGCAGTGTAGAGGGCTGATCCATGAGGAATCCTCCGTGAAGAGTGTGTTCTTATGCGTATGTGTTGTGGCAGTGTAGAGGACTGATCCATGAGGAATCATCCGTGAAGAGTGTGTTCTTATGCTGATGTGTTGGGGCAGTATAGAGGGCTGATCCATGAGGAATCCTCCGTGAAGAGTGCGTTATTATGCGTATGTGTTGGGGCAGTGTAGAGGGCTGATCCATGAGGAATATTGAAGAATGTGTGGGCAGTAGAACAAGCGCAGCAGCAACCTGGAAGATAACCGCACTCTAGACACATGGGCAGAGATGGGCAACCAATACAGATATATGAGACAAGACCACCTGAGGCAGAGTGAGCGATTTATTTGAATACACAACAACAATCTAGCAAAGATCATGACACAACGAAGGGTTTAATTAGGCAGAGAATCAATGGAGAACAGGTGCTGTCAGCATGCTAAATAGTGGTATGATCATCGTTCCTATGGAAACAATCAGTGTTCCCATGGAAACGCAGATCACTCATGCCGGCAGCATCTGAGGGAGAGAAAAACAAAACAAACAGAACCAAGCCTGCAAATTAACCGGGACCGTGACAGGGAGGTATGCTTAAAACAATAATAAGAAAAAAATGATGGGGTAAGAAAATGTCAATTAAATTAAGATATATTCTGTATGTTTAGATCTTTTTTACTGGAAAATAAGACAAAATGTCTGGTCAAGAATTATTTATTTTTTTGCAGTCTTCATTCAACTAAAATTAATTTACAAGCATATACAGTGAGGAAAATAAGTATTTGAACACCCTGCTATTTTGCAAGTTCTCCCACTTGGAAATCATGGAGGGGTCTGAAATTGTCATCGTAGGTGCATGTCCACTGTGAGAGACATAATCTAAAAAAAAAAAATCCAGAAATCACAATATATGATTTTTTAACTATTTATTTGTATGATACAGCTGCAAATAAGTATTTGAACACCTGTCTATCAGCTAGAATTCTGACCCTCAAAGACCTGTTAGTCTGCCTTTAAAATGTCCACCTCCACTCCATTTATTATCCTAAATTAGATGCACCTATTTGAGGTCATTAGGTGCATAAAGACACCTGTCCACCCCATACAATCAGTAAGAATCCAACTACTAACATGACCAAGACCAAAGAGCTGTCCAAAGACACTAGAGACAAAATTGTACACCTCCACAAGGCTGGAAAGGGCTACGGGGAAATTGCCAAGCAGCTTGGTGAAAAAAGGTCCACTGTTGGAGCAATCATTAGAAAATGGAAGAAGCTAAACATGACTGTCAATCTCCCTCGGACTGGGGCTCCATGCAAGATCTCACCTCGTGGGGTCTCAGTGATCCTAAGAAAGGTGAGAAATCAGCCCAGAACTACACGGGAGGAGCTGGTCAATGACCTGAAAAGAGCTGGGACCACTGTTTCCAAGGTTACTGTTGGTAATACACTAAGACGTCATGGTTTGAAATCATGCATGGCACGGAAGGTTCCCCTGCTTAAACCAGCACATGTCAAGGCCCGTCTTAAGTTTGCCAATGACCATTTGGATGATCCAGAGGAGTCATGGGAGAAAGTCATGTGGTCAGATGAGACCAAAATATAACTTTTTGGTCATAATTCCACTAACCGTGTTTGGAGGAAGAAGAATGATGAGTACCATCCCAAGAACACCATCCCTACTGTGAAGCATGGGGGTGGTAGCATCATGCTTTGGGGGTGTTTTTCTGCACATGGGACAGGGCGACTGCACTGTATTAAGGAGAGGATGACCGGGGGCATGTAGAGATTTTGGGGAACAACCTCCTTCCCTCAGTTAGAGCATTGAAGATGGGTCGAGGCTGGGTCTTCCAACATGACAATGACCCGAAGCACACAGCCAGGATAACCAAGGAGTGGCTCTGTAAGAAGCATATCAAGGTTCTGGCGTGGCCTAGCCAGTCTCCAGACCTAAACCCAATAGAGAATCTTTGGAGGGAGCTCAAACTCTGTGTTTCTCAGCGACAGCCCCGAAACCTGACTGATCTAGAGAAGATCTGTGTGGAGGAGTGGGCCAAAATCCCTCCTGCAGTGTGCGCAAACCTGGTGAAAAACTACAGGAAACGTTTGACCTCTGTAATTGCAAACAAAGGCTACTGTACCAAATATTAACATTGATTTTCTCAGGTGTTCAAATACTTATTTGCAGCTGTATCATACAAATAAATAGTTAAAAAATCATACATTGTGATTTCTGGATTTTTTTTTTTAGATTATGTCTCTCACAGTGGACATGCACCTACGATGACAATTTCAGACCCCTCCATGATTTCTAATTGGGAGAACTTGCAAAATAGCAGGGTGTTCAAATACTTATTTTCCTCACTGTACATTTTTAAAATCCACATTTAAAAACGAAGTGTGTGTTGCACTGAAGGGATGTTATGTGATTGCCAATTAAATGCTTTGAACTCTTTTGGTGAGAATTCACTTCACACAGAATACTGATTTCAAGAGCAAACAATACTTATAAAATGAGTGAAATCAATATTTCAGCAAGTATACAATGTCTACAATTGTCCATTGTCATTCCTCTATAAATACACATTTGGAAAAGATTTACTGTATTTTCAAATTGGTAGTCTCAGTGGCAATAAATGCCATTTAATAAAAATGAATATTTTGGTGATATTTACACTTTGATATGATCAAATATACATTTTACAATGTAAAACAAACACATTTTGCATATATTGCCCCTATAATACATGACGAAGTAAAAGTAATATTCAGAGTTGGATCATTACACACAATGGCCTTTATAGTCTTTCCACTTAAATACAGTATTCGTAACATGATTAAAGGAATAGTTCACCCAAAAATGACAATTCTCTCATCATTTACTTTAGAAAAATATCTCAGCTCTGTTGGTCCATACAATGCAAGTGAATGGGAGCCAAAATTTTGACACTCCATGGTCAATCACATAAGGCAGCATAAAACTCCAGTGGTTTAATCCATGTTTTCTGATGTAATCTGATAGGTGTGGGTGAGAAACAGATCAATATTTAAGTCCATTTTTGATAGAAATCTTTCTCCTGAGCAGTAGGGGGCGATATGCATGAAGAATGTGAATCACCATAAACACAAGAAGAACAATGTGAAAGTGACTTCAATATTTATCTGTTTCTCACCCACACCTATTCAAATGTTCTCGAGACATTGATTCAACCATATGGAGCCATATGGGTTACTTTTATGCTGACATGTGTGATTATTGGAGCTTCAAAATGTTGGCACCTATTCATTTGCATTGTATGGACCTACAGAGCTGAGATATTCTTCTAGAAATATTCATTTGTGTTCAGAAGAAGAAAGAAAGTCATACACTTCTGGGATGGCACAAGGGTGAGGAAATTATGAGAGAATTTTTGTTTTTGGGTGGCCTATTCCTATAATAATAATACCCATTACACTTCCACTACAAAATAAAACAAAGTTTTAAATAATATAAAAGCAATTTTTGAGGTAGCAAATGTGAAACTATTATGAGCAGGCTTTGAGCCAAAGGAGAAAGATGATAATAATACATAAAACGCAGAGAATTTCATAAGCACATGCCTCCACATGAGTGGAGAAAATTATTTTAGCCTCTGAGGACTCTCAGAAATATTTGCACATTGAAATATACATATTTTAAGAAGACAATTGGCTTTAAATGCCACTGCAATTTAGTGATTCACTCTGATTCAGAAGTGTCATTGTAACAGAGCTGTGTATACATTATATCACTTTCACTGGATCACAACAGTAACATGACAATTAAAATGTGCATCTTCCCAAATATATTTCATGCCGTAAACTCTGTTAATGAGACTTTCTGCAAGAAGCTTCCGGAACTTCTTTTCAACCTGTCACTTATTATATACATCCTCACAGAGTTCAGCTCAGCATGGCTCAAATCAGTTTCCTGGGGGTCTTCGAGACCCTGCTGAGCTATGGCAGAGAGAGACATCATAAGGAGAGGAAGCGGACCACTCATATGTATGAATAGGACAAACTTTAATGCAAATTATGGTGGCTGTAGTTCTGCCTTACAGGTAAAGCAGTAGTTTTCCCAAACATTATAATTCTGTTATCATGTTGTTCCAGACCAATATGACCTTTTTCTTCACAGTTACACAAAAATAAATGTTAGGCAGCATGTTAGTCTTGCTGACGCGCTGCTGAACGACTCCAGTCACTTTATTGTTACTTTAACAAGTCTGTCTGAATATTAAATGATTTTACACACCAAATATCACACTTGTGGCTCTTTTTGCCATGAATATTATTCGTTACATATTTACTTAACTTCTGACTGTCACATTAAAGCCAGCTTGAGATGTTTCTGGCCTTGCGTCAACAGACACAGCCGATGTAGACAGGGTGTGAGGGTGAGCAAATTATGACAATATTTTAATTATAATAATAAATTCATATGTGAGATGAAAAACGTAATTGCTGAAGCAACCACGTCTTTTTGTGGTGCTTCCATTATAATTTCGGCTCAAGTGTAGATTTGCGTGCTCTTCGGGACTCAGTAAAGCTATGTAGTTGGTTAAAGTAATGCAAACGTTAAAATATATATATATATATAATTTTTTTTAAATATAGGTATAGTAACATGGTTCTATCTATAGCATAGTCTCAACTGAGCTTAATGCACAGCCACGGTTACCGGCAACAACTCCCTAGAGGACTGGGATTGTTGTCCTGCATCTGGCGCCAAACGTAGGCTGACGCTTTCATCTGCTGTTCCTGGTTCAGCCCGGAAGTCTTTGTGCGCAGGCCGAATGGCCACGATAAATTGCCTCTTGAAGGTCTCACTTAGCATGATGTAGAGTAGCGGGTTAATGCAACTGTTGGCGTAACCCATGCTGATGGCGACGTTATAGGCGTACAGGAAGGCGAAACTGGGCCGGTGCACGCTTAGATGCGCTAACTGCAAGATGTAATGGGGTGCCCAACAAATGAAGAACGCCAGGCATATGGCGACAGCCATTCGAGTGACCTTCCTGGTGCGCACTCGTAAGCTGTGTTGGGGGAGTGGCGCCACTGTGGCGGCCATATTTTGGAGGATCTTGAAAAAGACCACGCAAATGATCACCAACGGCAATGCAAAAGCCAGCACAAACTGGTAGAGCGTGAACCAGTACGTGTCTGAAGCTGGATTTGGGAGAAGTAGAGCGCATCCAACAGAGCCGTCTCGCAACGGCATGAGTCCGGCATACATCCACACTGGCGTGATGGAGAGCAAAGAGAGAAACCATACCAGGCCGATGACCGCCGCAGCAACGCATGGGGTTCGTATATGGTTGAAGCGGATGGGATGAACTGTCGCCAAGTATCTGTCTAACGTCATGACTGTTAGGATGTAAGTGCTCACAATCTGACTGTTGGAGTCCAATGCTGTAATCACAGTGCACATGGTGGCACCGAAACACCAAGAGCCATTTCCCACGAGCTGGTGAATGAGGAATGGCATGCCTAGAAGAAACAGAAGATCTGCGATGGATAGGCTGAAGATGAAGATATCAGGCACCGTCTGTTGTGCCCTGAACTTTGTCTTTTTGACAATGGTGTAGATGACTATGCAGTTGCCAATAATGCCAACGAAGCAGATGACTCCATAAATACTTGGCATGAGAACATTGTGATACTGTTCTTCATTCTCTGCAGGGAACAAAGAGAAACTTTAGTGTGGATTTACTAAAACAGATCGTTTTCATTAGGCAGTGCTGTATCTTGCAGCAGTAATCACAATTATTGAATTCATTTTTGCTTGGCCTTCTGAAAATAATACTTGCGTATTATGATCGAGAGCTACATACAAGTAGAAAACAACAAATGACTTTAATTATAAAAATTACACTGTAAAAAATGTCTACCTGGTCCGACCCTTAAAAAATAAAAATAAATGAAATGCAAAAGTAAAATAAGATGTTGAGTCAGTCATATTAAGTAATTTATTTATTTGGAAAAATAGATGTTATGACACAAAGCACATTTTCGTTACCTGACTAAAATGTTTACAGTGTATTTACCTGCATTAAAGTTTTGGGATGAATTGGACTCCTTACTGGAATTCTCACTGGGACTTTCATTGAAATCCATTCTGAATAACAATAAAATACAAATGCACAGATTATATTAACAACAGCCATCATCAAACTAACATTTAATATGCTGCTAGGAAAATTGTATGTTTCAATCCATATCTTCAGAAGTGACATGATAGGTGTGGGTGAGAAAATTAAGTCCTTTTTGGCTAGAAATTCTTCTCCCTGCCCAGTAGGGGGCGATATGCATGAAGAATGTGAATCACCAAAAACACAAGAAGAACAATGTAAAAGTTAAAGTGGAGATTGAGTGAGCAGGGAGGAGAATTTATAGTGAAAAAGGACTTAAATATTGATCTGTTTCTCACCCACACCTATCATATCACTTCTGAAGACATGGGTTTAACCACTGGAGTCATATTGATTACTTTTATGCTGACTTTTTGGCCCCAACTGGCCGCATTATATGGACGAAAAGAGCTGAGATATTCTTCTAAAAATCTTCATTTGAGTTCAGCAGATGAAAGAGAGTCATACACATCTGGGATGGGATGACGATCAGTAAATGAGAGAATTTTCATTTTTGGGTGAACTGTCCCTTTAAGGAACTATTACAACCTGATGTAAATATTAAAATGACTTTCAATGGTGTAGTTGCGCTACATTATTTAGTCATTAAAAAAACTTCGTTTATATCTTGTTGCTTTAGTCAAATGGATATATTAAAGCCAATGTCTTTATAATATCATGCTTACTATTTTATCACACACTGTATAAATAGGTCTTCATACATGAACATATATAGATGCCTTTATATTTTAAGTAAGGAGATAATATTTGGGGGTCTTTAAGTTTAATGACTGACCTGGGACATTATTTTCTATTGAGCCAAATAAATTACAGTAAGTAGAAACAATAATATAAATGTTCATTTTGAACAGCGTGCTGTAGTTGTTAATGAAACTGATACATGTGTATATCTAGTTATTCTAATTAAACTGACATAAAATGAGCAAAAGATGAATTTACTTAAAAAGTGTGATGCAAAAATGTTACATATGAAAAATTTTAAGTAAATACAACTCATCGTTGTTTTCACTGTGCATAGGTGAGTGAAATGAGAAAAAGAAACAATTGTTTTAGTAAAATATTCCCAGCATTATAATTGCAGTTGGTGTTCGGATCATGATTCCAGAGACATTTGATAACGTCACATTGCTGCCTGTTAATTGGTGTTTTAAATCATAATAATCGTTTAGCCTTTTCCGCTGCCTTTCCCATTCTTTAAACAACTTTGATGTTTTTTCTCCTACACTGTAAAAAAACCCACAAAACAAGAAAACGATGTAAAATAACAGTAAATGCATGCACAGGGTGCCAAACGTTTATCATAAACTGAAAGAAAACAAATTATGTTGACATTCTAAGTTGAAATGGCTTGTTTAAAATTGACTTAAAGTTCATCAAGAGTGGCCAATAATTAAATTAATACAAAGTGTAGACTAAGGGCGTAGATTTGGCTTGAACATTGTACAGTGTGAATAATTTACATGTTTCCATTGATCATTTATATATATTGGGTGGGTTGTATTTACTTGTTTTGATTATTGAGGGGTTTACAATTTTAACAATAATTGACCATAAATGTACATGTAATCTCTTGTTAGACATAATATACATTTATACTATTAATTATATGGTACTTTTACATCAAAAACATTTTTTACCATATTTTACTGTAGAATTACATGTATTGTCTTATTAAATATATAATATTTTTACTGGTAACTATTTTAAGGTAACTACCAACCAATTAATGTTTTTTTTTTTTACTTTAGCGTTTTTACATAATTTTTCTATATGTTTTATAGTTAGAAATCACAACATGAATTGATTAATAAACGTACATTTTAAATTTCTACAGTAAATGTATTTCAGTAAGTGAAATTTTTATTTGCGAATAAACTGAACGAGCAGCAAAAATCAATTATGCTTTGGAGTTTACTAAACCCCGGATTAATTTTAACACTCAAAATTATTTGTGGAGTTTCTTCATTATTATGAGCACAGCATACACACAATATCTTGTCACAAATGTTGCATCAAATAAAGTTCAAAACAACTATATATAAGTATTTCTTTTTTTTTTTTTTTTTTCACTGAGCAGTATTTGCTGAAAATGTTAATTTGGTGTGAATAATTGTATTTTTATGGGATTTTAACACTTTTATTAATGTTAAACTATATACTTACAGACATATTTTTAAAGACATCTCAGGTTAAAATTACATCTTCACATGAAATGTGAAGGATACCTTAATTTAAAGGAGAATGCCTGTTTATGTTAGTAACACAAAAACAATATGTTTGGTGTGAATTCACACTTTAATTGAAAAATGGGTAATGAATGTTAAATTAAACGGTATATTCTCTGTAAAAAATACAATTATCTTTTAATACACTGTCATTTTCAAACCATATTACACCTCACAGCCAGAGTCACACTCATGTCATCATTGTACCCTTCTGCTATCACTGTAAAAAGTGCTGTTAAAGGAGCTATTTCTAACTGATCTAACCATTAAATGAGTTTTAATTGGTTGGTGTAGTAGCCTCATATATTCAGGTTGATTCATGCATGTTAAACAATATAAGTTAATTTTGGTGCTACGAAATAAAGTACTTTTTCCAGATGGTAATACTAATTCTATTTAAATATATATATATATATATATATATATATATATATATATATATATATATATATATATATATATATATATATATATATATATAGATGAATGCTATTCATTTATCATGATATGTAGCCTAAATAGAACATAAATATTGTATTTATTTCTAAGTTAACTTCAAGGAATACCAAACTATCCGTGTACGTCTCCTAGACAACATAGAACTGTGCATTCTTGTTACTTTTTTGTTTACATATAGTGACAACACAATTGCGCAACGTCACAAAGGCTATAACTTGGAGTGAGCCTACCTTTGTATGTGAATATCTTCAACGGTTTTAGGACATGGGTTAGATGCTATCTGTTGCCTTTAGTTTATCATCCGCTTGTACGCATGCCACAAGTTGACCGCTTTTCTCCAAACGCACTCTAAATGAACCCTGTCGTCCTGCAGTGAAGGCTCCGAAATTGGCGAGATGTTGTAAAGTGTGCACGAGTCTTGAGGCTTCAGTGGTCCGGTCAGAAAGAGTCTCGGATGCAGATGTTGAAACTCATTCGTTTCCAATTCACAGCTAACCTGGTTAAAAGCAACTCGGCTATTCTCCATGTGTCCTTGCTGAATAATGAGATTTGTTGGATCATCGTGAAGTCCAGCAGATGCAGGAGCCAGCTGGATGTGACGCCTGATTTGTTGCTGTCTGGTGCTACCGACGTGACGTAAAAGCTCTGGGCACTCGCGATCCACCAAGATTCGTATGAATGGGCAATTTCACAGAACTGCTTGTTCCAAACCTTAATCATGTTCATTAACAGCAACTAATTCCATTTGGCATCTCATTTCCACCGCATGATGTTTTGATGTCTTGCTCTATCCGGCAGAACAGTGTTGTGTTGGATTTTAAGTGTCTGCAAAATGAAAAGTTAAAACCAGCATGCATGCATGAGTGAAGCATGCATGAGTGAATTACACATTTACAAGCCTGGAGGGAATTTGAGCAGACTATGTGTAAAGGTGTAGATAATTAAATCTTAATGATCTTCAAGATAATATTGGACTGTTTTAACCGTTTAAGGCATAACTGGGGTACTTATTGACCCTCATTCCTCCCCCTGTATCTCATCCATTTTTTGGAGTTATGCCCACACCTCAACCTTTCTCTTCTGAATAGTGTATGAAAAAGAAAAAAGGCAAAATATCTAAATATATACAGTTTATATTTATTAACTGCTTATTACAAGGCTCTCTGGAATACTCAATTCTGATTGATCAGTGGCGCCATCTAGTGGTCTGATATTGCTCAGTAACAACCGCACATCCACCGGCGGCTCATTCGGGTACTGTGAGCCACCTTTTATGCTTCTCTGTTTACTGTGTAGTCTCTACTAGTAATAATACAAACGTAATAATTCAACTAAAATCAATGTTTCATGTGAATTTATGTATTTGGCAAGGAGTGTTGTAATTAGATGGATGATGAGCAGTGAGACGGTCATTAATTACAAAATAAACACTAACAGAACTCTGACGCAAACCGGAGGTGTGGGTTTCAGCTGTTCAGCCATTTCTTCCTTGTCACATAATTATATAATTAGCTATTTGACGAAGAAGCAAGATGGAAGTAAACTATAGCAAGTGTAACACATGAACAGTATTTGGCTATCATTTGGGTGGACTACTGAAATTATATTCTATCTGTTTAGACTCATGAAGTGCCTGAGAAAATGTGTTGCTTATGTGTAGATTATGTGTTATGTGTAGCTCATTATGTGTTTGACAGCAAATGTGGTTACCCCACACTTCCATCAAGGCACTTGCAAGTTCCCAGACATTTCTGGTGGCCCTAACCCTCTCCCTCCGATCAAACAGGTCCCAGTGGGATTGAGATCCGGGCTCTTCGCTGGCCATGGCAGAACACTGAATTTCCTGTCTTGCAGGAAATCACTCACAGAACGAGCAGTATGGCTGGTGGCAATGTCATGCTGGGGGATCATGTCTGGATGAGCCTGCAGGAAGGGTACCACATTAGGGAGGAGGATGTCTTCCCTGTAACGAACAGCATTGAGATTGCCCTCAATGACAACAAGCTCAGTCCAGTGATGCTGTGACACACTGCCCCAGACCATGACGGACCCTCCTCTCCAAATCGATCCTGCTCCAGACTACAGGCCTCGGTGTAACGCTCATTCCTTAGATGATAAACGCGAGTCTGACCATCACCCGTGGTGCCAGTCCTGTCTGGTCCAGTGAAGGTGGGTTTGTGCCCATAGGCGACGTTATTGCCGGTGATGTCTGATAAGGACCTGCCTTACAACAGGCCTACAAGCCCCAGTCCAACCTCTCTCAGCCAGTGGGGATTTCTTTAAGACTGCAAGGGAAGCTCAGCTTCCCCTATAATGTCAAAAAAATAATGGTCAAATATGTACTATTGTGTAAACAATTTATTGACTAAAAATGCGTTAGAACACGTTCATCTCGAAGACGAGTTCTTTCAGAATCAGCTACATTACATATAGCGGGTCGGCTGACTCGATTTACTTCTCATACATTCCCGTAGCGTCAGTGCATTTCCCTGATGAAGCCGAGCGTCCATTGACTTCAATGGGGCTGCTCTGAACAGTTTTTTTCAGTGCTCCGAAAATAGACGGTCATTGGATAAATGCTGCGATTATGTCCCACCCACGGTCGCTCAGCGTCTCTGGGGGTGAATGAGGAGTGGGCTGGCCCGGACTCCGGGCTTCCGCGTGATGATTGGAGGATCTGTCGAAAGACTGCATCTCCTTTTGATTGACAGCGAATCTGTACTATAAGAAGTCACTGAAGCTATTTCACGCTCAGTCCCATCGCGGATTTCTCAAGTGTAGTAGAAAGACAAACTGCTGCAACCTATTTCTTTATATTTGTTTGGCGAAATTGCTAGTCAATTTGCATAATACATTTCACACAATTATACACCACATTCCTTGTTTCAGTTTTACCAAGTTTAATATATTTTGTTTTAGAGCGTTCGTTCGTTCGTTCGTTCATTCATACAGTAGGCTAGGCTAGCGTCGTACGGGTGAAACTGCGCACGATGGCAGACGGTGCTAATATTGTCGACCTGATTTTGGCGAAGCCATTTGAAAGTCTTCCTTACGAGGAAAAAATTAGAATTAAACAGCAGGGCAGATCAACACCTAAGATTGATTTAGTGCAAAAAATAGGGTAAATAAGTTTATAATGTAGGCCGAAAATGAGCTTCCCCTCTTTGAAAGACCAGCAGCCGCCACTGCTCTCAGCCTATTGCTGACAGTCTGAGCACTGATGGAGGGATTGTGCATTCCTGGTATAACTCACGCAGTTGTTGTTTCCAACCTGTTCTTGTCCCGCAGGTGTGATATTCGGATGTACTGATCCTGTGCAGGTGTTGTTACACGTGGTTTGCCACTGTGAGCACGATCAGCTGTCCTTCCTGTCTCCCTGTAGCACTGTCTTAGGCGTCTCGCAGTACGGACATTGCAATGTATTGCCCTGGCCACATCTGCAGTCCTCATGCCTCCATGCAGCATGTCCTAAGTTTTTATAGCTGTGACCTTAATTGCCCACTGTCTGTAAGCTGTTAGTGTCTTAACGACCGTTCCACAGGTGCATTTTCATTAATTGATTATGGTTCATTAAACAAACATGGAAAACATTGTTTAAACCATTTACAATTAAGATCTGTAAAGTTATTTGGATTTTGACAAAATTATCTTTAAAATACAGTGTCCTGAAAAAGGGATGTTTCTTTTTTGCTGAGTTTATAAAAAAACAAAAAACAAAACAACAACAGTAAAAAAAAAAGCCTAAGCTGTTTAACTGGTTTTAGCTGATTTAAGAAGATCTCCCAGTCTGGATTTAGCTGGTTTAAGAAGATCTCCCAGTCTGGATTTAGCTGGTTTAAGAAGATCTCCCAGTCTGGCCAAGCTGTTGTTAAGCTGGTTTAGCTGAGGTGCCAGCTGTTCGCCAGCCTAACCAGCAAAAAGTGTGCCCCAAACCAATCTAAAACCAGGCTGGTCGACCAATCAACTAAGGTTTAAACTTTTTTTACATGAAAAGTCAGCTCAGCTGTTCTTGAAGTGCCAAAATAAAGTCATCTGTTATTTTTATGCTGTCAATAATTGGTACTGTGAAGTGTTTAGCCTTTATAGAGACTAAGGCAACGGGATCATTATTGCAATTGCAAGTGGACCACATGCAGTGATCCTTACTGCAGGTGCTTTTACTTTAAAATCCGGTGCCATGTCTGGTGTCATTTTGAGTCTATTAATAGTAGGTTATTGCATACATTGGCTGTGTAGCATGAGCAGGTCATTTTGACTGTATTAATACAAAGAGGTTTTTAATGGAACTTCAAACTATATAGCCTATACCATTATGAGCCAGTTAGTGTTTTATTTGGATGCTGTTTTGTTCAAATAGTTTAGCATTTTATTTACTTTGACATCTACATTAAATGTAATTCACTGATTTGATCCTGATGTCAAGTCTTTTAATTAAATCTCTGTGCATGATGTGTTTCCAGACAAGTGGTACGTGAGAATGAGCCCAATCTGCACATTAAAGGCACTGCATTATGGAATTATATAATATGTGTTATACATTATGCAGGGTTGGGGAGTAACTGAATACATGTAACGGAATTACATATTTAAAATACAAAATATAAGTAACTGTATTCCACTACAGTTACAGTTTAAATCATTGATATATAGAATACAGTTACATTCTAAAAGTATTTTGATTACTGAAGAGATTACTTTGCATTTTATTGTCATTTGTTTCATTTAATATTTCGTCCTTTCAGCTGGAAAACATTTATACATATAAATGATGCAATCCAAAGTGCATCTTGATATTTGACCAGACGATGTCGCTATGCTGAAGCATACCCAATTTCTGACTGCAATTAAATATTTACCCCTAAACAAAATTAGGCTTTGGTTATACTACAAATACTTATAATAATAATAATAATAATAATAATAATAATAATAATAATAATAATTTGACGTAGGTAATGGAAATGGCTTGCTGTTTTGTTTATCAATGATTGTCCAAAATGTTAAAATATTGAAGAATATTATCCACTCGTGGAAAAAATGGCTTACTTTATATTTATGTGAATAATTGTCCTTAATTTGGAAATAAATAAATAAATAAATAGGCCTGCTTAGATGTTCTTGTTTTTCTGACAATGATATATTTTATCTCTCAATGTTGTATGAAATATTAAGTCATAAATATATATTTCAACTATATTTGTACATCCGGATGTCCAGTAAAAGTGCATAATGTTGCTTAAAAATTAAATGTTTATATTCCGAGGTCAATACAAGTTAAGCTCAATCAACAGCATTTGTGGCATAATGTTGATTAACCACAAAAATTTGTTTTGATTTAACCCTCCTTTTCTTAAAAAAAAAAAAAAAAAAAGGCAAAAATCTGGGTTACAGTGAAGCACTCAGGCTACAATGGAAGTGAATGTGGCCAGTCCGTAAACATTAAAACAATCGTTGCCACAAGACATATAGGCACATGTGTGTTAACGTGATTTTATTATGATAATATCCCTTGCAAACCTTTATCCAATTTTGCAGTTTCATTGCAATGATGACGTAACGCAGAAAACCCTAAAACAACAGTAACAAATATAATTTAAACAACTTTAAGTTTTAACAGAGGAATTAATGTAAGTGCTTATAAAAATTATAAGAGCACATTTCTGTCTTTAAACCCTCCAAAAATGGACCCTCTTTACTTACATTGTAAGTGCCTCGCTGTGACCTCGATTTTCGCTTCTTCTTAATAAATAAATAAATAATAAATAAATAAATAAAATAAAATATTTTTAGTCGAACGTTTAACAATATATTTTTGCCCATTTTTAAGATTTAAATATTTAAATTTCATAACAAAATTCCATCAAATTGAATTGTTTAATGTTTAACCAAATTAAATAAATAATAATAAAATAATATTTATTTTTTTTATTTTATTTTTTATTAAAGATTACACAGTTCGGTTTGATGTAATTTTGTCAAGTATTTATATGTATGCATAAATATTTAAAAAAAATTTATTTATTAATATTATTTAAAATATTATTGTGAGTGTCCAAGTGACCAAGTGACAGACAAAATCGCCATGACACAAATCGTCCTCTAGGGGCAGTCGCGAGCTACACATGCGGACGCTGCTGGATCAGAGAGGAAACGGAAATATGTAGAAAAATACAGCAATCTTTCACCATTTCTATTCGTGCGAGGTACAAGAGCTCGGTTAGATCATCGATTAAAGACTAATTCAAGTGTATTCTAAGTTCATTCAAACGAGAGGAAGTATCGGCCCTTAGAGTTGTTGACGAGGGTGAGTACATGAAAATACAGGATTTCTGCCTGCCAACGTAAATGGGGGTTTCTTCTTCACGTTAACATGAACAGAGGCCATAAGGCCTGTGTGCTCTATATTTCCACTAGTTCATCCGCTATGACTCATTCTCACGAAATCATCGTAATTAAGCTATATCTAGACATATTGTCGAGAAGTTGACAAAAGAGGAAACGCGAATGTTGCTTTATGGTTGTTTTACAGGCTCAAAAACAACATTTGAACTGCTCTGGAATCATATATATAATGCTTTAAAACCTAACCTGTTTTATGTTGTCGCATGTATGCACTATGGCAATAAACTGTAAACGTGTTAACTAAAATGTAGTTAGAATTATTTAGATTTTCAGTTAATGTTGTAAACTTTCTATTATAATGCAATTATATCCCTTAAGAATTGTGATGCTAATTATAAACCAGGGAAGATCACGTTGTTGTTGTTGTTGTTTTAAATATACAGCTAGACAGTGACAAGTTGACCAAAATAATGTCAAATAATTGCCTGTTGCATTGCAATACTACGCAGCTTATTACAACTATTATACATATTATAACAACTTTGTATTTTAAGTTCATAACTAAATTCCATTATATTGAGTTGTTTAATGTTTACAGATGGTTCTTACTACATTTAAGTGAAATTGTTTACAGTTTATTGCATGCTGTTTGTACTATTCCAGGTGTTTATGCCATTTCACACTTGATATCTGATATCGTTAATAACAGATCGTGTGTGTGTTTTTTTTTATCAGTAAGTTCCTATGATGTGGTTGAAGCATTTTCTAGAAATGATCTATGCGCATGTCTTCTGTTCCACCTCGTTTACATAAGGTTGAAATATGTCTGCGCAATCTTTGATATATTCGAATATTATTCTGTGCACGTTCTACAGCTCTATGACGTTATCAAGCTGTGCGTTGTTGACCGCTATGAAATCCTGGCCGTCTATTGGTCGAACGCCAGACGTGCTGATGTTTCCTGAACGTTGATTGGCCGGGTTCTCTTCTTGGCGCTAATCTGATTGGACGGTTCTCAGTGCCTGCGGCGCGTAATTGGACGCTGGAGACGTCAAGCAGACGGGTTTCCTTCCTCTTTACGGGGAGCGTTAGCTTTTTATTGCCGGTTGTATCTCGGGGCGCGGCACATTGAACTATCTATAATAAAGCTAAATTGTGCGTTCATATCAACACTATCGAATCCTACGTGTTTTTGAAAAGGTTTTCATTTGCTTACAGGTTTCTCGCCGTGACCTTTATGTGAGGATCGCGACGGGAGAGAGACGCGGGTCAGAGAGAGAGAGACAGGTGGAGAGACAGCGGAGATCATTGTGTCTTTTTGGATCTGTGCTCATCATCTCTACTGAGATCTTATTGTCTGGTCCTCTGGTCGACAACAAGGAAATAAACTGCATTTAGAGGCTTTCTCCACTGCTTAATTGTAGCCTATCACATAGGTGTCATCATGGAGGCCATTGCCAAGTATGATTTCAAAGCAACTGCAGATGATGAGCTGAGTTTTAAACGTGGGGAAGTATTGAAGGTAAGTTATGATTATTTCATATGTATTTGCATCCATTAGTACAAGGTGCATAATCATTTACCTGATCTTGGGGCTTTGTTCATCTAGATCAGACTGTTTTATTTGTTTAATATGTGTATTATTGCTGTATTATCTGATTACTAATTTACTACTGAAATAATACCTCAGTCATACTGTATTTGCATCAATTAGGTTGTTATTTATTGATTTGTGTCCTTCCTTGTTTGGTGTCCTGGAGGTATAATTTGTTCTTCGCACGTATGATTATGTGAATAAGAAAGTGTTTCAAAAATGAAATGCTGCACTACACAACTATGTTGAGTTTGTTTACATGCATTAATTTACAAGGTGCTTTTGTCCAAAGTCACTTACTAATGAGAATAACACAAGAAAATTATCAGAAAGAAGTTTTTAATGGTTCGCACTTGGAATCAATGAATTACTGTAGATCTATTCTTTGGTACATCATGAAATAAAGAGGTTGCATTTCAGCAAATATATCTTTAAAACGTATCCATGTAGTTTTCCAAGCATCCTTACACATCATCAGATTTTAATAAAACCATTTTTACAGTTTTCTCACTGTGCATTTGAAGGCCCTTTGGTTTTATTTCCTCAATTCTGCAGCCTCTTCCTTGATGCCGTCACATTTTTTTCCATCGAAAACACAGCAGCTTTTCAAAACTGACTTTTAATGCAATCGCTTCATTTCTCTGGCCATTTTATCTGAATGCTAATCTCAATCACAGCACTTGTTAATGTGGCCCGACCTGTTGGCTGAATGTCACTGTCATTGTCACTTTTATGTAAAGCAGCAATCTCTCCCTAAAAAGAGTTGAAGCGGCCCGGCTTTGAGGAGGATTGCAAAATATGTGGATGTGCATTGACAAGGCTTGCACTCAAGTGCTCGGAAATTTAAGTGCAATCATTCTAATCATTCTTACATCATACGTGCCACGTAAATCAGTCATAAGCATGTCAACTGCATCATTTCTTTGATCGGATTTGTGCTTGAGATTATCATTAGGATTTTTGAACTACCTCCATGCAACGTTCTGAAGTGTTGTAGCAGAAAACAAATGAAGTTGCGATGGACCACAGCATTGGTCTGGTCTTCTATGGGATTTTCTTCCCAACCTTAGATTATATTGTTATAAATAATGCTTGCTGAACAGGAGAGTAATTCTGAATAATGCAATCATAGATGTACTTGTGTGTTTTTCTTTGTTAAGAGTGGAAACGGGAAATCAGATGGGGAAAAAGAGTGGGGCAAAGCGTGGAGATCTCCAAATAGGGGTGGAGCCTCCCAAAGAGGGCAGAGTCACTCCAAAAGGGGGCGGAGTTACTTCAAAGTTGGAGGCACTTCCACACACTTTTAGGGTTTGGGAAAGGGTTAGGTTAGGGGCTCTCTATATCTTTGCTGGTGATTTTGGGCTCCCGTCCCTTTTTTGAACTCTCTCTGCCGCTATTGAGCCAAGAGTGTGCCATTTAGATTTTATATTGGTCACGCGTCCTCTCGTCATCCAGATTCAGAGTTCAACATGCTTGTACGTAGCGTTATAGGGCTATCAGTTGGGCAGAGAAACTAAATTCAAATTTTTATCTTAATTTTCTAAATTTTAATTAAATTGTAATTTTTAAAGTGAGCTGATTTTTTTTTTTTTTTAATTTACATTATTTCCTTAGTCCACAAGAGGATGCATTGAATACTTAAAACCATACAGAACTGTCTTATATTATTGCAAAGAACATTCCTGGCTGTTAAAAATACATTCCATTTTAAACTCAAGTTCATAAAAATAAAAAAGTTTTAGTCTGTTCAAATTCTCAAATTTTAAGTCAGAAGTAAAATGAGGGGGGAAACGCTTCAATAGGCAGTTCTGTGTTAGTTCGGTGTTACACTTCACTGGTGCCACAGTATATCTTACCACAGACTCAAACTTCAAAATAACAGCGATATACCTCCAGTGTTTTTCATGAGTTATAGCTGTGTGTAGAGTCGAATTATTCCCAGATAGCAGTGGTATCTGGTGAACTCATGGTAATGCGGCTTATGTTCCCTGGTCAGGGGCTGTTCAAACAGACAGAACTCAACAGAAAGGAACAGAACGTGAAGATCTCAAGACACACATTTACAACTTGAACTCCTTTACAAACAAACTCATCGTTTAATCTGATAAATGCTGATAAGAGAGTAAGATGCAATAGCCAAAGTCCTTGACCTACTGTAAGGGGCTGTTCACACTGAATGCTTTTGCAACCATCCAGTTTTCCATTTGTTTTTCTATATAAACGCACTAGACGAATGTCGCTTTGTTTTTATTTATTCAGCATCTCATGCAGGAGCATTGTTTTTTTAGATGCCGTGTCAAGTTAAAAAGAACTTTAAAATGCATCTCAAGACACCTGGTTTCTGTTAAACTGTATTTTGTTGCACTTCATCTAGCCTTTTTAGCACAAGAATGCAGTCGGTCTGATGTCATCGTCAGTGCTTGGGACACATTCAAAATTCGAAGGCGCAGTTTTAGCATTCGAATGTGCGTATTTTTCTCATTTTAATTTGACAGCCCTACAGTGTTGTACAGAATTTCTTCACAGGAGCTTGTGTTTGGATACGTTTGAATGGGAGTGAATGGAGCACAAAGTGTAGTGTGACCGCCAATTAAGAGACGCTCACTTTCAGTCTTTTATATTTTGGTATATACTCCACGCCAGTACAGGAAGATTCTAGCTACACAAGCAATTTTACACACTGTTGTTTTCCGATATAGCTGTCATTAGCGTAAATTAGCTTCTATGTTTTGTTTTCTCTTTTAGGTCAATGACTGCATGTTCAGAGCCATCTACTTGAATAGTACCATCCAGTTTAATGGTGCAGACATTTGAAGGAATCTCTCAACAATAACAAATCATTGTCTTTACAACACAAATTGTGAAACCTCATCAACAAACAGTAAAAATATAGTGTTAGTCCTATACTTCAGAATATTCTGCATTTATCAGAAATGTTTTATTGTATCTAAAGATTAGGTTTTAGAGAACAAAACATAGCTTTGCTTTTACAGACAACCAGAATTAAGGACATTCGCTGATTGGCTCTAATTCCACCCTCCACACTTCCTCCTCCTTTATTGTGGTCTGATGGAAATGCACTGCTTCTGTGCATTCCACTTAGTGCTGCAAAGTTGTTAGTGTTCATCGTGAACATGGTGCACATTTGTTGTCTTACCTTCGTGTCTACATTGTAAGTTCTGGCAGTTTTTCTCTACGTGGAATCGCTTTTTTTTTGTTGTTTTTTTGTGGAAGTGATTCTTCAAAGCATGCAAAAATGGACCATAAGTCAGCAATGGTGCTAAAAGAAGACCCAGAGATGAGATACGCTTCTTAATTTACCCTGTCATCGTTACTAGATTTTTACACTTTTCTGAAGAAAATTGAGTGGGCTTGCCCATACAAAATTTGATGCCACAATGTTAGTGTGTTCTGAGTATTTGTATTGCATTGCTATGGTGTTCTGGGTGGTTACTAGGGCACTGCTAGGTGGTTGCTAACTAGTCAAAAGAGCCCACTCACAATTGGTCCCTAGATATTGCCCCCTCCTCAAGTGTTTAACATGCTCAAGGTTGCCAGATAAGAGACAAAACACCCCCAGTTTGACATTTATACTTGCACAAATTGGAAATATTCCGCCTAATGTTATACTTAGTTTGTGCAATCTGGCAACCGTCTCGCTTTCTCCTTTGAACAAACTTGGCGATCTGTAGTGCAATATTCTGCTCAAGGAAAAGTGTTATACAGCTGCTGTGTGTCCATTCTTGAGGCTGCTTGTGATGTTTGGTGCTACTAATTTTGCAGGTAAACCTTCTCAGTGATTAAATTAAATATAAAAGTAGATCTCGGCATTATTGACATGCAAGCCAAAAGCAAGCCAGAGACATGTTATGTATTTATTATTTGTGCTATTTAGAAACGTTGAAGTCCCTTCACCCTTATAAAATAAATGGTTTTAAGTTTCAATTATAAAAACTGTTTGCTCAAATAAATAAAATAATCCTTCTGTTTTCATAATAATAGTAATTGTGTAATACCGTATTCCGTGATATTTTCTGAGACGGTTATCATACCGTGAAAATCTCATAGCGTTGCAACCCTAGTCAGAAGATGGAGACATGTACTTGTTCTAATATGAGTGCCCCATTACATATAACATTAATAAATGTTCGTTCGTTAAACTCTGTTATCATTATAGGTAGGGTTGGGCGATGTCCCCTAAATTGGCAGTTGACGATGTTGACAGTAAAACATCGCGATGGACGATGATATCGTCGGGGGGGGGGTTTAATATAATTTCATATAATTTTCAAAAATGATATGAAAAATTCTTATTTCGTTATTTTACTAACCCAACTAATGACTCGTCGGCGCTTTATCAGTAGGTTGCACGACACGTGAAGCATTTTTTTTTTTAGCTTTCACTTAAGAAGAGTTGTGCACTTTTTATTTTAATATATCTCTTTACATAAATACTATTTTCCACTTAAAAACTATAATTTCGTTATTTTACTCACTGATGAGCAAAAGGTCGAGGCAGAAATGACCATGTACCTGCAGGAAATGGCCATTGATGGGGAAGAGGACCCGCTGACTTGGTGGAAAACGAACGACAAAAGGTTTCCATTCATGGCAAGATTAGCACGGAAATATCTGTGTGCTACCAGTACTCCATCAGAGCGGGTCTTCAGCACAGCGGGTAGTGTAGTTACTCCAATCCGCAGCTTATTAAAACCAGATAAAGTGAATATGTTGGTATTTCTGGCCAGAAACATCGAAATTTAAACATGGTCTATGGTGAAAGATATTAGACTTCTTTACGCATTTTTCGCCATCCGTTGCGGAGCTATTCGATTTTGCATATTATTTTTTAAACGTTCATTTGTGTAGTTCATATGACCACTTTACAATATTTCAATAACATAATTTATTTTGTAGCCTGTGCTGAAGTTAATTGTGCTGCTAATTATAAGTGAAATGTTAATGCCGAGTTTCGGTCTGAGTGTTGTTCCGTTTTCTTGTTCTTTATTTGTTGTTCTTCTATGTTTTAATAAATGTGTGTTATTCATATTCAACTTGTTTCTTTCATTTGATTTGATGGATTCATGGCCAAGGAAATTTTTCTTTAAAAGTATTAACCAGACAAAAGTTATTTGACATTCGCTGGTCTGGGTTTATCTTAAACTGCCGCTTCAGTGTATACAAGAGCTATGAGACAATGAGCAAGATTTTCTGAGACACTACAACTACTAATAATTAATTAATAAAGGCTATTTTCTTGTAGCCTACAACATAAAATATTTTAATCTAAATGTACAGTGTAAGACATGTAAAAAAAAGACAAGAAGCTAACAATGTCAAGATCAATATTTGTGCAGCCTGCCTGACACGGTATTTTCACAGACTAACACGTCACGTCTCTGGCATATACTACAGTATTTAAAATAGCATATATGCATTAGTTATATTCTCAATTTAATTTACAGAGCAATCCCTGCCAAGTTTTTAGGTTAACTATAGAAGAGACTTGGATTAGTGAGTCACACTAGCAAGACTTGCAAAAGGGGGCGTGGCATCACGATGGTGGCTCTACATCGTGATGTTGGTCAGCCATCACGATGGACGATGATATCGTCCATCGGCACAACCCTAATTATAGGTCTATGCCGTTTTCAAAGTCAAATAAAATGCATAAAACGATTCAAAATCTTCCTTTCAGTTTGTCCTTACCACCGTAACATAGTTTTCGCCGTGCAAACTATGGACCAGCCTACTTATCTTTATACTTATATTTCACTCACATTCCTCGTCGATGTTGACATGGCTCCTAGCTCTCGACTTATCAAATCATCTTTTTTAGTTTTTATTCATCTGACCTTTTTCTTTTGGTCTGTTTATCATTTGACTTCCTTGGAGTTTAGAAAGTTTGCATCAGCCAGATTTGCCATGGCTCTTCTAATGAATTTCACTCTCGCTCTGCCCCCACCCCCATCCTGTGCACTTGCAAGAACCATCCCCTGTTGAAGATTGGCTGTAGTGTTGTGTGCATCGTCCGATACACTTTTTAATTTGGTCCCATTTACAGAGCCAGGGCTATGCACACATACTAGATTTTTTATTTTTTTTCAGTCTTCCCACAGAACGCACAGCTAGCAGACTGCGAGGAGATATTTGCAGAAGCAAAGTGACTCCTACTGATGGACCATGAACCTTGATCAAAAGAATTATCTGTTCTGTGCAGCTTACATCCTTTTTCAAAATAACTTTTTGACTTCCCGTTTATCCTGAGCTCATCAGTCTCTCATGAACATGACCTGTTTTGCCAGAACCACAGCTCACATCTAGTATAACATCAACGTATCTGAAAATTGTGGCGATATAGAAACACAGATAGACCATCTAGAACTGACCCATATCACTCTACCCTAAAATTTCTCATTCTAAGGTTTGAGTGGTGAGCATGCTCTGAAAAAAATATTTTAGCCTATTTTTAAGATGTATCCATTTCAATTTAATAACACATTTCCATCTAATTGAATTGCCTAATCTTTAACCAAATCAAATGTATAAATCTGAATAAATAAAAAGTTTTAGTAATAAAATTTTCTTTAAGAATATTCAATTCAATTAGATGGAAATTTGTTATTAAATTGAAATGGAAATCTTAAAAAATATCTTAAAAATAGGCTAAAAATATTGTTTTGAGTGTGCAGCTTGTCTTGGTTTCTATTCTTATGCATTATTCAAATTAGTCGTATGAAAGTGCAATTGAATTTACCATGTAAAGCTGGTACATGTTTATGGATTCAACTTTTTTTTAGTTAATGCAAAATGAGTTTAACTGTTGGTTATGATTCTGCAGGTGTATTTTCTATGGATGCACCGTTTCCATTTTTCTCTTCTGCTCCGATATCGGAAATCTCAGTATCAGCCGATACCGATCTTTCACTGATTCTTATAATAATGAGAATGTGACCACATAGACTTATACATTGTTTGTTTAAAATATGAAAAATATCAAACTTACCAGACCACGTGTCCTACTGTTGCATCCACCATGAGCAGGTTTAACCAAAATTAGGACACAACTTTGATAGGCAGTTTTTTGTGCAAAATATAATTTAAAGTTTTCTTAATGTATTGTTTGATATCTTACAGATCCCCACCTTTCATTTGATATTTATATTTATGAATTTGTTGCATTTTTAAACACTTTGTTTAGCAGTTTAACATTGCGGTCTCTTGCTGAGGACAGGTTAAAAGTTACATGTGCTTCCAAGTATAGAGCATGCATTTTAATCCAGGTATTGGATCGGTGCATCCCCTGTATTTTCTTGCGTACCCATGACTTATGTTGCAGAGTTTCGTGAACAAGTTTACATAAATTTGGGTAACGTTATTATGCATAGCAGTTATGCCAGATTTTGGAACTATATGAAGTGGGTATCATTTATGCATTGATTAGAAAATGAAGAAAGCGTCTGCTGAAACGGATGATAGCTTTTCGCAAAATGGCAGCAATAGTAATATTGGAAAAGACACTAATCAATTGATAAGTAAATGCTTTGAATGTGGCTCATCCAATCAGAATTTAAAGCTGGATTTGGGGGTGGGAATATCTGTTTTTTTGACGAATGGCAAATGAGAGCATGTGGGAAACCTATTTGAAAACAAACATTATTTTTGCAATTCTGTTTGATAATGCTAGAAGCGCAAAAATGACATTCTTTGCCTTTTAAGTTAAAATAAAAATGGTTTGTTTAGTTTGGGTATATTGCCCTTTACAGATTTTGATGGATTGAGAAAGAGGCCTACCTCACTGTGGATAGAAATATGGATGGCAAGGGATTAAACACGCTGTCCTCTTGTGCATGAAATTTGTCCCTTTAGGCCAAAGGGGATTAAGTGCATGTGTTCAAACCTTTTTTGACAGTGTGTTATCATGCTTTTAACATTGCTTTAGGGTTTAAGACATCACAGATATCAGTGGGACTCCCTCCGGCTTATAGAGAAAGCTTAGGCTTTGTTACAGTGATGTCACAATGGCTTTTAGGGGTCTTCAGTTGCTTTCCTTAGTGATTACTTAATCAACAGTAAGAATTATGTTTAATTTTTATTATCACATTTAGCTCTGGATGGCTAAATGATTGAGAAGAAACTGGATAACAGAATAATTTTCTGAAAGGCAACAGTACTCAATCAAATTTAGCCTACTTTATGATGAAATATGCCAAATTATATTGTTCGATTCATCGGTGTGCATTATTAAAATATATATATATATATATATATAGGCTAAATGACTTTCTCTGTCTCCAAAATTACTTTTCTTCCGACATAACCAAGGCCTTGTGGGTGGGGAAAAATATTATAGGCTTCCAATCAAATCCTGATAAATAAAATCAAGTCCCACTAATATGTATCTCTTGGAAATGGGTCCCATTATAGACATTAAATATACTGTGAAAGCTGTTGTCTTTAATGGACAATGGTGGCGTCTTTTCATTTGTTATATTGAAGAATAGACTGGCTGATAGCTTTTACCGAAAGTCCAGGCATCTTTGGATTTACCTGTTCAATCACTCTTAATTGTCCCTGTAAAGGCTGATTGAACAGGACTGCTCCGTTTATTCGTCTGTCTCGTCCTTGGTGTAATTGAGAGAGAGTTAGTCAAAACCTTTGCTTGAGGGGTTGTCGACTTGCTGGCATAAATGGGTTGGACAGTTTGTACTGCTGTTAAATAATGCCCAGAGGCCATGTGCATGCTTTCCTGTGACAGCATGTCTCATTATGCTCCGTACTCTTTATTCTAGGAATAACCAGGAGCATTTTTTTTTTTTTTACAAAGGAATGAGGAGTCTTTATTGAGTTACTGAGTGATTAAATATAAATAATTTAAATGGAGCTTAAAGTTGTACTTCTGATAATTAGGGATGCACTGATATGGAATTTCTGAGCTGACACCAATAACTGATAAAGCACAGCACATTTAGGCTAAAACCTATCATTTTACTCAAACATTTATGCTTGAGACTGCCTGCCTGAAGGAAAGAAGCCACATGTAAATGAATATAGCAAATTATTGGTGAAAAGACCCTCTATAATTCCACTATCTGCACAGTAATAACTTCAAAAATGGTCCCAGTGGCACCCCCACCGATAACCTAATACTGTTTTGTTATTGTTTTATTGAAATATACATTACAAGTAATTCAATTTAAAGATTGCATATGAAATTTTAATTGAATTTTGAATAATACATAAATTAAAAATACTTTTTCACACAGTATTTACTCTTAAAATCAAACAGGATTTGAAACTGACAAAACTATCACATCTATTACCAGCCTGATCTGTCAATTGTTTTAAGATGTAGCCTATATAATTATAAAACATATCTTAGTCTATCTGTACAATGAAGAGCACAGACATTGAGCCTCCAAAATTAATTTAATCCCAAAAGCAGTTTATTGTGCAACCAAAATTCCAATAATAACCAGAAAAATTTAGATTTTAGCTGTAAACAAGCCCGATGTACACCTGGGACTCTTATTTTGAAATGGAAAGAGATTTTGCTCCATTTCAATGCTCTACACAGTATATGTCAGAGGCTTTTTATAGCCTTTATGTTCACCAGATGAAGTGTTTTTGAATGTATGGTTTTATACAGTATATATTTCACCAGATGAGGTTTATTGATGAGGATAAAAAAATATCGGCAACAATTGGGATAGATTTTTGCCGATAACCAATAGTTCCAAACAGTGACTATTGGCACTGATTAATCAGTAAAACAGATATATCGGTCTACCCCCAAAAGCAATAGGTCAATTTTAGCAATTTTGTCTGATCTGATTGCCCTTAAATTTTAAAATGCACTCCGATGGCTCTGATGCCACCGCCTCTCTCTGAAACGCTACTGCTTGTAGTCTGGCTCAGTGTCCTGCCCACAGTATTATCAGATTAGTTAAATGTCACGAGTAAATGGCCAATCAACACTGTACTCCGTATTCGTGGGGGAGAGGTGGGAAAGAGGAAAGCAGTGAGAGAAAGATGTATCACTGATATGACAAGCTGTCTTCAAAGGTAAGAATGCAGACACTGAAGTTGCAATAAACATCACAATACTCTGCCAGTGGTCACCAATTAGCAGACCGCGCGCGGTCCGCTAGACATAATGACAATGGTTGCCCCATCTCTCTATTATGCACTATTTCATTAAACACATGTTCATTGGCATTTAAAGAACGTTTTGTTTTGGAGTTTGTGCTGGTGTAAATATTGACGCTAAAATGTTCAATTTTACTGCATATTTATGTCAGCCCTAAATATCGGTTTTCAGGATCAGCCCTGATAAAACCATATTGGTTGACCCCTACTGTACATGGGTAGTGAGTATGGGTCAAACTTTTCCGTATGGGTTCGCGGTCAGAAAAGTATACTTTGAAAGGCTGAGCAAATAACGATAAGGTCACCGATATATTATGAGTTGTAACCGTGATTTCTGATTAAATGAGGGGTCCAGATTACTGTTGTAGTATACTATTTTACTGTTGAAAAAAACCAAGATAAAATTCACTCAACGGGCCTTTGTATTTCACCTCTGATGACCTCGTAAAGCTGCCGCCAACAGCTTACTAATATCTGTCATTTTCTTCTTTGCATAGTTGAGTTTATCCGATGCATACATTTGCCTCTGGCTATGGAACTGATGTAAAATAATCCAGGAAATGGCAATAAAGTACAATTTGGTGACTGTGCTATCGGAAGACTGTCGCAATTTGCATTGACATCAGCAGTCTGCATTTGAATGTTCTATTTTACAGTTGCTTTCTCTGGTTTATCTCTCTCTGTCTCTCGCTCTCTCTCTCTCCTCCCAGAATGTGGAACACACTGATCTTTTCCTTTAGATGACTCTATCGAGACAGACAGGATTGAACAGGCTCATGCTCCATTGCCCTCTGCCTTTAGTCAAGCTGAATTTAGTGGTTAGACTCTCTGTCTTCCCTCTTAGTTCATCTGTTCTCGTCTAGTATAAAGTCAAAGCGACAGCTGGTTAACCGATTTTTTACATTATTCTTTATGGCTAATATCGCTAGTGATATCTACAGTGTAGTGTGGCCAGTATAATCCTAGTATAGCCTATTATTATTATTATTATTACATTTTATTGAAAATATACAACAAAGAATAATGTTTAAATATCCAATATCTTTAATAAACTGTGATGGCTAATAAACAACTAAAACAGTTTTGCTGAAAAATGGCATTGGCAGTGGTCGTCTTTATGAGCCCTGCTACAAGTGGGCACAGAAAACTCCTTGGAAATAATACGAGTTCTTGAGGTCTTTGGGATCCTCATGCTCATTGTCATCTCCGAGGGAACTGGGTTGTGGTTTCTTCCACCTGGTTTGGAGTTTTCTGCAGTGTCCTAGATCTGGAGGTGGGGGCTGTTACATGCACAACACAACAGCATCCTGAACACATCACTCCTGTACACGGCATGTAGCCTACTGCTGAAGAAAGGTTCACATTGTCCTTATGACAATGGGATCGTTTCGCTGCTTTATTGCCTTTATCTGTGAAAATAGTCAATCTTTTTTTACCTGACTCTGAATTGGTCTTTTAGCTGTTTCTTTTGTGTTAAAGGGACAGTTCACCCAAAAATTTTAATTCTCTCATTATTTACTCGCCCTCATGGTATCCCAGGTGTGTATGATTTTCTTTCTTCAGCAGAGCACATTTGAAGAAAAACAGAAAAATATCTTGGCTCATTAGGTCCATAAAATGCAAGTGAATGGTGTTTTCTCTTTTAAAGCTCTAAAAAATCACAAAGTGGCCACATAAACATCATTGATACGACTCCATCGGTTAAATGAATGTATTCTTAAGCATCACGATCGCTCTGGGTGCGAAAAAAGATAAATATTTAAGTACTTCTTAACTATAATCCAATGTTTCAGGAGAGGGTGGGGTCCAACCCCTGTTACCATGTTAACATCACAATGGCTTCTTAGACTCCTGTAATGTGACAACTACAAAATGCAAAGACATTGAAGTTAAATAACTGCTTTTTAAAATATTTTTATATAATAATAATAATCAATGGTTGACCAGTATGGGATTTTCTGTGAACATGTATACAGGCACAATTGTACACTAATAATGCTTAATAAGCCGATAATGTGTATGGTCATTTGAACACCTGAAACGGTTTTCGTTTATCGGGGTATGGTCAAAAATGGTTTAATAAAAAAATTATGGACTTTTGTCCATTATTACAATTTCACTCTGCCTGTATAGAATTCAATTGTCGTACAGTCACAGATAGGCCTATGTCATCTATTTTATAACAACTTTGAATGTGGCTCAACCGAGATTATAGAGCCATATCTATCCATTTTGTAATTGTTGTTAAAAAGGATGGCTTCTAACCCTAAACACACAACCGTAAAAGGCAGGTCATTTATGTCTTGTACAAACACTTAGGCCTTGTTTCAGACAAATCAGATTTTTTGCATATCCAGATTGTATCAGATGAGTTTGATAGTCTGGACAGCAAAAAAAAACACATGAAATTAGATTTTTCCGAATATGATTCAAACCACATCAGTAGGTGGTTTCAAATGCGATTGAAATCAGATTATTTCAGATGTGTCTCAGTCCGGACGCTCTGGCTGCTCAATTCGGATATCAAATGATCTTTTGCGTCACTCTTAACGCGACACACAACGATGACGTAAAAGATCAGTGACTGAAGCACGCTGAGTTTTTCTTGTGTGGCATAGGAGTTCTGCACCGCGACTGGACAGGGCACTTATTTGGAGAGCGAGATGATGCACCTCCATTTTTCCCCGCATATGTTTTGAACGCATTATCACGTTGGTACGCCTACGTCGTTACCAAAGCAACCCATGCAGATAGGTTGGTTATGTCTGAACGTGTGAATCTGATTTGATCACTTGCAATTAATAATGTGGACAGTCTGCCTGAAAAGGTCTGATTTGAGAAAAATTCTGATTTGCCTGCAGTCTGAACATAGCCTTAGTCTAATTGCTTGCTCAACAACGACAACGGCCATATGGCTTTACCTTGATTTTATCTGTGATCAATAGAGAGGGGCTCTTCAAACTGAAAGCAAGTTTATGACCATCTGACCTACTTTAATTTAAATGTCTTTTCCACTACAATGTTTGAAAGGAGCTGTACTCAGTGGGGCCATGATTGCAGGCATTATTGCATTACATTTTAGTTGAGTCAGTATGGGTTGCTCCAATCTAGTTTTATAGGTTTGGGAAGTATTTTAGGCCAATTAGCTTTACTTGTAAATTACACATTTTAGCTTTTCCAAATGAATGCAATGCATGCAGTGGTCATATATGTCAACAAATACAATGAAGCATTTGTCTGTTTTACAGTTCCACTTCTGTAATTTTTTTTGTTGTTGCTGTAAATGTTGAAACCTGACTTTCATGTATCAGACATTCATTTAAGAAATGTGTGATGAAAGCTGGAATAGTTGTCCATCCAAGTTGCAAATTAAATTTTTGCGAAAAAACACAATATAGCATAAACAATGTGCGATTAAAGCAAAGTTTCCATCCCATGTGTTCAAAAGAACAAAATTCTCAATTCTGAAGAAATTGTAACAACAGTGATTTTTTTTTTTTTTAACCAAATACTTGCCCTTTATAACGCACTATGTGTGTGCGTTTCAGCTTCCTTATGTCTTTACCTAGATCTAGATCTATAAAATGTTTTTCAAAAGTGACAATAAACCTGCTCTTCGGTACAATTCAAGTTTGTATTCAACTTTTTTGCTCTGTAAACTGTGGAGGCTTTGGAGTTTTTGACCACCGTTATTTCAGGATGACTAGAGCAACATTTCAGATGTGACTATTGGTCCGTTGGGTAGACCAGTTATGAACGAGATATTTATTCGCATTACTTTTTTGATTTGCATCTTGTATTCCTAATAAATGTATGTTTCCATCATAGAAATGTGCATAAACTTCTTATCGAATTTTTTTTTTTTTTATGCTCATTTTGGAGATTTTATTTGCATATTCGTATTTCTATACAGAATTTGTATTATGCAATATCCCAAAATGCCCATAAAAATGTGTGGATGGAAACCCAGCAGCAGCGTTTGATGCAAATAACATCATCATATGCCCTTATATGGCTCTCAGTCTCTGGATGAATCTGACTCTGTCAAAGTAATTAAGTTGAGTGCCGTTTCAGGCCAAATCCTTCTGTGGCAATGAATATTTATGAACTCAAGAGATATTCATCCAGATATTTAATGACAACATGTCTAAAGTCCATTACAGCTAGCATTATTGTTAGTGAAATTAAGATTGATATTTACATCTGTTTACATCTGCTTGTATTTAAATAGAAGACAGTAGACTGTTGTTGATGAACAGATTTTAAAGAAGTGGCAAATAATTGGAAAAATAATGCATCCCACACATTCTCTGCTACTTGAACATTTGTATTGGTTTTACAGTGTGTGTAAACGTCCGCCATACTTAGTTTTAGCTTTAAATTTGAATTACATTCCTGTCCATCCCAACGAACCACACAGCCTCTGAATTGTTTGGGATGTTTTATAGATCTTGTCATTTAAGAACTCTGAGAAATCAATAGTGAGACCAAATGTGTGTACATAAGGTGCACACTTCAAGAAATCCCCCTGAAATTGTTCAGACAGACACGTGACCGAAAGGTTTTCAGTGCCACTCATAACTTCTGCTACGAATACTGAAGATTTCTTATTACTGATCAAACTCTTAGAAAAGGCACAGTCGCTTTGTGGAAATGTGTCATGTACTACTTTAAGAACATGGTCAGATTTTCCTCACTTCCTCTTAAGTGTTTATTTTAAAATGTAATAAAGGAGAATGGAAAGTCACCTCCATCGGCTAAATGGGTGTTCTGAATCCTTTTCGTTGAAAGCCTGCGAAGAGATGGACTGACTTTAACTATTCATTACCTATTGCAAAGTGAAGTTTCATATATTAAGTACTGAGTACAGTGGCTTTGAACTGAGAAAATGGAGCCCATGTAAAAACTCAATCCCAATTTTCGAAAAAAGTCCTTAATGTTTCAATTAAAAGAATGTTGAGGAAAGGAAAGGGATAAGCAAATGAAATGTTAATGAATAAGACATGAGTTTGGCCATCTGTCTGTGTGCTATAATTGAAAAGGAACATTGCAGACAGGAAAATGTTCCAGACCATAATGTTCCATTTTAAATGAAGGGGGACAAAATTAGTCTAATGTCTCTGAATCCCATCTGATGGCAAAAGCTCGTCTTTTATACGAGCCATCACAAAGAGCATGTTGACTTTTTCTCAACATGGGTCATGGTGGTTGTTTTATTGTTCATTCTGATATTTATTTAATTTGGTTTTCAAATTAGCTCTCAATCTTTTAAAAATTGTAAGTGCATTGCTCAAAAGAGAGGTTGTGGTGAGTAAAACTGGATGTGTTGGCATTAATGGAGAAAACTACATTTTACAATTCCCTTTTCATGGCAGTTATCTTACATTGTCTGTTCCAGCACATTTTTCCTCCCTCAGGCATTAGTCACTTTAAAGCTATAATGTGCAAAGCCCTTTTGTCTTCTACATGGAGCTAGTGGATTTTTCTAAGAATAGATTTAGCTTCCCAAATCAATTATAATCCCAAAACCGGAAATTAACCTATAAGTTTTTCAAGAATTTAATTTTCATTTGTCTCAATCAATAGTTCAGGTGAAAGTGAAGTTATGCTCTCTGATCTTTTTGAGGATGTTAGGGATTTTCCATTTTCAAACTATTGTGGCATGTTATTACGGGCAATTGATTGGTGAGAACTCATCTGATGTCGAGTCTAACCAAACGCACCATCCGGCCTGTAAGGTTCTAGACCACATTTCAGAGTCTTTTTTTATTCAGATCATCATGACCATAATGGTTTCTCATCTCTGGAGCGAGTACGAAATTACAGCACAGTTTCTGAAATTGCCTTTTTGAATAGTATGCACTGGGGCTTTCATACTTTTTAATATCAAAGATCCCCAATTTATGAATGTGCCCTTGCAGAATTTTTCCAAAGATCGAATTGGAAATTTGTAGCAGAGGTTTGTGTGGTTTTGAACAAAACTCCAAGTATGAAGAAGAAGGAACTCACCTCGATTAGAGACACAATCTGAGCTGTCTATAAATGCACTTTGGTTTATGTTCTCGGATGAATTGTACACATGCTGTCAATTAAATCTTGAGCCGTTGACATGAGAGATTCTCCACCAGTCTCATTTCCCTTTCATCATTAATCATTTTTTTTTAAAGTTTCTTAGAAAATTGAAGTTGTTTTTTAAATTAACAGTGGAGTCTGTTATTTCAGAAAGAGAATATGCTTTCACGATGCATCTTTCTTTTTTTCTTCAAAATGACCCACTTAACTGAACTTTACATTTACAGGGAATTTAATATATATATATATGTACACCGATCAGCCACAACATTAAAACCACCTGCATAATATTGTGTAGGTCCCCCTCGTGCCGCCAAAACAGCGCCAACCCGCATCTCAGAATCTTACAGAAATACTCAAACCAGCCCATCTGGCACCAACATGCCATGCTCCAAATCACTGAGATCACATTTTTTGATCTACACCATATTAGGCAGATGGTTTTAACGTTGTGGCTGATCTCTGTGTGTGTGTGTACACACACACACACACACACACACACACAGTCATCCAGTTGTCATCTGCATAAACCCTGACAGGGTGAACAGGAGTGTCAGGTCTTGTATCAGCCTGAAGGAGTTTATTTTGCAATAACATCCAGCTGACTGTACATTATCCAGCATATTACATGGCTACTAACCAAATAAATAAATAAACACACAACCATAAAATATTGATTTGCATTATTATGTAATGTGAAATCTGAAATCCACCTCTGGTTTGCGTCGGAGATGTGTTGGTGTTTATTTTTTCTCAAAGTCAAAAGTTAAAGTATAAATTATTGTCCCCAAGGGGAAATTTGGTGTGGACTTCATGTTGCTGCATCTCACTGAGCATTAAAAATACCCATAGTACAGCACAAACACACAATAAAAAGACATTCAATCAGTGTGAACTGCCATTAATAATTTGCATTGATACAGGCATAAATGAGTTTTTAAAAATATTTAATTTACAATGTAGCACTCATTGAAATAATCTTGTTGCTAATTTCAATACCATTTTACAGTATAGTACCGTTAGCAAAATGTTATTGTTATGAGATGTGAAAGTTATATTTTCATTTGTTTAAAGCTGCATGTATTTATCATAACATTTAATTAAAACCTTGGCTTTAACATGGAATCCATAAAAATGGAAAACACAGAAATTGTCTCTGTTAGAATATGCAGTTCTTTTAATCTTATTTTCGGTTTAATTTCATACAAAATATGAGGTTTTTATTTGTTGCCTATGTACCGATTTAGTATCGATACCGAGGTACCAGGGCTGGTATCGTACCGAAGCCACAATTTTGGTATCAGAGCAACCCTACTATTAATAAATGAGTGTAAATGTGTTGGCAGTTGTACATATGATGCTGTCTATTGGCTGGACAGTTTTCATCATCCTCCTGTATCACTTCCTGACCCGGGCATTGTGGGAAACGGTGTTCACCTATTGAGGACTGAGCACATGCAACTGCACCCTGGTGACATCAGTGTGCGAGCTTGCAGCTGCTTTAAGCTTTACTTTGTTTTCACTTCCTGTTGGGTGCTGCTTCCACCCCCAGCAATTTCCTGTCTCATCAGATTTGCAGTGGAGTGCATGTGGCAAACGTTCAAAAGCTTATCTCACTCTCTGGGTATACTGCACTCTCACTGCCTAAGCAGTCGAAACATGTCTTATCTTGCTCTGGGCACAGTATATGTATTTGCTAGGAATGAGTTTTTTCCCCTCTTATATACTGTAGGGTTGCAGAACTGAAACGTGAAATTGTCATTCCTGCTATTTCTTGCAGGACTATTAATTGTGTGCCAATAACAATTGACATCAAGTAGATGAGTAAAGTTTATCAAGAAAAACTTTGTTTCTTTGTCAAAGCCTTGAAAAATTAGACCAATACAATTTCGTTTGAAGGTTACAGAGATAGATGGATATGTTCCCTGTGTCCGAAACAGTGTACTGTCTCAGTATGTGCTGTATTTGACGAAGGACAAACCTCTTCGGTAAAACAGTATGTTCTTTTAGGGATGCATGCAAGTAGATTGAATAGATTTTGGATGTACTTCATCTGGGGACGTTGGCATTGTCTCGTGACCCGAGTATATGACGTAAGAACAACAATCCCGAAAATGATATTCACTGGTTTTGTAAAACAAGCACCATTTAAACACAAGGAACAATTTTCTTGGCGTATACATTGTATTGCCGTTCTTTTAAATCCTGTGTTTTTATCATGACGACGTCTCAGCTCCCCAGGGATTATGGGATCTTTAAGTGTCCAGTCGATACGCACTTCTGAATCTCTCCGGAAATAGAAGGTCTTCCTGGTATTTCTGTCTTACTGCTTCATGAAAACTGAGGATTCAGACATACATGATACCATTTTGGACATTAATCCCTTACTCTCTTATGTTTAAATAGTTACCACCTACCTCTACCACCTAATGACCATCACAACAGATTGACAATAAGAGTTCTGTGCAAGTTAAATTGTGTCAAATAAAGAAAGTTATGGACTAGAACCTGACACACCGAGAGTATGCGTGAGTCTCTAGGTGTTGTCATAGTTGACGGATGAGGCTGCTGCCATCGTCAGGGCTATTATCAGCTGCACTGCAGTGTTGTCAGGCAGCATGTCTGAAGGACTGTGAGTCATTGTGGCTAGACGTCCCTGTTTAGCAGTAATGCTGACTCAAAGACGCCTCATTAGGCAACTCTTCTTCTCTGTGTGGACGAGCTGCTCTTCTGAGACTTTTTAAATTAACAGGAAATTAACAAAAATATGCTTTGGCTTTTTGTTTGTTGTTGCTTTGTTTTTTTACTGTTATAGGCTGAATAACAGTTGATTAAAATGGCAGTCATTTAGACCGATATCTACTGAACCATCAGCCCACCAGGAATCAGATTTTGAATGATTAGGTTAAGGAGCAAGAGTAAATAGAGGGGAAAATTGCTTGGATCACAATCCCATGTGGGCTTCTTGCAAAGCTCATTAAAAGAGCCTCCTAAAGCAGAGATTAACACGACCCATTACACCTTGTTCACTACAGCTTGTTAGGATCATCCTCACTAATGCCTGTCTCACTCTCACTAGCCACTTTTCCACTATCGGGCCAGTGTGAGCCAGGGCCAAAAACTGGTCATCGGGGCCAATAGCCTCGGACCTCGAGCCGTGAGACCAAAATCACTGTGCATTTCCACCATCGGGCCAAAAGCCCTGCAGAGTTGCCCTTAAACCCGCCCTTAATACGTCTTCTCACACCCTGCCCATTTGACAAGCCAAACCAAATACGCACGTTATCTAGAATATCACATTTATATTGTATGTAAACATTTAGCTAGCAAGATATGTTAGCGTTCACAACTCACCAACTTTAACTACCACGGTAGTGTGTTGTCCCAGCACACCGTCCATGACTTCGAACCATGGAAATTTCTTCCTTTGGGCACTGCGTTGTCCATTGCGCATCTTAACAGATTTGTAATGTGTCCGCAATTGTTTTCACCAAGATGCTGGTGCGTGATGTGTTGCAAACATGTCAGCACCCAGAGAGATGTACAAATTTAGTGATAAACTTTCACTTTTATTAAATGATATTGATCAATGTGTCAACGCTCCTACATTACAAGATATTAAAACTTGTTTTACAAACGTTTGCAGAGATAGGTGTACAAAACACTGTAAATTAAACTCTTTTGATGATCGTCCACCTGTTGCACAAATGCTAGTACTGCAGCATTGCATCAGTTGGGTTACTAGGAGATGTCTCTGGTCAAACCCCTGTTAAGCTAATGGGAGCATTGCAGTTTTGGTTGTTTAAACTTCATGTTCCAAGCATATGGCAATGGAATTCTTTTATGGTTGGAGATTGGAGAATACAAGTATGAATATCCCACATCTGAATCAAACGCAGCATGAGTATCTCTCTAAATTCAGCCTCTGACACTGACCCCGCCTCAATCCCTAGTTGGCCTTATTTGGCCCAAGGGTAATCGGCTGGCCAAAGGACATTGGCCGTTGGCCCCAAATAAGACCCTAGGATGTACAATTAACCCTGGAAGTGACAATTGGAAAGCAGCTGGCCCTGGCATATACTAGCACGCCCTCATTTGGCCCGACAGTGGAAACGTGGATACTGTCACTTGATGGATTACTGAAGACTGACCATTCCTGTCAACCCCAGTTTTCAAGACTCTTAAAGGAGAAGTTCACACAAATGAAAATTCGGACATTTACCCTCATGTTGTTCCAAACCCAAATCACTTTCTTCAGTGGAACACAGAGGGAGATGCTATGCAGAATGTTAGGGACTCACAGCTTCAGTCGCCATTCACTTCCATTCAATCAATAGTGTAGCCTTGGTGGGTACTATACCAATGTCTAAGAAGTCGAAATTTACTGGTTTCAAAGTGTTTTGGATGGTTTTACCTCATGTAAGTTCTTTCACAACTGTCACTTCTGTAACAACATTTTAGTTTTTTCTTATTAATTTGAGAACAAGAATGATTACATTTTTTTAAATGATATGTTCTTAGGAGTGCCAACCCTTCTTCATTCTGTGGCTATCATTAGTTCTGGATTGTGCATTTAAATTTATAGAATTTTTACGAAGTGTGATGATAATGCATTATGAACAAGAGAACAATTTGAGAACAAGAATCATCGGTTTTTCATATCATGTTTTCATGCTTAAAAACGATTTGCTGATGGTTTTAATTTGTTCAATAATTGGCCGATAAATATAGGCCGCCAATTCATCGCTGCATCCCTAAAAGAAATAAGAGTAAAAAATGCTTTTTAGTACTTGGTATTGTTGTAAATTGGTGCATAGAATTAAAATGATTAAATATAATTATTTCTTGTGTTCATTTAATGAAAAACTGGATATTTAATAAGAACTTTCAAAGCTCCACCACTCCACTGTTTGACTGTGAAGTGGTGGTAGTGTAGGTGGAGTGGTGGTGGCGTAGTGGGCTAAAATGCTGAACTGGTAATCAGAAGGTCACTGGTTCGATCCCCACGGCCACCACCATTGTGTCCTTGAGCAAGGCACTTAACTCCAGGTTGCTCCGGGTGGATTGTCCCTGTAATAAGTTCACTGTAAGTCGCTTTGGATAAAAGCCTCGGCCAAATGCATAAATGTAAAATGTAAATGTAAACTAATACATAGTTATCGATATGTATATCAAATATTGTAAATAGGCTGAACATTATCTAGATATACTTTTGGTAACCATATCACCCAGACCTAGTTTGCAATAAGGGTGACTAAATAATGACAACATTTTTATTTTTGGGTTAGTTATTCCTTTAAGAGATGACGACTGTGAAATGTCAAAGCAACTTTCAATTTCAGTGACTGTCCATAAACTTTGTCTGTCAATAGCTGTGATCATACACTTATGCTTAACTATCACAGAGGATGCTGGATTACGAAACAACACAATTTAAACACAAATTAAAAACAAAATTTTAAACGCACGGATGGGTAGGTAGAAAGACTTGGGCTTCAGCCTGTAGAGTTAGTTCTAGAGGTTTCGTTGAATCTTTTTTCTTTCCACTAAAATAGATTAAAGTATACTTCAGATCACTGGTCCCAACGTGTGCCACGTGTTCTGTTTACCAACAGAATTTTCTTTTCTTTTTTTGTCTTATATATCTTATGATATTTATTAGTGGTGCTTGCCAAAGCAAGCAAATGTAAAAATCTAGTTTTATTATGTTGTGTTCTTCCAGGAACGCAAATCCTTACCTACTTCATTAATCCCTGAAATGTCATGAAATGGATTCTCAGTACGTAATTGGCGGTGAGCTGTATTTAATCGGCAATCAAATGTCCCAGTGGGGAATGTGAATCAGGTCAAAAATGATTACCATTGTTTGACTCATTCAACTGCCGAGCTCTGACGTGAATAAAGATGCATTTGCCAGTCTGCACCAAAAACGTTGCTTCCATTTCACATTTGTTTTGCACGGATGTTTTGTCTAATGTTGCCGAGGTCAGCAAAAATGCAATTGCATGCAAATCCAAGTGTAACAGTGTCAGTTAACAGTAATCAAAGCCTTATAATTGCTGTATTTTGTGGTAGCACGACATTGCCCTTCTCATCTGTTAATTAAGAACAATGACATCACAGCCGATTGATTTAAACAGGCTAATTAAGCTTGAAAAGTGTATATAATGAAAAATATGAAAATTAAGAGTCAACTTTATTGTCATTAGAGTACAGAGCCAATGAAATGCAGTTGTTTTCGCATATCCCAACTAAGCTGGGGTCAGAGAGCTGGGTCAGCCATGAAACAGCACCCCTGGAGCCTTGCTCAACAGTGGTATCTTGCCGGCGCTGGGGCATGAACCCCCGACCTTTCGGTCAGTAACCCAGAGCCTTAACCGCTGATTCATTAGTTTTTGTACTAAACCATATCAAGTTGTGTCCATTTGTCTGACTTGATGTGTCTTGAAACTTGAAGTTAACATGCTGCTTTGAAACATTTTAGATCTGCTTGTAGTGTATGGCCAGAATGCAACAATAAGCTGTTCCTCTATTTACATTTTATTCGATCCAAGAAACATGCATTACTGCTGTAGTTCTCAACCAGGGGGCCGGGGCCCACTAGGGGGCCTCATCACTTTTCTAAGGGGGCCTCAAGTTGACTTAAATAAGAAATATAAAATAATACCTTAATTATATTTCACTTAATTACAATGCTAAAAAATACTTTTAAGATGTTTGCCTACAAATGATAAATGGACTCTTTCTGAAACTTCTAGAATCAAAAATTATCCATGATTAATTATTTTAATCAGATATGTTGGAGTTAAAAAGGTTGAGAACCACTTCTTTACTGGACAGGACACTACAAGCCGATCTAAAAGGTTTCACAGCAACATGTTAGCTTCAAGTCAGACAAATGGACAAAACTTGATATGGTTTAGTACAAAAACAAATTAATATGTTGAGCTTTTTTTAGAGAGTTTAAATTAGACAGGCTCAATTTAATTGGCATCAAAACATTTGGAAACTCCTAGTCTAAACTTTTTAGGAATTGGCGCTTTGACTTGTCATGACCGTATAAGCCTTTGATACAGTTGAAGATGCTAATATGCATCAGAGGTTTAGACATTTGCCCTGTAGTTTGCACCTGCTTTGTCATTGTCAGGCATGTCAGAATTGAAAATACAATTCATTATCACTTTAACCTAGGAAAGAAAAAGGACTTTTAGTAATATTACCACAATCAGTTCCTAAATTGCATAATCACAATCGAAACTTTGTTCTGAAAGTTTTTTTGATGGTCGCCATTCACCCTTGTTATTTGTCCGGCACTTTCAGTTCTTTAATGTTGTGGGTAATCTTGTGGATGCCGCTCTTGTTTCATTATTATAGCATGGCCATGGCTTTGTTGCTGTCTGTTGTCTATTCCCTAATGGGCTGTAATACTCTCACTGGCTGTGACATTGAAACGTCTTGCAGAGCCTTTATGTGTGTAAGAGATAGAAAGACAGAGTGACAGCGTCTATAGCCTCTACAACTGTCGTTCAGTCTGTCATAAGCCGAGACTGACACTACCATGCACACTGGAGTCATTGTGAAAGCAGACGTTGTGATGAAAAGCAGCCTTGTTGCAGCGCATTAGCATCTATGGTGGTGTAGCGCTGCCCTGACCCTTTTTTGAAGTCATGGATAGCAGTGTTGATAAGACAGCTCGTGGTTTATGGAGGACTGCCCTGCATTATGTAGGCTCACAAATATAGGACAAATTTTTAGTCGTTACGTTTGCCCTCTTCATTATTAATATGCATAAGAAAAAATAGTTCCGTTCCGTCTCGCACACGGTTGAGCCCATAACTTTTAAAGTATACTCTTTTGACCGTTAGCCCATACTCCATCTCCTTGTTTCATCCCAACCTACAGTTACGTCAGCGATCGCCGGGAAAGCACGAAGGTGCATTCAGCTGACATCGCTATCAATAGAGAAGCGGTAGCCTGTGTTATGCACGGTGTTTACGCAGCGTGTTATGATTTGACTTAATTTCTAATAAAAAATAAGTCCAAAGATCCAAAATATCCCACGATCCACAACGTGAAGTTTTAATGAACTCAAATATGTATACAAATTAAATATCTGCAGTATCTTAAGATATATGTTACAACTATGCAGCCATATCACCCTGCAGCTCTTGACTGATGCCCACTAAAGCTAAGCAGGGTTCAGCCTGGCCAGTACCTGGATGGGAGACCTCCTGGGGAAAACCAAGTTTGCTGCTGGAAGTGGTATTAAGGAGGCCAGCAGGGGGTGCTCACCCTATGGTCTGTGTGGGTCCTAATGAGCCACCGTCCTTCGGATGAGATGTCCCTGACTCTCTGTGGTCATTAAAAATCCCAGGACACTTCTCGTAAAGGGTTGGAGTGTAACCCCGGTGTCCTGGCCAAATTCCCCCCATTGGCCCCTATCTATCATGGCCTCCTAATAATCTCCATCCCTGAATTGGCTACATCACTCTACTCTCTCCTCCCCACCAATAGCTGGTGGGCGTTCTGGCACACTATGGCTGCCGTCGCATCATCCCTATGCTATGAGTGCCTAGAAAAGTAAGGAATAAATGTAAGGAATAATTAGTGGTGCTTGCCAAAGGCAAGGCATCACTATTGTTATTCGCAATAATTATTATTCTTCCACACAAAAGTTCGGCGCGTAACTTGTCCCACAGCTTTTGTCACACACCCCTGAGTGAGGCGTCAAATTATGCGGCCTATTGAGGAGAGGTGTGCTATGACTTTTATAAGCGATCGGGGGTACGGTATTTGCCCCAGGGGCAAAAAAGCGGCCGAAAAAATCCCATAGACTTAACATTGCGACAAACTTTTGACGAGTCACATCTCCGAGCGAGAATTTCGCAGAAACGTGTCATTTGCCACATTTTAAGAGGCTGGCAGGCTCTGTAAGAGAATACCTCAATATGTGGTAACAGTTTCACCCCTGGGGGGCAGGAGCTGCCCAAAGTTGCCCCATTGACTTACAATGGTGTAGGCCCTAGCAACCGAGTAACAAATCACATATCTCTGCATCAGAAAAACGTAGAGACTTCTGGGTTGGTTTATTTCAATCAGGATGGCAAGGACACTTGACAAGTATCACTATGGTAACTGCCTAGCAACCACATGTTGTTACCCTAGCAACCGAGTAACAAACCACATATCTCTGCACCAGAAAATCGAAGAGACTTCTGGGTTGATTTATTTCAATCAGGATGGCAAGGAGACTTGATAAGTATCCATATGGTAACTGCCTAGCAACCAGATGTTGTTACCCTAGCAACCGAGTAACAAATCACATATCTCTGCACCAGAAAATCGAAGAGACTTCTGGGTTGATTTATTTCAATCAGGATGGCAAGGAGACTTGATAAGTATCACTATGGTAACTGCCTTGCAACCAGATGGGGGTACCCTAGCAACCGAGTAACAAATCACATATCTCTGCACCAGAAAATCGTAGAGACTTCTGGGTTGGTTTATTTCAATCAGGATGGCAAAGACACTTGATTAGAATCACTATGGTAACGGCCTAGCAACAAGGAGGGGTTACCCTAGCAACCAAGTAACAAATCACATATCTCTGGATCAGAACATCATAGACACTTCCGGGTTGACAGATTTTACTCAGGATAGCAAGGAGACTTGATAAATATCACTATGGTAACTGCCTAGCAACCAGATGGGGGTACCCTAGCAACCGAGTAAAAAAAAACATATCTCAGCAGTTATAAAATGCTATTTGACGAGTTTTGCCATGGCAAGCACCACTCACATTTTCTTCAGGAAATGTACATTCTAGATTATTATTATTATTATAACTAACACTAATCACATTAATAGTAAATAAACAATCCCCAAATTTGAACTAAACATAGCATAAATGTATTTAAATACACTGAACTAAAAATATTTTAAGAGGAAAATGCCGATACTTGCATTTCTTAAGTATATTCATTTAAATGTATATTTAAACAATAGGCTACATGCACATATTATTTGGTGGAGCTGTCTACTTGCGTTTTGTGATATTAACAATTAATCGATTAATTGATTGTTAATTTTCATGATAATCGATTATGAAAATGTCTGAAAATTGACATCACTTAAAGAAACCAAATAGAAATTACATTTTGCCTAGAGAATATAAAGCCCATTTATAGCGCCATTTAAAATTTCGGACATTTTTATAAGTTAGGCACATTTTTGCCCCCAATTCTCATTACCGCAATGTGAAAAAGGATGGTCGTTTTGATATTCTCATTATCGCAACCTAATCTATATAATACTTTATATTAAATTAAGTATTTATACATGGTAGTTCTTCCTTGGTACTGCCTTTTAATTTTCGCTGAATTTTAATTGTACAGTTGAAGTTTAATGAAAATTATTGCACAGTAAAAACATGACTGTGTTACGGTAATGAAAATGTACATTGAAAACAATGGGAATAGTAGAAGTAAAAGGTCCAGATGCGTTATGGTAATGAGAATTGAGGGGGGTGCATTTTTGGTGTCTGGAAAATAATATTACAATGCCAAAAACAATCATGGTCCTAGATGTAGTCTTAGTTTTCTTTATTACAAAATATAATATATGTTTGTATTGGGTTGGTGTTAAATATGACCAGGACATTTTCTTGACAGGTTTTCTGAGAATTGCCCTTCCGTACATAATCTGAGAGGTAGCATAGCATAGGTAATAGTGTTTGCTTTATATCTGAGTGTTTGCATTCTTAATAGATCTTTGGTTACCATTATCATCAGCAGATGATGAACAGCAGCTCAAAGAAGCTTTGTCTGCTGCTCATCAGTTTAATCCACACTTTTACATAATCTGCTGTCTTCATGTTTACAAATCCTCTCTGGATTGCACTGTCCGCATTGCCTCTCCCGTCTAAACCAAGGAATCTTTAACCTCAATCCTATTATGATGACGTCAAATCAACCCCTGCTCCAAGTAGATTCATCCATTTCCATCAGCATTCTCATTTTTGCATCTTATGATGATCTATCTATCATCTATCTATCTATCTAATGTTGGCTGTTGACACAGTCTGGAGCTGACAATAGATAGAGATTGTAAGTGAGAAAGCATAGGTTGTAAAACACTTTTACCTTAAAAAAATATATATATATATATATATATTCGAGAACTTGTACAATAAATATTTGTACATGTAAGTCAATACACATCTTACAAGTAAAAGTTTGCTTTGACTTATTCCTTGTATTTTGTGTCCAAAGACAAGATCCACCCACTCCATTTTGATTTCATAATGTCTCTTTTAAAATCCTTTCTGTTATTTACAGTCAGTTGCAGTTCAAAAAGTAAATATAAACTTCCATTCTAATCATGCATTGCACGGATGAGGAAAAAACCAGCATGTAACTTCTCTCTGGTTAATGTGTGCTGCTCTCATTCAACCGTTGCTCATAGAGCTGCCAGTTCTCTTAAAGAAACAGTACCATTTTAGTTACGCATATCAATGTAAACTCACTGTAAATCCTGCAAGTGCATAAAAGCAAACATGTAATAAAATGTAGTAAGTGTAATAAACATATAAATATAAATATTTAAAGGGACAATTGTACATTATGAAAAAAAATGATTTCAACAAACACTGTATATATTGAAGAATTTGACAAATAGGCTTGTGCCGCTTCTATGCAGGGGTTTGATAAAATCCTGCTCAAAACCCTGCCCTCATAAACCTAATGTTTTTACATGGTATTTTTGAAATGGAAGCACTAAAGTTATTATTTTTATAATACAATTATTGTTATATGTGGATATATATATATACACATATATATACATATATATATATATGTACGATAAGGATCAGCTGCAGTATATATATATATATATATATATATATATATATATATATATATATATATATATATATACACACACATACTGCAGCGATCCCATCCTGAACTGTGTGACAGTGACTGACTGAACTGAACAGCGTCCGCAGCCGGAACATGTGACAGCCGGCACTTCTTTCCTGTGTTTACATACATGACGTCATGACACAAAGAAGAACGACACAAGCCAGCGATTTCACGCCAAATCCGACCCGATAGCTCAAAATACACGTTATTTTTATAGTCTTACCGAAATAAATCGGGGTAAGGACTTTGTTTTGAACACTGATTGTTTATGTACTTAATCGATAATGCCAATTTGTTCACTTTTAACCAAAAAAATCGTTCATAGTGCAGCTTTAATAAACATAATAATGGTACATGCATCATAATATACATTTTTATTTTTTTTTGTCTAGTATGTCTGTTTCATATGTCTTAAAAGCAGTTTTCAGGCTTGGGCGTTTCAATTTTGGCATTTGTATATGCTAAAATATCTGGTCTTTGTAGTGGGACACAAGGATGGAAAAAAATAAGCCTCAACTTTTTTACATTTCTACTTTATGGGCTTTCTTGTAAATAAAATGCAAAGTGTGAGGAGTGAGTAGATTTCTTAAAATTAGTTTTGTTCCTGTGGTTGGTTGAATGATCTAACCCAAAATGAGTTTGATGTAGACACTGAGCAAGAACTCTCTCTTGAAATAAATAAATGATGGCCATCTGTAGCTTTCACTCCAGATTGAAGCCACTGAGTAGATGGTGTCGAGCTTATCGTTGTCTTTTGGATTTAGCAGTGCTTCTTAGAGAAGCGTAAAAAGCTGTTAGTGCCCTATATGCTTTAAGGATGCATCAGGGAGAGGACTACGCAATCAATACTCTCGCTCTCTCGCTCTCTCCTCATGTCTTTGATGTGTGGGTTCATTCGCTCCAGTTTGCAGGACGTTTTCAGTGCTCCAGTGCAGCAACAATTCGGCCTCCTACGTTTTTGGCCGTGCACCCACTTAATTCCAGTTATGAACATGCCAAGCTATATACGTGAGTCAAAAAAAGAAAATCATTGTTTCCAAAACATCGTGAGGGGGTATGAAGTTTCCAAGCTTCTTAAAATGTTAGGTCTATTGTTTAAGTTTTGAGGTGTAGGAACTGGAGATGGGTGATATATCAGTTATATATTGCAATGATTTTGCTGGCAATATAAAATTGCCAGCAAATAAAATTTGCTATATCACATTCACATTCAGTGTTATTCGGCTGAACTCAGTGGTGAAGCTGCTCAGAATATGAGCTGTTCAGACAGTTGGAGTACAATAGACTTAAATGAGAAATACATTTCCAAATTTAACGTCTTTCCTGACAAAGCATTTTAAAAACCCAATGCTTAATCTGTGAAATGCTGATGAGATGCAACGGCCAAATACCTCCACCTAAGGGATTGTTCACACCAAACGCTTTTGCAACCATCAAGTTAACCATTTGTTTTGCTATGTAAACACACGCTAGATGAATGTCTTTGATTGTTCCGCGCATTTAGTTTAATTAAGCATCATGTGCTGGTGTGCTTTTTTTTTTTTTTAAAGATGCCGTGGAAAGTTAAAAATATATTCTTTAACCTTTAAAACATATCTTGAGACACCTCCCCTCTGTTAAACTGTATTTGTTGTGCTGCGTCTAGCCTCTTTTAGCGCAAGAATGCAATCTGTCCAAAGTAATCATCAGTGTTTGGCACACATCCTAAAAGTCTTAGCATTCAAATGTGCATTTTTCCCCTTAATTCAACAAATATTCGAATTTTAACTTGACGGCACTAAATTATTTATTACTATGTATTATATTGATGCATATTAAAGGGATAGTTCACCCAAAAATGAAAATTCTCATGCCATTCCAGATGTGTATCACTTTCTTCTGCTGAACACAAATTATGATTTTTAGAAGACTATTTCTGCTCTGTAGGTCCATACAATGCAAGTGAATGGGTGCCAAAATTGTGACACTCCTAAAAGCACATAAAGGCATCCTAAAAGTCATCTATATGACTCCAGTGTTTTAATCCATATTTTCAGAAGTGATATGATAGGTGTGGGTGAGAAACAGTTTTTAAAGTCCTTTTTTGCTTGAAATTCTTCTCCATGCCCTGTAGGGGTCGGTATGCATGAAGAATGTGAATCACCAAAAACACATGAAGAAGAATGTAAAAGTGATCTATTTCTGACTCACCTGTCATATCTCTTCTGAAGACATGGATTTAACCACTGGAGTCGTTTGGATTACTTTTATTTTGCTTTTGGAGCTTCAAAATGTTGGCACCCATTCACTTGCATTGCATTGTCCAAAAGAGCTGAGGAATTATTCTGAAAATCTTAATTTGAGTTCAGCAAATAAAATAAAAAAACACATCTGGGATGGCATAAAGATATGTAAATTATGAGAGAATTTTTTTTTGGGGGTGAACTGTTCCTTTAATTACATTAACATATGAGTGCACATTAATAATTTCATGTCATTCTTGAATCAATATATTGCATAAATGTACAAAATAATGTTTTTTCTGATTTAAAAATAAAAGCCATGTCAGAGCAAATGCATGAGTGCATTGAGGTACAGATGTAAATGAGGTAAATGTGTATTCAAAACGCTGCAAAGTATTGGACTTTGAGCTAAATCACCCTGGTAATATAGATGGACCGATAATCTGTTTGATATTTTTAAAACTATATTTACACTTGTCTACTTAATCGGTTCTACAATATGGGATTTAGCAATTAAGTTGGACACCAAAGACTTGAAATTTCAAAAATGAGCAACTAAAACTAGTTAAATTAATTATTTGTAGACTGTGCACAATATTCGTTTTGTAAAGCAATTCACATTTAGAGGTTAGTGATAAATGATTATGTCATTGTGCATGAAAGCAGAAATACAACAAGAAAAAAGTAATTTATGCATATTGGTTGTTGGACACTTTATCACAAAAATATTCAGTATCGTATAGGCCATTAAAAAAAACATCTATATTCTAGTAGTAGATCTATACCTAGTAGTAACTGTAGTTGGTTGTTATTTGGTTGTAGTTGCCACTAATGTGGAGCATCATGCATTCTTTCCAAGCAGAATTCAATAGTAAATGTGAACCAACCAGGTGTTAAAACCACATTTGAAAACCACCGCCATGGTTTTCTGTTATCATCTTTTTGTTACAAGTGGAAAGGGCATCACATTGCCAGTCCCAATAGAGCATTTAGTGGTTACTCTTTGGGAGTTTAATGTTTCCTAACCTGTTTTTGGCAAATGGTCCATCAGCAGTTCTTTATAGTCTGACTGACTCTTTTTCTTCTCTTACTACCCATCGGTCTCTGCACCGGAAGGATGTCGCTTGCTCTGTTTCCTCTAAACCACAGTTCCACAGTTCTGAGTCTGTTCTTTGGCAGATAATTGGTCGCCCCACCTTGCCTTCTACATTTGAATGCTATTGAAAGGGAAGTTGCCCATCAACCAATGCAGAGAAGCTGACATGCTATATAGCAAATCATATCTGACCAAATCGTATCAAAATGGACTATATTTGACCTTTTTGAGATATCTGCATCATCTGATACTTGGTTTCTGGGTTTACTTGGTTGTAATTGCCATCCCTGCTGGAAATTCTTAATTTACTTTTTGTAGTATCTGGAACTAGACCATAAAATTAGACTTTGTGCCTTTTGATCAGAGTGGTGGTAATGGGCTATAAATAGTTCTCTAAAACCTAATCCGACAAAACCACAGTCCGGAGATATTTTCAACATCCAATCAGAGTTAAACACATCACACACTCATTCGTCAGAACAAAGGTGGATTTTGCTATAGATGTTAGCACGATTGCTCTTGCGTTACACTTTCACAATGTGAATGCGCAGATGTTCAAACCACCTAAACTAATTAGGCATTCTTAAAGGGAGGGTGTCACCCAAAAATAGATCCTTTCATCTTTTATTCATCCTCATTTTGTCCTATTTAGCTTGCTTGCTTATTATAGGACACAAAAGGAGAAAAGACGATTGTATGACTGATCGTGTCTTCACAACCGAAAATAATCTTCTTTTTAAATTGCAGGTATTAAATGAAGAGTGTGATCAGAACTGGTATAAGGCAGAACTAAACGGCAAAGACGGTTTCATTCCAAAGAACTACATCGAGATGAAGGCACATCCGTAAGTATGAGATATTTCAGCCAATGTACCGCTTTTGTTTAATATCTATTCTTGAGAATGGGTGGTTTGAGTTACAGTGCTGAATTGTGCTCCTTTCGCAAAAATGGTTTCTATGATACAAGGCGCCATCTTTAAGTTCACTCTTTGACTTCAGCTCAAGTTGTGTTTGTCTCAGGCAAACACAGCTCCAAAATGGCTTATATGTGAGAAACGCTCCTGGTGTGCGTTGCCATGCATTGCACACGTTTCGTGATTCTGCTAGTATTATCAGGAGGTGGTGGTGGCGTAGTGGGCTAAAGCACTAAACTGTTAATCAAAAGGTTGTTGGTTTGATCCCCACAGGCACCACCATTGTGTCCTTGAGCAAGGCACTTAACTCCAGGTTGCTCGGGGGGGGATTGTCCCTGTAATAAGTGCACTGTAAGTCGCATTACAGTAAAGCTCCCTGATAATTTACATTTACGCATTTGGCAGACGCTTTTATCCAATCACATTTCGAGATCTCAGAGTAGGACAGCTGGTTTAAAGCACAGATTATAAAGGGAAAACCTGACGGTATATGTCCTTTTAACATTCAGGGATTCAAATGTAATCACCGGGAATCCTGATGCAAGTCTAAAAAAAAATAGAATATTTTTTTTCATAGATTAAGTAGCTTTGCAGTGCTGTATTAGTAATATTGCCACCAAACATGGGGCGGCTGTGGCTCAGGTGGTAGAGCGGGTTGTCCACTAATCGCAGGGTTGGTGGTTCGATTTCCGGCCCACACGACTCCACATGCCGAAGTGTCCTTGGCCAAGAACACTGAACACCAAGTTGCTCCCAATGGCATCCTAGCACCTTGCATGGCAGCTTGACCATCATTGGTGTGTGAATGAGACACAGTGTAAAGCGCTTTGAATACCGCTAAGGTTAAAAAGGCACTATATAAGTGCAGACCATTTACCATTTATTTACCAAACAGCATTGGGAGCAGCTTTCAGTCTCTGTAGCTGAGGTATTCCTTAATTGCAAATGAAGATGAAGACCATATTTTCAACATTAATAACAGCCTTGTAATTAATATATAAAACAATCAAACTAAATAACTTCACTTTGATTAAACAGTTAAATTCTCCAAGCAAGTATTTAACAACAAACAAAGACAATAACACGTGCGCGTCTTATATGTTTGCAAATACGCAGGTGTACTTTAGCTATACTTCTAGGCCTTGAGGCTGTCCGGCGAGCTCTAATCTGCATGTTTCAGTAGGTCTAATAACAGATTTGACTCTTGTGTTGACTTGAATCAGGTCACAGTTTCGAGAAATCTCTCTGTAACCGTACCTCCATGTATATTTTGCATAATTTCCTCTTTTTGTGAGCTTGCTTTTCATGGGAAAATTTGAAATGGTCTTTTGATATTAACTAGCTTGAATCATTTCAGTCTTTGTACCTGGTCCAATTTATCCTTGGGTCATTTATCACAGTACCATAGAATTAGATTGTACAGTTGCAAAGAAGGAAACCGCTCCGGTTTTAATAAATGAATAACGTTTGCTTCGTGAGTTGGAAATGAAACCCACAAAATGGCACAGTTTGACTATGAATGCGTTAATACCCTGAGAACTGAGCGTGACTGCTGTGTGCATTTTTCCTTTCCCTTTTTGATTTGTAACTAGCACCAAATAAACATGGCCAAAAAAAGTTTTTTTTTTTTAAGGGCAATACGTTTTCCTAAAAATATACATTATGTCCTCGTATGGTGGCAGCTGGACCAAGTTGTGAAGTGTTAAAGAATACCAAGCTATAGAAAGTCCGATTTTAATTTGTATTATGTTTCCAGGAGTGTTGTTTATTCATGTTTTCAATGTGTAAGGAAAAGCACATAGAAAAACTATAGAAATAAAAAGTATTTGACTTTTATGTTACAATGTTTTTTCTACTTTAGCAACAAAATCTCAATGTTCTCTCTTTGCACTGTCAAACAAACAAGTGATATGCAGTTTTGAAGCGTTTTACCAAAGAAATTATCATAATTAATTCTGAAGTAATGGTCAGCATCGTCCAATCACTGCCAACCATGTTAAAATAAAATTATACATTTATAAAATCCATTATACAAATAAAAAATCTGAATCTGTGTACTGATTATCATTGTCCCATGTCTGCAAACCATGTTGAGTGGTCCAAACATCATCTGCAGCTGGAAACTTTTGGTCGGACGTTTGTAATGAATGCACTTGGCTGCATAAGAAAGCTAAAGCTATAGGATGTTCCCTTGCTCCCTACTTAGTTCACTAAGTTACTAAAAGTTTCCCATGAAAAGCATCAGGATGTAAGCTCACAAAAAGGGGAAATTATGCAAAATGTACACGGAAGAACGGTTACAGAGAGATTTCTCGAAGTCAAGAGTCAAGTCAAGTCAACACAAGAGTCAAATCTGTTATTAGACCTACTTAGTGAACTTAGTTCACTTAGTGCTGACTCAGAATAGCTCAAATTTTTCATCATTACTCCATTAAAAGCCTCTGAAAGCAACATTTTTCAGCTATTGGATGAACCCATTGATTCTCAATGTGATGATGCACAAGAAATATAGGATTTCTAAGGGAAAATTAGCCCTATAGTCCAGGTCAGTGGTCATTGTGTTTAACAGTGTGCCGTTGCGTGATAAATTGATCCAATTTTCAAAATGGCATATCAGTTGAGACTAAAGACTCTAGTCTTTTTACTCAAACCGGTTTCAATGTAAAAACGTTTTCAATTTTTTTTACTAGATGTAGTTTTGTTGGCGTTTCTCTCAAAGACAAACTCTGCTGAGATCAGTGCCATGTTGTTTTGTCACATGACTCGGTGCATCAAAAGTTGAACCCTTTACTGACAGCCCAGTGTGTCCTGAACTGCGACAATTTGTTTTAAATCAAATTAAATGATTCATAGCGTGTAGTAGGGATGTAACAGTTTCAAGGTTTCACAATATACCTCGGTTTTATAACGGACGATTATCATACCGATGAAATATTCTCATTGATGTATTGCATGAATATAAACACAGATTTTTTTCAGAACTCATTTATTAATTTTAATTATGGAATTTGTGACATTTACAGCATCATATAAACTTGGCGAGATAAAATAAAAAAATGTAATTGTGCCTTCCTCACGTTACCTTCGACTGTCACTCAATTTTAAAGGTGACATGCAGGTGTCGTGACTGAAGCGCATCAAGAGCACATCAGAAGTGCGGCACAAGCGGAGCGCAGCATGAGCACATCACACAGACATGGTTACCCAGTCTGAAAAGTGTTTTGCTAAAAAGGAACTGTTCAAACGGGAAATGCTTCAAACCTTAAACACCATCTCAGTGAGCACCACCCCACGAAATTTGCAGAGATGATGCAAGTGGAAATAGAGTATACAAGATAATAAATTATAGCCCCTGTTTCATTAAAAACACCAGATTCAATATAGTTTTACATGTTATGTAATGACTAGTTAGGCTAAAGTTATGCTTATGCTTTCTGTCACATTCACAAATGCAGCAAACGGTTTTAAGCACTCGTTCAACATTACAGCGTGCCGCTGTGAGTGCAGCGCAACAGTAGGCCAACAATGTGTTTGATAATACTACTAATATGTTTTACTTGTAAAACCTAGCACTAAATAGGGTTTACAAAGTGTATGGCTTTTGGTGTGCAGGAAATTGACCATATTGGGCAAAATGCCAATAAATAAACTGCAAATTAATAATTAAACTAAATCACAAATGCGACAAATGCATATCTGAAACGTCAACCTAAGCAATAATCATTACACATTTTTACAATTCAATTTCATAAATTATAAAATAACAATAACAATAAAAAAAAATTACATTATCATCTGTCAACTGTTGCAATAATATATATATTTTTTAAGTTTTTATTGTTTTATCTGTTGGTGGGTTTTTTCTCTGTCGGATTAAGAGTGTCCTGATGTTCAAAATCAAAAGTTTATGGATCAACATTTAAGAAATCCCAAATAAAGTTCAAGAATTGGTTATAACTGAAATATATTTATCTGTGTGTTTATCAGACATATTTCATAACCAAATATTAAACTGCTATTAATATCATCAATGCAACTCAATACCGTGATACCGTATTACCGTGGTCATTTTTGTGATTGTTATCATACCGTGAAAATATCCACCACTAGCATATTGTGAAGACACAACACACAGTCCTCCTGAAGGGCACAAGGTTAAACCATAGAAACCCCTTTACCAATGTGGGATTTGACCATGCAAAATTCTCTGTCACAATGCTAGGGTGTTGTGGGTGGTTGCCAGGGCGTTGCTATGTGGTTACTATGGTATTTTGGATGGTTGCTTACTGGCTCAATTCAAAGGAGTCACCTCCAAGTCTATGGTATATTTATCCATAGACTATTTTACTATCCGCCAGGCAAAAATCATACATTTTATTGCCTAGAAAAGTTATTGGCAAGCCAAAGGATTTGAGGTTTTAATTATGTCCGCAGCACAATTGGCACAGGATGAGTTACAAGTAGTTTAAATTCATGATTAAGGATTTGAACAAATCCCCAAAGCCAAGAATGAGCAATATTAATAGTGATGCTTACCACTAATAAGTTTCTATCATCTTTGAAATTAAATATCTTTTTCAACCTTGAGATTTGTAGTTGCTACTGTTAAAAAAGCAATTCTGGTTCTTTGTTTTGCAATTAATTACTCTCCTTTTTCTCTCTGATCATATATATATATATATATATATATATATATATATATATATAGCATCATAGAGTTTGATTGTCATTAAGTGAGAGAAACAAATCTCTGTTTCCATTGTGACCAATCAGTTGCCAAAATCATTTGTTTGACATTCCATCCCACACCAATGAAAAACTCTTCTTAACCCCATAGGACAAATACACAAGATTGCCCAGGTTTATGGTATGGGGAGGTGTCTCTTATCAAGACAGGGAATGTAAATCTCTGTCTGCGTGTTTGAATGGAGAGAGACAGTTGTCAAGCTAGATGCGGCAGGCAGATGGTGGTTGAGTGGAACTTGCCCTAGAGTGCTTAAATGCCACTTCCTGGTCATGTACTCTGTGTTTGTGTGTCTGTGGCTTGTGTAGTCCACATCAAAGTGGACAAGAAAGATTAGACTGGTACAGTGGAAAGACAACAGAGATAGACGGTGCTTCTATTGCTAGCTTTATGTAATAGGGCCCTCTGGGAGACTGTGGTATTATGTCAGACTTCAGCTAAGTGAATGAAGTCTATCATGAAGCCCTGTGGCGTTAGATTACATATTGTTTTGGGTATTTTGAAGAGCACATCCATATCATCCATACAATTACACCACTACTAGAAGTAATAGACATTAAAATGAACCCTATATTTAATTTGTCTCTAATGAAAATGACACACTTTGAAGTTCTAGAAGCACACATACAGTTGAATGAATTATAAACTGGCTTGTAAAAGAAAGATCAGCTCATTGTATTGAAGTCTATAAGAAAGACAGGCAGATGTGTCATGACTTTTGGCTTCTTATATATATATATATATATATATAACCAGCAAATCACCAGCTGATGTATGTTTTTTGTGAATGGATGATAGGGGTTCACATACATGCTGGGTGGAATGAAGCAGTTTGAGTTGATCTTCTGTGCTGATCGCCGCAGCTGATATTCGTGATGATCGTCTTCGCTGCTTTTCTGTGCTGATCAACTCTCCTGCTCTTCTCTGCTCCTCTGCTGATCGGTTTTGCTTGTCCTCCGTGCTGATCATCTTTGCTGATCTCATGTGCTGATCATCTCTGCTCTTCTTTTGTGCTGACTGTCTTTGCACATCTTCCATGCTGCTGTTTTGTGCAGATCATCTTTGATCTTCTGTGCTGATCTTCTGTGCAGATCATCATGTGCTGATCATCTGTGCTGATCTCATGTGCTGATCATCTGTACTGATCTCGTGTGTTGATCTCCTGTGCTAATCTCATGTGTTGCGTTGTGTGCTGATCATCTCTGCTCTTCTTTTGTGCTGACTGTCTTTCCACATCTTCTATGCACATCTTCTTTGCACATCTTCCATGTTTTGTCAGATCATCTTTGATCTCATGTGCTGATCATCTGTACTGATCTCATGTGCTGATCATCTGTGCAGATCTCATGTACTGATCTCATGTGCTGATCTCATGTGCTGATCTCGTGTGTTGATCTCCTGTGCTAATCTCATGTGTTGCGTTGTGTGCTGATCATCTCTGCTGATCATCTCTGCTCTTCTTTTGTGCTGACTGTCTTTGCTCATCTTCCATGCTGCTGTTTTGTGCAGATCATCTTTGATCATCTGTGCTGATCTCATGTATTGCGCTTGTGTGCTGATCATCTGTGCTGCTCTTATGTGTTGATTTTCTGTGCTGATCTGTGCTATCTCATGTGCTGCGCTTGTGTGCTGCTCTTATGTGCTGATCATCTGTACTGATCTCATGTGCTGATCGTCTGTGCTGCTCTCGTGTGTTAATTGTCTGTGCTGTTCTCATGTGCTGATCTTCTGTGCTAATCTCATGTGCTGCGCTTGTGTGCTGATCATCTGTACTGATCTCATGTGCTGATCGTCTGTGAGGATCTCAAGAGCTCATCAATTGTTCTGATCTTTTCTATGCTGATTAAATAAGCACATCAACAGAGCTGATATTCAGTGCATGTGTTAACTGCTCATTTGGCTTTGTCAAACAGAAAACTGACATCTCATTTTCATAAGCTGCTCCACATGGCACTAATGCAATGCAAATCATCTCTTATCTCTTTTTTCTTCTTCTTTCTTGCTTAAATGTAAACTAGTGAATATGTCATCTTTGGCTGATTTAGTAAATTATTAACACCCTGACTGCTCTCTGTACTTTTAGCATCTGGCCATCACCACCTCTTCAGTCTTCTGTTTTCTTCATTGCCTTTGACAGTTCTGGAATATATTCTGTGTTGATGCTAATGTTTATGTTTGTGTGTGTTCTTGTGTTCACAGGTGGTTCTTCGGGAGAATTCCGAGGGCCAGAGCAGAAGAGATACTCAACAAACAGAGGCATGACGGAGCGTTCCTCATCAGAGAGAGCGAAAGCGCGCCTGGAGACTTCTCCCTTTCTGTCAAGTAAGTAGATTCACAAGACAGCCTTCAAAGCGACTTTTGGAATAATGTCCATGTAGTCTGCAGGCTTGATCAAAGTCAAGTGTTTAACCCCCTAAATGCTTAAGTATACTTTGGTTTACCATTGGCCGCTATGCCACGCCAGTGCGCATGACCAAAGTCCCATTCAAGGCAAGTCAGTCCACTCAGTGGTCATCATAGGAACACTGCCGAAACACTAGTCGACTAGTCATTCAAACAACCGACAGTCAATTGTGAAAATTGGTAGATTTGCGCATACATACTAGATAGCTTTTAGTGTTTTGTTAGAAAGAGAAAATCTTTTTTAGTATAATGTTATCAGAATTAGAATTTCAAGCATCTGTTACTTTGTAATCGCTAAAATAATCGTGTAAAATCTTATTTTTAATTGTAATGAAATTTGTCGACTTGAATAAAAATAAAGACGTTTTCATCCACATTATGAAGTTTTTATTATCGGTCATGGAAAAGTGAATATTTAAAGAGTATTTCTTTTTAAGGTTTGGCAATGACGTACAGCACTTCAAAGTGCTGCGTGACGGGGCTGGAAAGTACTTCCTCTGGGTTGTGAAGTTTAACTCTCTCAATGAGCTGGTGGACTATCACCGCACGACTTCCGTTTCCCGAAACCAACAAATCTTTCTACGAGACATCGAGCAGGTGTCTCAGGTCTGTATGCTAGTTTGCACTTATTAAATTTTTTTAAGCCTCATGTGTACAATTGCAGTGCCGAGCTAACTTGTTCCAGTTTAAATTAACAACAAAGAAACCATATGTATAATATTCATTAAAACATTCACAAATGTAAGTGGCCGTAGTTAATATGTAATTGAACATTCACTGAATGTTTCTGAAGCAAGTGCTATTCAATAAGTAAGGAGCAATTTATGACCAACCTTTGAATCATTGAAAAATAATGGACACACCAAAGTGGTAATCAAACGTTTGAAAAAATGGTCTGCACTTATATATAGTGCTTTTTTTAACCTTAACGGTTTTCAAAGCACTTTACACTGTGACTCATTCACCCATTCACACACACACACACACACATACCAATAATGGCAGAGCTGCCATGCAAGGCGCTAGCAGAAACAGCCAGAAACACTGAATAAATTGGCCGTATAAAGTTGAAGAATGTCCCATAAACTCAATTCCAGACGACAAATATTGCTTATTAATAATTGAAAACCTGTTGGTCAGGTCTGATGATTTTTCATACCATGACATTCAAAGAAACTGTACTGAACGGGTGCCATCTTCATGTTATTTACACGTTTACATTTATTGTTTATCTGCAGCATCCAACATACGTGCAGGCACTGTTTGACTTTGACCCTCAAGAGGACGGCGAGCTCGGCTTCAGACGTGGAGATTTCATTCAGGTCCTGGACAACTCTGACCCCAACTGGTGGAAGGGCGCCTGTCACGGCCAAACGGGCATGTTCCCACGCAACTACGTCACGCCTGTTAACCGGAACATGTAAAAAGAAAACGAAGCAATTAGTAAATCAATTGTCATTAATGGCCCCTAACATTCACATACAATCAGACTACCCTAACTCTCCCCTAGCAACACCCTTAAAGTCCTGTGAAATCCAAAGTGGTGCAGAAGAACGGAAATCGTGAAAGAAAAGGAGGAAAAAAAAGTAGCGGAGAGGCCGGACGCCCCACCTCTCCCATGGTGCCTGGGCGAAACAATTATTCCTGAGAAGTTTTTTGATGTCTTCATGAACGCTTGCAGTCGAAGCAAAGGAAAGGCTGAATTTTGCATAGTACACGAAGCATAAATTAAAACAACATTTGATTCTGTCTATAGATTCATCCTGCTGCTTTTGCCTTATTTTGTTGTCTGCATTTCGATTTTTATTTTTGTTTCCTTTTCGTTTCTATTATTGCTGCATGTTTAAATCTCTTTATAATAGCAAATCATGAAGCTGTTTTTAAAAAGGAAAAAAATGCATTCTGAAAACATGTCAAATGGAAGAGAAATGAATTGCAAAAGCAGTGTACATCTGGGCTGTGGAGAAGAAAAAAATCACCTATAGAGAGAATACATTTTTGTTTTTAAATATATATTATATATATTTGTATGTGTCTGTCTGTTCCATCGTTTCAACGCAGTTTTGTTTTTCTTTTTCCACTTGTAAATTATGTTGCGTTTTTGGGAGGGTGGATGAAGCGGAGTAGCTCTGGAACATGCTAACTCATCGGTATAATATTATGAATATCTGATATTTCTCAGACATAACACCATAGTATTTAATGCTTTATGTGGTCAATTTGATGCCATCATTCTTATTTCGTTTTAGAACTTGAAAGTCGAGTGGGTTCTTTTGATAATAATAATAACAATTTATTGTCAAGAGGCCTCCATGTGCGGGAATATTGACGTGGATCATGCGAGAGTTTGTCTAATGTGAAAACCACACCATTTTAAGCCAATGTATTTATTGCAGCCATTTTTATTTGTCTTGGGATGTGAATGTTGCTGACATTACTCAATAGACTTCATGAGGGAATTGAGTTTGGAGAACTTTTCCACAGTTGCATGATTTCAGTCTGAGACGTGTTAGTGTCAAAATCCATACATGGCATAAAGAACACCAGCTGTCCGCTGTATTGCATTTGTTTGTACGCAATTAAAAATTGCTGAAAACTGCCAGTTAAGCCAGTATGAAGTAAGAAACCAGAGAGTTTTCATGCACGAGTTGACACATCAACTCTACCCGTGATGTTTTTTGGTTTGTTTGTTGTTGTTTTGTCTCTCTCTCTTACATTTTTTTTTTCATCTTTTCAGTGTTGTATGTTTTAGCTCTTTTTACATAAATTGATTCCTCTCTGTATTATAGACCGCCCCAATTTATTTTTTTATGTGAATTGTGTTTTTGTTTTGTTTTTCACTCTGGATTAGTGCCTTTTTCTCTGGTGTGACAGTGTCTCTGCCATGCGGCTTTAGCCTGAGCATTGGGCTTCGTCAGACCTACAGTGAGAAATCATGTGTGAGAAATCTTGTGACCCACCACCTGCCCTCGGCTTTCCCCCTCCTGAACACAACTGCATACAGTCCTATTTAAATGTCTCGCCTTTTTCTTATTTTTTTTATTTTATTTTTATTTGCAGTTTTTCCTGGTTTCTTTTGAATAAATAAAAATGAAATTCTTGAAATTTCTTGTGTCGAGTACTGAATTCGTTTTTATCTTTTTTTTTTCGTGTGTGTGCCTAAATTGGACACCTAAATACACTGGTGGCCAAAAGTTTGGAATAATGTGCTTAAATTCTTAAACTACTTCAAACAGTTCTCATCAAAAAATCCTCCACATGCAACAATGACAGATTTGCAGATCCTTGTCAATCTAGCGGTCAGTTTGTCCAGATACTCAGGTGACATTTCACACCACACTTCCTGTAGCACTTGCCATAGATGTGGCTGTCTTGTCAGGCACTTCTCACACATCTTACAGTCTAGCTGATCCCACAAAAGATCAATGGGGTTCAGATCCATAACACTCTTTTCCAATTATCTGTTGTCCAATGTCTCTGTTTCTTTGCCCCCTCTAATCGTTTCTTTCTGTTTTTCTGTTTCAAAAGTGGCTTTTTCTTTGCAGTTCTTCCCATAAGACCTCCTGATTCTTCTCTTTACTGTTGTTCATGAAACTGGTGTTTAGCGGGTAGAATTCAATGAAGCTGTCAGCGGAGGACATGTGAGGTGTCTATTTCTCAAACTAGAGACTCTGATGTACTTATACTCTAGTTTAGTTGTTCATCTGGTCTTCCACATCTCTTTCTGTTGTCCTTTGACTTTGAAGACTGTAGTGTACACGTTTGTATGAAATCTTCTGTTTTTCAAGCATTGTATATCCTTCATTTCTCAAAACAATGATTGACTGATGAGTTTCTAGTGAAAGCTTTTTCTTTCTTTTTTTGTGCCATTTTTTTACCTACTATTGATCTTAAGACATGCCAGTCTATTGCATACTGTTGCAACTCAAAAACAAACACAAAGACGATGTTAAGCTTAATTTAATGAAGCAAATAGCTTTCAACTGTGTTTGAAATAATGGCAAGGGATTTTCTAGTATCAAATGATCAATTTAGCATGATTACTCAAGGATAAGGTGTTGGATTGATGGCTGCTGGAAATGGGGTCTGTCTAGATTTGATCAAAAAATATATATTTTAAATGGTGATGGTGCTGTTTTTTATATCAGTAATGTCCCGACTAAACTTTGTGATCATTTGAATGCCACTTTGGTGAATCAAAGTACCAATTTCCTTCTGAACTCACAAAATCTGTACATTATTCCAAACTTTTGGCCATCAGTTTATATTAATACAGTATTTATTTTTCTCAGAATCACTTTAATTGCCCATGCAACTATATATCGCAATTTCATCTTCTAGTGCTGCAACACACAGTGACCCCAAAAATGATTTGGACACCTAAGCCACACTAAAAGAAATTATGAATATCATTAGATTGCATTACAAAACAAAATATAAAACCAGGTCCAAGCTGCAAACAAATTATGTAACCGCTTTTCTCAGAACTAACTTCACTTTTCTGAGCCATTTTCCCATGGTTAAGTGTTAATGGATGTACGTTAAGTCACTTCCTCTCCGTTCACACAGGTGTCATTCTGTAGAAATGTTTGTAATTGTAACGGGAAAAGAATTTAAAGCTGTTTAAACTTATTTTCTTTACCATGTACAAAAGATAGCATGTAACAAGACAATACTTGCAATGTTATGGTAATAATTAGTGTATGTGTGTGTGTGTGAGTGAGAGAGAGAGAGAGAGAGAGAGAGAGAGAGAAGTAAAAGGTATATTGTTAAACAAGAAAATACATGTACTTCTGCAGTAAACTATTGTTTAAATTATGGTGAAAACAATAATTGGCCGTTCCCAAATTTTGGCCTTGTGACCCATCACATTTGGTTATTTTTAAGTTTAAGTTTATTCTTATTTTTGGTATCAATTATGTACATTTGGGTGTTTTATTTTACATTTTATGTTATTCAAAGTTTATTGCATATTCAAGTGTTTGATGATAATGGTGTTTTTTGCATGTGAGTGGCACGGTCTACACATTTATTGGTCATTGCTCCTGGAATTGCCATTCTTGATGAACTAAGTGATCATGTGGCCATTTTTGTATCCCCTTTGTTGCTATGGTAGTTAATGGGATAGTTCACCCAAAAATGAAAATTCTCTCATCATTTACTCACCCTAATGCCATCCCAGATTTGTTTAACTTACTTTCTTCTGCAGTAAACAATCAAAGATTTTTAGTAGAATATTTCAGCTCTGTAGGTCCATACAATGCAAGTGAATGGTGACCAAAATTTCAAAGCTCCAAAATGCACATAAAGGCAGCATAAAAGTAATTCATATGACACCAGTGTTTTAATCAGTGTCTTAAGAAGAGATATGATAGGTGTGGGTGACACAGATCAATATTTAAAGCTTAAGTATTTAATTTCTTCTGCACCAAACAGAATTGCAAAAATAAACAATGTTTTCGAAACCGCTTTCTGAACGCATCTGCCATTGGTCAAACAAAGAGATGGTCCTGTCTTCAACTTACGCCATTGGATAAGTAACTTTGTTCGGGCATGTCTATGTGGGTCGCTCAAATCAAACAACAATTTTGAAAGCGCCACAGAAATACAGTGCTTACAGTCCTTGAGTAACTTATCCTGTGAATGACGGACTTATAGTTGTTTCTGCATATTAAGCTGGGAAAGGTGAAGGTATTTTAACACTGACAAGTAACATACTTCGGCTTTAAGTCCTTTTTAATATAAATTCCCCTCCTAGCCCAGTAGGTGGCGATATGCATGAAGAATGCAAATTGCCAAAAACAAAAGAAGAAGAACGTAGAACTGAAAGTGTAGGATGAGAGTAAAAAAACAACTTAAATATTGATCTGTTTCTCACTCACACCTGTCATATCATATACATTACAACAGCTTATGTTCATATATATCATATTCAGATCCACTTCAGCAGCTCTTGGCCATATTGAAAGGTCACGTCATTGTGGCTGGAAAATTGCATATTTATACTCTTTGCTCTGCAGAAGTCCCTACTTCCTGCTGAGGGTATAAACAGCTAATTTTTATGTTTCACACTATACATATGGTGATGTCACATGCCTTCTGGCTACAGGGCTGGTTAATTAAAGGAAGTAACCAGTATTGTATTAGATTAGTAAGAAGCTGGCCCATGTTTAAACCTATGGGAGCAAGTGTGCTTTGCCTTAAAATGACCCAGAGGTTACATTGATCACTGATACGATTGTAGTTGTTACATTTATTATGAACATATTTTTAACGTTGCAAAGAAGCAGCTGTGAAAGGCCAGTATATCTGGATTATTCGTCCAGCCAAGACTGTACATCTGTACACAAATACTACTAAGAATGCAGTAAAATTCAAGAGATTGAGGCAGACTTGTAGTGTTCTTGGGATGAACTCTGAGAGTGTGGTTGTATTAAGGTATCCTGTATAGAACTGCACTGCTTTTACTGATTAAACTTCTGGGATGTACTTTTTTGAGGTAATTTATTTCTAAAGTGACCAAATCGAATGCAGATAATCAGTGTGCCAGTGTGCACGATGTAACGTTGGATCATTCAACCATGCCAGCTCACAGATAAGAACGAACTGTCTCATTTTGAAGAAAGCAACCTAAAGTGAGAACTGAGGTTGAGGCTACTTGGGGCTTAGAGAAGCTGTGATGAGGGCAGACAGGAGATGTTTGTCTTTGTTGTCTTACAGAGATCATGTTTCACTTCATGATAATTTTGATAATCATTCAAACTGTGGTTTTCGACAACGGTCCCATTCATTGAGATCGAGAGCTTTCGTTTGATATGTTACTTGTCTATTTAAGTGCTATGTGAAGAACTTTTGTATTCATATGTGCATTTCTATATTATCACCTCTAGGTGGTGCTCATTTGCGGCACAGATTTTTTTCAGACTTTTCTGTAACAAATGCAAGTGTGATGGTATTCTTTGAAAGTTCAGATTCTAAGCTTTCAAATTGTACCACAAATTACTTTTGCAATTTAAGCTCAAACTTATCGCATGCCAACGGAAGCTGAAAACTTAATTGTGGTCATATAAGCGCCTTAAAAAGCGAGGTAATGTCATCCAAGTTTTAAGCTAAAATCGATCGGCACACATTACCCCGATGTCATGTTGCATGGCACGGCACAACACCTTTACCGGTGTTGTGCCGAAATTTCACTCCCCGCCAGATTCTTACTGCCCACTACATGATTGGTACTTATCCCTAAAGCCAACCCCAACACCTACCCCTAATCATAACCATTTACATTTCTGCATTTGGCAGACGCTTTTATCCAAAGCGACTTACAGTGCACTTATTACAGGGACAATCCCCCCGGAGCAACCTGGAGTTAAGTGCCTTGCTCAAGGACACAATGGTGGTGGCTGTGGGGATCGAACCAGCGACCTTCTGATTACCAGTTCTGCATTTTAGCCCACTACGCCACCACCACTCGTAACCATAACCATACTATACTTGTTTACGTTTTGACATCAAAAGAATAGATTAAGATGATGATTTTAAGTCTCATTCAAACGCAGTTTTCACTTTGTTGGATTTTTAAAATAAGCAGATTTTTGGTATTTATAACCACATTAGTGTGTAAATAGGCTCATGAACGGGTAGTTGGCAAATGACATGTCCATCAACCGAACTGTGTATCATGATTTTAGGTGCTATTATGTTAGCCTATGTCATGAACGGAATAAAAACTAAATAATACAAATTTCCCCTGTAGACTCTATAAGGTCGTATAAACTGCGTGCACAATAATTGCACAATTAACCCAAAGTGTTGGAAAAATACAGTGTCAAATGTTGTGCAGTTGCTCAATAGGATCAATTAGAAAATAATAAAAATAATGAATTAACAATTGCATATTTCTTCTCCAAGTGTACTTTATTTAATGTAATGATACTTTTGTTACAAATCTGCATTTTTATAATGGGAGTCAATCACTCACCTATTCAAAACTGAGGCTCTGTCTCTTCCTATTGGTCACAATTGTGACCGCTTACATGTGTAGTTGTCCTGTGAGCATGATTCATATCAAACCTTATTAATAAATCAATAATAAACCCTTTAAACATTGATAGTACAAAATGTGGAAGTTGTATGTGTATTCTAACACACATGCTTCAATTTAATTTGAATTAACATGTCTGTGTAAAATAATGTACATCAACAACTCTTTTTAGACCCTTTAAATTTCAAACTAACTCTTGCTCAAAATTATAACCAGGGGGATTAAATGGGTTAAAGTAGTTTTAGATGATATATAGCATCACACTGCAGTTATACATATTATATAATGCATATTATATCAAGTTATATCAATTTCAGATATTAAAATGTTTTGGTTTGAACGAGAATGAAAAATTCTGATTGAATAGGGAAAATATTATTTGCTATCAGCCAATATTTTTATTGCGCTGGCATTGCCAAAATCCCTCTAAAAGGAAAATAAAAGTTATTTGGAATAAACAAATATTCACACTTGCATCATCGGCTATTTCTTCCTACCAAAACAATGGTTGTCCTTATTTCTGGCAGGATGATCTCAAATGTTCCCACTTAGTCTGAACCTGTCCAGGTATGTTACATAAGTGTTATTATCAGCACATACACATGCTACATTAACTGCCAGTCCTATCTGCAAGCCAGTTATGAAATCACCTGGCTTTTTCCTTTTGATTTAATCTGTGCAGAGGACAGGAGACACACGTTAAGGTCACACCAGGTGATCATGCATGCATCTTGGAAGGCAAAGTGTTCAAGGGCTGTTTCCAAACTCATTAAAACAATAGTGCGATGTCATTGGGTGAGACAAAGAAATCCCTGTTGGCTTCTACCGCACCCTATGCAAATGTGTTCCAGAATGCAAACGTTGATCTGGAACATTGCCTTGCCCTATCGTACACATTTCTATGAGCTTGCGGCTCCTTGTACTTTGCCACATTGAGCGTGTCCCAGCTGAAATGAAATGCAAAAAATGCAACCACATGAATCAGTATCTGGGTACATATACGTATAGATCAACACAATTTATAGATCATTTTATTCCATTATCATGCCACTACTCATCTTCAATAGAACTATTTTAGAATAATCTAGTAAATTACCACAATTTCACTTAACCCTGAGACCAGAGAAGATATATGCATATTAATATAAGTAGTAAAACTCCAAAAAGACATATGCATCTTGACCAGTGTTGGGTAAGTTATTTAAATATAGTAATCCAGTACAAATTACTAATTATTTCTCTAAAACTGTAATCAGATGACTTAACTAATTACTTAATTGAAAAAGTAATCACATTACTATTAAGTTACTTTCTGAAACACTTTTCCGCTCAACAAATTCAAAATAATTTCTATATTTTTTTTGTTCTCTGTTACACACAAATCATGTACACTCAGCACATCACATTTCTCCTTCATAATGACTACATTTACATTTATGCATTTGGCAGACGCTTTTATCCAAAGGGACTTACAGTGCAATTATTACAGGGACAATCCCCCCGGAGCAACATGGAGTTGTGTCCTTGAGCAAGGCACTTAGGTGGCTGTGGGGATCAAACCAGCAACCTTCTGATTACCAGATTACCAGTTATGTGCTTTAGACCACCACACCACCACCACTAGTTACGGGGCCATAATTCATGCATTCTACATAAATAATGTATATTAGAAATAAGCATTACCTTATAATGTACTTAAAAGTAATTAAATGTATTGACTGCATTGCACTACTTTTTTGCGAGTAAAAAGTAATTAGATTACAACAACGAATTACCTTGTAATTGGATTACACCGAACACTGATCATGACTCATGATCCCACAGTTTTCAACGCTATAAAATGATACAAATGCTCCACCTGCTGACAATTGAAAGGAATTTCGTTGGATTTAATTCACATCGACGGCAATCTACAAGCTACTCACGTCAAATGTGTTGTGATAACATGCGATAAAGTTATATTCAATTTTCTTATTGAGTGATAGTGAAATGGAATTGAAGTCTGTCAAAGCATCAACATTTTAGCCACTTTGCAGCGCGTGGTTATTTGCCCTTTCACAGTTATTTTAAAAGTTGTCAATACAGATATTTATTTTAACGTTCCGAGCCGTTTATACAAGCATTATGAGTAACCTGGTGAAAATCATGTTCAAAATTCCACACACAAAAATATAAAGAACTCGTAGTCGGCAGGATTCGAACCTGCGCGGGGAGACCCCAATGGATTTCTAGTCCATCGCCTTAACCACTCGGCCACGACTACATGTCCGCACCTATGGAATCGGCATTGAAATAGCTCGCAGTACTCCTGTTTCACAATCACATTTGATATGATCATATCACACTTTTACGGTGTGACGGGTAGTTACATATTGAGTTTTTTCTTCATTAATTATTCTAATAAGCTGTCTATAGTGTAAAATTATATGTCAGGTCTGATGTGACTGTATTAGGTTCATATTAACACCGAATACGATGTATGTTACAACTGTAGTTGGATTGCAACTTGCATCAGGGTACAAAGAGTTACGGTCTAGAAGGGTCCGCAGGTCTCACTAAATTAGCCTAAATACTGTAAAATATGAAATCACATTTATTTAGTTCATTTAGTGTCATGAAGTAAATGTTGTGCCATGCACACATGAAAAACCACATCTGACCATCAGACGTCACTGTTATTCCCGTTTTGATTTCCTCATCTTAAAGGGAAATAATGCTCCCATCATTTACACATCCTCATGTCATCACAGACGCGCTTGACTTTCTTCTGATGAACACAAACAAAGATCTTTGAAGAATATATCGGCTCTGTAGATCCATATAATGCAAGTGAATGTTGACCAGAACTTTGAAGCTCCAAAAAGCGTATAAAGGCAGCATACAAGTAATCCATACAAATCCAGTGGTTAAATCCATGTATTCCGAAGCTATATAATAGGTAAATAGCCAATATTTATATCCTTTTTTACTATAAATCTCCACTTTCACTTCCACTTTTATCTTTAGCTTTTTTGGCAAATCACATTATTATGTGCATATTGCTACCTACTGGTTAGGCTGGTCAAAGGTGGAGATTTATAGTAATAAATGACTTAAATTTGTATCTATTTTCCACCCACATCTATCATATCACTGGATTTACCCACTGGAGATGTATATATTATTTTTATGCTGCATTTATGTCCTTTTTATGAGATTTAATTTCTGCCCACCATTCACTTGTATTGTGTGGACCTACAGAGCTGAGATATTTTTATAAAAATCTTCATTTGTGTTCTGCTGAAGAAAGAAAGTCATACACATCTGAGATGTCACGAGGGGGTGTAAATGATGAGATAATTTTCATTTCTGGGTGAACTATCCCTTAAACTGTTTCTGATAGCACCCTAATAAATACATGTGATGACTTTGTTTTGCATTTTGATCCTGGACACAATAATACAGTGGTCTGCTTCCAGCGGGGTAGATTCCATGGGGGTAACCAATAATCAAAACAAGCAAATACAACCACCCCAATATTTATACAATGATAAATAGAAACAAAAAATTCTTCACACTGTAACCCCCCAATGCTCAAGCCAAATCTACAGCCTTGACTGCTTATGAATTAGGGAATTACAATTTTCCTCCAGATTAAGATTCTGCAAAAGCATCTACAACAATGTTGTGATTTTTACATAAACTGACAACCCATATATGTATGTATGTATGTATGTATGTATGGAAGCAGTGCACTGTATTACAAATGACAATATATATATGCATATTTTATTTTTATCGTCAATGTCAACTGGAAGCAGTGCACTGTATTATTTTTTTCAGCGTCTGACTAAAAGGTCACAATTAAAATCTAGAGGGGGGCAACCCCTTAACCCCCTTAGACCAGGCTATCAAAGTGCCAGAAACGGTCAATAGTAGAAAGTTCGTCATTAATGAGAAACGGGGCTTATAATACTGGTTTTGCACTACCAAATAAAAAGAACGTTTCAACATACTCTACTTTGCTATCAACCTATCTCCTTGATATCAACAGATCACAATACCATTGCCACTGAAAACACACTGATAAAACCATCGAACTCGCACGCAGAACCTAATTTCCCGCGCTAAAGCGTCGAATGTTGTTCGTAACACGCGCTCTGAGAGCGCATTGATTTATGAAATGGTAGTAGTAGCGGGCGTTCGAATAAGCGCGGGTCACGTGACTCCCGCAGTAAGGCCTGCTGTCTGTTGTCAGTGTGGACGGAGAGGGAGGAAAGAACATGGCGGCTGCAAGCGACCTGAAGCGGGGCGCCGGGCGTTCGATTTAAGCTTTCTCGCGTTAACCGAGACCGGGGCTCCGCGGCACTCGTGCATCCTCGCCTCCACGAGATCATCTTTGCGGTGGTGCCCGAAATTCCGGGTTTTATGCGTGTAAAGAGTGCGCAAAGCGTGAAACTGAAGAGAATAGATTTTTATCCATAATGAGGGGGAGAAGAGGCAGGCCGCCCAAAACCCCGCTGATGCAGGAGCCCTCGTCGGGGCCAGTGCGCGGGTTGAGACCGCGCCGGACGTTAAAGCCGAAGGTGAGAGGGAGCTCCGATGAGGAGTTTGTCACACCGAAACGGGGCAACCATCACCATACGACACGAGGCCGGAGGAAAGCGCGATCCGCGGGATTGAGAGGCAGAGGAAGAGGCAGAGGCAGGGGACGGCGGAGCGCCGCCAGCGGTGTGGTATACGATGACCACGAAAGCGATGAAGAGGACGAGGATGTGGTCAGTTTGCGATCGGAGGAGGACGAGTGCATCGCGGTTCCTCTGACGGACGAAGAAGAGGAGGAGGAGGAGGCCATCAACGATGAATCGGACTGCCTGGATGGACTGGACGAGGGGGATGAAGACGATGCCAGTTTCTGCACCGAGAGCAGCCATGGCAGCACTGCAGGTACACACACTTTACAGGTGTTCCTAATGACTGATCCATGTGTTGTGATGAGAGCCTCAAGCTGGAGGATGAAAGTTAAATGTGTGATCTCTCTTTGTTGACTGAAACACTCAAAATGGATCCTGGTGCTTCTCTCTGCTGGCAGAGGCCTCAGGTTTAGCTTTAGCTCTTAGCATGCATGCCGTTTAACGTGTTAAATGTACAATATCGCAAATTATAAGGCTAGAAAAGCCTCTACAATCAAGTATTAGACTTGAAAAGTGTTTCACAGACAAAAGTGAGTTTCATCTGCAAATTATGTATTTTGCTAATGTTAGCCAGTTAGCCTATGACATCCAAACGCATACAATAACATGTCTTTTAAATGCAAATCTCTCCTACTTATCAAATACATGCATTTTTAATTCATCAAATAACTAATCATAGATAGCAATTAGGCCATTTGATAACATTGTCAACATCTGAACACACTCTTAGTCGATTAGCCCGGTCGTCTTGCTAAATGATCTCGGGTTGAAAAGCTAATTTATTAATGAAATTATCTTAATACTACATAAACATTGTGATTTAATGTGTGTTTAGTGTTATATGTAAGTGCTTTACTCACTATCCCTGTCCATTAGCATGAGTCTGTGGGTGCTTGACTGGGGTTTTGGAGCTCATGACAGGGCAGCGTGCGGCCGATTGTTTTGAAATCCAGCGCCAGTGCTGGTGCACCTGATGCGGGGAGGAAGTTTCATATCGACCCACTGATGAGGCGAGCTCGCATATGACGTCCTAGTACTCATTATGACGTAGCTTTCAAAGGTTTCTGGGCTACTTGGTATATTAACCATCCCCTGGAGTGGTAATGAGGTTTGAAATGATTTTTGAGTGATGGATCATGTATTAATAAACACGTCCTGTATGAGATTTAGAATTAACCACATTTTTAAGTTAACATGGAATCAGAAATGGCTGCAACAAATGATTATTTTGATAATCGTCTATTCTGGCGATTATCGGGATGATTATTCGACTATTCGGGCGATTATTCGTTGGCATTTAACAGATTACTCCGCTTATGCCTCGAGTGCAAATGTTATATTAAAAGTGCTTCCTACCAATAAAGAGGACAAAATCATCTTTTGAAAATATCTCTAAATGACATTGACTGAATTGCAGGAAGAAATGAAAATTCAGCACTAAAACATCCTTTAGTTATCAAGTGTTTTTGCATCGTTTTCCCATTTTAAAAATATCTAAAAGTCCTTAAAACAAGGAACGTTTACCTGAGAAGCAACATACACAATATTTAGACTTGCTTACATTTGAATGTCTCATAAATCACTTGTTTAAACTTCTGTCAGTGCACAGTGAAGACCAAATACACTTATAGTCCAGATGTATCCTCTCAAAGCACGTCTATATATCTTATATGTTGCGTCTCCGATAAATGTATCTTGTTTTAAGGATTTTTAGATATTTAAAAATATTTTTATATTATATTCTACATCAGGGGTGCCCACACTTTTTTCCATCTACTTTTAAAGGGCCAACTCAATAAGATCTACCAACTAAAAAAATCACTGTTTCATTTTTTTTAAATGCTTGTTGGGACTACTGCATGTATCCACAATGGTGGTGGCGTAGTGGGCTAAAGCACATAACTGTTAATCAGAAGGTTGCTGGTTTGAGCCCCTCAGCCACCACCATTGTGTCCTTGAGCAAGACACTTAACTCCAGGTTGCTCCGGGGGGGATTGTCCCTGTAATAAGGGCACTGTAAGTCGCTTTGGATAAAAGCGTCGGCCAAATGTATAAAAATGTAAAAAAAATCCCTACATGGAATTAATCTTGTAATTAATTAATAATAAAAAATATATATATATATATATATATATATATATATATATATATATATATAATAATGTTCAATGTTGATATCATTCAGTTTTAACACTAAACCCAAAACACCTACAGCACAATAGATTACAATAGCCAGGGCATTTACTTATTCTGATGACATGCACTGAATGGAATCAGACAGTAGCGGCTGGTAGCTAGTCTCAAACACTGCTAGCTTCGCAATTTCGCGCTCTGTTCTCAGAAGCCCTTGGAAGGCCTGAACCTAGTTGTCATGGCAACTGAATAAACAAAAATCTCGCCTGGTCAAAATGTACTCGTCAAGTGCAAGTCAGACAGAAACTAAACGAAGGAAAGTCATTATATGTTCATTTATTTGTGCGATCTACCAGCATTGCCTTTACGATCGACTGGTAGATCGCGATCGACGTATTGGGCACCCCTGTTCTACATAGTAGGGATGGAACGATTCAATGAACTATCAGTTTCGGCCGATCCCAATCCGACACCAGTGTTGTTTTTTGTTTTTATCCCCTTTTCTCCCAATTTGGAATGCCCAATTCCCACTACTTAGTAGGTCGCCTCAATCCGGGTAAAGGAGGACAGGTCTCTGTTGCTTCTGAGACTGTCACTCTGCACATTTTATCATGGGGCTCGTTGCACATGACACCTCGGAGACTCACAGCATGTGGAGACTCATGCTACTCTCTGCTATCCACGCATAACTTACCATATGTCCCGTTTAGAGATCGGGAACTGATCGGGAGTGCTCTGTGTGTAAAGAAACAAAACCCTCTAACAATACATTCATTATAAAATGGGGAAAAAAATATATATATATATATATATATATATATATATATATATGAGCATCTGCAAAGCTTTATTATTAACTACTATTGAAATAATAGTAATTCCAGTGAAAGTCTTCAGTAGACAATAAGCCAGTTCTCTTTACATATTTTAACTTGTAAATGGTTTCAGATCTCTCCCTCTCTGTTATTTATTTATTTAATCTTAAGTTTTATTAGTTGATCCATCCTTTTTTTTTCAATCAAATTTCAGTTGTAATTTCTTAAGGCTTTTTTTTGTTAAAGTCCATTGCTGAGCGCTGGAAGGAAGTCTGTTTGAGTGTTTGTTTGTAGGCTAACTCTCAGTAGTGTAATACGCTCATCATTCAACATCTGGTAAAATGCTTGGCCGGTGCTGTTCTCCATGCATGTTATAGGCATACCGATCTATTGATCATCTACATCTGAGATGGAGTTTGTGTGGAGTGACCACATGTTGCGTGCACTGAGCAGTGCATCACAAGCCTCTGCGCTCATTCAGTAAAGCGTGTTGCTAGAGACTACTCAGCTGTGCATTCTGACTGTTTATTTATTATTAAACACAGCCTTTTGCCATTCACAAAGCTTTTGGAAGACTATAAGAGCCTGACTAAAATGCACGAGCTGTATGGACTACTTTAATGGTGATTTGAAGTTTATTTATGGCATTATTTGGCTTGACAGTAACGTCAATGACCAACATGTGGTATCGGATTTGGATCAGGCTCGTCGGACTGATACCCGATCCGGGTAAAACCATTTGTATCGGATTGGTGCCATCCCTACATGTTCTATTATGTATAGAAATATATCATTCTCCGATAACAAATGTTTCTTCTGCAGTATAGCTCCTAAAGTAAATTAACATTGTTTTAAGATATTTATATTGGAAAACAAGCCAAAAAAAGACTAATTAAAAATGTATTTTTCCTCTGTGTATAATGGGCTAAGACCACTCTAACTTTTTTGTTCACTTTATATCAATCCATCTTTAATAAAAAAAAAACTCTTAACTTACAAAATAAACTCTCTCTCTCTCTCCTTAATTGAGCTGCGTATCGCGGATTTCTTAATGATAATGACACACCGCGACAGATATTGTGATTCAATATGTCGCAATTGGATTTTGACTCTAACGGTCAGGATCTGCGTACAGTCAAACGCTAATCTGTCAAAGTTTACTCCATCTCACTGTGCGCGCACACACTCGACTATTTCTCTTCATGAGTTTAGACCTATAAAGATGTCTTTATAGCCTGTCAGACTTGAGTTAAACAAATTCAAGTATGTCACTACCTCCTCGCATGCTATCCTGACATGCATATCCACTGATGTTGTTTTTAGATTCGTATCCTGTTGTTTACCTGCGATTACGTCTATCTAGCAATTTATTTTTAAAACTAAGTATGGGTCAAATTTGGTCTTTCTAATGCAAAACATTTTACTAAATGGTCACTTTTAAAGGGATGGTACACCCAAATATAAAAATTCTCACATCATTTACTCACCCTCATGACATTCCAGATATGTAGGAGTATCTTTCTTCTGCAGAACAAAAATTCAGATTTTTAGAAGAATATTTCAGCTCTGCTGGTCCTTACAATGCAAGTGAATGATGGCCAGAAGATCCAAAAATGCACAAAGGCAGCTTAAAAGTAATCCATATTACTCCAGTGTTTTAATCCATGTCTTCAGAAACCACATGATAGATGTGGATGAGAATCATATCAATGTTTATGTCCTTTTTTTACTCTAAATCTCCACCTTTTACCAGCCCTGACCAGTAGGTGGCAGTATGCACGAAGAATGCAAATCAAAGAAGAATGTGAAGGTGGAGATTTATAGTAAACAAGGGCTTAAATATTGATCTGTTTCTCACACACACCTATCATATAGCTTCAGAAGGCTTGGATTAAACCACTGGAGTCGTGTTAATTACTTTTATGCTGCCTTTATGTGCTTTTTGGAGCTTCAAAGTTCTGGCCACCATTAACTTGCAATGAATGGACCTGCAGCGCTACTGCGATATTCTTATGAAGAATTTGTTTATGTTCTGCATAAGAAAGAAAGTCTAGTAATTCTTTGTGACCGGAAAGGCTCAGTGGTGAGTGGTGCCACCTTGTGAACACGCCAATTAGTGCAAATAATTCCAGACGTGTACGCATTCTGCACGTTCAAAGACATGTGGTTAGACAAATCTGGCTGCGCATTCAGTGCAGGAGCACTCTGCTGATGACGAGATTTGCTTAATTTGTCCTGTACGCAGATGTCTGACCGCTTTGACCACACAGAGAAATGGCTTAATTAAATTTTGTGATGATCAACACTATGCCACAAATGCGGTCGATTGAGCTTAACTTGTTTTGAACACAGAATATTCCTTTAAATATTCAACAGTGCACTTTAGAGGTTGTAGTATGTGCACATCTGACTATATACACATGGCTTGCACATAAGTCGTGCCACTGCGCTGCCGTAGTTTATATGTAACTAAATGTTTAAATGGTTGATCTCCGAATCGATTTAGAAACTGAGAATTTATTCAGAATTTCTGAAGAATCACAATGCATCTGAAAAACTTGTTTTTTTTCCTCTCACGCTTAGTTCACCTTATTCCGAAGAAAGATAAATATTTGTTTGCATAATCTTTTATCAAAATGTAATACTTTTTTCCGCCTCTGAATCAACATTCCTTTTCAGGTGACGTCTCCCAGGCTTGTTATTTTTCAAACGTCACTTCTGACCATCTTTCACATTGTGACCACTTTTCCCAGTCCTTCCCAATGGATCAAATTAAGTCCTTCCCAAATGTTTAGTTCTCATTAAATAATATCAAAGTAAAAAGGGTTATGAATGTTGTTTCATGTTGACTTGAATTTGCACAGCAATCCTACCTGTCCAATCAAAACTAATTCCAGTTCTTTTTGCTTAGTAGGTCGGAGAAGGCCAAGAGCAAGACGGCCACCTTCTCCTATTCTGGAGCAGAAGGAGATTCCTCCTTTGAAGTTGCCCAGTTCTTCTGAGGACCTTCTTATTACCAATGAACAGCTTCTCAACGCGTCTGCTGTTTACGAGGTCCTCCGCAGCTTTAGCACCGTCTTGCGCCTGTCTCCGTTCCGCTTCGAGGACTTTTGCGCCGCTCTAGTTGGACAGGAGCAATGCACGTTAATTGCAGAAATGCACATCTCTCTCCTAAAAGCTATCTTACGGGAGGAGGACACCTCCAACACTACCTTTGGACCAGCGGACCTTAAAGACAGTGTCAACTCCACTCTCTACTTCATTGACGGGATGACCTGGCCAGAGGTGGTGCGTGCATACTGCGAGAGTGACCCGGAATATCATCATGTTCTCCCTTACCTAGAGGGTGAAGAATACCCGTTCAGCCCTTTGGAGAGCAAAGTCAAGGTCTTGCAGTTCCTGGTGGACCAATTCCTCACCACCAACCTCGCCCGTGAGGAGCTGATGTCAGAGGGGGTTGTTCAATATGACGACCACTGCCGGGTGTGCCACAGACTGGGCGATCTGCTCTGCTGCGAGACCTGTTCGGCGGTGTATCACCTGGAGTGTGTGAAGCCTCCTCTGGAGGAGGTACCTGAGGATGAGTGGCAGTGTGAGATTTGTGTAGCGCACAAAGTTCTCGGTGTTACCGACTGTTTGACAGAGTTTCAGAAGAGCCGACCGTACATCCGGCAGGAGCCCATTGGATACGACCGGCATCAAAGAAAATACTGGTTTCTCAACCGGAGGATTGTTGTGTGAGTATTTACATTTTGCCTGTAAATTGCAGTGAATTTGTCAATTCTATAAAGTAAAAACATTTTTAGAAACAAAAACAAAGTATGAGTCAAATTTGGCCTTTCTAAAGCAAAAAAATTATAACTAAATGGTCACTTTTAAAGGGATTGTACACCCAAATATAAAAATTCTCTCATCATTTACTCACCCTCATGCCATTCCAGATGTGTATGACTTTCTTTCTTCTGCAGAACAAAAATTAAGATTTTTAGAAGAATATTTCAGCTGTGCTGGTCCTTACAATGCAAGTGAATGATGGCCAGAAGATCCAAAAATGCACAAAGGCAGCGAAAGTAATCCATATTACTTACAGTGGTTTAATCCATGTCTTCAGAAATTATATGTTGTTGAGAAACAGATCAATATTTAAGTCCTTTTTTACTCTTTTTACCAGCCCTGACCAGTAGGTGGCGGTATGCACGAAGAACGTGAATCGAAGAAGAATGTGAAAGTGGAGATTTATAGTTAAAAATGACTTAAATATTGATCTGTTTCTCACACACACCTATCATATTGCTTCAGAAGGCTTGGATTAAACCACTGGAGTCGAATAAATTACTTTTATGCTGCCTTTATGTGCTTTTTGGAGCATCAAGGTTCTGGCCACCATTAACTTGCAATAAATGGACCTACAGAGCTACTGCGATATTCTTAAAAAGTCTTTGCTAGTGTTCTGCAGAAGAAAGAAAGTCATACACATCTGGGATGGCATGAGGATGAATAAATTATGAGAGAGAGTTTTTGGGTGAACTATCCCTTTAAGCAGTTGGATATGAGTAATAAAGGATCATTTAACTTAATTCATGCATTCATTAATATTGCATCTTTGTGAATGAAGATTCTTTTTCATCACACTTTTAGATACTAACGATTGGTTGGCTTAAATACTGACCATAGATGATGATTCATATATATATAGGGATAAAAAATGAAAAGACTTCCCCAAATTTTACCTGCTTTTTACCTCACCACTTTCAAAGGTTTTTCTTTTTGTATTTAATAATTTCAACTTGGCTTTTTAGACATAAATATAGTTGCAACCCCATAGTTTGCATGTGAAGAATGTAATTTCTGCTGTTTGCAAACAAGTTTTTTTAATCACTTTCCCTCTCTGCCTCTCATGGTGCATGTGTGTGTTTGTTTTTGTTCAATTGGTGATGTCATAATGCTTAAATAGGAAAAAATGCATGCGCAAGTTATTTTATTTCCTGAACGAGTGCAGACCAGAGCACAGGTTGCTTTCCCACTTATGCGAACTGTGCCACAGTTTCAATGATCCGAACTCGGACCACCTCCTACAGGTAGTCTCGGGTTTGGTACCATGGTCCGCAAAACAGCTTTCACATTACCAACTTTTCATGCGAACCGTGCTCTGTTTTGGACTAAAGTGCTAGAGTGAAGGCCCCCTTAGTTGAGCCAGTGTTGCTGTGTCAGGCTGATTGGGTTGCGGCCTAACGCTTCTTGTGGCCGCTCTAAACCTGAATGGCTTACTTGTATCTAGTTGTCTCTGTAAATTAAGCTGAGAGAGAAGGAAGTATTTTAACATCAGCTGTAACATCTGTGCTTTGATGCATTTCAGGGAGGATGATGGAGAGGATGAGAATAAGACCTGGTACTACAGCACTAAAGTCCAGCTGGGTGAGTTGATCGAGGTTCTGGATAAAAGCTTCTGGGAGAGTGACCTCTGTTCTGTGCTGGAGGAGATAAGAGAGGAGATCCACTCCCACATGGATGTCACAGAAGAGCTCACGAACAAGGCCCGTGGGAATAGCAAGGCATACCTCACTGTTGCTAATGGTAAGAGAAGTATACTCATACAAACTCGTAGCATTTCAAAATTGTATTACGATCTTGCGAATGCATGTTCCTTTGCATGTGCAGAATGAAACAACCATGAATTATTCCTTTATTTTGGTTTTATCTAATTTTCTTTCATTTTAGTTTAACTTTTTTTATTTATATATATATATATATATATATATATATATATATATATATATATATATATATATATATATATATATATATATATATATATATAAATTCTCCCCAATTTGGCATGCCCAGTTCCCACTGCTTACTAGGTCCTTGTAGTGGCGTGGGTACTCTCCTAAATCCGGGTGGCAGAGGACAAGTCTCAGTTGCCCCCGCTTCTGAGATGGTCAATACATGCATCTTATCGCATGGCTTGTTGTGCATGACACCGCGGAGACTCGCAGCATGTGGAGGCTCATGCTACTCTCTGCGATCCACTCACAACTTACCACACGCCCCATTGAGAGCGAGAACCACTAATCGCGACCACGAGGAGGTTACCCCACGTGACTCTACCCTCCCTAGCAACCTGGCCAATTTGGTTGCTTAGGAGACCTGGCTGGAGTCACTCAGCACACCAGGGGTGGTAGTCAGTATCAATACTCGCTGAGATACCCAGGCCCCCTTTAACTAGTTTTCTAAATTCCTTTTAATTAAGCTTAGAATAAAATAAATGTATGCATATCAGCAGGTGCTTTTATCAAAAAGTAATTTACAGTGCATTTAAAGGATGCTTTTAAAAAAAAAAAATACATTTGCCTTCAGGTGCTTTTATGCACATTTAAGGGATGGATTTGATCAGTCCCATGACTTGGACATGAACCCATGAATCGGGTCAATTCTCTGAGGCCATTTGACGATATTCGGCACTTCAGCTGTGCTTCTGGACGTTTCAAATTCCCTTCCAATTCCATGAGTTCTTGTGCTTTGGATTTTTTAGTGATAGAGGCATACTGTATGATACTAAGAACCACCTTAAGTGCCTCCCAAGCCACACCCACAGATATTTCACATTCTTAAAAATTTCAGGAATTGTGAAAACTGAGTTTAAATGTATTTGGCTATGGTGTATTTAAACTTCTGACTTCAACTGTATGTGCAAAGCTGGTTGTATTCCATTTTCTTTAAAAAAAAATGTATAATAATTACATTTCTTTATTGCAATAGAGTTAGCATCTTACCAAAAGTGCAAATAGCATCTTAAATAAAATATGGTACAAGTGGTACAATTTTATAAATGAGGTTTAACTGGCAATTAAAGTGCAATATAGATGCAGAGATGAGAGAGAATTGCATTGATGTGCTGTAAACGCTTATCAGATATTAGATACAAGGTTTGACTCCTATGGACATAAAGCTTCTTTGAATCCACACTTTTTTTCAGCGACTGATAATTTGAGCAACATGCTCTCCTTTTTGCCTTTTGTTTTTATACAAATAAGCATGACGCGATGCAATAACCAATCTGACTTGTATGTACATAGGCAATTGTAAAAAAAAATAGCACAGATGAAATGAAAGTGTTGCCTTATACGATTCTAATACTAAGAGCTGCCTTTAATACATCATCCCTGTACATTACGAGTACATTTCGCACTATACGACCAAAACACTTCTGTTATTAGCCACTGGCAAGTAAATATTAACATTTCACTCACCAGTGATAGATTTGTGTACTAGTGTCGAAGCACCGAGGCCCTTTTACTGAATAAAAAGCAGTTCCTCGTCTTTCCCTGCATGCGGTCTCATGAGCACGCAGGAAAAAGCACTTGTGTCTCATTCAGTTGAACTCAGAGCATCTCAGGGAACTGCACCGCGGACATCACAAGAGCAGCTTTCTTGAGAGCTTGTGAAGATGAACCACTTCTCAAGTGCTCTGATGTGCACGCCGTCTACAGAGGCTTGCGCCAAACTCCCGTTTCACTTAACGGCCATGTAATGGCAAATGTCTGTGGGTTTATTCAAGCAGTGTTGCAGTGAGACCGAGGAGATGTCCTGCTCTATTTCTGTGGAGATGGTCAAATGCAAGAAACAGAATCTCAAAGTCTTCCTTCGTGAGAAATAAGGGCTTGTGAGTTAATCAGAGAGCATTAAAATAATGTGTGAAAGTGAAGAATTTAAGGCAGATATATTTTACTGTTGCATAATGTAATCTAATATAATAGCTATACAGGTTAGCTGGGTTACAAAAGAAGCAAAAGAAAACAAAACATTGAAAAAGTCCAATGGATCAAAATGTAAATTGGACAAATAAGAGATATATATTTTAGTTGATAATTTTGATAATTAAAATATTATTATAAATGTTATACTTTTATATTTGACTGTATGACCCAAGCCAAATTTGTATTAATGACTTTGTTGTGTACATGAAGCACACATAGTGAGTTTGTATGGTAAATAATCATCATATTCGTGAAACACCTAAAACATCATTATCGCAATTATTTGTTTGACAGTTAATTGCCAGCCAAATTTCACAATCGTGACCCTAATTTTCATTATTAGGTTCCTACCTTGTGAATTTTTACGTAAAAAATGTGTCCGAAATTTCAAACGGTGACAACAGCTTGTGTCATTATTAAAAATGTGATTTCGTGACATCATATAAATTGATAGAATGTGAAATTTGTACATTTTTAAAAAGTTAAAATGTGATTTAAATCCTAAAGCCCCTCTCTCAGTTTGCTTTATATATTTTTAGTTACATTATGCTTAAATGTCATCAAAAGTGTGGCGAGTAAAAGCAAAACTACTAGCTAATGGCGATTATTTCTCCAACATGATTGTAGAGGTTTGTACATGCATTCAAGTGCTTCCAAACTTTGGCTTCATATTGGCCAATGAAATGTTCACAAAATGCTGAATTCAGTTGTAATGCAAATCACTATAAGGTATTAACGCTTGGCTATTTTCATCAGTGTTGAAGGAGTTCCACCAGCATTGAGGTGAAATTCATCTCGTAAAGGATGTGTTGGATAATGTATCTCAAGATGCAGTTGTTTCCTGCTCATGTACTTCACTTCCTGCCTGTAAAATGTGTTTTTATGTGGTATTCTCTTAACATGTTTTATAGGGACAGGTGTTACTTATGAGAGGTTTCCCCCCCTTACATCTGAATGTAGGCTTCTGTCTCTGTGATTAACCAGTTTAACGCAATGATGCACATTTTATGCGATAAACGATTACGTTTTAGCGTTCTCTTTTATGCTGGTGGAAACCGGGAATGTGCTGTTTGACAGCAGTTGTGTATGTTTTAGTATTATTAATGAGTAGCTTCTGCAAATTATGTTGTATTAGTCGCATATCTGTAATGAATGCCTTCTGTTTGGATGATCTCTGCTATGGATTTTTATTGCCGCACCACACAAACAAATGGGCTGTTTTAGGTGGTTCAGTGGGTTGGCTGCCAATCGCAGGGTTGGTGGTTTGAATCCTGGCCCACATGACTCCACCTGCCGAAGTGTCCTTGAGCAAGACACTGAACCCCAAGTTGCTCCCAATGGCAGGCTAGTGCCTTGCATGGCAGCTCTGCCGCCATTGGTGTACGTGTGAGTGTGAATTGGTGATTGGGACACAGTATAAAGCACTTTGGTAACCTCTAAGGTTAAAAAAAGAAAGCACTATATACATGCAGACCATTTGTAAAAGATTATGTAGATGCAGTCAAATTTAGTACTGGTTCATATTTAGTTGTTCTGTTTTGTTATTTTAAAGGTATATTCGGGATTCGATACAAGTTAAGCTTAATCGACAGCATTTGAGGAATAGTGTCCATTACAACAAAAATAAATTTGATTCATCCCTACTTTCCTTTAATAAAAAGCAAAAATATGGGTTACAGTGAGGCACTTACAATATAAGTCAATGAGGCCAATCTGTAAATGTTAAAATAGAAATCGTTTCAAAAGTATAGCCACAAGACATAGCGTACTAACCATTCCTTTGTGAAGTTAGATCCAATTTTACAACATTGTTGCCATGATGACAAACAAATTTACGCTCAAATAAAATGCAAGTTTTATGCCACAAATGCTGTCGATTTAGCTTGGCAGATAATGAACCGGGAACATTCCTTTAAAGAGAGTGGCCAAAGTGTTGCCTCAACCAACTTGAAGAAATATATGAAAGGTTTCTGATTGGTAGTGTAATGGGAGCCAGCTGATAGATTGCTGTGCAATATGTATAAACCTCACTCTCCTGACCTCAAGAGGTGCACTAGCAACTGATGCTAGAGGTTGTAGCCTTTAGTCTCCTTGTTAGCGCACCTGCCTCTCATGCCTGAGATGCCGGTTCGAGTCCCGTACAGAGCGGGAAGAACAGGAGCGTCACGGTAGCCCTATTCCTAGTGTTAATTTGTGTTTGTTTGCCCAAATCCTATGTTGTCTATATTAATGATATTGTTATCTGGGTACATTTTTTTACTTTTTGCCACACCTGGCAGCGAATTCAGAAAATGTTCAGGCCATGAAAATTTTATCCTACCAAAACTTTATTTTACAGGGCTCAATAATAAGGACTGCCTGATGGCCCAGGGCCAGTGTGAGAGAGGTTTGGGCCAGTTTCAAGAACTGTCACTTGCCCAATTGGGTCAGTGCTGCATTTAGAACATTAGTGTTAGCAGACAACGAGCTGAGAGAGCACAAAAAACATATATATATATATATATATATATATATATATATATATATACATCACACACACACCATTTGTATTGATTTTAATCGTTCACGTCGCAAATAAATGAAGGTTGGGCTAGTGTGTTTGTTGCAATTAAAAATTTTTTAAAAAAGCACTGGCAAGTGATTTTATTTATGTTCCAAAACCACTTAGTGCTCAAATTTAGTGCTAGCTATCTCTCAGGACATGCATTATAGTCTTTGTGTATAATGCATAAACTGGTGTCTTACAGACCTTTTTGACTGGAATATTTTTCTTCTGCTTTTCTCCAGATGTAATCTTGGACCGTCTGAAGGCCAAGCAGGAGGCTGAGCTTGAGGAGCTAAAGCGACGGGCAGCGGTAGAGGCTGAGAAGGCCAGACAGGATTCTGAATCGGGGTCTGGTGAACCAGGTGTGACTAATACAAAGACCCCTGCAAATGGATCATTTCCACAGCAAGACTCCAGTAATGGAAATACATCGAGCGATCAAACTTCTGCAAACAGTGAGACATGCAGAAATCTCTCTATGCTTCTAACAGCTGTGTTCACAACATTTTTGTTTCTTTTTTGTTTGTCAATTTTAACATCAGAAATAGCAAGGATATTTTTCTAATAAAAATCATACAAGCACACGCAATTAAAATTCCTTTGGCAAAATTAATGGGTGCTTCATTTACAATGTATATTTTGTGATTTATTTTTTATCATGTCCTCAATAGCTTCAATTTTCTCATCTTCAACTTTTCTTTTATCCATTCAAATTTCAGCTGTAGCTGCCCCTGCCCTTGAGGAGGGCAGCACCAGTATTCCTAAGCCCACGGAAAACAGCTCAGTCATTCCACCTAAAACCGAGTCCCAGAGTCCCACAGGGAATGCCACGGCTTTGTCTTCCAATACTGAGGAGAAAGGGGAACCTGCAGAGGGGGTGAAAGAGTTGCCAGGTACGGTGAATGGTCCCATAAAGTTACTTTTGCTTTGTGATCAAGTCACATAACATTGTTATACCAAGACTGTCTCAACCTGTTACCGGCACAATTTTCCTGCTCTGAATGAGCTAATGTTATTTTCTTGTAATGAAACAAAGCCCCGGCTGACTTGAGTGACTGTCTACTCTTCCCAGCCACCTTTGTTCAACAGTACAGCCTATAGAGTAGTACTGGATCTCTGCCATCATCAGTGTCTTTGGCATATCATGTTTACTTAAAGTGTAGAGCCTGTCTGTGTTATTTTGGAATAGGGTTACCAAAGTCTTTAATGGAATACAGCTAAGTACTGCTGCGGTAAAGATGATGCAGTATAATTATTTTTCATTTAGGTAGGGATGTCCCAATAATGCTCTGAAAAAAACTATGCTGATTTTTGAATTTCACTGCGTAAACTTTGAAAGCACAACTTAAATCACGTTATGTCCTTGTGTGATTATTAACTACAAAGGCTGCAATTTAATGAGATTAAATATATTTGCATGTGCTGCACACTTCAAAGTGATTGTGTGAAGTCGGCTGCTTATATGCAAAAAAACATTGATATCTATACGGAAAGCACCATCATGAGCCATGCACGCTCTGTTTGTAGTAGATGACAGCAGTGCGCTGATTCACTTTGTTGCACGCAGCACATGCAGACTACACTTTGATTTAATTAAATGGCAACCGTTTGCGGTTTCATAATCACACTGGCCCTGCGATCCAAACAGGATCGAAGGGCACTTTGAAGGGAGAACAATTATGATGATTGCGTCAAACAATATTTCCAATGAGTTTTATTTTTGAGCCCCACACCTTTCAGCCCTCCAAAGCTCTCACAGTGGATGGTGAAGTCTGAGAAGCGAATGGGGCATAGGGATGATCACTCACCCTGAGTCACATAGCAACTCTGTGTGAAGCTACTGTCAAAACGAATCGGAAAGGGCTTCACTTCAAAATAAAAGCTTCCATCAAAATACTGTAAAAGCTCAATTTAAATGGAAAAAAAGTACAACAGAAATATTTCACTACTGTATAGTTATATAATATTACTACTAGTAGTAGTAGTAATAATAATAATAAATCAATAGTAAATACATTATATTTAAGTAATGTCTCACATCTGTGATGCTCTGTTGTGCATTACTTTATTTGACAAAAATAACACTAATGTTGTTTTTGGATTGTGCTGTGAGATTCTGTATAAAAGCACTTCATTTGGTCATCATCGGGCGGGCTTGTTAGGCACGACAATACTCTTCCACAACTTTCTATCCTCTGCCAATCTGGTGACCTCTTGCATAAGATGTTTTTTTCCAATTCCAGGCCGAAGTGTTTAAGATCTTTGTACGCTTTTTCTCTATATGAAAAGCGCTGGCTACCACGTGGCTTCGATGTTACTTCCGACTTGTAGAGGGCATAGATGTTCGCACTCGTTCATTCGTAGACGGTATCCGATAAACTTCAGCTGTCTTGATCTAATAGTTGAACTGATTGGAATTTGGCCAGTTTTCTTGTAAATTTCTTGTTTTAGTCATATGAGCTTCAGCTTGATTGATGCCCAGCATGATCCGATAGCACCTTCTGGTGAAGATGTCGAGTTTGTGCTCCAGTGCCTTAGTGAGCGCCAAAGACTCGCATCCATAAAGCAGCACAGATATGCAAGCTGCATTAGAAAGCCGCATCTTAAACTTCACTTTCAGTCTGGGTGATCTCAGGATGGTTTTGAGTTTTGTGAAGGCAACCCAGGTGAGTGAGATACGATTCTCGACATCTTTCTCAGTTGATACAACAGAAGACCCCAAATGCTTTAAGTCATCGACAATTGTGATTTTGTTTCCATCGATGAAGAGTTGTGTTTGAGTTCGGATTTGTTGTTAAGTTGAATTTGGACTGTCTTTTCTACATTTATCTCAAGCCCCACCGCGTCAGCATTTTGCTTGTTGGTAGAAAGTTGTTTGCGAATGAAAGAGTGAAACAAAAGTTATTTTATGCAATATTTACTCAAATTACTTGGTGGGCCTAGTACAATTGCTAATTGGTCTAGTGAACACATTTATCTGCTGATATGATAATTGCAAAATTTCAGCCGATAAATCGGCCTATCACTACTATTTACTGTCTACAAACAAATATTATAAATTGTGTATAAATGTAAAAAGTTGCTGAAAATGCACCCCCTTTCAGTGTTATGATAGCATGCATTATGAGTAGGCTTATTCCAGACATGCCTACGGTTTTACGCTGGACTGTTACTAATTAATCCTCCATTCCCATTAAATCTATTCCTTAGGTAAGAGTTCAGAGTCTGTTGGTCAGGGTGATGGGGATTCTGTACTTGAAACTGAACCTCCGCAGACCGTAGATGAGAACAGCTGTAGCAGTCATTTCTCCATCTCTGACTGTCTGCGAACTCTGGAAGAACCCGACCTGGCAGACCGCTCCTCACAGTCTTCACTAAACAGCCAGGATGATGCAGGTGTGCTTACTCACACTCTCATTCACACTCATAAAATAAGGAAAGCTGCAAATGTTTTTGAACATTGTGCTGCAGCTCATTACAGTCTCAAAATGACTGATGTTGTTACTGCATTGTTTAGGTGAGGGTAAAGCTAATGGAGATGGCACAAAGACAGGATCTTCGCGCATGGTTACCCGACTCAGGAACCCTGACAGCAAGCTCAGCCAGCGCAAGGTCATGCAGGACAAAGATGGCAGCTCTCAGGATGGTAGTAAAGCACTTAGAGAGGTAACACTCAACATTTTTTAATTGAGATGAACATATACACTCGCCGAGCACTTTATAAGGAACATTATGGTCCTAATTAAGTGCCCAACATGGTCTTCTGCTGTTGTAGCCCATCCTCCTCAAGGTTCGACGTGTTGTGCATTCTGAGATGCTATTCTGCTCACATGCTATTGTACAGAGTGGTTATCTGAGTTACTGTAGCCTTTCTGTCAGCTCCAACCAGTCTTGCCATTCTCCGTTGACCTCCTCAACAAGGAGTTTCCATCCGCAGCAAAGCAATGAGACTGTTGTGTGTGAAAATCCCAGGAGATTACAGAAATACTCAAACCAGCCAGTCTAGCACCAACAATCATGCCATAGTCAAAATCACTCGGATCACATTTTCTCCCCATTACGATGGATGATGTGAACATTGACTGAAGTTCCTGACCTGTATCTACAGTGCATGATTTAATGCATTGCACTGCTGCCACATGATTGGCTGATTTGATAATCATATGAATAAGTAGGTGTACAGGTGTTCCTAATAAGCTCCTCAGTGAGTGTAGATCTAAGTGAATAAAGTAAGAAAAATCTTTCTTGCAGGTTGATGATGCTTTGAAAAAAGTGATTATATTATTGTTTGGGTCATAACTCGTACAACTTTGCTATCAATTGTACATGTTAGGGATGCACTGGCTAAAAGTAAATTTTATGTAATGGCTGATAATCGATATGATGGCAGGTATTCTAAATTAAAGGTTGACCGATAGTGGATTTTGTAGATACAATAACTAAAGTGGGGGAAAGGCCGATAACCGATTAATAGGCAGATGGTTTTTAAAATTATGCAGTTTATTGTTCAACCAAAATTCAGATTTGGTGCATAACGTGGGACAGTTTTAAGTATAAACAAGCCTGAAACATACCGGGGACTCTTATTTTGAAATTATGAAAATATCATCGTCAACTATCGCCATATATTTTTGCCGTAGATCCAAAAGACGATATATCGTCTACCTCTATTCTAAATCTGTATTGTTATACATACTGTATGCTACTAATATGTAGTGGACTGATGAATATTTTACAATGGCCGATATCTTAAATTATATTGGCCAGTATGGTAAGCAACATATCATGCATCCCTATTACATTACAAATAATGTACTCATACTAATTACACTTATGTACAATTGTGTATTTGACTTAAAACATGAGATTGTTTGTCTGTATTTGTCTTCTGTAGTTATTGTGCACTGACTGTTGATCGTGTGAATATTATTTCAGACTCCTCCGCTGTCATCTTTTGGTTCTTTCAAGAGAGATTCATCCAAGCAGAATGGCAGTGGCTTTTTCAAGCTGGGCAATGAGGGCAAATTCCGTGTCTACCACAACCAGTATAGCACTAACACCCTCGCTCTAAACAAGCATCAACACCGTGAGGACCACGACAAGCGCAGACATCTTTCCCACAAGTTGTGCATGACCCCTGCTGGTGATTTTAAGTGGAATGGTTCACTATACGGCTCTAAAGCTCTGACCGTGTCCACTCTAAGATTAACCATCATCCAGCTGGAGAACAATGTCCCTGCTCCATTTCTGCATCCAAATTGGGCGTCACACAGGTAAACATCTTGCATGTACCAGTAGGAATTGTTTTTGTGTCCATCCTGTTTGGACAAAAATGTTTCAGTCATTTAACCATGTTGTCCCGTGATCTTTTTCTTGCTGTAGGTCAAACTGGATAAAGGCTGTCCAAATGTGCAGCAAAGCGAGAGAGTTTGCTTTGGCTTTGGCCATTCTGGAGTGTGCAATAAAACCAGTGGTCATGCTCCCAATATGGAAGGATTCTCTGGGTCACACAAGGTCTGTTTTAAAAAATAAATACAAACTATTTCACCATCCTTAACCTGTTGATACATAATCGCTTGCACTTGGGAGTGACGTCACTGCACAATTTACTGTCTATAAATGTAATTAATGTTAACCAATTATACATCTTTTCAAAGTCTAAGGGTTCAACATTGATATACAATCTTTCATGATAGTAATGCTCCAGAAACAGCAATTTAGTTATTTATGCCAGGAGTACAAATGAAAACATGCAATATCAAAACGGGATTTCGTACCTTTATGAAAACGCGATGGCCAGATGAGTCCAGTTCGCCACTCTTGGGTCAATTGTCCATGACAAGCGTTCATTGAAAAACATCCAATAGCACTTTTTGTCCATAAAAGTGATAAATCTGAGAAATATTGATATATTCTCCATTGTTTACATGAGATCTCATCTGAAAGATTAATTGCGTTAATTTTTTTAACACGTTATTTTTTTGTCAAATTAATCGCACTGAATTAACGCGTTAAAAAATTAACGCAATTAATCGCATGCCCCAGGACCATAATAAGGAAGATTCCTGAGAAATGCAAGCTTGTAGTACCACCTGTTTACTCCAGAAGGCAGTAAGTGAAACTTCAGCTGTGTTAGCAATGTGCAGTTTATACAGTGAAGAAAAACACCCTTGAGCAGACAGAAGAACACAGACATGTTACGTTCTTGCGTTCAAAACACTTGATGGAGCGCAAATCCGAACTAAGTGATCTCAAGATGTGTTTAAAGATTGAGTATTAAACTATATTTAACTTGAAACTGTGACCTAAACATTTTATGTTTATGACGCAACGCACCCGAGACGCTACACAAGCATGTCTGACGAAGGTGTAGATTGACGGGTCTTAAAAACATATATATATATAATTTTTTATTTATTTTTTATTTATTTTTTTATTTAAAGATAACTATGTATAATTATATATTGATATAAATATGTATTATCATTATATATTGAATTATTGTTATATGAGGGGGCTTTCTCAGCAAATATTTGTATATGCGTTTAATTGCGATTAATTAATCGGGACACCATGTAATTAATTCTATTAAAAATTGTAATCGATTGACAGACCTAAAAACTGTATATGATATTATATATTAGAGTCTCATAAACAAAGTGAGCCTGTCTCAAGTCTATTTTTAAAAATGCGGTGTAGTTTTATTCAGAATAGCCAAGCAGTGCAGTCAGATTTTGTGTCGTCTTGAAAGGCGGAGCCTTAATTTTACTCCGTATACAGGCAGCAATTTTACAGCGACAAAAGCTTGCAGGAACCAAATTTGTGTTAGATCATCTTCAAATTTGAAACGTGACTTCTTTAGACTTGTGCACATTTTATTTCTGAGTTGTCTTGGCACTTCTATTATTGTTTTTTTTTAGATTATAAAAACATTTTCAGCACAAAATATTTCCATTACCATAAACTTCAGCTTCTCTAACTTTAAAAAAATAACAACATATATTCATTCTGAAACTTGGGAAATAAAGCCCAAAGAGTCTTCTTTCAAAAGATACTGCAACTGTGTCCATACTCCAAAGGGTCAGTAAATGCAACCATTTAAGCTCAGGTATGTCATTTTCATGGCAAAGCAAGAAACTTCATTCAGTTTGGAACCCTTCCAGTTGAGTTGATTACAACCTCTTATGGCTCCTACACACTACATGACTTTCAAAGATGTCGGATTGTGGTACCGTTCATATTACACAACTGTTTGTCTTGTCATTGAAGTCGTAGTGTTTTCAAATTACATGAGGAATTGGCGACAGGGGTGAACACATTACAAGACATTTCACTATTGACCAATCCCCGACAACTCTGCCTGGACTCCAAATTACGTTTAACAACAGAGTATGCACGAGAAGTGATACGAGATATGAAAACAAATGCATGATCATATGTTATGCATTTCAGAATATGAAGTGTATGTTTTAAATCACCTCAAGTTATCATATATTTTATTGGTTACAATATGAAAAAGTAGCTCCAACTTAAAAATCGACCTATTTGCTCACCTGATTGTCAATTGTCAATTTCTCTCCAAATCTTCTCTTTCTCCACCCTGTTGTGGGACAATTCAGAGGTTATTATATGTAATAAATCTGTTTCAATTAAGTGTCATATGCAGTTTATTGTTAGAGCAATGAAATGCTCATTTGCATGTATGCTTTTCCAACAAGACATCCTAATATTATACTCCACTTCATCGCATCTAAACAAATATCAACATTCGGTGTACTTCACCTAATGCCATTGCTGGAGGCTTTCCAAAAATGTACTGTGAGTCACCTTTATGTCCCAATTTTAGTGTTTATTCTGCTGCATCTTACTGCAGGCTTCATCGTATGACCTCTGTGGAGCGGGAAGAGAAAGAGAAGGTGAAAAAGAGGGAGAAAAAACTGGAGGATGAAGAGACAATGCAGCAAGCCACATGGGTGAAGTACACTTTCCCCATCAAACACCAGGTACTGCACAATATCTGCTTCATTGAACATTATAAGAGGCAACTAGGGCTGGGGCGGTATGGATTTTTTCTAACCGCGGTTGAAAAGCAATATATTACCGCGGTATAGCGGTAAACCGCATTAAATACATTACATTGGATCAGAGAAGTCTACCCCCCCCGACAGACTTTGGCGCACACATCAGAAGTCGCTTTTGAGCGACATCCAAGAAAAAAAACGAGCACAATTTTAAATAGTCAAATTTTCATCAAGCAGTAATTTGGCATGAACTAATCACTGTATAGATTTCCTTATTTAAGATTATTCTCAGATACATTCGCATTGAAGATGGGTCAGACATGATTTTGTCCACTTTATTAAGTTTTGTTTTGTAGAAAGCCTTTCTTTAACTTAAAATTTCGTTTTGTATAAATTGTATCTTAATTTTAATCACTGTTTCATTAACTAATTGCCTGGAATTAATAAATAAGAAGCAAATATAGCAGACATATAATCAGCAGCAGGACGTGGAAGCGCCGATGCGATCTCTTGCGCGTGAGCTCTCTCATAAATGAACCGAAACTCGCGGCTAGGCCTACTGCCTCACAGACATGAGAAATAAATAGAAATCTTAAAATGCATTTTAAACAAAATTCAAAACAAAATGATAAAATTTTAGGCTACAGTAGCCTAGTAGTCAGGTTTGCCGATGTGCGTTACTATTTATTTATTTATTTTTATCCCTGTGCGCCAATCGAAACGGACTTCACTGCTGATATTCTGGGGATACAACATAGCCAATAGGCTATAGCCTACTAGGGACTTTAGCCTTTAAAATATCTTTGCTGCATTGGATCAGTCTCCTTTCTAGAACAGCCAAGAGCTTTCTAGCCTCGCGGCAGCAGCCTTGCATCGCTCAGACCTTAAAACAGTCAGCGCCGTGGATGCGGTTTTGAAAATGTATCAAAAAACGTTGGTGCGGACAGATGAGTTTTGTGATGCGGTTCGTGATTAAATAATAATAGCCCATCCGCGCATCTCTAATACAAATGGAATGTTATTATGTGTCATGGAACATTGCGCTCCCCAACTCGCGAAAGGTCGGATTTGCTCCATATTTTGATAAGTTTTGTTTAGAAAACCTTGAATCCATGTAGGCTAATATCATTAGACATAATCCATATCATTAGAATCAATGAATCCATGTCATTAGACACAACGAATCCATGTCATTAGACACAACGTGCACACATGTGCAGGCCAATGTTTTTGTTTTTTTGCGGTGACGACGGTGACAAGCTCAGACCCGCGGTTGGAGTCACGTGACCGCGGTATTGCGGTAATGCGGTAACCGTCCCAGCCCTAGAGGCAACTGCAACATTTCAGCTGTAGGCATCCAGTAACTTTGTTTAAATGTCCTTTTTAAAGGTGTGGAAACAGAAGGGAGAGGAGTACAGGGTAACTGGGTATGGAGGCTGGAGCTGGGTAAGTAAGACCCATGTCCATCACTTCGTCCCAAAGCTACCAGGAAACACCAATGTCAACTACCGGAAAGCACTAGAGGGTATGTTTGCTTGTAGAGAACGCTACAATAATCCCACTCTCTGTAATAGAGATAATATTTTTGCAGAATCTGTCTGATATAATGTATTTTTTAGCAGCTAAAACTGGAATGGATAATCGGGCAGCTCTTTTAGAAGCACCTAAAACTTTGGTAAAAACAGATGAAGTCTCTACTCAAAATGTGGCTAAAACGGATAACGTCCCGATCACATCATTGGATGCTTCTGAAGAAAAGCTATCTGTGGAGAAAGCTCATGTGCTAAAAGATGAAAAAGGGAAGGAAAAGTTTAAAGAAACAGATGTTGAAATGGTTGAAGAAAAGGAGGTTGAGAAAGTGGAGGAAATAGAGGATGAAAAAGTTAAAGAAAAGAGTGATGAACAAAATGAATCTGTGGAAAAAATGGACACTAGTGCTCCAAACTCTGACGATGTAAATGATGATAAAGGTATTTAAATGTTTTGTTAAATAAAAAATATCTTTGTTCTGAAAAATCTTTTGTACCAAAGAAAATGACTCAAGAATGTCTTAATACCTGTTGTCTTTTTTTGTAAATACCCTGCTTGTAAAAAAAAAAAAAATGCTTAAACCAGCTGACCGATCAGCTAAACACCAGCTTGTCCAGGCTGGGAGACCTGTTAGACCAGCTAAAGACCAGCTTGGCCATGCTAGGAGAACTGCTAAACCTGTTTAAACCAGCTAACACCAGTAAATCACTATAGGCTGGTTTAAGCGTTTTTGAGATTTTTCAGCATGGTACTGAAAGGGAAAGTTCACCCAAAAAATGAAAATTCTCTAATTCACTGACCCTCAGATCATCCCATATGTGTATGCTTTTCTTTCTTCTGCAGAACAATGAAGATTTTAGAAGAATATCTCAGCTCTGTTGGTCTATACAATGCAAAACTTTGAAGGTCCAAATATCACAAAGGCAGCATAAACGTAATTCACACCACTCCAGTGGTTTAACCAGTGTATTCTGAAGCGATCTGATTGGTTTTGGTTGAGAACAGACCAAATTTTAATACATTTTTCACTATAATGGTGTGGCTGTGGCTCAGGTGGTAGAGCAGGTTGTCCACTAATCGCAGGGTTTGTGGTTCGATTCCGGGCCCACACGACTCCACATGCCAAAGTGTCCTTGGTCCCCAAGTTGCTCCCATTGGCAGGCTGCCATGTCGATTCTCTACCATCATTGGTGTGTGAATGAGACGCAGTGTAAAAGCACTTTGAATACCGTTATGTGAAAGAAGGCGCTATATAAGTGCAGACCATTTACCATTATAAATCTTGACAGCAGTCTCCTTGGCGATCGTGATTTCAAAATTGGTTACACTTCTAGACATACTGTGCACATACGTCAAGTACTAGGAAGTTTAATCATGCATGAAATCATGATCGCTCCTAGAGACTGCAATGGCAAGATTTACAGTGAAAAAGGAGTAATGTTTTGGTTTGTTCTCACCCAAAACCGATTGGATCGCTTCAGATTACATTGATTTAAACCACTGGAGTGGTAGGGATTACTTTAATGCTGCCCTTATGTGATATGTGTACTTTCAGAGTTCTGGCCACCATTCACCTGCATTGTATGGACCTATAGGTCTGAGATATTCTTCTAAAAATCTTAATTTTTGTTCTGCAGAAGAAAGAAATTCATACACATCTGGGATGGTGTGAGGGTGAGTAAATGATGAATTAATTTTCATTTTTTGGCAAACTGTTCCTTTAAAAAACAAAAAAGCATTTAAACATTTTAGGTTATAGTTTCCAATGTGTTTCTGTTTTTCATGTTTGCAGATAACATTACAAACAATTCACCTTCATCAAACGACTCCCCTTTCAAAGGAGAGTCTTTTGATGGCGAGGTAACAAAGGATAGTGCTCAGAGTCAAACTCAACTGTCCTTCTGCTATGATGTTGTGAACGTCAGTGAGGGCTTCCTGCAACGCATTGCATACAAGAAGGTGGTCAAGGCTTCAAAACTTGATTGCCTTCTGGAGAGGCGAGTTAAACAGTTTGCCATTGAAGAGAAGCAAAGATTGGAGAAACTCAAGCAGACTACAGTTTCTCAACCCTCAACTCAAAAGTTCAAAGAAATCAAGGAGACAACCATTGCTGCTGAAGACCAAAAGGTTAAGACTGAAGGAAGTATCTCTGAAACTCCTAAAAATACCCAGGCTGATGGGGTTGTAGACCCAGCAGTACATCAAAAAGACCATGTGGTCAAAAAGCTGGATTTTAACCAAGAGGAAGAGCAAGCGAGTACAAATACTTCAGGACAGAAAAATAACCTGGATGTCAGGTTAAATGATTTCTTTGACTCGGCTCCTAAAGAACATCAACAAAAATCGCCAGAACCAGAATCCAAAGCACCCAGTCGAGTTGCGATGTCTGAGCTCAATGGAAACTCTCAAAATCTGGATTCAAGCGATCAACAAAATGCCATACCTGATAAAACCATCTCAGAAGGACTTACTCCCGACGATGCTGAGAAAAAGACTGTTGTTGAAAACAACGAGAATAATCTTGATGTACAAAAAGCTGTGTGTGTGCAACTAAATGGGAAAGATGGTCCTGTGGATTCGCCATGTAAGAATTTGACTGAAGTTAAAACAAAGGAGCTAACCAATAGCCTTGGGGAGGAAATCAAAGCAATACCGCCAAAGGAACCAGTGAAGTCACTATTGAATGGTGATTCCACTCAAGAGTGTCTAAAAGAATGGACTAATAGCTCGATTCCTGAAGTGAAATCTGAAGGAGAGAAGGGAGTTACCAAGTCTGACCCTGATTATATACCACCTCCGAAAGTGGCTAAGTTGGAAAACAACACAGAAGGAACTGTAGACTCCTCGGTTAGCTCCTCTGTACCTGAACCTTCTTCAGTAGCTTCCAAGCCAAACATTAGATCCGAGGTGCCTAATAATAGCTCAAAGGTGGACCTGATGCAAGTCGAGGAGTCAAAGCCTCTTGTACCTTCTCCCGTCCCATCAGCGGAAGAGTCCAGCCTAAGCAGTGACCTCACCGAAAACAGTAGCAACGTTGGCGAGATAACAACTGTAATTACTCAAGTCAGCACAACTACAACAACGGTATCCACTATGGCCCGCACGGTGTTGACATCAAGCCTTGCTTCCGATAATGGAATACGTACAACCATGCCTGATTCTAAGGTTGAGTCAACCAGCTCTGTTTCAACACTCTTTACTAAAACTACTACTTCTGTTACAAAGGTCACAAACTCATCCCAGGATGCCATGTTAACAAAAGAGTCCAATACCATTGTGACGGAAACCCTGACTGACACCAAGTCTGGTCCTAGTGGTTCCTCTGTGACCTCCATGACATTGAGCCAAGAATATTCCACCAAGGACAGAGTACAACTATTAAAGTTCTCTCGCACTAAGAAAACGCGTTCCGGGACAGCCTTGCCCTCGTACCGCAAGTTTGTAACCAAGAGTAGCAAGAAGAGCATCTTTGTGCTTCCCAACGACGAGCTAAAGAAGCTTGCAAGGCGCGGTGGCATTCGTGAAGTTCCTATCTTTAACTATAATGCCAAGCCAGCCTTGGATATCTGGCCCTACCCATCTCCACGACCAACATTTGGGATCACATGGAGGTCTGTATCTATTCATTTATTCCTGATCTTGTTCGTCCTTGTTGGATGTTTTCGTCTCCATCTTTCTGAACACATGAACTTGTCGTATTATTAGTGGTGCTTGCTGAGTCGTCACTGTTATTAGTACTCCTACTTTGGGTTAGGGTTTGTTCCCACACCGTTAAGGCTAGGGATGTCCCAATACCAATAATGGTATCATGTCCGATACCGCGCTCATGTACTGGTAAAAATGCTCCAATACAAAAAAACGAAACCTTTCGATGTACAAATGTCATTGCGTAAACATTCAGCCCAGAAATTAAAATCACATTATGTCCTATGTGAGATGTAACTGTAAAAGCTACGATTTAAGGAGATAAATATATAGTTTGCATGCAATTCAAATGCGAGGGATTGTGAAGGTGTGGAGACAGTGTTGTGCTGATGCCGCTGCTCATACATTTTCAGGATCCTCCAGTGTTTCTCTTAGGATTTGTTTCAGAAGCAGTGCTGTTGTGCGCACGTCAGTGAGTCTGTAATGCCGGACCCGTATTAATGCACGTCGGTGGAGCAATAGCATAAAATGACAATTATTATAGATAGGTTATTCATGTTCTCCTTGTCATGTGTGAGTTTATTTACTGGAGGGGAGTAAATAAAATGTATTAAAACAAATGAAAATGTATAACAATCTTACTGGGGGCTACTTTCTCAATTTTGACATCTAGTTTTATTCAGATGGAATGATCTTTAAAGTATATAGTCTAATTATGGTCCTTCTCTTCAGTCACTTGTTTCTCAGAAAGATGTGATGCAACATGTGCTGAATTACATTTATGTTGTTCGTTTTAGCAGATACTTTTAACAAATACGTTAAAGGGCTGTTCACCCAAAAAAATGAAATGTCTGTCATTGCTCAACCTCAATCTCTTGTATAAAGAATGTTCCAGTCAGCATTCACTGGCACTGCATATTTATTTATTTTCTATAAAATTAAAGTGAATGGTAACTGAAACATACACTTGTCTTCCTAACATCTCCTTTTGTGCTCTATGGAAGAATGAAAGTCAAAGGTTTTAGCAGGAAGTCAATACTCACCAGTTGCATTAAATGGCCTTTTAATGTTGACTAAATGCAATGAAAATGTTAACAGATGAAATCCTGAGAGAGAACTTTCTTATAAAATATAATTATACATATCATATATAGTCCATATATACATTATAGATCATATATTTTCATATTATGTATATTATTAATATTATAGTATTTAAATTACTGTATTATTTATGCATATTTGTATATGCATAATCTGTAATATGTGGGGGTGATATGAAAGGTGGAAAAACTAGATAATCTATCTTGAATATTTATATTGACCAATACTGACTGATTCACAGGGCAGAGAAAATACCTGTACAGGTCAGATGGGGCCTTAATAAGATGGAGATGACAGAGTGTGTCTCTCTTCTCCCTGCTGTAGGTTCTCTTCACCCAGAGTAGTTCTGGTAGCATTTTACACGATGCGTTTTTGCTGTTTCTGCCTTTTCAGGTCAAAGGTCCTGTAATATGTGGGGGTGATATGAAAGGTGGAAAAACTAGATAACTCTGATGTTGCACGCTTATATGTTAACAGCTTTGCTTTGGTGATTATAAACAGGAGTGCATCGCTTACTTATCAAGATGTAGTACAATGGCATTCGCATGTTGAATCAAGTTCAGTAAATATGCGACAGACCTTACTTGAGACTTTCTCTCTGTGGACGCTTACACTAAACTCAACAAGCGTTTAGTGATCTGCACAAGAGAGGTTAAGATGGATGCGGTAGAGCTGATTTATTTGTGCACATTCTGGAATTACAGTTTGAAACAAAGACAAGACTATTGATTTAAATTGTTCATCTGTATGGATTGGTTTACCGATTCTCAGTTAAACGGTGACATCACGGAGTAATTGGATGTATTTTTGTGTGTTTCATTTCATATCACCATTCAACAGCGTGCTTTGTGCGTGGTGTAGAAAGCATGCAACTGACTGGGCCTAGCAAGTGTTTTGTTGCATAAATAATATTAATGATGACCATGTGAAATTTCAACAGTGGCACTCCTTCAGTTGCGCCGATGCTGAATCCATATGTGGGTAACACTGTCTTCAAAGGCTCATACAGGGAAAACATTGTCATGAGCATTGCACACTCCGTTTGTAGCAGATGACCTTAAGCAGAGTACAACTTCACGTTGTAGTGTGAGGCACATACAGAGTACATACTTATTTAATTAATAGCAGCCTTTTGCAGTTTAATAATCACTTTTAGTCCTGTAGCGACCAGATTTTCCAGAGTGTGAATCTTCCGTCATAACGTCAGATCTCCTTGGGTAAAACAACACTGAAGCACTTCAAAATAAAAGCTACATTTGAAGGACAAAATTATGACAAATATATCACTACTGTAAAGTTATGTAATATTCACTATTTTACTACTTCTATTGCTGCTAATAATAATAATAATAATAATAATTATTATTATTATTATAAATCAGTAGTAATTGTATTATACTTAATAGGGCTGCCCCAACCAAAGATTTTCCTGGTCGACTAGGTGTTAATTTAAGCCCTTAGTCGACTAGTCTCATGTTTATAATATTAATTTAATTACTTGAATATATATTTATTTATTTATAATTTTTTTTCTGCAACCAACTGACCAATCAAAGCTTGGTCGACAAAGGCTCTTCTCATCGACTAACATTTGGTCGACTATCAGATACTAACATCTGTGATGCTCTGTTATGCAGCACTTTATTTGACAAAATATAACTCCAGCGTTGTATTTTGGATTGTGCTGTGAGGGTCTGTATATAAGCACTTAATTTGCTAAATAATACACTGTTGAAAATGATTCTATCTTTTATTTGATTACATTTTTAATGAATTGGCAACTTTTTTTTTTGTTAAAATATTTATTTTTTTTATTAATGAGAGAATGCAACCAAAATAAATGTTCCAAACCATGTCTTTACCCAAATACACTTTGATAAAGCTATAATAATATATTATATTATATATATTTTAGAGCTTTTGGGACGGATTTCACGGGAAATTGCATACATGCGTCATTCACCCGTACGTGTTGACTTTATATCCTAATAAGATTCCGGCTACTGTAGCGTGTGTGTGTGGGAGTAGTTGAAGCTGAAAGTTTGTTGCCCCAACGAATGAGAAACTGACCATGGATCATTCAAAACAGCAAACCTCCGGGGAGTCACCGGTTGTAAAAACAAAGAAACCCAGAGCAGAGTCTACAAAAAGGGAAAGCGAGTGCGTAATAAAACCAGAATCAACATCGGCTTGGCTTTTCAGAGGTGGCGACAACTCTGAGATCTGAAAGGATTTAAAAGCAACCCAGCTTTTAATCTTACTCAACATGTAAGATATTTTATTGATATGGTTTATGTATAGTTGTGTAATCACAAAAGTGAAATACAATAATTATACTGTAATTGGTGCAGAACTTTTCACTTGCTAGTTTATAACGGCAATCATTTATATAAATAAATCCTTTAGTCCTTGGCTTGCCAAGCACATGTGAGTCTTGAAATGATGTTGACCACTGGTTGGTAACAATTACAATCTATAAATTAGATTTATAGATTGTATCGGCTATCTGACTTATTCTCAAAAGTAAATGGTATCAGGACATCCCTAGTACAGGCCAAAGTCTACTTCAGTTTGCTTGTATGTCTTGCACACAGTGCAGGTGATGCACATTGCATCATCAGCGCTTTACGTGCGGACTGTCTCAAGTGCAGTCTGTTTTTTGTTTTTTTTTGTTTTGTTTTTTGGACACCTAGAACACCCTAGCAGCCGAAGCAAGTTGCTAAAAACCTCACAGAACACCTAAGCTATGCTTAGGCGGCCACTTGCGATACTTTAGTATCATGCTTGCATTGCATTATAATATAATTTTTGTTCTGCAGAAGAAATAAAGTCATACACATCTGGGATGGCATGAGGTTGAGTAATTGATGAGAGAATTTTCATTTTTGGGTGAACTATCTCTATAAGGGTTGGTGTAGCTCATCACTTTATTTCCTTGTTCTTGGTCACAATTCGTGTTCAGGTCATTTCTCGAGGTTACGGTTTTGTCAGGAGGAGAGAGAGGAATATTGATGCAAGCTCCCTTTTTCTGAATCTTTTAAGAACAGGACTAGTCAGAGCAAAGCTGTCACAAACAGACCATATAGGCTAATAAGATTTGTGTGAAAAACTGTGATGCTAATTCTTTTAATCCATCTACATGATGGACAGCAAATTCTAATGAGATGGAGGTTGTCTTGGCAGATACCGACTCCAGACTGTGAGGTCTTTGGCTGGAGTAAGCCTGATGTTACGGCTGCTCTGGGCCTGCCTCAGATGGGACGACATGTCTGTGAAGCCTTCACCCGCTGTCGGGACAACACGAACAGGTTAGGACTCATTAGCTGTACCCTCACTTTAATGTTCACGCAGAACCTTTGAAGTCTTCGTTGCAGGCTCAGTAACTTTTTCTCTGGTACTTCCTAGAAACATCTGACACTGATATCACCACCACTGAGATCATCAAGCGACGAGATGTTGGGCCTTATGGGATTCGTTCAGAGTATTGCATCAGGAAGATAATCTGCCCCCTCGGTGTGCCTGATACTCCCAAAGGTAATGGTGGCTCAAGAGTCCTTATGGCTAAAAATAAACCCCTGATCTTCTGCTTGGCATACGTTCTCTATCATGCTAAGCTCAATAATGTCAGTATTTGGCTTGTCCATCATTTCTTTGAACAGAGACTCCCACACCTCAAAGAAAAGGCTTAAGATCTAGTGCTCTGAGACCAAAGAAACCTGAACCAGCGAAACAGACAGGGCCTGTTGTGATCGAAACCTGGGTGGCTGAGGAAGATCTGGAACTATGGGAGATTCGAGCCTTTACTGAAAGGTGGGAAATGCTTCTTTGCCGTCTTTTTCATGTTGTATGCGACCAATGCAACTGTGACACAAATCCAAAATGTTCTGGATGTTTGTGTCGCCAAAGTGGGAGGAATCAGGAAACAATTGAGGTCCACAATTTGACATTTAATAAGGCAAATTGGCTGGGGGAAAAACACAACCAAAAACGAAAATCTCAGCAGGTCACAAAAAAAGACCTTTGTGGAATTTGGAAAGGCTTGCAGTATTTCTGCAGTGAGAGACCTGTAAAGAGGGATGTTAATGAGAAATTCCCAATTCGGGGAATTGCCGCCATTTGGTAGACACATAGATTGGTATCATCTACCACCAGGTCCTTCCAAATGTCACACAACTTGTTTTATTGAACTCAAATTATTAACAACAATCTTCATGCATTCTACAAACACCAATGTTAAGTTGATTCTTCCAGTGTCCCTGCAAGTCATCGGAATATCATCAAGCTTGCTTGACTAAATGTGTTACCAATTAAAGTCATGTCACCGCTTCCCAATTGGTCAAACCATTTCGGCTTAATTAACCATATGAAGAACTCAAGCCAACATTGCCCAGATTTTTAAACCGCTCAGCTGCGTTTGCAATACCTTTGACACAATGCGAGACATGACCGTACAGGTATCAATGATTGACATGATTTTTCCTTATGGGGGCGGGGGGATAACTGTCAGCAACGTGCATGACAGGCTAAAATTGTACTGTGCACGCCCTCTTTAAAGAGCGCAAAGTATATTTCTTTATTCATTCATTTATTATTATTTGAATCTAAGTTTGTTTACTAAGTTTCAGTTTAGTACACTTACATCAAGATTGTAATACGCTGTGCTGTTTTAGGAAGTGATGCCTTGTTTCACTAACTTTTCAGTTTACCTTTTCTCAAAAGGTCATACTGTTGTATGTTTTTGTTTACTTTTTCTTTTAAATTCTTCCGACTTGCTTGTTTTCACAGGGTTGAGAGGGAGAAGGCACAGGTGGCTGACCCGACTAAGGTTAGTGTGCAGAAGAAAGCAGAGGAGGTCAAGGCCCAATTGGAAGCTCAGCTTAAGCAGCAGAGATTGGCAGCCCAGCAGGTGGGAATGTAGACATGTGCCCACCTGGGGCGCCCCTCTTTACTAACCAGGGGCACAATATTGAATGAAATGGATATTCTTCCCAATGGGCCTGTTGGATTGGTTGTGTCTTGAACCTGATAGCTTTTAACACTTTTGTTTTAACTAACTACTAATTGTAGTTACACAAAAACCAGAAGGTGTGTTTAAGAGTAAAATTGACATGCTTAAAATAATCGCAGTTATTTATAATCACCATGGCTGATTTGTCACATCCATTTCTCCTAATACCCCTGGCAATTTAATTGAGTTTTCTGTTGACTGTGCTTTTTCATTCCGTTTCAGTTTGACAAAAGCCAATAATAACAATCAAGGACAACACAATATAATTAAAAACGTATTTCCATTGTTATCCTTTGTATTGAAACAACATTGAGTGCTTTTCCACCATCAGGCCAACGGTTCTGAGCATAGTACGGAACGGTTACATTAGCATTTCCACTTGAGCACATTTACATTTACATTTATGCATTTGGCAGATGCTTTTATCCAAAGCGACTTACAGTGCACTTATTACAGGGACAATCCCCCCGGAGCAACCTGGAGTTAAGTGCCTTGCTCAAGGACACAATGGTGGTGGCTGTGGGGATTGAACCAGCAACCTTCTGATTACTAGTTATGTGCTTTAGCCCACTACGCCACCACCACTCAGGCAAGGCACGGTTGTAAACTGTTCTCAACTGTTCTGAACCTTGCTGGTTGAATGGCTTTAGTACGAGGTGACTCGTTTAGTGTATCTTTATGATAGTTTAACTAGTATTGTAGCCTACATTTATTTTTCTACTTGCCTTTTTTGTCAGGGATGTAGAAAACTCTGAATGCTCATTTAAACTCTGAATGCATCAATATAATCCCATATGCTTTTTTCACATAATGCTTATATAATATTTTGTCTATAAATATCCTTTTTAGCTAGTCTGGGAACTTTTACCTTTCTGCATGCTCATATCCATTGGCATACACAAGCCATCAGCAAATAATGGTAAACCTTTTGCCTTTTTCTCTTTTCTATCCCTTTTGCAACTTGGTCCGTGTCTTTACTGTTTGTTAGCAGAGTAAAACCAGGGAAAAAGCAGTCCTAAACACTGGAATATACGATCATCCTCCATAGCGCACCGCACCCGCTCCAATGTTTACCTCTCCCACCATCGGCAAATTACATATCTGTTACGTGCATTCTCCTGATTTCACTGCCCCACAGTGGAAAAACAAAGTGTAACCTAGCCATCTGGCCTGGATCAACACAGAACAGTATGGTTTTGCGATTAGAACTGTTTGGCCCGATTGTAGAAAATATGGCTAATGTTGTCAACTGGTACACTGATATTGACAGCATCTGGCAATATATGTATTGTAAAATATATATAATGTAAAAATGCCTTTATAATACACAAAGTAAATGGTTTAAATGTAAGTAAAGGGACAGTTCACCCAAAAATGTAAATGATCTCGTCATTTACTCACCCCCATGTCATCCCAGATGTGTATGACTTTCTTCTGCTGAACACAAACAAAGAGTAGAAGTAAATCTCAGCTCTGTTGGTGCATGCAATGCAAGTGAATGGTGATCAGACCTTTTGTAACTCCAAAAATTAATACGAATCCAGTGGTAAATCCATATCTTCTGAAGCAATATGAAAGGTGTGCGTGAGAAACAAGAAGTCGTCTTTTTTTTTTTTTTTTATTCGAAATCACTTTTTAGATGTGAAGCTGAAAGTGGATATTTAGAATAAAAAAGGACTTACATTTTTATTTGTTTCTCACCCACACCTATCATATAGTTTCTGGAGACATGGATTAAACCACTGGAGTCATATTGATTACTTTTATGTTTCCTGTATGTGGGTTTTGGAGCAACAAAGGTCAGATCACCATTTACTTGCATTGTACGGACCTACAGAGCTGAGATATTCTTCTAAAACGAGTTCAGCAGAAGAAAAAGTCACATACACATCTGGCATTTATTTTAACTCTCCGTTAAGACCAACCATATTGAAAATGCATCATAATGTCTACTTGAAACTTATAATGTTTATTATATTTATATGTAATTTGAAAATGGTGGTAATGTAATATTATACTATATTTATTATATTGTAGAAACGGTTGGAGCAGCAGAAACCTGCAGGTACCAGCAGCACATGCACCCTAACCAGCACACCTTTGACCCCTGGAACCACCACTCAGAAGGTGGTAGTGGGGTCTGTTGGCGGTCAGGTAACTACAGTGCCAAAAGTGGTGATGACCACTACCAAGCTGGGCGCTCCGGTGACATTCCAGCAAAACCAAAACTTCCAGCAGTCTTTTGCTTCCTGGGTCAAGCAGGGCCAAGGTAATTCAGGTCAGTCTTTCCAATGGTTAAATGGAGGCATGGTCAAAGATTTAGTTTGACCATTTTTATTTCAGGTGTTGTTGTGTGGTTTCTTGCACTTTGGTGTATTTGGTTGGACAGAAGCTTAATTACCAGTTTGTTGCAGTGTCTTTTTTCGCTTTCTAATTTGTGGTGTTTTGTGGCCTGTTTTCTATGCACGATATAAATGTATAGTCTAAATGGCGTAAGTGGATGCAAGCAGTGCAATGATTATGGAATGCATTGAAATAAGAAAAGTCAGTGGTGCCTAGCTTATATTCTGAAAAAGATAAACTGCGAAAAGTCTACAGTTTTATTTTGCTGGTGCAGGACATCAGAAACGGAGGAATGTCAGTATGCTGTTTATTGCCATTTATAAATGAATCTTTCCAAACCTACTTCTTTCTTTTTTAGGCCTGAAACATTCCCTACATGAACGCAAATGCTTGTAGCTAATACTTGTCGACATGTTTATTGCTAGCTACCTGAATAATAACACAAAACAATTCTGATAAAGTCATTTGACTAATGCTATCATCCCCTTGAGTACTGGGGTTTGTTACCACCCAAGTAACACAAGAATCCATTCAAACACCTCTGGGATGGCATATGGGTGAGTAAATGATCATAGGGATAGTTCACCCAAAAATTACAAAGGAGTTTGGTCATTTGAGCTCATCTTCGGAAGTTTACCCAGCAGGAAATATCCCCGAAAGGGAGGTGATTTTGTATGCACAATTTGAGTCCTACAACATCTTTCAATGCTTTCAAATTTCTTTACATAGTCACATGGTCCATAGTCAGCATGAATATTTCTGGGCACCACTGCTGAATTCCCTGGTTGACATGTAAAGTATGTGTTAGGGTGGTGACTAGACCTGTGTCTTGCAGTCTCCACCAGTTCTGTTGTGACTGTGGCGGCGAGTAGCGCCACCACGTCCGGACAAACGTTCCACATCGCAGCTGCTGCAGGGTCGATGGCCGGCAGTGTCATCGCCGCTAAACTGCCCGTTCCAGCCAACAGCAAGATAGTCACAGTGAACGTGCCAACCACGCAAGGAGGTATGGCAGGCCTCCGGCATCACTGGCATGTGGCTTTTATACGTTAGCCCTTCCTGCACGCATAGAGGCACAGTATCAGAGTTTAAGCGATATGACTGAAATGTTTGTTTTAGATTATTTCTGATTTCTGATAAGTATTTGTGGTTTTTGGTTAGCCTACTTTGTGTCTAAAATGAGGAACAACATACCTTGGGTATGTGTTAGTTAAGGGCTGAGAAACTAAAATTGAATTTTTCACTTAAATATTCCCAAAATTCAAAATATATTCAGATTTTAAAGACATTATTTCAGGTAGAGGGAAAATCTTCAAGACATCTGATTTTTAAATCGACTTTGTCTCCTAGGTCCACAAGAGGGCAGAACGAATCAATATAAACCAATCAGCATCGTGTTGCAAAGAACAAATCTGGCTTTTAACAAAGTGTGTGACATTATAGTCTAAAGATTTGTCTAAAAATAAGTAAAACTAGAAAAGAAACGCTTCAATTGATGGTTTTACGTTAACTTAGTGTTTGCATGAAGCCTATACAAGTGCCATACTTCTACCACTACTACTTAAAAATAGTTGAAAGTACGTGTCTTATGCTTATGCAGCAAGACCCTCATCAAGACCATATGGTCAAGACACAACCAACAAAGATTTCCACCTAAGGGGCCATTCACTCCGAACGCATCCAGCTTTGTCTTTGCAAGCATGCATTAGGCGGACGTCTTTGACTGTTGCGCTGTTTTGTTTTTGTTGTTTTTTCAGTGTCTCATTCTGGAGCGATGCATTTTCACAAAACATCTGTAGACGCGGTGTCAAATTAAAAGGAAATTCTGCTTTTAAAACATGTCTCAAGATATCCGCATTCTGTTTTATTTGTGGCACAGTGCCTGTTTTACCCCAAAATTGTTTGAATGTTAATTTTAGCATTCGAATGTTATCGTCATCCGTAGCAGCCAATGAGAATTGTACCTTTTTCAAATAACAGAAACGGTTTTTATAACAGAAAATTAAGCTGTAATGTCTTTGTCATCTTTGTGCTAAATGATAAAAATGTGATTGTGCTTTAAGTAAATAAATAAAATAATAAATTCTATGAAAGTCTGAAGCTTGGTAGAAGCAACCCAAATATGTTAAGCTATTCGCCCTTTAGTGCCTTCATTCAGTACACATGATTCAGTTGCAGTGTGTTAGTAATTTAAGATCTATTGTTCAGTTGCTTTTTTTTTTGTTATTTACTTCTATCTGTCAATCTAAGATGAATAGACATGATTTAAGGCAGTCTTTTATCTCTACAGGGTTGGTGCAGGTACAGCAGAAGGTGGTGGGCATCATTCCATCAAGCACAGCTGTCAGCGCACAGTCCTTCCCCTCATTCCAGCCCCGTACTGCCACCATTAACATCAGACCCAACACTACCACCTCCACACAGCAGGTATGGATGGACCTTAGATTTATTATCCAGCATTCTCACTAAAATAAGCACCTTTTGGGTTTTAAACATTACCAGTCATCACTGTCATCCCTCTTGTAGAGCTTAACCATTTTTTAGGTTCTTACGTGTATTTGTTCGAAATTACATTTTTAGTCATTTTCAATGTCCAGGTTGTTACTACTGGAACTCCTATCCGTCCAGGGATGGCAATGATACGTTCTCCACTGCAACAGACCACCACCCTTGGCAAGACTATCATTCGCGCTCCCCTGATGGTTCAACAAGGTAATCTTACATTTTTGGTGCCACCCTCCCAAAAGTATAATTTTTTATATGAATGTTCTCTTTCGGCCTGTCTGGGACTGTTGGCTCCCGTCCTGCTCACCCGTGTCTCACCTGCTTGAAATAAACTTTGCATCTCTCCTATTGCAATGTCTCCTATTTTAATGTAGATTTGTCATATTCTATTGTTACTCTGATTAATATTTAATTTCTTTACAGTGTCCTTGAGCTTATGAAATGCATTATACAAAATAAACTGATTATTATAATGATTAATAATCAAATAGATTTAATGACACAAATCATGGTTAGTATTATAAGTGATTCTTAGCTCTTTGGTATCATCTACGGGTGAAATCCTCAAACTTCAAATGCAGGAACTGAGTTTAGACTTTGCGCCTAGAATAGATGTGGTTCTCAAACGTTTTTGCGCAATGACCTATTTCTCAGGAAATTAGCTAATTGAGATTTGCACCACCTCGTTAACACACAATGTTGATGTTTTATCTCTGTTAGGATGTAAATGTGATTTCTGTCTTTGTATTGCACAGGTCAAGGGCAACAGGCAGTGCTAAGTAGTACCGGAGCACAGGTGGTAGGCACCCCCCCTCGCCTCTCCACACCAAACCAGCCCCAGACCCCACAGACACCCTCCGCTCCCCGACCGCAACAGGGTCAGGTCAAACTCACCCTGGCTCAGCTCACACAGCTTACCCAGGGGGCTCAGGTCTGTATCGGTTCTAAAGTCAGCATGAAGTCAAAATTGACCTATTTATTTACTTCATACATATTCCTGTTCTTATTGTGCACAATTCATCAGGGCATGTTTTAACTTTTTTAACTCTCTTGTTGTGTTTCACTCTGAAATTCATCAAATTATGAGTGTAAATGAGTTGCGAATACTGTTTCATGTTGACATTGATTTAGGATTCTACTGTATAGTTCTATGGAGTTTACTGAAATAAACTTGCCCTTTCACTCTTCAGGGTGGCAACCAGGGCTTGACTGTAGTGATCCAAGGGCAGGGTCAGACCACAGGTCAGCTGCAGGTCATCCCTCAGGGTGTGACAGTCATTCCGGGCCCCGGTCAACAGCTCATGCAAGCAGCCATGCCCAATGGTCAAGTTCAGCGGTTTTTGTTTACGCCCATGGCCCCTGCAGCTGTGTCTGTGCCCACTGCCCCTTCCACAACAACCTCAATGGGCACCCCAGCCACTGCTGTCCCAGCTGCTACCAGCAACCCTATTACCACCCCAGCAACACCCATACAACCAGGTGAAATGAAAGATGTGATTTCATGAAAACTACGAGGAGAGCGCGTGGGCATAAATTATCATTAAAACCATTCTTGTAGAAATGATGAGCATTTTTATTATTTCTGCATTTCTGTGTATAATGCTCTTCTGAATGTATAATTTGTAATATTTCCTTTCTCTCCTCTAGCAATTCAACCTGCTCCACAGCCCCAACCTCCAACTGCACATCCACCCACCTCATCTATTCCCCCATCACAACCACCTCAACTCGCACCCACTCCAGTCACAACCACCACCATTACCAAACCGACTCCCACTCCACAACCCCGCCCACCCGTACAGCTCCTGCCTCAACTGCAGGCCCCTCCTCAAACCTCCATCCTGCCCCACACACCTGCACCTGCCCCTGGCTCTCAGATAGCACAGGTGACCCCCACAGCCACTGCACCACAGGTCACCACCATCTCCGTCGCCCCACAAGTCACTCAGACCACCATAACCAAAGTCCAGCCGCAGATCCAGCTTCCCCCGCAGCTCCTCAGTGTTCCCGGGCTGCAACAGCAGGTCATCTCTCACATCCAGAGTCAGGTGAACAAAAATACTGCAATCGTGACTATTGCAAACAGTACACGGTATCACTCCTGCCCTCCTGCCATTTAAATCACAAATTAAACTTGTATTTCTGCACTATTCTTACCTCATTTGTCATTATACTTAACCATTATTTATTTATACATAACTATTTCCATGTCCAGTTAGATGATATTTGTATGCTCTCTACAACCTAATGTTATGCAGGTAGCGGCCCATATTCAGGCTCAGGTCCAGCAGGTAGGGTCCGCATCTGGGATTCCCCAGCAGATTAAACTGCAGCTTCCCATTCAGATTCAGCAACAGGGTGGAGGTCAGGTCCAAACCCACCAGATTCAGAACTTGGTAACGATCCAGACAGCCAGTGTACAGGAACAGCTCCAGCGCATACAACAGCTCTGTGAACAACAACAGCAAAAGAAGAAACAGCTGGAGGCAAAGAGAGAGCAAACCCAGCAGAACCCCAGTCAGAGTGACCTGCTGCAGAAACAGGTGTGAACTCTGATATGACTCAAGTTAGTCCAGAGTTGCGCTTAGGTCAGTTAGGATCACTACTTTATTTTAAAAATGTGAAATGTCAGGAGGATACTAGAGAGAATGATTTACATTTTCATCACATTCTCAGTGGGTCAGAAGTTTACATACACTTTGTTAGTATTTGGTAGCATTGCCTTTAAATTGTTTAACTTGTGTCAAACATTTTGGGAATGCTTCCACAAGCTCCACACAAAAGTTGCTGGAATTTTGGGTCATTCCTCCAGACCGAACTGGTGTAACTGAGTCAGGTTTGTAGGCCTTCTTGCTCGCACACACATTTTCAGTTCTGGACGCTCCAATACCTTGACTTTGTTGTCCTAAAGCCATTTTGCCACAACTTTGGAGGTATGCTTGAGGTATGCTTGGGGTCATTCTCCATTTGGAAGATCCAATTTACACCAAGCTATGATTTCATGACTGATGTCTTGAGATGTTGCTTAAAAATATCCACTTAATTTTCCTTCCTCGTGATGCCATTTATTTTGTGAAGTGCACCAGTCTTTCCTGCCGCAAAGCACCCCCACAACATGATGCTGCCACCCCCAAGCTTCACAGCTGGGATGTTCTTCGGCTTGCAAGCCTCACCATTTTTCCACCAAACATAATGATGGTCATTATGGCCAAAAAGTTCGATTTTTGTTTCATCAGACCAGAGGAAATTTCTTTGTCCTCATGTGCACTTGCAAACTGTAGTCTGGCTTTTTAATGCCGGTTTTGGGGCAGTGGCATCTTCCTTGCTGAGCAGCCTTTCAGGTTATGTGGATATAAGACAACGTTTTAAAATCCAACGTTTTACTGTGGATATAGATACTTGTCTACCTGTGTCCTCCAACATCTTCACAACGTCCTTTGCTGTTGTTCCGGGATTGATTTGCACTTTTTGCACCAAACTACGTTCATCTTTAGAAGACAGAATGCGTCTGCTTCCTGAGCGGTATGATGCCTACGTGGTCCCATGGTGTTTATACTTTAGTACTATTGTTTGGACAGATGAATGTGGTACCTTCAAGCATTTGGAAATTGCTGAATGAAATGCAAATTCTGATAATTGACTCAACCTCATGCCATCCCAGATGTGTGTGACTTTCACCGGAACACACATGGAGGTTTTTAGAAGATTATTTCTGCTCTGTAGGTCCATACAATGCACGTGAATTGTGCCAAAAACTTTGAAGTTTCAAAAAGCACAAAGGCAGCAATAAAATAATCCATACAACTTCAGTGGTTTAATCCAAGACATCAGTAGTGATATGATAGCAATTTTGATGCTTTTTTTGCTAAATGAAAATTTAAAGACGACATGAAGTCAAAATTGACCCTATTTCTTAACAAATGTCCTCATCATCATAGTATGTTTTATAAAGAATACAGTTTCTTTTTAAAATTTTGTGTTGAAATGTATTAATTTTCTCCGCCTGTGCTGATGTAAACCAGGCAGCGTGGGCAGAGAAAATCAATTATTTAAAACTGATTGTTCTGTCTAGATATTATTAGTAATAATAAATGTGACTGTTTATTGAACAATGGTGGCTTTATCATGTTGATGTCACTGCCATTAAAAGCCAGAAGCAAAAAGTTGGGCATTAGTTGGTTGTTGGGTTAAGAGAATAGAAACATGTTAAATAACAGAATCTTTTTCCTCAGGTGGCTCAGAAGCAGAATGTGGCCATAGAGCAATTAAAACAGAAGAAGACCATGACTCCTGCTGAAAGAGAGGAGAACCAGAGGTAATCTGCCGCCTCTCTGTCTTGGTTGCACACATTGAATATTACCAGTGGAAATTCAGTTGGCACATGAATTGTAATTTAAATGGATTGCATTAGAAATATGACACATTTTGGTCTTGTGTAGAAATGCAGAGGAATTATATTTACTAGATTGTAGGTTCAAACCCCAGAACTCCATGAACTATCATATGTTGCAGGCCATCTATTTAAATCATGGTTGAAAGCATTAGCTATTAAATAGGTTAAATGGTAATTTGTCATGTATGTGCTCCCCATTGGAGATCTTTTATAAGAATGGAAAGGCTTTGATAACACTACTCAATAACACTGCACCCTCTTTTAACTCCTTGGTAGGATGATTGTTTGTAACCAGGTGATGAAGTTCATCCTGGATAAAATCGATAAGGATGAGAGGCAGGCGGCCAAAAAGAGGAAACGGGAGGAGTCGGTCGAGCAGAAGCGCAGTAAGCAGAACGCCAGCAAGCTTTCAGCGCTGCTCTTCAAACACAAGGAGCAGCTGAAGGTTGATATTCTGAAGAAGAGAGCTCTGCTTGATAAAGAGCTGCAGCTACAAGTGCAGGTACAAGTGAACATGCATACTGCAATTGGGGTGGGCTCTTACGACTTAGAATGCTTTAGCAACTGCATAGCAACATGCTAAAAACTAATCAACTGGTAGAGCATGGCACTAGCAATTTCAACATCGTGGGTTCAATATTTTTTTTTTTTTTTTCTCTCTGTGAATAAATCGATTTTTTACATTTTAGATTTTTTTTTTTCCTATTTTGAGTGCGTAGTCAACATTTTCTTCCCTTTTACTCTTGTGTACGCACCTGGACAATTGGATAATATTTTTTTTTAAACTTGGACTGGTGTTTGGCGCAGTTTTGCTTGCTATATTTTCGATTACCAGGAAACATACAAACTAGAGGTAGGCGATATATCGGTTTTGCCGATTAATCGGTGCCGATAGTTGCTTTTTAGAACTATCGGTAAAAATCAATTACGATATATATTTTTTTTAATAATTATTCTACTGTCTGTCATCATTGTCAATACTCATTCGTATTTTATCCCCAGTTCAAAGCTAAAAAAAAAAATCATTTTTGTTTACATAAGTCATGTATTCAAAATAGTTTTGTTTATCATTGGGATTTCATCAGTGATTTTATTCAGTTTGGATGTATTAGCCTATGTAGTATTGGGCATTAGTTGGGCACAATTCTATACTCTCTTTGAACAAAAACTTTGAACAAAGCCTGAATCATAAAAAGTTATGTTTGGATTTTTTATTATTGTTATTTGAAACAGTTCTTTTACTTGTAAAACTTAACAAAAAATGCTCATCATTAAAGAGTAAAATGATCCATATGGCAAAAAAATCAGCCCAGCAGAGGGCAACAGTGACACAAGAATAGAAATATTAATAATTCTGCCCAGCTGGGAAAAACACAGAATTATGTTAGATACATATGCTTGTACACACTGATTACTTAGTATTTTAATATTGTAGTATTTTCACTGATTACATGTTTCTAAACTATTCTTTTGAAGAAAAACTAAATGTGTATGGCTTATCCAGTAAAATCATGTTTGCCATAGTAAAAAATGTACTAGTGAAATCAGACATTACATAATGTGGCATTATCAGGGGGGCTTTCAAGTATCAGGACCTTTAGCATTATTATACATTATGTTCAGCATTATATACAGTTTAATATAGTTCAATCATTTGTAAACCCTGTGCAGATTCACTCTCACGCTGAAAAGACTCATCCCTGTGCTCACTGTATTACATGCCCTTACATGAGCAGGAGAAAACACTTTAAAAACCGGCACACCTTCACTGCTGAGACTCCAGTCTGATATCAACGAAAGCTGCACAAGTGATTGCATTGAAACAGAAATTGTGGCGTGATGTTGCAGGAGGTTAATCAAAATGACTGCGCTCCCTTTCTCCATTGCTATCAGTTTGAGTGACGTGTATGCGCACGCTCGCTTGCTCATTAAAGTTTAATGGGGACTCGCTTGTGGTAAGAACAAACCGGTTTGTGAAATACGCAGCTGATTTTGAACTCATAACATGTTTACATTATAAAACATAGAAAACAGCAGTAAAATGTAAGTGACTCGTGAAACAACTCTTGTGCATCAAACAGCACTAGCACTCTGTAAAGCACCTGATGCAGCATCACTCCACATTAAGCTGTATGATTATTATGATCTTCTTTGAAGTGTTTATAAAGTGGCCTCCTGCGCTGGACAGCATGGGTCCTATTTTTTCCACTTCAACTGGTCTCCGCTGTTTTTCAAACAAGCTATCATGCAACACATTTTTCACTTGACTGTGAAGTGACGTCACTGACGGGGCTTCTCTGTGCTTACTGCAAATATCCAACTAAACGATAATGAAATAATTGTCGATGGTTTCCATTATCGATTTTATCGGTTGGCTGTTGCGGCCCTAGTTCAATCCAGAAAGACGGCACCTTCGCTCCATTTTAAGACAAACTGCCTTCATTGAGCACAGATTGACGTTATACCAGGGAGCAGGATGCAAAAAGGAAATAGTCCGTTATTTCAGAGGAGCAAAAGAGTCCAAGCCAGAGACATTTTGTCATCAAAGGGATCTGATGGAGAAAACCAACTTAAAGAAGAAACGATAGAGTTAGTGAAATCTGGTAGATCAATGGATTTTCATTTGGGAATGTTTACAGTGCGAAAAGAGGAAGTATTTGTATGTGGTAATTCCATATTAAAAAAGATGGCTAGATGGTCAGAAAGACCGAAATCAACAGAGAAAAACGGAGACACAAAAGAACCATTAGCAATAACAAGGTAGTAGAACAGTCAACAAACTGGATCAAATCAAAACACTCCAAGAAAGACAAAGTCTTTTGTTTTTCGAGTCAATGTGGATGTTAAAGTCACTCAAAATAAGAATTCTCTTAAACTTGAGGCACAGAGTAGACAAAAGTTTGGCCAGCTCAGACAAAATGGCTTCATTAGACTTTGGGGGGGGGTCTGTAGACGGTAGCAAAGATGGTAGTGTGAGTGGCAGAGACACTTAGAACGAGACATTCAAATGAAGTAAACTGTGGTGCAGACACAGGACTTATGTTGTATTTTAGGTTATGTAACACAATGCAACCTCCGCCTTTACCAGAGAGTTGCAAAAGATCAAACAACCCATAGTCTGTGGGAGTAAGTTGATTAAAAAGGAGTCCATCACTCGGTTCCAGTTTTTTTCTGTGATAATGTCTGATGAAAGCAGAGCCTTGTTATTCACAAGTGCATGTGTTAAATAACGCTGTATTAACCAGACTCTGGGACACTGAAGACAATGGGGAAAACTCCAAACGTGGATGTGCTGACAAGTTGTTAAAATTAACGGCAGTAAATGGTCTGCACTTATATAGCGCCTTTTTAAGTCTAAACGGTATTCAAAGCACTTTACACTGCGTCTCATTCACCCATTCACACACACATTCATACACCAATGGTGGCAGAGCTGCTATGTAAGGTGCTATCCTGCCATTGGGAGCAACTTGGGGTTCAGTGTCTTGCCCAAGGACACTTCGGCATGTGGAGTCGTGTGGGCCGTGGTGGATTCGAACCACAAACCCTGCGATTAGTGGCCAACCCGCTCTACCAACTGAGCCACAGCCGCGCCAGTACAAAACAGTTTTGCAGCTTTACACTGAAATATTGGAACAGAGTTGGCAGTAGAAGGCGAGTGGATAAAACTGTGCCATGAAGATCAATCCATGTAGGCGCTTTGGTCGCAGTATTCATGTATTTCGACTAGTTCATAAGTGTCATAAGTGTCTTTCACCAAATAACAGTTCCTTTTTAGGTTCAGTAGCTGGCGTGAGATGTACCTTAAAGCCATGTGGAGGGAATCCACGTCTACGGTAACCTCGCTGTAATGTAAATCCTGGGCAGGGCAACAGCAGGGTTGACTCCACCAGAGAGAGCTCAAAGATAACAACAATACCACCCACAGTGATCGGAACATTTAAGAAAACAAGAAAATGGGGGCCTGGGTAGCTCAGCGATTAAAGACACTGACTACCACCCCTGGAGTCGTGAGTTCGAATCCAGGGTGTGCTGAGTGACTCCAGCCAGGTCTCCTAAGCAACCAAATTGGCTCGGTTGCTAGGGAGGGTAGAGTCATATGGGGTAATCTCCTCGTGGTCAATATAATGAGGTTCTCGCTTTTGGTGGGGCGCGTGGTGAGTCGTGCGTGAATGCTGCGGAGAATAGCGTGAAGCCTTCACACGCACTATGTCTCCATGAGAAGATGCACGGACTGATGGTCTCCGACGCAGAGGCAACTGAGATTTGTCCTCCCCCACCCGGATTGAGGCGAGTCACTATGCCACCATGAAGACCTAGAGTGCATTGGGAATTGGGCATTCCAAATTATTGAGAAAAGGGGGGAGAGAAAAAAAGAAAGAAAGAAAACAAGCAAAACTGTGAGCGAATCGGCAGCCAGACACGCCAGTATTCCCTATCAACCGGAAGAATGTAGAGAATGCTTCCTTGTATGCACTGTTGCTTTGGATAAAAGCTTCAACTAGATGCAAAAATGAAATATAAATGTATTACTTAGTAAAAATGACTCATTTAGATGTTTGAGAGCTGGGGTGTGCGTTGAGGTACACATGATCATGCCTCTATTTTGGTTCAAAGATTTAATGCATTGCATGCTCTTGTTTTCTGTTGCTGTTTCAGGAGGAGTTGAGGAGAGATCTTATTAAACTGAGGAGAGAGAAGGAGAAAGCTCAGGCTGCTGCCGCACAAGCAGCAGCGGCGGCGGCCACCGCTAGCGCCCCCACACACACCACTCTCTCCACATACACACCGATGGTCACATCCCCCTCCTCCGCACACAAACGCAAGCGGGAGGAGGAGAGAGACTCTGCATCCAAGTCAAAGAGGAAAAAGATGATATCCACAACCTCAAAGGACAATAAGAGGGACATCAAGCTATACTGTGTCTGCAAAACACCTTACGATGAGTCCAAGTATGAGACCTTTGCATTTCTGCAGTTGTACATTTTAATTTTCAAGTTCAAGGCCAATAGAGCGCAACAGTGCCTGACCACTTTTTCAGCCGTCTTGGTTCCAGAAGTATTTTTCCCATTAATTTCTTCCAAAGGGATTTCATAAAATCCTTCACAAAAGAGTTCTAAGCCATGAACCAAACCAACCCGATCCAAATCACAAGATTAAAATCGTGTGTGTGAAGCAAAAAAGACAAAGATACTAGGCTGCGTTCTTACCATCTTTTAATGAGGAAATGAACTACAAATGGTAAATGGTCTCCACTTATATAGTGCCTGTTTAACCTTAACAGTATTCAAAGCGCATTACGCTGTGACTCATTCACCCATAAACACACACACACACACACACACACCAATGACAGCAGAGCTTCCATGCAAGGTGCTAGCCTGCCATTGGGAGCAACTTTGGGTTCAGTGTCTTGCCCAAGGACACTTCGGCATGTGGAGTCATGTGGGCCGGAAATCTAACCACCAACCCTGCAATTAGTGGCCGACCGCTCTACCCATAATCCCATGAAGCATTGTGAATGATTCAATCGAATTATATAACAGCCCTATATATAAATATATAACTATGATTTAAAGTTGTTGATTTATAAGTACAGAAACAATATATTTTAAGTAGGGCTGTCAATCAATTAAAATGTAATCCAATTAATTCCAAGACTTTGAAAATTCCTGGTCGAAGCCGACTGTTGTGCTTTATTTCCACTAGAAGTTCATACTTTTGGCACAGAATTCATGCCTAAGAGATTTTAAAAAGTAAATAATTCACCTTTATGGGCTCCTTCACAAAAACTACAAAGTTTTCCCTTAAAGATAATAATACATAATGTATAATAGGGTTCCCACAGATAAGGAAACGTGAAAATATCAGGGGAATTTTTTTAAATTGTGTTTTCCAGGGCTGGAAAAGTCATGGAAATGAATAAAAAAATATATATATATTGTCCTATCATGAGCATGCTATTTTCATATATATATAGATATATAGATATATAGATATAGATATGCTCTGCTTTTAAAATATTTATTCAGTAATACTGTACATTTTGTTATTTACTTTCTCATGCCATCCCAAATATGTTTATGTTCTGCAGAACAAAGTTTTTAGAAGAATATCTCGGCTCTGTTGGTCCATACAATGCAAGTGAATGGTGACCAAAACTTCGATGCTTAAGTACATAAAAGTAATCCATACGACTCCAGTGGTTAAATCCATGTCTTCAGAAAAGATATGAAAGGTGTGGGTGAGAAACGTATGAATATTTGTCTTTTTTTACTATAAACTCCCCCCAACCTCTGTTTCTCACCCACACCTTTCATATATTTTCTGAAGACATGGATTTAACCACTGGAGTTTGGATTACTTTTATGGTGCTTTTTTGACCTTCAAAGTTTTAGTCACCATTCACTTGCATTGTATGGACCTACAGAGCTGAGATATTCTTCTAAAAATCTTTGTTTGTTTTCAGCAGAACAAAGAACTTCAAACATATCTGTGATCGCATCAGAGTGAGTAAATGACGATTAGAGAATTTTCATTTTTGGGTGAACTAACACTTTAATCAAATATACATATATTGTGTGCTACTTTTGCTGCAGGTTCTACATTGGTTGTGACCTGTGTTCCAACTGGTATCATGGAGAATGTGTGGGCATCACAGAGAAAGAGGCCAAGAAGATGGATGACTACATTTGTTCAGAATGTAAACGAGCACAGGAGGGCAACACAGAGGAACTCTACTGCATCTGCAGAACTCCGTATGATGAGTCACAGTAAGTTGGCCCATTCAACATTTCAATGTGGGGTTTAATAAGCATTTTCAACTGCTTCAAAAGATGTATCTTAAAGCAAATTTTCTCATATAATTGTGCCTAACTTTGTTTTTAGGTTCTACATTGGTTGTGACCGCTGTCAGAACTGGTATCACGGTCGCTGCGTGGGCATCCTGCAGAGTGAAGCCACACACATCGATGAGTATGTGTGCCCGCAGTGCCAGTCTACAGAGGACGCCATGACTGTCCTGACACCGCTCACAGATAAAGACTACGAGGGGTTAAGGAGAATACTGCGCTCCTTACAGGTTTGTGTGGAAACATGCATTCATCACTTATCACCATTTCTCAGTTCTTGGTCTTTCATTAAACAAATAAAACATGAAAAGCTAGAGCTAATCATAAAATGCTATACATTTTATGCTCCGTTGTCAAAGACTAAATGTACATTTCAAATCTGATTTCTGTTGATTTGTCAGATATAGTTAGTTTGTGTATTTGGTACAGAACCAATCTAATATTACTTACAGAAAGTGTCTGTTTTTGTCATTTTTAGCCCTAGCTTCCAGTGTGACAATAATCAAAAATGGCTTTTAATAGAAGAGTTGTGTGAATGTTTTCTCTGTTAGGCCCATAAAATGGCCTGGCCATTCCTGGAACCAGTGGATTCGAATGATGCTCCAGATTATTATGGGATCATTAAGGAACCAATGGGTATGAGTGTCTTTTTCCACTTCAGTTCTTAAAGAGATAGTTCACCCAAACATTTAAAATCTCTCATCATTTACTCACCCTTGTGTCATCCCAGATGTGTTTGACTTTCTTTTAGAGCTCAACGATATGGGATTTTTGAGACCGATTACCGATATGGTGGCCGATATAGTTAATTTTTGAGCTGGAATGAAACAGACCTTTTCTATGTGGATTGTTCACCGATTTTGCACTGATATGACAATGCAGAGTTACTCCGAGGCTGCTTTCTTAAACAAATATTTTTATCTATGAATATTTTACATTATTATTATTATTATATATTGTCTAGAAATTAACACTGAGAAAATAAAGAATACATTTAATTTAAATCAAGGGCCGGTTGAACCTGCTAGCTTAGTTGTGGCGTAAATGGGCACCAAGTCCAAATTTATGCACTACTAAATATTTGAGCGTTGCAACATTACATTTATGTAGGACGTAACCCTACGTATAAACTAAATATGTACGGAAGCCTCCGACCAGGAGCGACTGATGGAATAAAAAATGTTTTGACGTACATGATGGTGTTGGCATTTACACTCATTTACATTTACGAGAGCGAGGAAAAAAAACATACTTTTAAACGGCTCTTCAGTATGAAACCGATCTAACAGTGACGTTTTTAGGATGCGTTGCCCATTGTCAAGTTTCAACATATTCCAAAAATATATATTTAGGATACTAAAATGAATAAATGTCTATTTTTCCAGTCTGTTGTATTAGTATTTATTTAGATACAGTTCCTATATATTGTTATTTACACAGGGCAAATGTACCATTTATTAAATCTACTTTCATTACGTATCCTATTTTAATGTTTGGAAAACCAGACTTTTAAATATTACGTTTTATAAATGCAACGACTGGAATGGTCCGGTTGAAGGAGGTACCAAACTGTGAGTCCCGAACAAAACAGTTTGTTGAATACATGTTTACACGCTGACAAGGTATTAAAATTGCTATGTAGTTAGCTAGTTAGCAATAAGCTTGTTGCCACAGAGAGCAAAAGATGGATTTATGTACTTTCCAGCATTGTGTCTCACCAAGTAGGTAACAACATGGCATGAAATCAACACTCAACAGACACAATCCACCACCGCACCGTTGTCTGCTGAGCTGCAAAAAGAAGCTCTGATGTTTACCTTTCAATCTGCTACATTACTGACTGCTCTGACAAACTATAGCTGGCTAACAGCAAACCGACATGAGTGACATGGTTGTCAGGGACATGGTTAATACTATATTAGTTATATTAAAAAGGAAAAAAGATGGGGTCATTGTTTATAACTTTCCAGTATGTATTTCACAAACTAGTTTGCAGCTTACCGAGAAGACACCGCTTAACTCTGCATCGCTTAACTCTGCATCGCTTAACTCTGCATCGCTTAACTCTGCATCGCTTAACTCTGCATCGCTTAACTCCAATTCTAAAGCATTGTTTTCTGCATTATATGTTCTGAAAAAAAGTTTTCATATCGGTAAACATATGCGCCGATACCGATATATCGGTGAAAGACTACTATAATATCGGCCGACCAATATATCGATCAGGCACCACTTTCTTTAATCTGTTGAACTCAAATGAAGATTTTTTTTGTAGAATTTCCCAGCTGGTCCATAAAATGCAAGTGAATGGGTGCCAAAATTCACATAAATCAGCATAAAAGTAATCCATAATACTCCTTAATTAATGTATTCTGAAGTGATATAATAGATGTGGTTTAGAAACAGATCAATGTTTAAGTCCTTTTTTACTAAACATTCTCCTCCATGCTCAGTCAATGGACAAGCCTACATATTTTCGGTCATATCACAAGCGGATAACAATCTTCCGGTATCGTATCCAGCTAACGCGAAAGCGTCAAGAGTTATAGCAAACTACTTTTCTTTCTAAAATAAAGCGATTTTATCACAACGAATGTGATTTTTTATTTATTAAAAGTATAAAATAATCTCCGTAATGAGCTCCAAAAGTGTAATTGCATACGTATTGAACCTTGCAGAATGGCTGAGCACTGCTACACCGTTGTGTAAGGCTTCCTCTGTGTGCAAAGTATTTACATCCAGCGATTGTACTGTGATTTACAAGTGAGTAATACAGCAACACAATCGATTCAAGAGCACAAACTATCACCTGAAGTCAACGATGTGGGACAGTTGCTCCGTTGCTCAGCTGAGGTTTTAAGGCGCCATGCAGGGTGACAAAACATCACTGAAAACACGACACACAGTACTGATTTTTTTTTTTTGTGTAAATTATTATATTTTTATATCTTAGTTAAAGCATGAGTTTACACATGAATAAAGCACTACTGAGAAGGGGGGGCGACTAACAGTTGTGGATTAATTTGTTTTTATTGATATAATCTGTAAAACCACATCACAATATTCATTAATAAAAGTAATGTTACAGTTACACAATTGTTAACACTTTAATATAAGGTTATTTGTTAACATTAGTTAAAAACATTAGGTAGCATGAATTAACAATGAAGATTTTACAGCATTTATTACATCTTAGTAAATGTTAATTTCAACATATTAATAGATTTGCATGTTAACATTAGTTAATGCACTATAAACTAACAATGGCAAAGATTAATAAACATTGTAAAAATATATTGTTAATTGTTTGATCATGACCCCTAATACAATGCATGTTTACGAATTGAACGTTATTGTAAAGTGTTAATACACAATGTATTCTATATTTAGGCTATTGTGTGAAATTACTGCGTCAATTAACGTAATTTATACTGAGTGAAAATTATATTATACTGCATATATACAAGACAATAAACTAATATTGACCACTATTAGATAAATGTTGGCTTGTGAATATTCACCCTCATTGTGGTCGAAATATCTTAAAATACACCTTGTTACACCACTCATTTTTAGTGGATGGAGCAATTGCTCCGTGTCTCAGTTTACGATGGATATTGACCAATGTCATCCGCAGAAACTTGTGTAAATAAATTATGTGTAAAGTAACCCCCCCCCTATCTCTTCTGAAGATAAGGTTGAAACCACTGGAGTCGTATGAATTACTTTTATGCTGCCTTTATGTGCTTCTTGGAGCGTCAACATGTTGGCACCCATTCACTTGCATTGTATGGACCTACAGAGCTGAGATATTCTAAAATCTGAATTTGAAAAAGTCATACACATCTGGGATGGCATGAGGGTATATAATGAATTTAAATTTTTGTGTAAACTATCCCTTCAAACATATGATCAGTGGTCCTTTTTTTACTTGCCAAGCATTCCCTTTTCCCCTTTTTACATTTAAAGAATGCACATATAATTTTTTTATATATTTAAAGTGGCTCCTTGGAGCCTTGCAGACAAAATTGTTGAATTTCAGGTCATCACAAAAGATGCTTAAGCTATCTTTTTATCTCCCGTTTACCTCTACAGACCTGTCTACGATGGAGGAAAGGATACAGAAACGCTTTTACAGCAAACTTACAGAGTTCGTAGCGGACATGACCAAAATCTTTGACAACTGCCGCTATTACAATCCCAGCGACTCAACTTTTTACCAGTGTGCGGAGTTCCTGGAATCCTTCTTTGTACAGAAACTCAAAGCTTTCAAAGCAAGCAGGTAACATCTGCTTCCACACATACCATAAGGCAAATTTGGGATGCACCGATACCATTTTTTCTCTTCCGATTCGCTGACCTCTCCGTATCGGCCGATCCAATACCAGTGTCGGCCGATCCGATATCAGCAAATGAACGGTAATTCCATTGAAAGGACTTCAGGATTCAGATCTCTTCTTGAATTGTAATAGGATATCAATCCACTTTCTAATTAGTTTTTTTTTGGAACCCAGTCAACCTAAATATTGTTGCAATTTAATAAAAGTATTATTATTATAAATAATAATAATAACAACAATAATAATAAAAAGAACTAGTTATTATTTTATTATACAGTAGTAATGTATATTTCAGTTGTAATTTCTTAACTTTATAAGCCTGGGGCTTTTATTTTGACACTCCAGAAAGACTGTGACCAGTCTGTGTTTGGGCTAGTTTACAGTAGTTTAATATGCTTTTCATCGATCTGGGGAATTGCTTCTCCACTTCCGATTTCACCGAACTGTCGAGCATCTACATCTGAGATGTAGTTCGTGTGGAGCGCTCGCATACTGCGAGCCACCCGAGAGCTAAATCGATAGCACCTCATCAGCCAGCATGCGCACGTGCTATATGTGTGTGTGAGACACAACAGAGCATCGCTCATTTACTGAAGCGTGCTGCGCATGCAGACTAGATATTTATTTTTTAAACGCAGCCTTTTGAGATTCACAAAGCTATCGTATGTCTTCAAGAGACTAAATGAAATGCATAAGTCATATGGACTACTTTGATGGTGCTTTTATGCTATTTTTGGAGCTTGACAATAACAACCATTATTAACACAGTAGCAGATTTGGACCGGGTACGTTGGACCAATTCCTGATATGGTTAAAGCGGTCAGTTTCAGAGGAACGGTGCATCCTTAAAGCAAACGTAGGATGTTTTACACTATTGTTCAGTAAATAGAAGCAGCACATTTTTACTCATTAAACTGTTCTTTTGCCAAGTAATACAGTTCATTAGCCTAACTGTTGGCTTGTTACTGTTGCCAAGCAATGAAGCAACTTGCCGCATTAAAATAGAACTCAACTGGTTTGCGGTTACTTTGAATGTGGCACTTCCAATTAGAATTCCGAGTCAGAGGTATCATTTTATTTTCTCGTTCTCACGTATGTCCACTTTGGCATTTGATCTGCTGGAAGGCCATGACAGAGCATTAGTTTAGCCTTACTAAATGTGTCACTCCTCTACACGCATAGTAATTCTATTTTAGACTAGTTTTGATTTCATACTTTGCGTTGTCTTTCCCATTGATTTCTATTGCATTGCATTGAGTTCCATACATCCAGTTTTGTTTTGTGCCTGCTTATCTTGGTCTGTAATCTCATTCACATTTTATGTCTGTTCAAATCTAGTTCAAATCTAATCAATTCAAATCTAGTAGTCAACTAACCTCTTATTTCAGACTGGCGTTTCATCCCGCCTTTACTCTTATCTTTGTCAACTGCTGTGTTCTGATGACATAACCATTTGTGTTTGTGCTCCATGCATGTCATTCATTCCCATTATCCTTTCTTGCAGATTGTGATGTCATAGTGGCTGAAGGGGCGGAGACTTTTTTTTAAGAAAATCATGGAACTTGCTGTTTTATAAATAGTGGAAACCGATGTATATTTAAATGAAATTTGTCACATGTTTGGAAAATACAAAAATCAGTCAAAAAAACTCCTTGACAATCTGACAGCGGCAGCCATGCACTAGGAACACCGTAAGAGAGGGACATGCTTTGTGAATTCTCTTTCCTGGTTATGTGATGTTATTTATAATGTATACACTGATGCATGAAGATTTATCATACAAAGGTTTTGTTCGATTGGCTGATTAAAGACATTTTAAAGATTTTGCTGTTCAGTTTTATTGTAATGTGCTTAACAACTGCTTGTTTCAATTGGTTGGTTGACCTTTCCAGGTTTTCATTGATAAAACTGGTGAACTTGCTGATTAATCGAGCATTGTTTTTGGAAAACGCATAGTGTGATTTTATAACTGTTTCAGTTTCAGTTAGCTTGAAGAAAAAAGACATTTAATGCCTTTTGTCAAGGTAAACGAATAGCTTAAAATCCTTTTATTAGGATTTCAATGTTAAAATAAAGGACCATGTTTCAAAACAATAATTAAAATTGTATGTTTTATTTTTTTACTTTGTTATTCCTTCTTTGATAAATAAAGTCTGGCATTTTTACAAGAACCAATTAAAATGACTGAAATGCATTCCCTTTGCATTATGCCAGCATGGCTGCCATTCCTATGACCCGGGAGGCTTTACCTTTTTTTAAATTTTTTTTTTTTTTTTTTTTTTTTTATTCTGTTTGAATTTTCTTTTCACTTGTCTTGTTTTATTTGCAAATGTTCAATAAAACCAAAGGGCTCTTAACGTCATTTTTTCTGTGTCCTGTAGGTCACATAACAACAAACTACAGTCATCAGCCTCATAGAATACAACCACATGCTGTTCTAATAAACGTTGAACATTTTAGTCAAGATGGAACTTTATCCCAGTCAACCAGCATCGCACAGCCACAGTGTTTGTTGAAATATTGGACATAGAAGCTGTGGCTTGGATCAAGAATGGACTGTTTACATTTTTGATTGTTAAACCAATAGGTTTTGACTGGGATCTCCTTGTCCTGTGTTTCTTTATGGATTAAATGCCTGTTTTTGTGAGTTTTTTAATCCCTCCAGAATCATGTTTTGCATTATCCAGGACAACAGGAGTCTACCATGGGTGCAACCATTGTTTTTTCCCTTGATACTTATGATTCAGCATACTACTTACAAAGTGGAATGGTAACGCAGTCAGCTAATTGGTTTTTAAGCAATGGGGAGGAATGGTTACCTAAAGTAAGGAAGAGTTGCTGTAAGAACGCATTAAAGACTGATGGAAACAAGCTAAAATCGAGAAAGTATCCTGTTTGTATAACTTGTCTTTTTTTTCTTTTTTGTATTACAACTGAAGAAATATTGATGTATATGAAACAAATAAATGGAGAGGACAGGATTCTCTCTTCTACATTGATTAATATGTCTCTATATTCTCTTCATTTGAAAGTTATTTGTAGCTCTGAGTTAATAACCCGGAGTAGGATTCTAAGCAAATGCGAGGAAAGGACTTGCATTGGATTTCTCTTTAAAATGATGTACTCGCCAAAGCTATATTTGGTCTAGATGGTTGTGTAATGAAACAGCACAATAAACCTCACATATATTTTCCCATTATTATAGTAGTTGATTTACCAATTCATCAGTTAAACTTTGTGTTAAGGGCACTTTCCCAGATGTGTATGACATTTTTGTTCTTCTGCAGGACTCAAACTAAGATTTTTAGAGGAATATCTCAGCTCTGTAGGGCCATACAATGCAAGTGAATGGTGGCCAGAACTTTGAAGCACCAAAAATCACATAAAGGCAGCATAAAAGTAATCCATAAGAGTCTAGTGTATAATATATTGTCTTTACAAGCAATGTGATGCATGTGGGTGAGAAACAGGGCAACATTTAAGTTATTGTTTACTATACATTTTACACCATGCCCAGTAGGTGGCGATATGCGTGAAAAATGCAAAAAGAATGTGGAAGTGAAAGTGTATTTTTATAGTAAAAAAAAAAAAAGGACTTAAATCTGTTCCTTACTCACACATATTTATGTGCTTAATGGAGCTTCAAAGTTCTGGTCACTATTCACTTGCATTGTATGGACCTACAGAGCTGAAATATTCTACTAAAAATCTTCTTTTGTGTTCTGCAGTTGAAAGAAAGTCACACACATCTGGGATGGCATGAGGATGAGTAAATGATGGGAGAATTTTCATTTCTGGGTGAACTATCCCATTAGCTGATGAGGAGCCTCTGGGAATGCTGCACATTCTTCATAAACACTACGCAAGATGAGTTACATTTATATATATATTTAATCACTTTCCGATATCTGTTAAGGATCTCAGTTTACAAAGAAAGGTTTAATTGTTTATAGTAATTTCTTCATTATTGAATTGTTTTTGACTTTTGTGGGGAAAATAAGGAACTAAGAACAATTTCCAGAACTTGGAAGAGATAAATATACCTTTGACTGTAAAAGTTCATCTTTCAATATGCACTGAATATACATTATACATACAGTAAATCTCTCTCTCTCTCTCTATATATATATATATTCAGTGTCTCACAAAGTGAGTACACCCCTCACATTTTTGCATTTAGACATTAATGGCTGTGTGTGGAGTTATTTTGAGGGGACAGCAAATTTACACTGTTATACAAAAATGTGAGGGGTGTACTCACTTTTGTGAGATACTGATATATATATATATATATATATATATATATATATATATATATATATATATATATATATATACAGTATCTATCTATCTATATAAATTATTTATTTTACATGTCCTTGGGTCCTTTCCGGCATGGAATTTAAAGGTCACAAAGACAAGGATTGAACCTCCTCGCTACTTCGCCCCGTCCCTTTGATGACGCGTACATTCCCTTTGTACTGAATAAATCCTAAATAAGAAATACAACTTGTGTTTTATGCTTCAGTGCATTTAACCAGTAATCCATAGTCAGGGTTGAGAGTAACGAAATACATGTAACAGGATTACATATTTAAAATACAAAATATTAGTAACTGTATTCCACTACAGTTACAATTTAAATCATTGGTATTTAGAATACAGTTACATTCAAAAAGTATTTTGATTACTGAACAGATTACTTTGCATTTTATTGTCATTTGTTTAATTTAATATTTAGTCCTTTCAGATGGAAAACATTTAAAGGGTAACTAAACACCTGCTCAGAGTCTGACTCCACCCACTAGAAATATTTGAAAATGCTGGAAAAGTGGGCAGACCCCGGCGGGGATAGAGGAACGAACCGAGTGCGGGGGGCACCTGAGACTCGTAGTGACGGATTAATTGACAGCTGCTGTCAGACTCTATGTTATTATTATTCCTCACACGGTCGCAAGACGACATGTACATGAATCTGGCGTGGTGAGCTGGAACCTGCTTACGTCAGCTGTCACCGCTTACGTCACGAAGTACCGCAAACAGCCAATAGGAAAATGCAACTGCAGTAGCCACCGTTCAACCTGAAGAGGGCAGCACTCAGACGTTTTTACACCATATATTGTAGAATTAAAACACTTTATACACAAATGTCAAAAAAATTACTTGAATCAATGACCAGTACTAATAAAGCCCCATGCTTACAGATCATTAACTAAAAAAAGTTAGTTTAGGGTTTAGTTACCCTTTAATGACACATAAATGATGCAAAGTGCATTTGAACAGCGGTGAAACACTTTCTCATGATGTGTTACATTCATACGAGCAGACAGAGAAGTACGTTTGAAGTTTGGAGCAGAAGAAATAGAAATAAACCTTGTGTAAATTGTCAGCTTTACGCTAAGCTAAAATGCTATTTCTAGCCATTTTACATGCACATGTTACCAGGCACAATCATAATTATTTTATCAAGAAAATTCCTTTGATATTATGGCAAAAATCATATTCCTGATGATAATTTTTGTATTGTTTTCCTGTAAAAATATCTAAAAAATCCTTAAAACAAGATTAATTAGATGTATCTTGTTTTAGAAACAACTCTGCATCAGATATTTGGGTTTTTCAGAGAATGTATTTTTAACATGTGTATTTTGTCTCACTGTACTGGCGTTCTGGAGTTTTTATAGTCAAAACAAGTTAAAAAAAATCTCCCAGTGCTGAAGAAGTAATCCAAAGTAATTACAATACGTTACTGACCTTGAGTAATCTAACGGAATACATTACAAATTACATTTTACAGCATGTATTCTGTAATCTGTAGTGGAATACATTTCAAAAGTAACCCTCCCAACCCTGTCCATAGTCAATACTATACATTTGCATACAACATGTGCAGTAAGTGATCATAAACATCTTATAAATACTATATTTTTGCTTATCGTTTATAAAGCTTACATACTGTCACGATTCATTACGATATATATTTGCAAAAATTTGTAAAACGTTTAAAAGTATAATAAAAAATTATTATGTTCCCCAAAGTGATAACGTGTACCTGCAGTACCATTTCACTCGTTGCATCCCTTACAGCTCCATTTTGCCAAGGCTGGGAATCGATTCCAAAAAGGAATGTAGAATTGATTCAAAACGTTGGAATCGACTCCAAAGCTCGAGTCGATTCCTTCCGGTGAAACCGGTTGATACTTTCGGTGTTCATTTCCTCGACCACTAAACTACAACACATTTTAGAAACCTAACAGCGCTATTACAATTTACAAAATAATTGTAATGAATGCATCTTAACGATCATCAATCTGACTCAGAGTCAAATCCGCTCCGTTTGATAATCTGTATGAAGTTATCACAGAAGCCCTTCAACACCACCCGGACAGTCTGCCGGTATTTTACTTTGGATTAAACTAATAATCAAGTAATGCCAAATTTGTGACATTAAATTGGCACACAGTAATAACTTCCCCGATGTTACAACAGAAGTCTGCAATAACAAGATGGCAGAGTTGAGTCAGCTTCCTAGTTCACGTCAATAAATCTGTATGTTAAAGTGAACAATGTCTTCTCAAACTCAAATTTACCTGATGGGACTGAAGCATCGCACTTTGGTAAGTGCATACAGTCCCTGGTTTAATCTTATAATGGACCTATTAATAGTACATTTCATTCATGTTCTTATAAACAGTAGCTGTTTATTATGAGATTTAACTCCCATTTTTTCGGAATCGAAAAAGAATCGGTTCAATGTGTCTGGAGTCGACTCTTGGAATTGATTCTAACAATTCCAAGACCAGATTCATGTTGCACCCTCGTTAAACAACACTTTTAAAATCAATTCCCTTAATAATCCATCTTCACTTTGGAATATTATCCCTAATTATATTTTCTCAAAAGTAGGTGGCCTGAATTTTCTCCTACTTTGTAACTATAATGTTACAAAGATCCCTATCAAACTCTCTCATTTTCATAAGCAGATGCTCTTGGCATGGTCCCTAATATACAAACACAACTTTTCCCCACACAGATATTACTTATGGAACAATAAGGATATTCTCTACAAGAATAAATCTCTTTTTTTTTTTTTGACAACTGGTTCCTTCTGGTTCCTTCTTTTAGTTGGTCAGCTTTTTAATTCACAAGGTAGACTTTACAACTATTTACATTTTTTACATAAATATCAAATTCCTATAACTGCTAATGAATATGCAATTGTTTTTAATGCAATTCCCTCTGGAGTGTCTTTCTGTTGCAACGCTCTACATTTCCATGGCCATGTACTTACTCTTTGTCTCATAAGTATCTGCTTACCCATAAAGTAAAATAAATAACATTTAAATTAATTCACAAATGTTACCCAACCAAAATCTTTCTTAGGAGATTTAAGTCAGACATTGAAGTGAATTGCTGTTTTTGTCACGCTCCTGAGGAAGATGTCATTCACTTGTTTTGGCAATGTACCCACACAGAGACATTTTGGTCAGATTTGTTCATGTTTATCCAATCTTATTTTGTAAGTGACTGCTTTAAAGATGTTTTCTTTGGTTTATTTGACTACTCAAAAGAGAAAACAGGACAATACATAATTCATTTGTGTTTCCTTCTAGCTAAATTTCACGTACATAAACAAAAATGTACCGGCTCTAAACCTCTCTTTTCTCTATTCAAAAATGATCTAGACAATTACATGGAAACTATCCAAAGCTCTGTTAATCCCAAAGCATTGAAAAATGTATCTCTATATTCATCCTTTGTGTCCTCTTAGAGTAAATGCATTGCAATGTTCCTTATTGTTTTTTCCTTACCCTGGCAAATTAGTTGTATTTGTGTATCTTTGTCTTTTTTGTTTTCTTTTTTCTATGTTTATCTGTATTGCTTTTATGCTTTGTGATATTTAATAAAGTAAAAACAATTTTAAAAAAAAGAATGTCGCACCCTCGTCAAATCTCGCGTGAACACGTGTAGCACGCGCCGCGTTCCAGGCGGTGTGATTTTTCAAATCAGGCCAATGAGAGACTGTTTTTGCTCGAACGGACCAATGAGAGTCTTCAAACCGGGAGTTTAAAGGCCTGTCTCGTTCCTCACCGGCCGCCATAAGTGCTTTGGTTAGAAGCGGTGAGTTCCGTCTTTTGTGATTTACAAGATCATTTTCGAAGTTTTATTAAAATTAAATGTAATATATATATTTTTATTTTAATATTAATTGATTGTGGTACGTTGGTATATGATTACTAACAACATTGTCATACAGCTGTCGGTCTTCTCACCATTATGTTGTTTTTCTCTGTATTCCAGGTTATTGATTTCGATACTGTGATTTAATACTTTTTTTTTAATTAAAATGTCTGCTGCAAACGAGAACGGCGCACGCCTCACTCAGTTCAAAAACAAAGGAAAAGACACGACTGTAAGTGGCATGCACGTGCCAGCACAAAAATGCATATATCAAAAAGTGTCGACTTTGCGCATGTGCAATTTATGTATGATAAATATAACATAGGAATGTGTCGTTGTCTGTGTAGGAGCTCAGACGTCGAAGAATCGAAGTCAACGTTGAACTTCGTAAAGCTAAGAAGGATGAGCAGATTTTGAAGAGGAGGAATGTGAGCAGTTTACCGGATGACGTCACATCTCCCCTTCAAGAGAAAAGCCAGAATTGCCAGGTATGGTCCATTTTTTTAGTGCTTGATTTAAGAAGTAATAGCTATTGTTTAAGAAGTGTGAGATGTTGAGGTATTGCACTTTATAAAATGGCATTGCTTTGTCGAATCAGGCCCAGCAATGGACTGTGGAAGAGATTGTAAATGGTGTGAGCAGTAACAATATAGATACTCAAGTCCAGGCGACTCAAGCTGCTAGGTAATGACCGTATTCATGCACAGAATGCATTTAATGGTATATGATCACATGTATAAAATCAGCTTTACAATTTTTGCATATAGTGATTTCATGCAATTCTAATACAGGAAGCTGCTGTCAAGAGAGAGGCATCCACCGATTGACCGCATCATCAGTGCTGGTCTGATCCCCAAGTTTGTTAGCTTCCTGGGCCTGGCAGATTCTCCGACTATACAGTTCGAGGCCTCTTGGGCTTTGACTAATATTGCATCTGGAACATCTGACCAGACCAGCGCTGTGGTGCAGGGAGGGGCTATCCCAGCGTTCATCAGCCTCATCTCTTCCCCACACACTCATATCAGTGAGCAGGCAGTCTGGGCCCTTGGAAACATTGCTGGTGAGCATCTATTGATATGGATGTCATGCAATTATTTCATCGAATTTGTGAAATTAATTGAAATTTATTTTTTGTCCTTGTGATTTTAGGTGATGGCTCTGCATACAGAGATAAAGTCATTAAGAACGGCGCTATTGCACCCCTTTTAGCTCTGCTTGCTGTTCCTGACTTCTCCGTGTTTACCGTAAGTTAGAATTGGAACTCCCAATGAAATCTTTAGTTCTTTTAAAGGAAAAGTTTACCCAAAAATGATCAGTTTTCAAGCTCCTACAAAGGACATAAAGGCAGCATAAAATTAATCCATACAGCTCCAGTCGTTTAAACCATGTCTTCTAAAGTGAAATGATGGGTTGAGTGAAAAGTGTCCAAATTGTAACCCCTTTTTCACTATAAATCTTGACATCTGTCGTGTCCTTGGCACAATCATGTTTTGAAGCTCGATTACACTTTCTCATGCTTGACGCATCTACAGAGTGCTGGACACCCTGTCACTTTTGTTTTACATATTGGTCCACTCTCACCCAACACGGAATGCTTCAGAAGACGTGGATTAAACCACTCAAATTGTATGGATTACCTTTATACAGCCTTTATGTGCTTTTTTTAGTTTTGTTGTTGTTGGAGCCAATTTACTTGCATTATATTGCAATAAACGCATATCTTCATTTGTGTTCCACAAAAGAACTAAGTCATAAGAGTTTGAGATGATATACGGGTGAGTAAATTATGAGAAAATTACCTTTTTGGGTGAACTGTGCTTTTAAACCTGTGCACTCTGTTAATTTAAGTATGTCAAAGTGACTGACTTTGGTTTACACTGGCACCTAGTGGCCTGGATGTTGCATAATTCGAACACTATAGTTTTCAGTTACCAATGACATTGTAGAAGATCACTATGCACATGAAGACAGGATTATTTTAATCCATGAATGAAAATGTCCAATAATAGGGCAGTAACAGATTAAGAGAGAGTAGTAATCTGTTGATGCTAACATGGCTGCCCCCATGGTGCCGCCCCTGCTGCATGTAGAATAAAGCCACTTTTATAAGGTTACTGAGATGTCTGAACTCTTCTTCTCACTTGAGTGGTCATGATTTAATGCATGTTTCAAAATCATTTCTTTAGAAGTTAAAATACTGCATGCACTTAAGTGTGGGGTTGTCAAACTTTTCTTATCCAGGACTCCTCCCAGACTCTGCCAACCAAGGGAGCCCATAATATTATTATTTTTTTAAATTGTACATATAATACTGTCAGTTAGCTTCCTTTATGTTCTTAGCCATGTCCTGGACTCTCTGGGTCACTGTAATGTCCAACATTGAGATTTATGTCGTTTTATTCTCAAAAGAAGCAACTAAATCGGCCAAAAGTTAAATAAATTATTGTTTCTTTTAAGTGTGTGTGTGTATATATATATATATATATATATCTCTCTCAAATTAACAATATTTTGGAGATCACAAGGACTGAGAAATTCTAATTCTTTTCAACCTTAATCCATGAATCCTCAGTCTAAATTTTTGTGATTTGTCTGCTTCTCTTTTTGGCTCTTAACAATTCCATTTCTTAAATCCATTGCAAACTAAGTCAATATAATTTGTTTTCCATACTATTTGTTTTCAATTGTTAAACTGTAGTGAGCATGCTGTACCAGTAGGTGGCATCACAGCTTTAAAACAATTTGGTCTGACCAGTCCGCTTCTTCTGCAGCCTGGTTACCTGAGGAATGTTACCTGGACTCTGTCAAACCTGTGTCGCAATAAGAACCCTGCACCACCTCTAGATGCGGTGAAACAGATCATGCCAACTCTTATCCGCCTCCTGCATCATGATGACAAGGAGGTGCTGGCAGACACCTGCTGGGCCATCTCATACCTGACCGATGGACCCAATGAAAGAATTGAGGTAGTGGTGGAGACTGGCATGGTTTCTCGACTCGTGAAGCTACTCGGATCAGGAGAACTGTCCATTGTGGTAAGAACACGATTTTTCGCAGGAGTGGTCAAAAGTCTCAGTCTTGTTCACAATGATGTGTATGCATTTGGTGGGCGGTTGAGCTACAAGATGAAATTGTCACAAAATAATGACATAAAAATGTTATGTTTTCCGCATTTCAGACTCCTTCGCTGCGTTCCATCGGTAACATTGTAACCGGTACAGATGAACAGACACAGGCGGTGCTCAACTCTGGCGCGCTCTCCATGTTCCCTGCTCTCCTGCGCCACCACAAGAACAACATTCAAAAGGAGGCCTCCTGGACCCTGTCCAACATTACAGCTGGCAGGGATTTTCAAATTCAGGAGGTCATCAATGCTGGCCTTGTGCCTTGCTTGGTGGAAGTTCTCAGGCGGGTACGTAGCCACAAGTAAACCTTGTAAATTGCACATGTATAATGGGTTATAGGTTTCATTTAGTCATTCTATGAATATCCATTTACTTTATTGTTCATTGGACAGTATAAGGCTTAAAGATATCCATGAAACTGATCTTTGCTCCTACTTCTATGCAGGGTGACTACAAGACCCAGAAGGAAGCTGTTTGGGCAGTGACTAACTACACCAGTGGAGGCACAATAGAGCAAGTGATTTATCTTGTTCAAGCCAACGTACTGGAGCCCTTGTTAAATCTGCTCTCTACTAAGGACAGCAAGATCATTCTTGTCATATTGGATGCAATCAGCAATATCTTTTTGGTACGATTCCTTGTACATTTCTGAGGGGTTTTTAGTCTGGATTTTCATTTCGAAAGCTGATATTTTGAAGTACTGTGTTGAGACTCTTTTATGCATATTATTTTTAGGCTGGTGAGAAGATTGGTGAGGTTGATAAGCTGGCGCTGATGATCGAGGAATGTGGTGGGCTGGACAAAATCGAAGCTCTGCAGAGCCATGAAAATGAAATGGTCTACAAAGCCTCTCTCAACCTTATTGAAAAGTACTTCTCTGGAGAGGTCAGTTTAATTCATTCAAAACTGGAAATCCCCATTTTGATAGTGCCGTCTCTTTATGTAATCCCAGACTGACTCCATATTCAGTAGGGGGGTTTGTGGGGGCCATGCCAACTGTTGCAGGGCTCCCTGTTCTTCTGTTCTATCCGTTTCTATTTGCAAAAGGAATGTTTGGGAGTCAACATTGGTTTCTTATTGGCGCACTAAAGTTGAAGATATAAGTAATCATCTTAAGAACTGTTTTTGTGAAACATGACTTCTGCACAGTACTGTATGTTGCGATTTTTAATTCAATTGACTAATCGGCATATCATGAAGTTACATTTAAAATGTATTGATTTGATATCCCGCATTTTGTGAAATTATTTCCATATTAATTGTGGTATTACAAGTTTGTGAAGATGAGCCTCTAACATGTTTTGCAGTATTAGGCTGCCTGTTATGCATTCTAGGTTTCCTATACTGTACGTTTTACTAAATGTATCATTTTTATTTCTCTAACGTGCAGGAGGAAGAGGATGAATGCGTCGCCCCTGAAGCTACAGTTGATGGCTATGCGTTCCAGATTAATGAAAACCAAAGCACTTTCAATTTCTGAATGTTTGATCTGTCATCTTCCTCCTATGAATGTTCCTGTCTACCACTTGTCTTGTTTGTCTTATAATGGACCTCATGGTCCGATTTGTACATACTAAACTGTTCCCATTTTATTTGTTGTAAATTTAAAATAAAAATGGTAAAACACACTTTTGATTTTCATGCGTGTCCTTCTCTAAGCACCACTGTAATATACAGTGCATCTGGAAAGTATTCACAGCGCTTTACTTTTTTCACATTGTTATGTTACAGCCTTATTCCAAAATGGATTAAATTCATTATTTTGCTAAAAATTCTTCAAACAATACCCCATAATGACAATGTGAAAGAAGTTTGTTTGAAATATTTGCATATTTATTAAAAATGAGATCACATGTACATAAGTATTCACAGCCTTTGCCATGACACAAAATTGAGCTCCGGTGAATCCTGTTTCCACTGATCATCCTTGATGTTTCTACAACTTAATTGGAGTCCACTTGTGGTAAATTCAGTTGATGGGACATGATTTGGAAAGGCACACACCTGTCTGTATAAGGTCCCACAGTTGTCAGAGCACAAGCCAAGAAGTCCAAGGAATTGTCTGTAGACCTCAGAGACAGGATTGTATCGAGTCACAGTTCTGGGGAAGGGTACAGAAAACGTTCTGCAGCATTGAAGCTCCCAATGAGCACAGTGGCCTCCGTCATCCGTAAATGGAAGAAGCTTTGAACCACCAGGACTCTTCCTAGAGCTGGCCGCCAGGCCAAACTGAGCAATCAGGGCAGAAGGGCCTTTGTCAGGGAGGTGACCAAGAACCCAATGGTCACTCTGGGGGAGAGAGGAGAACCTTCCAGAAGAGCAGCAATCTCTGCAGCACTCCACCAATCAGGCCTATATGGTAGAGTGGCCAGACGGAAGCCACTCTTCAGTAAAAGACACATGACAGCCCACCTGGAGTTTGCCAAAAGGCACCTGAAGGACTCCCAGTCCATGAGAAACAAAATTTTCTGGTCTGATGAAACATTGAACTCTGTCCTGAATGGCAAGGGTCATGTCTGGAGGAAACCAAGCACCGCTCATCCCCTGGCCAATACCATCCCTACAGTGAAGCATGGTGGTGGCAGCATCATGCTGTGGGGATGTTTTTCAGCGGCAGGAACTGGGAGACTAGTCAGGATCAAGGGAATGATGAATGCAGCAATGTACAGAGACATCCTTGATGAAAACCTGCTCCAGAGCACTCAGGACCTCAGACTGGGGTGAAGGTTCATCTTCCAACAGGACAATGACCCCAAACACACAGCCAAGATAACAAAGGAGTGGCTACAGGACAATTCTGTGATGTCCTTGAGTGGCCCAGCCAGAGCCCAGACTTGAACCGGATTTAACATCTCTGGAGAGATCTGAAAATGGCTGTGCACTGACTTTCCCCATCCAACCTGATGGAGTTTGAGAGGTCCTGCAAAGAAGAATGGGGGAAACTGCCCAAAATAGGTGTGCCAAGCTTGTAGCATCATACACAAATATTTGAGGATGTAATTGGTGCCAAAGGTGCTTCAACAAAGTATTGAGCAAAGGCTGTGAATACTTATGTACATGTGATTTTTTTTTATTTATAATAAATTTGCAAAGATTTCAAACAAACTCCTTTCACATTGTCATTATGGGGAATTGTTTGTAGAATGTTGAGCAAAATAATGAATTGAATCAATTTTGGAATAAGGCTGTAACAGAACAAAATGTGGAAAAAGTGAAGCGCAGTGAATACTTTCCGGATGCACTGTAATAAACTGAGCAAATGAGAGTTCCCCATAACATATGTTGTCTATTAGTGCAGATAAGGGCTCATATGAAGCTTCTCAGATAGAAAGTGGGTCTGATGTCACTGGTTTGGTGGCTTGGCAGATGCCAGACACCTTTACAAACCACATTTACTCGATTGAGTCGGCTGTAGCTAGACGACTTGTCTCCAAGGAATGGTAGCAGCAGGCGAGCGCCGCTCCTACGTTGAACATGCGGAGAACTTCACGCGGGCTTTATAAGCGCGTCTACTGAGGGAACCTCGTGCAGAGCTCTTGGATTTTTACTTTCGCAGACGATGGAAACACGCGGAGTGCGTGTATGAAGACATGGCAGGGCTGTGCACATCCGGGCCACAGTACCGTGACTCCATTATTTTCTGTTCACTGTGAAACTGCAACGAAAAGGCAACACGCTCAACTCGTTTATCTGACATCGTAACCCTGGGTAAAGGAAAAAGGACATGTCTAATCAAGGAGTTAGAAGAAATGGACCCGTGAAATTGCGTTTAACAGGTAAGACATGTACGATATCATGCAGTTTCAGCCGAAACTGGCTAGCTGGCTAACTAGCTATTGCTATTTAAAAGATTCTGTTGAATTAACGGTTTTGGAATTATTAATTTGTATTTATACTTATGACGCGCAGAATGTAACTGGCGGCTCGTTGGAACATTGTAGCAACATTACAAGGCAGCGTCATAATGGAGCAACATATAAGCGCGAGCGCAACAATACAATTTATTTTGCGTTAATTGTTTCTATAGTTTCTGCTAAGTTGCGTTGCGAGTATCGTTAAAGTAATTAAATCTAGGAACCCTGTTACATAATGCTCAGCAAAAGTACTTGAAATACGAATGGCTTCCCTAACTATGGTTTCCTAACCGCCTGCTTGTTGAAATTGTATAGCCTTATAATTTCCTAATGTTTTATATGTAACTCCAAATTAAATATAGGCATGAAATGGTAAACTATATGGGTTAAAATCGTATTATTTATTAAACGTTTGCACTATGTGCCAATAAAACCATTAATTTTTATATTAGTGGAGAATTGTTGAAAATAGATTTGTTTCTAAAATGACTGTGCAGGATCGTTTACACAAAACATGAATAGATTGCACTGTTAGAATAAAGGTTTGGCCCCGGTTTATTTTGTGTTAATACATATTTCTAGATTTGTTTTTGATATAAAAAACAATTACAGGATTTACTACTGAACTCCTTAAGGACAGTTTTCTCTTATGGGAAAATCGTATATGCTTCGAAGTTTCTGTTCATGACCACTGTCAATCTGATAGACCGATATATCGGATGATATTTGGGTATTATGGGATTATTGGTAGCGGCCATAAACTGTGTTCGCTTGGCTGATTAGCAGAAGTGTTAATTTTCCCTTGTGTCATTTCCAAACTCCACTAATAGATAGTCAAGTCTTTCTGTTTTCAAGGTTTTTACCTTAACATTTTTAACATATGAGTAAATGTTGCAAAAATAAATGTTTGTTTTACTTTAGAACGTTTGTGCACATCTGATTTGCTTTTATTAAATAGTTATTTTATTTTATTTTTCCTTTTCTCCCAATTCCCACTACTTAGTAGGTCCTCGTGGTGGCGCGGTTACTCACCTCAATCCGGGTGGCGGAGGACAATTCTCAGTTGCTTCCGCTTCTGAGACCATCAATCCGCGCATCTTATCGCGAGGCTCGTTGTGCATGACACCGCAGAGACTCACAGCATGTGGAGGCTCATGCTACTCTCTGCGATCAATGCACAACTTAACGTGCCCCACTGAGAGCGAGAACCACTAATGGTGACCACGAGGAGGTTACCCCATGTGACTCCACCCTCCCTAGCAACCGGGCCAATTTGGTTGCTTCGGAGACCTGGCTGGAGTCACTCAGCACACCCTGGATTCAAACTTGTGACTCCAGGGGTGTTAGTCAGCGTCAATACTCTCTGAGCTACCCAGGCCCCCAAATTGTATTATGTTTATTGGCCATCCTGCTGTCTTGTTTAGATATTGGCATCGGCCATTGAAAAACCTATATCTGTCGACCACTAATCTTTGTTATATTTTTAAAATGAAGCATATTTTGCCGTGGAATCAGCCTCCAAGTATGCACTAGGATCGTGATGTTGTAGATTTGATAATGGCCCATCAGTGTGGCTGGTGGTGGGAGGAAACAGAAGTATGTGGGACTCTGGAGATGTCTGGCTCTCGCAAATAGAAAGCGCTAATTTTGGTCCCTGGTTGCTGTTGGGCCCTTAAATTAGCTGTTTTCACTGCAGCTTGTGTTGAAGTAAGGATTAAACTCTACAATGATAACTGGCCTGTGGTATTTTCATAGCTTCCCACTAGTTCCTGCGCTGTACTATTCAAGATTAACCTAGATGCATTACAACATAATTAACCTTTTTCTCTCTTATTTTCCTTCACTGGATGAAGACTTCCCTTTGGTAGAAAGCCTTTATTTTTGTCTATGTGACATTTTTAGTGTAAAGAAAACTGTACAGTGGCCACTGTATTTCAAATAGATTTTTGTTCCTCCTGTACCTGATTCTCAACACACTAAAGGACCCTCCAAAGAGTGGTGGTGGTGTAGTGGTCTAAAGCACATAACTGGTAATCTGGTAATCAGAAGGTCACTGGTTCGATCCCCACAGTCACCATCATTGTGTCCTTGAGCAAGGCACTTAACTCCGGGTTGCTCTGGAGGGATTGTCCCTGTAATAAGTGCACTGTAAGTCACTTTGGATAAAAGCGTCTGCCAAATGCATAAATGTAAATGCAAAGAGACAATAATTTAAAACTAGTGGTGGGTAAAAAAATATAGTTTTTCAGATTAATCGCAGTCTTCATTTGAACAAACTTGATATAGATTCTCCAATCCCAAGATCGATATTTCACTCAATTCGCAACACTCCACTACAATAAGAAGAAAATCATTTGCATTTGCAAACAAATTTCACGCCATTGGACTGAAGTGAATATATTTGGCAATTGGTTGGTAAATGTTTACATTTCGCTCACAAGTAAATGTGTAGTTAGGCGTAAAGTTTTCACACCTTTCACAGTGTATTGAGAGTAAAAGTTGTTCCGTGTAATGTGTGTCCAAAACGAGATCCATGCAACCCATTTGTCATTGAATACTGTCTCTTTTGATACCCTTTCTGTTCTTTACAGTCAGTTGTTGATCAAAAAAACTACAAAAAACATTTAATTCTAATCATTATTATAAGTATACCTGGCTGCAGCATGCTGAACAGACAGAGCCTTCTCAGTCTCTGTCACGCACATTCTGGGTCTCGCTCTGGTGGTTTCGGATTTAAAAGTGGTTCAGATGAAAGTGAGCATTTTCAAGCGATTCGAAAAGATACGATAGATTGCCCGTTAAGGTGAAGTCTTCATTCTCCATACAGTAAATACGCTCTTGTGTTTATTATGCCTGGGACATGCGTTGAGTTCAATGAATAAGTGTGCACTGCTCCACACAATCAGTTTCTGTGCTAAGATGTGCAGTTGAGTTGAGTGTGTACCTCCTGAAAATGTATACTGTATATGCAATTGTAGCCATGGAAAGTGAAGAAAAACATTAGTGAAGTTTTGCCCATGGTACAGAGGTGCCTGGATTTGTTCCTGGAAGGCAGGCCTAACACTGCCCCCACCCTAATCGGGGTTAATTGTGTAATGCATTAATTGTGTAAAAAATGTTATAATTATGCATTAAACAAAATTATTAATCACAGAAATGAATGCATAAAACAAACCTAAATGTAAATTAATCAATTGCAATTTTTGTAGATATACCGATTCATTAAATTAATCAAATGGATAAATATTTAAGGAGAAAGCCCCTCAAATAACAAAATTATATATATATAATGATCAAAGTTATATTTAAATAATTATAAATGTATTATAAAAATTAAATTTCAGATCATTGAAATGCATTGTATGATTGTGGCAGATGAGTAAAGCACTGATGAGACAAAAAGTGGCTTTAGAAGGCAATATATTTCCATAACATTGAACATAAGCTTATCATTGACGTACAGTCCACAGCAATCCATTTGGCAAATTAAGTCGTCAGTCTGTCATTTTATAAAAGCAGTAAGTCACTTGAGGTCTGCTATTATAGTGATTTTCCGATGGTTTACTGCAAGAGTCCACGTTGTGCCTAAGGACACCCCTTATCCAAGGTACAATCATTGCAACGCACAGGCTTTCATGGCTAATTGCTTTAATGAAACATAAATCAGTTCCAAAGCACTGTGATATATGATCCATATTCCATGTCACTTCACAGGGATTATGTGTCATAGGGACTTCAGCCTAAGTATGGACATCATACGATGTTACCATTAAATTAGAAGCACAAGACTACCACTTTCTAATGATCTTACCTGCGTTGTTGCAGTTTAAACTTTTTCTAGTTGAAACATTGTTGAGTATATAATAGCCAGCAACTTTTGTTTCCTGAATTAAAGTTTGAAGAGGAAGGTTTTGCGAACAGTAAAACCAATTTGTCTAGAACCATAGTTTTGCATTTTTCTGAACCCATCTTGGTCTTGTTACTGCTAATTAGTGGTCGACCGATATATCGGCCGATATTGGGAATTTTTTAGATATCGGCATCGGCCGATAAATATTTCCGTTTGGCCGATATATTTCAAAACAGTTTGTGACAGTGCATTAGCGCTTTTTTCCACTGGCGCGAGCAGAGCAAGCATGAATGAACTGAATATGCTCGCTCTGCTCCGCCCAGCACCGTAAGACAAGCCACTCAGAAGTGAAGCAGACATCTGACACAGTAAATGACCAATCAGCATTCGCTTTCTAACTTGACGCTACATTGTGTTACACACAAAAACACTCCGGTGTGCAGCGTAGTCTATTCAAACAGTACTGTGATATGTCAGATCCGCAGCCCAGCGGTAGCTCCAGTGGGGGTCACAGATGTGACAAATAAATTTAAACAAAACAGAAAAATTTAACCTCACAAACAGTCAAAAATCCCGTGACTGGCTGTTCCTCAGATGCGCGCGCGCTGTTCTCGATTACGTTTAAACTAGACGCTGTTTTCCCACGGACTGAAAAGCTGGGTCGCGTGCACTACGGATCAGTGATCGCGTGAGGTGGATGAGAAGAGAACACTGTCTGGTAAGTAATAATACGTTTGAGAAAAAAAATATTCCTTAATCTGAATTAAGTTATTCACTATCTCTGTCTGCTGTATTTAATTATCCATGATTGGCGTAATATTCATCAAATCCGGTCGGATTTGATGCTAATCGAGCATGCAAATACATGTGACGGCTTACAAAGTTTCAAAGAAACAAACAAGCAAAACTAAACAGACATAAATCATTATTATTTAAAGGGTTAGTACGGTATTTTACACTTAAAGCCCTGTTTTAAGATCGTTTCTGATGAAATAGAACGGTTAAGATTGAAATTTGGACAAATGCTGCTGTTCCGAGAATTTTCGGTTTCGGTGTTACTTTAGTTTACAAAGACGTGAAACTCACCGAGTGGTCTGGGGTGTTCACTGACATGCGCACACAAAAATCGCTGCAAAAGATGCTTTCCAACAGGTTTTATCGTAGTTTTTGTCCGACTCCATTGACTTGACTTTGTACAAAAACTATGTTAAAACCCGTTGGAAAGCATCTTTTGCAGCGATTTTTGTGTGAGCATATCAGTGAACACCCCAGACCACTCAGTGAGTTTCACGTCTTTGTAAACTAAAGTTTAATGTGTTTTATGAATGATTGTTCCAGTGCACATAGACAACCATTGTGTAGGTGGGGGGGTGCTAACACAGAAACTGAAACTAAAGATTCTCGGAACAGCAGCATTTAAATACACTTAAAGTAAACAACCTGTTTAAACTTAATAGTGTAAATAAATGTATATTTATGAGATGGAATTGGAATTGCACATACTATTTTGTCATTAATTTATGAATATTGTTTAGATTGGTATTGTTTTTCTCTCATTTACTGTATTCACATGTATTGTATCGGCCTCATATCGGCCAGATTGATTTCTCAATATCGGCATCGGCCATTAAAAATCCCATATCGGTCGACCACTACTGCTAATACTGTATATTGCAACCTTTCTGCTGTAATGCTCTAGGTCACATTTATTTGGTTTGTATGGTTTCAATACAAACCACTAAACAAACACGAGTGGACGTTGTTTTGAATGAGCAAAGGAGATGACAGAATCCTTGTTTGATGTACCACAAGGCTCAGTGCGCCGACAAATGCCAAGTCTTTCCACTCGTCAAGAGCAGCCAAATTAAATATTTATGCTTGCACTGTCTGATGGAATGACGAAGAGGACGATTAGGGCTGCATTCTGATGTCTGTAGCTACTGTTCAATGTATGTGTTTTTAATGTTAATAAGCTGATATCATCATCTTTTGGCTGCTCCCGTTAGGGGTCGCCACAGCGGACCATCTGTGATCTGCATATTTGATTTGGCACAGGTTTTACATTGATTTACCCTTACTGACACAACCCCCAGTGTCAAAAGTGACACACCTGTGGGGCAATTTTACATATAGAGTCTCCAATACATTTAACCTGCATGTTTTTGGACTTGTGGGGGAAACCCGAGCACCCAGAGGAAACCTGGGCTAGCACGGGGAGAACATGCAAACTCCACACAGTTGAGCCGGGACTCGAACCCGGGACCGTCTGGCTGTATTTGCAAGGATCAAGCAAAGTTCTCAATTATGTTTTGTGGCACTGATGGCATCTGTGGAATGCAAATTAACTAATCAAAAGGAATCACCTTTAGTTCACCAAAAAGATGACATTTTTAAAGTTGTTCCAAACACATATGGTTTGCTTTCTTTCTATATTTGGACACAAATGGAGGGAAAAGAGCAGCTCTGAGATTCTGCAGAATACATTATTTTGTGTTCCACGGAGATATAAAATTGTAGGGGTTGGAACAACACGAGGGTGAGTAAATTAGGGGTGTCCCGATACCATTTTTCTTTTGCGTACGAGTGAGTACTGATAATTCCTTTTCGGTACTTGCCGATACGATACCAGTTTTATTTTTTCTGATACAATATTTATTTGATCCAAAATTCAACATCGAAGCTTTTTTGGTCAGATAAATTAATGCATCATAGATGTGAGAGATTGCTTAAATATAATACGATTACTATTGATTTTTTTATTATTAATTGTAGTGTTTCTGTGCGTTTTTGGTGGCAACTTCTCACTTTCGGAAAAGCAGGTTGCTACGTGACCCAATGTGATTATTGAAAGGCAGAAAGCTATTATTTAAATAAATATGTAGTGTGTTTGCGCCACACACTACAAAGTAAATTATTGCTCCGCTCTCTTTTATGTGCTACAAGCAGAGCGAAAAATGCTCTGATTTTGTTTTCAGTGTATGAGTAGCTGGTGTCAGCACAACAGCAGCTTCACATACATAAGTGCTCACATTTGAAGCGTGCAGCACATGGAAATATACATTGATCTGAATAGATTGCAGCCTTTGTGGTTGAATAATCACACTATGTCATAATGTGGTTTTAATTTGGCTGCTGAATGTTAATGAAATTAAATATGTGTCAAATGTTTTTGGTATTGCAGCAGTTTCATGAGTGCGAGTACATGAACGTGGTATTGGTATATTGGGACATCCCTAGAGTAAATGATGACGGAATTCTAATTTTTGGGGGTGAACTGCCCCTTTTTTTTTCTTCAATGAAAATGTCCAATGCCATACCAAAACCTGTGGTATGGATTGTTGATCAACTACACATGTTCCTATGGCTTCTAAACCTTGGGTTAGTGTCTTGCTCTGTAGTGGTTGAGCAGGATTGTGATCTCAGGATCTCTTCAGTTCTTTGGTAACCTCTAGTTGTGATTTAACTTGTAACATTTGCATTTGCAAAGTTAGCAGTGCTTTCTAAGGCATGCATTTTCATCATGAAATGTCAAATTGTACTCCTCTGTTTACCATTTAACAAATCAACTGACAGTTTCTATACATAACGCTTTCCATACATTTAAACAGATTTCTTTTTGTTCATCAAAAAGATACACTAGTTGCAGTAGGCAAGGACTTTATGGTAAAAAGGATGGAACGTTATTTTATCTACATGGCCCTAATAATGGTTGCAGAATTCCCCAGTTCACCAGTATCCATCAGTCTTCTCTCACTTTCAGTATGACTTACTTGGGCATCATTTTCTGCCGAGAAAATGCCCTTCATCTTGCTGTGAGAACTGTTGTCATGCAGAGGTTTTCTGTGAGTCAACCTGTGGTTTGGCATCCCCTCGATCTTTTCCTCTCTGTTTCTCTTTATGCTGTTATTCAGTCTTTTATTGCAATTGCAGCTGTCTGGTCATGTTTTAAAATAAAAAGGGGCTTTCTTGGATTAAAATGTTTTGGGTCATTCCTTGTCAACTCAATGAGTGGTCCCTGGCTCAAAATTTTGTCAAAAAAATAAAAATACTGGTGAAAGATAAACATAAATGACAATGAAAGCCAAAATATTAAATGCCATGGATCAACATTATTTTGTACAGGGGGGTCAAAATGACAATTTTCACCATTTTGGACAAAGTCTTTCTATCTGATCAGTCCAATGTCGGCCATCTTTGGAAAGCTCTCATGAGGCTATTTCTAGTCGTGCCAATGCAGCTCCTATCTATTTAAATGGGGAAAGACCGAAATCCCAAAAACAGTTGGTCAAGTTTACAATCAAAGAACATGTTTCAAATAAGCAATTAAATCTGACAATACTGGTGTCATAAATTGTGATTCTTTACCTCGTATTCTGCTAAAAAAAAAATGCATTTTTCTTGGCTTGTATAGCTAATGCGCATTCGCTTTCTAGAGTTGATGTCAGGTGATGTCTGTATCTAAAAGGTGTTTGGCTCTTTTATCTGTAAAGCAGGACTTCCTTTCAACATCCATTGACTGTTGGGCGGTCAGAGCTCCTTGGTTTAGCCCAGAGATGTGTAGGTCTATTAGGACTTTAGCACCATCATAGCAAAATCAGAATGGAACAACATGTTTCTTGCAGAAATCCATTTTATTTTGGGGGGCACCAAAGGATTCCGAGATTCCAATTCTTGCCCATATGGTTCCAGACTCATAAGTGAAAACGTAAATTTGCTAATGGATAAAATCAAGTCCTGCCCTTATATTTCAGAAACGGGATATTCAGTGAATTTTTTTTTTTTTCTCATTATGGGTGTAATGTGTAAACACTTATTCATGTTGACTTTAATCAAGCAATGCAACAATTATTTCATCCAATGTATGATTTATCATCTACAGCTGGATTTCAGTCATTGACTTAGTTTGAAGGGAAGTGTTTATTTTGCCGTATGAGACTATTATCATTGTCTAATTGTGATGTAATAGTTAATGGAATGCTGCAAGAGTTTGAAAGTCATTGCAGCAGTGTGGGGCTCCAGATGGAGTGGCTGGTACAAACATATGTTTAGCTACATATGGCTGCCGATTCAGCTGCCAAATTTCAGAATTGCATTCTAGCGAAGAGTTTAAAGGGGCAGGGGAAAAAACAAAACAAATCAAAAGCAGGTCGAAAAGTGCAATAATTGCACACCATTTGTAAACGCTTTTCTTCTCCAACTGAGAGCCCCTAGAATGGTTGAAATTGTTCCACCAATTAATAGACTTAGACTGGATTTCCTGTTGGTTCAGCTGCTCTGCTGGAAGGCAGTGGCTGAGACTGTTCTGCTTACAAACCGCTGCATCTGAACTTCAACAGCCAGATAAGCAAGACAGCTGCGATAGAAATGCAGACAAGAGACCTTTTTTAACAGGAATCTGCGAAGAGGGCTGCACTGATCGCTGTGCTGTGCAATAGTTCAGACCAGGTGTGAAGATGTTAGAACAGTTTCACTAATGCTGTCGGCTTTCCTTTTTTAAAGGAATAATTCACCAAAAAAGGACAGTTGTGTCAATTTTTGAGTGGACTGTGTCTTTCAACACTGACAGACCAGATTGGACGGAGGGAAATGAGAGAGCAGGAGCTGGGTTGTGGTCCAATGCCAGCTGAGACAACTCTGCATATAACTTCCACCCCATGTCTGGGTAAAAACGAAAACATTTGGCCAGACATTCCTCATTAGCACTCTTTAATTTGGTAGATCAAAGGAAGCTTTCAAGATATTTCTGATGGTTTTGAGGTCAAGTACCACAAGTGAAATTAACTAACATCGTAAATATTAAGATTGACAGGATTTGTCTAAAATATTTAGATTTGTATTTATTTTCTAAAGAATGTGGCAGTAAGTCACAGATTGGCGCTCCATGTGTCACGACTCAGAAAAATGTGATATTTTAATGCAGTTTCTGATGGTAGCAGGGCGGGAACGGGTCGTGATTCCGCACACCAGGCCCCTAATTGGGCTGATTAGCCCGAGAGGGGTAAGGGCCGACTGGAGACGGCAGTGCGACCGAGAGAGCGAGAGAGATTTCCGGCTGCTGATTTAAACCTTATTCCAGGTTCAATACAAGTGAAGCTCAATCGACAGCATTTGTGGTATAATGTTGATTACCATAAACTATTTTGTCATCCCTCCTTGTCTTTAAAAAAAGCAAAAATAAAGTTTCCAGTGTGGCACTTGCAATGGAAGTGATTAGGACCCATTTTTAAATGTTAAAAATACACATTTTAGCAAAAAGTATAGTCACAAGGTATAAATAATATGTGTGTAAAGTTATAGCCAATTGTACAACTTCATTGCCATGATGATGTAATGTAAACCAACTATAAAAACCTAAAATGACTGTAAAAATGTCCATTTAAACAACTTTACAGTGCAAAGAATACATGAGGTTTAACAGAAGTGCTTTTATATAATTATTAGCTTCAAATTTCTGCCTTTTTAAACCCTCCAAAAATTGGCCCCATTCATTTCCATTGTAAGTGCCACACTGTAACCTAAATTTTGCTTTATTTTTTTTTTTTTTAAAGAGCTTGTATTGTTTTGTATTGAACAATATAATACAAAACTTGTATGGAACCCAAAATATTCCATTAAAATGGCAAGCTTGTTTCATTTTTGCAATTCCAATTTTCCAATGCAGTTCCAGTTTCTCAATTATATATTTGTCACCACACATGTGACATTTAATATGCTTTAAAATGTTTTCGTAAAAATAAATGTGGGTAAACAATGCTGTCACTGCTTTGTATTCTTGGGTAGATAGATTAGATAGATTCTCCACTTTTGTTCTCAATTCAAAGTCATGTTCCCTTATGTTACTGTCCTTCCCGTCTGTATCTCTTCCTCCCTGCCTTTAAAGCATGACATCATGATATGCCATGCCAACTAGTATAAGCACACTTAATCTAATTGTGTTTGTTTGACAGCAAAGTTCTGATCTCTGTCTGATATCTTAACTTGCTCCCCTGTTTCTCATCTCTTATTCAGAAACACTGCTGTGTTTGACATCTTATTAGTGATTTGTATGGTCATGTAACATGTTGGCTTAATTTGCTATTGCAGTGCTTTCACACTGGCATTTTGGTCCAAAACCGAGCACAGTTCGCATGAATAATTGGTAATATGAAAGCTGTTTAGCAGACTGGGGACCGGGCTGTGGTACCAAACCTGAGACTACCTGTAGCAATGGAACTGTACTCGGGTCCACACTTGTTCAGGAAGTAAAATATCTTGCGTAAGCATGATGACATCACCAGTTGCACAAAAACACACATGCACCATGTGTGGCAGGGGAACCAGTAAATGTGCCCAATATGAAAACCACCTTAAAGGGCATGTAAACGTACTGACTGAGTCTCACCTGTAAGATAGCAAACCTCATGTTAATTTAATTTCTCTGCCCTCCTAAACGTCTCACTTCAGTTTCTGGAGCCAGAACAGATCAGACGTGAACTTTACGATCTCAGGTGAAGTCTGGCTCCTCTGGAGAACCACAAGCAGTGGTGGTCTCGTTTGGGAACAGATCTTAATGTTTACCTGCAGCTGCTCCAAGTGCACATAGGCAGTTGTCCAGGCTTCCTGAGGTCTGTGATGTTTAGTCTGAACTCACTACACCAGACCTTCCACCAGCAGTGCAGAACGGCTGCTTGTAGAAGCTCTTCCTATTTCTTTAAGTGTTGAAAGTCTGGCTTATATGGCCCGGATCTTTGGGTTTCCCCACCACTTGTTGAAACCAAATCGGGTTAAACGTAAAAATATTTATTGTCACCACACATAAAGGATTGCCTTGTTGGCATTTTCCATGAATAGGGTTTGAATTGGTATTTCAGTTTGGCTTTTTTATATAGCAATATACAAGGTTCCCGTGATCTTGGAAAATTGGAAATTTGGGGGACTTTTATAAGTGGATATACTTGTTTCTATATCAATTCAAAAATATTTAATTGGATAGAAACTGCTTTTTTTTTTTAATGCAATTTTCTATCAAAATACTGACTGGAAAAGTCTTCGAGTCATGGGAATTCATTGGTCACTCCAAAAAAATAAAAATATTTTTTAGCCAATTTTGTTTTTTAATTTTATGCATTTCAAATTTTATTTAAAATGTTAAAGCCCATATTTGCACCCATTTTATGGAAAGTGCCTTTTGTGGTGGTTAATGTTGTATTTTCAGTTTTTTTGCCATGATGGCATTATGAAAGTAAAGCATGTAACTTTTGTACTAGAAGAATCATCCATATTTCTATTAATACTGCATGTCATTGCAGTGAAAGGAGGGTGTCATTGTCGAGGGTGGGGTTGATTTAACCATTCAATTTGACAATCCAAACCAGTATGATTAGATGATGCATATCTGTTGAAGTCAATTATTCTTTTATCAATTATGACCACCAAGTAATCATATGTTCATTATTAGGCCTGCATGTAAACTTACAATAAACCTGAGAGGGACAGTCACAGGAATATTTGTTTTTCAAAAGTTGTATACTCCCAAATGGATTGTTTAGTGAAATCCTGTTCTGGTTTTCCACTTCACCTAAAATGTAAAAAACTAAATCGCACATAAACTGTGAAATCAACTGTTTATTGTTGGCAGAACAGGGTTGTTACCAGCAACAAAGCCTTTTTCCAAGACCATTTCTGTGGTCTGTTTTTGCTGAAAGCATCTAAATGCTTGTCAGCTATAATTTCTTGAGTAAAAGGGCAGAACACTGACCTGCCTTTGTCATTTAGATAAAAAGAGTTCACCCAAAAATGAAAATTCATCAATTTACCCACCTTTATGCTGTTCCAAACCATTACTATTATTCTCAGGCTCAACATTTAAAGCTTATCTTTGATTTGTGGCCAAAAAGATATGATTCGTAGTCTGAAATAATGAATAAGTGACACAGACCTAGGCTATCACAAATACAGTATAGCTAATTATTTTTTCGTTATTGACATTTTATTCAGCCTGCTTATAGGCTCCAGTTGGGCAAGTACAATTCTCTTTCATTTGCACCTTCAAAAATCCACTTGTCCCGGACCAGCATTAATGTCGAGCCCTGATTAAATATTGATTTCAACATTCTCCGTTGTCTTCTGCAGTATAGCTCCTAAAGTAAATGTACATTGTTTTAAAGGAGTTTTAGATATTATTTTGGAAAATGAGCCAAAAATAACTAATTAAAACTTATTTTGTTGCCATGTATAATGGGCCAAGACTACACACTCTATACTTTGTTCACATCGATCCATCTTTAACTCTCAAAAAAAGAAACTTTCTCGTCTTAATAGAGCTGCCTATTGCAGCAATTTTCTTCTTTATAAGATACAGTGAATGTGACATTATTATTATTATTATTATTCACTACATCACGAGCCATCACGTTATAATCTAGCTGCAGCAAATGCGTGCGGGTGATGAGCGTCCCGCACCAGAGTGTGCATCAGCCAGGAGAAGATTCGATCTCTTCCCTGGTCACTTGACGCAATTCAAAGACAGCACTGACTGCATAGAGAAATGTCAGTTTACTGTATTTTAACGTTTACGGATTGGCCCCATTCACTTCTATTGTAAGTGCCTCACTGGAACCCAGATTTCGACTCAAAATCTGAGGGATGAGTACAAATACATTTTTGTAGTAATCAACATTAGGCCACACATGCTGTCAATTGAGCTTAACTTGTATTGAGTTAACTCCTACTAATTAACAATGAACAGTACTATTATAGCATTTATTAAAGGGACAGTTCACCCAAAAATGGAAATTCTCTCATAATTTACTCACCCTCATGCCATCCCAGATGTATAAGAATTTCTTTCTTCTGCTGAACACAAATTAAGATTTTTAGAAGAATATCTGGTCCATGCATTGCAAGCGAATGGGTGCCAAAATTTTAAAGCTCCAAAATCAACATAAAGGGGAGCATAATTGTAATCCATATGACTCCAGTGGTTAAATCCATGTCTTCAGACATTATGTGATAGGTGTGCGTGAGAGAACATCAATGTGTATTTGAAATGCGATTTACACAAAGTATGTGAATCACCTAAAACAGAAGTAGAAAGTGAAATTGAAGGGGGAAAAATACATAATATTGATCTGTTTCTCACCCACTCCTATCACATCACCTCAGAAGACACGGATTTAACCACCAGAGTAACCTGGAGTACTTTATCTTGACCTTATGTGGAATTTGGAGCTTTAAAATGTTGTACCCATTTACTTGCTTTGTATGGACCAGATATTCTTCTAAAAATCTTCATTTGTGTTCAGCAAAAGAAAGCAAGAAAGTCATACACATCTGGGATGGCATGACGGTAGTTGAATAACTAAGTTCAGAGTTGCTTGTACCCTGTGGAAGCAGCTTCCCTCTCTTTACCGTGAGCCCATACAGACGCGTTTGACAAATACAAACTACGACTGCTTTGTGATACTCTTTTAGCACAGACAATGGCAGGTGCATGCACCGGTTCGACAATGATCAAAGATGTTCGTTATGTGCATGACGGTGCTGATGATGAAATTTGACTCATGCCCACTGTGCACGAGATGTAGCGTGTCGGTCATTCAGTTCTATGTCGTTGTGTCACTCCCTGCTACAGATAAACACACACCTTGACTCAGTTATAGCTCAGCCAAACAGGATGCCAAGAACTGGCCTAATGACTGAGAGGCCAATTAAGTGTGTGAGAAACTCCTAGATCCTTCCGTGCTCACCAAAATTACAAAACTCCTCAAAGAGGGGAAATCGGAGAGTGTGGTAGCAGGGAGTGAATTTGAGATAATGCCTACCTCTCCACTAACACAGAGTCAACCCCCTCCACCCTTCTCTCCTTTCCTCCATCGTCTTTCCTGTATTGTTTTAAGAAGCAAAGTAGGAAGGTGTGGCGGAGAGAAAGGAAGCCTTTTGTTAACAGAAAAACAATGCTGTGAACAAGAGCGTGCTGCCCTATATCTGGAGTCAAAACATGGTGGCAGACAGGCAAGGCTGGGCCAGTCCACTCCTCAGACAGTGTAAGCGAAAGGGAGTGGAGGAAGAAAGAGGTCTGCGTTCCAGTGAGATGGTCATCCTGGTTTCACAGGATCACACATTCAGAAAATTCATGAATGCACTCTCACAGGCTGATAAATGGCACAGTTTCACAACAACGTCCAATCAAACGTCTGGCAGCTTTTAATTTTCCTCCGTATTTTCAGGATTCCCATGGTTGTGGAAAACCTGGAAATACGTAGCCTATCAGTGAGTTTTAAATTGTGGTGGTTCACAAATCAGTCTGAATTTTGATCATTTATTTTATCCTTAATCGGTAATCAGAAATGACTGGAAAATCATGAAAAAGTAATTGCTTTTAGTCCATGTTTGTTAGCTTTGAGACCATCCGTATGCTAATGTATTCCTAAACATTGACAGATTACATGAGGTACACACATTTAAAAGTACAGTCTCTTCCAGAAAAACTGACCAAAAATATTGATGACTGATCTTGTACTCCCAGTTATAGCCATAGTTTTGTCTAATAAAATGACTAGCAATAGCAAATATCAATCATGGTTCATGGCTGTGGCATTAAGTAGACCCTTTGAAATGTCCCACACCAACTTCCTCTTTCAATAGGGTACAGTGACAATAGATTATGGATCAACTTTGTGGGGTTTGAGCCTACAACTAACAAGTTGTCAGCCTGGATATTTAACCACTAGGCCATGCCACTACTTTGCTAACCTTGTATTGGCATGAATTGGAAACTATGGTGTCTGATGCTTTAACCACAGAGCAGTAGTTCATCCTTATTTTGAGCAATCATAAGGAATGCTGTTCTGTCTCAGACACATTGTATCCCAAAGTATTATTGATATGAAAAACATTGGGTTTCACAGTGCGGCTCTCTCACACCCCCATTTCCTCTCCAGAGTTATGTACCATGAAGCAGATATCATGTCATTTAACCACTGACCCCATTATACAGTATAAACCTCCATGTTCCCAAGATTCCATGTCTCCTTTCCCAAGCATTGGGAATAGCATCTCCGTTTGGCCCTTTTAGGGCAGTGGTTTTTAAAGTTTGGGTTGAGCCCCCTATAAGGGGTTCATGGAAGACTGACCTGTTCTCAAATCACTTCCACACATTCAGCAAAAATAGTGACCATACATGCAAGGACCAATGTGCACAATTTCTTCAGCTCTGCCTTTTCTCCTGCCTTGTTTCAACTTTCAGAAGGCACTGCAGCGTGAACTGCACACGTCATGCAACAGTGTCAGGTGCACTCTTAACTGCGCTTATGTGTAGAGGTCGACCGATTAATCGGCCGATTTTCTTTGCATTTTTTACATAATCGGCATTGGCCAATATCCACGCATATCAAGCCGATTATTAGGCAGGCGCATCTGTGGGCAGCCTAGTGTTGTTGTGGAACACGTGTTCGACGCACACTGCCCCTAGAGTCATTTTCCAGCAGAGTGAACACACCTCATCCAGTGCCTAAGGAAGGAGCTAAGTTCCTTGGAGAAAACAGTAAGGGTTAAATTTGTATAACTTCTTTAGATTTAATTAAAAACTTTTGATATGTTACTGCCAACTTCAAGAAAAAACGTGACAAACGCGATAGCTGACATGACGTTCAGCTACTTTGGATATTGATAGCGTAGTTGAAGTTGCATTATCACAGCAGAAGGGTTGCTATCATGTCACAATAAGGAAGCAAGAATTTTGCAATTACGGACAGTGAATCTGAGACTTTTATTTGTTCTGTTTGTGTGTCTTATATTTGAGAGGGTTGTCACTCAATGCAGATAAATAAGTAATAAAAATATACCAACACAGTATAGGCTATTGAAGGACTGGCTTTGGTAAGCTCGGACGTTATCGGTTCTGCTGTCGGTACTGGAGAAATTAAGAAAATACATGCTTTATTGCTATAAAGAGAAAGTTATTTTATCTCGCCAGCCATTTCTATGTATAATAATATGAAACCATTTGTCTGTGATGCAATTTAGCTATTCGCAGTCAGAGAGAGAGAGAGAACTCGCTCACGCGGTGCCACAGCGAGCACAAAACGAGCCCTGCTTAATGAGTGACAGAACTAAATATTCAAACTGACATTTCTCCCTAAAACTCAAACTTAACGTCAGAATCAGCACGATCGGTGATTGTTGTAAAATGCAGTCTAGCTACTATTGCTAAATTGCGGGACGCGTTTAATAATAAAAAGAGCGCAAGAGATACCGTTCACAGGGCGGCAAAGAGACAAGCAAACTATAGGCTACTTTGGGTTTCATGCGTCTAAACGATCAAATATACACACAAATATGTCAAAACGACCGGCTTGGAGATTCACTTAAACACAGTTTAAGGAAATAGTTGGGAGAAAATATGCTGCATCAGGAGCCTATTAGAGCTACACTCGGTCTTAAAGGGGAAGCTGTCTATTAAACATGCTGACGATTGAGCCATTACTGCGAATCAAACAACAAAAGGCAAAGAGAAAATCACTTACAGCTCTTGAATGAATAACTTCTGCATTAATAAGCATTAATCTATCTATGATAAACTATGCAGTGTTATTTTACAATTGATTACTTAATTAGATTTCTTTTTAGACCACACCTGAACAGTAATGTTAGTAGACCTTCCTGAAATTAAATCACTGTGCCTATATAACGTTTATATTTCTGTAATATATATATTTATATAACAAAAAGAACCGTTAAGAATACCGTTAAAGTACCGGGTCGATAAGCAGTAGCGGTAAGATAGTAATACCATTAAAACCTTAACGATACCCATCCCTAGTTATGCCTGTGCTTCTCTTGGATGCTCTGAATATTGGATTACGTGTCTGGATTGCCCCTTAATTAAAGCTGCATTTGGATCTCATCCTTCGTGTCTCGGAGCAGTTCGTAACACCTGCTTTGTTTATTTAATATATTTGTTATACATTATTTATACAATATGTTTTTACATTATACATTTTTAATTTTAAGCGTACAAGTGCAGATTGGTCAAGTGTTCAATAAATGTATTTGTTGAGAAATTTTGTCTATCTTAAGTAATTATTTGTGTTACATTTTATCTTTCAAATAAAAGGTTCAAATAAGAGGTTAAAAACAAGCACATATCGGCCAAATATCGGCCAAAATAAATCGGCAGCATTAATCGGCCGACCCGGATTTCAAAAGATCGGCATCGGCCTGAAAAAACCAATATTGGTCGACCTCTACTTATGTGAACTGCCAGTTTCAAATGGGGAAACGATTCGATCGGCCCCTCACACAACACCATCAAATGGCTTCAGAAGATTTAAGGATGACTTGTATGGTGCTTTTTGAACTTGGACAGCCTATCACCAACCTCTCATCCCTCAGTCTTGTCTCTGACACGTGATACCTGTAACTTTTATTTTGTTGAGCGAAATCAGAGCTGAGAATTTCCGCACAAGTTGTAATTCCAACATGAAGCGCCGTTCCTTTGTTTTCCCAGTATGAAGTTTAAAATTCCAAGTTAAGAGGAAGCATGAATCATCACAGCAACACACTCCAACAGAGCACACGTTCTGAGCATGTTTTCATTGAATTGACCAGCGAGTCTTTACATTATGAAATATTATGCATTATATTTTGTACTTATTGTAACAGACTAAATTATAACAGCCTATGTTAATGAATAGACATTAAAACAACGAGACACAATGCAGCAACTAAGACGTAAGACATACAGACACAGTATATGTACATACTGTATTTGTACATGTCTGTGTGATCACGTTTTGATCGATTGGGGGGTGCAAAAGTTTTTGTTATTTCAAAGTGGGGCGTGACCAAATCAATTTGAGAACCACTGATTTAGGGAGTCTATTGGTGGTTGACAAATTTGTCATTTGTTGGCACCAGTGGTTTAATTATTGTTTGAAAGCTACATGGATGGGGAATTATATTTTTATTCCAATAGTTTAATGATTTTAGGTAAACCGAATGATCTGGTTATTATTGGGATTTTGGTAGCACGATAAACTGAATCTGGAATTTAATTCAATTTGGACTCGTGCAGCCTCCATGTCTCTGCCTGTCACAGTAAAGAACATTTTCCGAGAGAGAAAACGCATGAAAAACATCTATTTGAAAAACTATCAACATATAAATCTGTTATTGGAGTTATTGGTGTTAATCCAGTTGTGGGCAACCTCTAATTTTAAGTGTTATTTCACAGTACTAGGAGAAAAGTATATCATAGCAAAAATAGGTTACTCCCTTTATTTTCATGCATATGGTCTAGTTAGTGGGTTATTAACACTTAAATTAAAATATTCCACTGTCAATCTTTTTGCATCTGTAGGCGTCATTGGTCTTTTCCACTGTTTCTTATTTCGACCAAAATAAAGTGTCATCGGTCCTTGATAGATCTACATGTCGTTTTGCTAATTTTTTATGTCATAACATTAGGCCTCATCTGTCCTAGCTTATACCAGGCAATAAATGCCTTGGCAATGAAACACTGGTGATGAAACAAGTCTCGGTGTATTGCAATATACAGAATTCCCAACTGTTTTGTTAAGAGAATTGGGATTAGCAGAGATTGATGTAACTGATGTGTTTTGACAATGAACAGGGATGGTTTTGACAGTGGAAGGACAGGTGCAACTTGGCTAGTATTTTTCTTTTGAAAACTTTTGGCATTGTTCAACAAACTAGTCCAACCATGTCCGCCTCACGCCACATTTTTTTTTTTTAGGTGCTTCATTTGTCTATTCAGAGACAGCATGAATGTGCACTGTAGCTGCAAACGACTGTTTCCTTCTTCCGAGGAAAGTCGTGATCCATTTCTCAGAATATTGTCGAGTCATTCACAAGTGGTTCGCTGCACCAGATATTAAGAGTGATAACTTCTAAACTTCCATAGTATTTTGAGCTCCCTTTTTGCCAGAGGGTGTGATGACAATTTATGGAATCTAGGTTATCGTTAAAATGTACATACTGTTCTTAAGCTGTGTTTAAGTTTCGAAAGTGGGGCATTTGAGCATGATCGTCTCTAGATGGTTACCATTGTGTTGTGAAACTCTCACCCCAAACCTAATTTTAACATGAACCCTACACTTGGGTAGCAAACAGTGTTTGTATGTCTCAACTGGTAGAGCATGGCACTATTAAGGTAATGGGTTCGATGCTAAGGGAGTTTGTGAGTGAATTGTTCTTCTTAGTCGTTTCTTTTCAATGAATCAGTCAAACCGGTTCACGAGTTGGTCTGAGTGACAGGGACTAAAAACCACTTCACCACTTGGCACCACTTCATGTTGCCGAAAAAATAAATATATTTGCTATTATCCTGAAGGAAACTGCTGCATCATACCTCACTGAATTATTGTTAAATATGATGCATTAATACAGATTTGATGCTGCTGGGTTCAAGTAAAAATGATACTTGAAATAAATGTATGCTTGTGATTTCTATGCTAATAAATCCACCACATAGGAAAAAATTAATTGCTTATTTGCACTTATTCTGGTGAGGCAAGTGGCTTATTTTGGGCTTGTATTTCCAGACCAGGTTGTTTATTTATCTTACGAGATTTGGCAATTCTGCGCTAAGAGGTGGGGGAACCAATTGCAGAGAAATGTCATTTTAAAAGAACATTATTAAGTATTCTTTTCTTTTCAGAACTTCTGTAAAAATACAGTTTTTGCTCAGAACGAACGTCCCTGCGGAGTGAAACATTAGCCTTTTTTTTTTTTTTATTCACATTCCTTCTCAAATTGACTTGTCTCATTTTAAGACTTGTTGTAAGATAAAAGAGCAAAAAGTAGCTCTTATTTCATTGACAGTCTATTTGTTTTTCAGGAAAAAATAATTAACTTGCATTATTCAGAAAAATTAGAATGAAAGAAAGGGACTACGTGTCATGGAAATGTTAGAAATGATAATTTATGCATCCTGTAGTGTTTAGAGCTTGTTTTCTGTGGGAAAGAAGCCCTTTAGAAAGTCGGTACTTTTCCAAAAGTCCTTGGAGACTTAACAAAGTGTAAGCCTTTGAACATCTTCAGCTATTTTTCACACCATTTCTCAATGTCAGGCTGTATACTGTGCATGTTTTTATCCCTTGCCTTCTATTTATGATTCTCAGCATCCATTCATTTTACGTTCCAACTTCCCTTTTTCCATTCTGTCATTAGTTTAAGGTATGGATCATGATGGTCGACTAACCTACTAATTGACCAATAGCTAGTTGATTAGTAAGACCAACTAGCATAGTTCGATTTTAATTTTAATTTTTTAAAATATTTTCAACAATGGTGCTTTGATTAGTGTGTGTTGTGCTTTAGCTGTTTTTACGATGAAACCCTCTCGGTACAGTTGTCTTAAATTATTTTCATATTTACAAATGTACATTGAAATGATTTGATATCACAAGAAAAAGGCACCACAGACAGCAAAAAAAAAGCAGGGGTGCAATAGCATGCAGTTTTTCATCATTCTCACACACACACACACACAAGTCAAGTGGTTTTTATTGTTGTTCAATCATATACAGTTAGTACAGTACACAGCAAAACGAGACAACGTTCCTCCAGGACCATGGTGCTACATAAAACAACATAGGACAAACACAGAACCACATGAGACTACACAAACTAAATAACATTTCTACATTAAGTGCACGTGCAAACATGTGCAAAAAGATGACACTTTCTAAAATGCTAAATGTGTACACACACACACACACACACACAATGTTTTGAAACACTTACTCATTCTTTATTATTATTATTATTATTATGTTTTCACATTTTAGAATAATAGTAATCAAAACTATGGAAGAACATGAATGGGAATTATGATGACTAAACAAAATCCAAAATAAATCAAAACTGTTATATTTTAGCATCTTCAAAGTAGTCATATTAGACATGTTCTCGAAGTTTTCTTCTTTATTTATCACCCTGGGATGCTTTTAAAACCGTTTTGAGTGTGTGTATATATATGTGTATATATGCACACAATTCACTCAATGGTGCTGGCGGCATCACGGTAGTAGATTAAAAAAGTTCCGGGTCTAAAGGCTTCTCGTTGTTCTGGAAGCCATGCGTATCATCAATTATTTCAAGTGTGCATACGCAAAATCCTAAGAAAGATAGGTGGGTATACAGCGTATGCCCTAGACTACATTACTGGTCCAAAGTAATGTATGACCCTTGCTAACATATTGGGTTGAATTAAATGTAATTGAGAATTGAGTGGCAAACATTTTCTATGCACATTCAACACTGCTTTTGAATTTTAGGACACCCGTCTGTCCATGTCATGTGTGCGAGCCCCCCCTTAACGAACATGTCCGATCAGGTTCAGGTGAACCAGCCTAATTGTACAAGTCTTTCTCAATACCATTTAGTTAATTAAACATTCAGGCAATCCACCAACTAGTCGATTTTGAAAATATGTACTTTGGCACATCCACAATGTCTAACCCCACAGAACTCTGCGGCTCACATCACGTCTTTGTCTTCCTTCCGCTCGTGATGTGAAAGAGGTGTTTCTGATTGAAACAGACATGCCGCAGGCGCTTTGTCTGGCTCTTCCAGTCATCCTGATAAGATGCTCCGATGCTTGTCCTGACCATGTCACTTCCTTTCCTGGCATTGGACTGCTCATGGTTACCCTCTAAACCGATCTGAGATTGCTGCTCTCTGGCTCCATGGCCTGAATTAGCTACTTTCTTGCCCTTGGGAGAAGAACACACACACACACAGCCACACACAGTTGGACCAAAAAGAATAAACAGAGCCATCTGATTCCTGCCAAGTTGAAAATGCATCTGAAAATGGCTTTCTTGTCTTTTTCAGCGAGGCGGTTACATTGAGTACCAGTGACTGGAACATGATATTATCATTACAAATTAGCTCTTCAATTCAAGTATAGTGGTTAGGGGTTGGTAAAAAGTAAAGATTTTTTGATTAATCTTTGGTCGCATTTGCAACCAAATTTCGTGCTATTGGACTAAAATGTATATATTTGGCAACTGTCTGGTAAATGTTTACTTTTCACTCACCAGTGATTGTGTAGTATAGCGGTGGAGTATTCAGCGAGATCCTTTCACAGTGTTGAGAGAAAGTTGTTCCATGTAACGTGTTTCCAAAGACGAGATCCACTCGACCCATTTGTCATTGAATAATGTCTCTTTTTAATACCCTCTCTGTTCTTTTAAAGTCTGCTGTTGATCAAAAACAATAAAAAATAAATATTTAATTCTAATCATGCATAGCACAGATGAGATAAATCCATTCGAGTCTTCTCTCGTTAATATGCGCTCTTCTCCAGACACTCTTAAAGGGTTAGTTCACCCAAAAATGAAAATTATTCCATAATTGACTCACCCTCAAGCCATCCTAGTTGTACATGACTTTCTACTTTCAGCCAAACACAATCGGAGTTCTATAAAAAATATCCTGGCTCTACCAAGCTTTATAATGGGAGTGAATGGTACCTTAGATTTCGAAGCACAAAAATGCGCATCCATCCATCATAATTGTAATCTATACGTCTCCAGGGAGTTAATAAAGGCCTTTTAAAGCGAAGCAATGCGTTTTTGTAAGAAAAATATCCATATTTATAACTTTATAAACCATAATCACTGGATTCCTCTATCCTCTGCGCTTCCGCTTTCATCACTTCTCACCGGGGCTTACGCTACACCTACGTCATATGCTGGAACTCAACCATTACCGGAAGCCAGTGATTATAGTTTATAAAGCACTACACATTTTCTTCAGAAAATGTAAACATCCCTTAAATCAAATGCTCACTTTGGGTGGGTGGGTTTGTGAAAATTTAATGTAATGTAATTTAGAAACCACACATTTTGTTATATAACATTTGACTTTCTAAATGCTAAATTATAACAGTTGCAATATTTATATTTTCCTCCTACATTTGTAGTATTTAATGAAGTTATTGGTTTGACATTTTTTCATAATCGGTTTTAATTCAAAGCATTGCATTACAGCTACACTGGCATCAATAGTGTACATTTCTACATGTGTTTTTTACGCTCTCAGTTGGGAAAATCCAGCATTGCTGTCGTGTGACGCGTTCTTGGTTTCAAATAACTGATGTTATCTGGTGTACTAAACTAGTGTAGCACCTTTCAAGAGCACCACAGAAAGTAGTCCAACCTTTTTTTTTGTTTTCTTTGAGACCGAGGAATAGATAATGGCACACAATCTAAACCAGGTTTTATTTGTTTTTGGTCTATTGTGGTTCGAGGACAATAAGTTGTACGCAAGTGTCTATTTATACGAGCTCACGCATAGATGTTTTGTGTCCGTGAATCACCCCATTCATAAATGAATGTCTTGTGTAGACATTCCACTTCACGAGTAATTCACAGTCAAGCTCAAACACATTCATATCGTCAGATGACAATCATACATTGGAATGAAGATTGGCTGCATTACACGCTGCTATTTCCAGTTTTATAGGCCTACATTTCACGGAAATATAGATTTGGCTCTGCAGTCCTCAAACAACAGGGTTTTATTTATTAATCACTACAGCGGCACTGAGCAATTCTCAGCTATATTTTTATTTCATGTTTTGTTTATTATGAAGTTGTTTATTAAAAGCGGTTTTAAAGAGGAAAAATGCTGCGGTATATAATACATCCTCACTGCTGTTTCAGGAATTCTCTCTCGATGTACTTCAGCATTTGATGTCGATGGTCAAAACAGCTTTCTGTTCTTTAGCGTCAGCAGTTGCAGTGGTTTTGGTTGGAGGTTGACCGATAGTGGATTTTGCACATACGATAACTGAGGTGGTGGTAGTAAAGGCCGATAACCGATTAATCTGCTCATAGTTTTTAAAACTGATCTATAGAATCAGTTATTAAATCTATAAAAAAAATAATTTATTAATTCCTTACTATGATGGGCACAGACAAAGAGTCCTAAATAAATAAAATCCCAGATGCAGTTTATTGTTCAACTAAAATAACCAGAAAAAATTAACATCTGGTGCATAACGCAGGACTTTTACATATAAACAAGCCCGAAACACCTCATTTTGAAATTACAAAATGATGAAAAACTATCAGTAACTATCTACATAGATTTTTAGCCGATAACGATAGTTCTAAAAAGCAACTATCGGCACCGATTAATCAGTAAAACCGATATATCGGTCCACCTCTAGTTTTGGTTACTGCAACGGCTTCTGACACGTGATCTAAAGCTTATTGTTTATTGATCAAGGCATTTCATCACTCGGCAAATTAAAGAAATGTACTCTGCCTAAAAAAGTATTTGCTTTGTTGGCACACAAATGTTTGATCTGGTGTGAATGGCTTCATAGGATCCCGGTGTTTCGATTCTATATTCTTGTGTAAATTGCCATTTTGAATGCGACCATTTTTAAATATGGTTTTACGAAATATTGGTAATATTGAGATTATTTCTGCTCGTGTCATACTCTTTTGTAACTTTGGTGTTGATCGTTAAATAAGTAAAACAAAACTTTGATCAATTTCTTTCCACACATTTTCAGTGGACAAACACCTTTGATAAAAACTAAAACAAGGAAAAACACAGTGTTTGAAAATTATATACAACCTAAAAGTTACGACGCTGACACGTTGAACGGACAATACTTCTTTTTGTCATGTCAATTTCATAGATGTTAAATTAAGTATCTAGCATCTTCTGTAAGATCTAAAAGGAGCTGTTCACTCAGGATGCGTTCTTGCGTTAACAGACAGCTAGGTGCAGCACAACAGAATTGAACGCAGCCTTACGAGACACAAAGAAAAAAGCAGATGCGTCACTTGTGGTCAAAGACAAGATGTGGTCAAAGACATTGTTTACTTCATTTATAAAGACAAACAATTAAAAAACAGAGCAAATGTATGCTAGAAAACATCCTTTGGACGCTTTGGAGGGTACGGTAGTTTCTTTAAATGCTCAATATAAATGTAATGTTTATGCGTTCTTCATGAACCGAATTGCTTTTTCTTACAGTATTTGCTTATTTTTAAAATGTTGTTCATTCTTGCTCCCAAATGTTCTGTCATCGGTTCTTTAAATTAGTCTCTGATACAGACACTGTTGTCTCATGTCAATAATTAGTGGAGGGAGTTAAGCGTAGATGTGTGTGTGTGTGTGTGTGTGTGTGTGTGTGTGAGAGAGATACATTCCAGATGGTGGAATGATGAGGTGGGTTTTACTGGAACGTTAAACATTCCCAGGGATGTTTGTAGAGAGACATTCTTCCTCGACTGTGAAGCGAGAATGTTTCCTTTTTATCCGTTCCCTCCTGTTCTCTGTCTCTGGAGGATTCAGATCCAGTCTCGTCAAGCTTTTTCGACATTATCATCACCTGCTGCAACTCTTCAAACCCTGCAGAAGAGTCACTTTGCTTTTTCTTTGACTCTTTAAACTCTTGATTATGCCTAATAAATCACATCAAAGCTTTTAATCTCTTTTTCTCTGAAATATGAAAAAAAAAAAAACATCGATTTTTGGTGTTAAAGTCAACGCTGTAGTGTAGTAAAATATTGCAATACATTGAAATGACCAATTATTTGTTTATTTTATTTTTTTTATTTTATCCCCGTATACTCTTTAAATTCCCAGTGTGGATTATTGGACTCGTTTGGCTTGTTTTGGCCTAAAGAGTCACATTAAATCTGACCATTTCAAGTTTTTAACATTTTATTTCTAAAGCTATTAGAATATTTGTAGAGCTTGCAGGAGTCTCACTGTGCTTGTGCTGATGGATAGCCGCAGACTGAATCAATACCAGTCTCAGTACGGGTGTTTCCGTTTCTGTTTAGATTTGCTAAGTAAAGTCTGCAACTCACCTGCACGTGAACAGTTTTCGGCCCTTTAACCTCCTCCACACATTCCAGTTATTCTTGAGCGTCTCCGCTTCCCTACATCTGGTGGGGTGAACTGTTTTGGTTTAGTTTGAATACCTTGAATGTGGTCTGCTGGGTCTCTAGTTTCCCTTCATTCCTGTCATCACTTTTTTTTTTTTTTGCAGTCTGTCCTCCTTTTTTTAGGTTTTCTTTTTTCCCCTCAAATATCTGTCTGGCCACGTTTTGCATTTCTTTCGTCTCCCTAAACAGCACATACTTTATCTCAGTCTCTCTGTCTGTCCCTTTTATGTTTTTATGAGTGGTAGATTAATATATTTATCTGCTGATATTTGCCCATTGAGAGATTATCGTTTCACTATGCGCCCATGGATGTTTAAAAGAAGTCTGAACTTGCATATTGTTTATATTATTGAGTAGATTTTTAAATTGTATTGATGATGTGAGTTATGGATTTTAACAAAGGCCTAATCTTAAAGGAATAGTTCACCTAAAAATGTAAATTCTCTCATCATTTACCTTCATGCCATCCCAGATGTGTATCAATTAATTTTAAGAAAAATGACGATTTTTAGAAGAATATCTCAGCTCTTTTGGTCCATAAAATGCAAGTGAATGGGTGCCTACATTTTGAAGCTCCAAAAGCCACATATGGGCAACATAAAGGTCTCCATACGACTCCAGTGGTTAAATCAATGTCTTCTGAAAGTGATATAATAGGTGTGGATCATCTGAAACATCCACACCGTTTATGGGCCACGATAAGCTAAAATGAGCCGCCGCGTTATGCAGAACGGACCACAAAATGGCGCCGCAACGTGCAGAAAAGGACTGCGAACACCCTCCAGTTGGGCCAGTTGCTATGTAAAATCCCAGGCCGATTTCTCTTCCCAGTCCAGCCCTGGCTGAACTCCAGTATTTACGCTGTCATATTGGTTATGATTTGTTGTTGCTCTAGTAACCAAAGCACGAGCTCTAAAGGCACAGCCCACTTCTGGAAAGGGGGCGGGGAGAAGCAGCTCATTTGCATTTAAAGAGACACACGCAATATCAGCGTGTTTTTGATTCCACCCAAAAAGAAGCATATATAACATGGTATATTAAATGATCCGTGGGTTACTTTGAGCTGAAACTTCACAGACACTTTCTGGGGACACCTGAGACTTGTATTACATCTTGTAAAAAGGGGCATAATAGGTCTCCTTTAATGCATATCACACCCTACTGGGCAGAGAGGAGAATTTATGATAAAAATGACTTAAATATTGATCCGTTACTCACACACTCCTATCATATTGTGTCTGAACACATGGATTTAACAATTGGAGTTTTATGGATTACTTTTATGCTCTTTATGTGGATTTTGGAGCTTCCAAATTTTGGCACCCATTCACTTCCATTTTGAGGTCCTACAGAGCTGAGGTAATTTTTAACTCTTAATTTGTGTTCTGCAAAATAAAGTCATAAACATCTGGGATGGCATAAGATCATGAGAGAGTCTAAATTTTTGAGTGAACTATCCCTTTAAGTGTAACTTTATCATTGTGCTACAAAATTTTAATGATACAGTGCCACTTGTTGGCATGACATTATAATAACATTATATTGACTATCAGGATCCCTTCTGTTTAGATATCATCTTCGGTATCAGCCATTGAAAAAAATATCCAAGACAATGGTAGTTTGTCCCTGTGATTGTGTCTTATACTTGAACAACCCAATAATCAGTATGTAGGTGGCTTGTGAAATGTTTCTTCTTGCAAAGATGAATTCATTTTCAGCCAATAAAATTCTAACTTGTGCTTTAATAACATTTGAATGTGTGCTGATCAACATTTGGACAGAATTGACATTTTTGTTACTCCATTGTTTTTTTGCGTGCAAGGTCTCACTCGCTCTTTTTCCTCGTATATGCTCCGCGAGCGCTCAGAACTTTAGACAGCTTGCTTGCTTTTGCACCCAGATTCTGCCTTGTCCCGCCTCCTTCGTCAGGATTGGCTTTTAGGAGCTGCTTACAAGCACTCTGATTGGAAAGTTGAGGTAGTGACCCAAACCATGAACATTCCAGTATAAATGTAGCAGAAGTGCCAACAGGGACAATGCTTCTAGATCAGTACACACTTTACATATACTGTGGTTTAAAAAATTCATGCGCACTGAAAATGTCATCTTGTGTGCAGTATTGTGGCACATATATAACTCCATACAAGAACTGATCTTCTTAATGGTGAAACCTCTCCAGCTTTGTTCTTCACCATACCTTTAATAGCACTCAAGTGTTTCTTAACCTTCTGACATTCTCACAGTTTAAGGTAGAAGAAAGATCTTGTGTCATTTTGGAAGCTTAAAACAACATGCATGGGTTAGCTGACAGCTTGGGCCAGTTTGAAATCTACAGCACTTTGGCTTGTTTTTTTGTTTTGAGTTATTAAGCTGAATGTAGGCCAACAGTGGGATGTGGATCAGAGAGCTTTTTTTTTTTGCTTTGCATCTTTAATACATTGTGAGTGTGATCAGGGATTGCTGAGCGCAGTAAGAGCCTTGCTATGGATTTAAAAATGTTCGTGCTTTTTAACACGCTGAGATGCTAAAAATACAGAGTTCAGAGATTACAAAAGATATTGATGCATCACTGCAAGACCTCAATTCTTTGTAACAGAGTTTTGCGTCAAAGCTGTGTTAAAAAATTTAAATCACAGTTATGTCTAGGGATGGGACATTTTGTCTGCTGTGCAGCCCTGCCCACTATAAAATCTCTATGGTTCAAATCCTGTTCCTCATAACTACATTAAACATCAAATATGTTCTAATTGGATGTGACAGAGATATGTTGCCCCACACTTTTGCATTAATTGTGAACAGACAAATTGTTTGTTACTGGAAATGCATTGCATCAGATTGATATGCTGATAGCTATCAAAGGTTTTGCTTAAGTAGTTTTTCTTTATCCATCTAAGGCCATAAACGATTAAGTTGTTTACATGTCCACACACTGTGTCAGCCTATTAAACATAATCAGAAGAACTTGCATGTAAATGTGCTGACTGGTTTTACAATGTTTTTCAATTCTCAGGGTAAGGTCATAAAGGTTTAAGTACGGATGCACCAATCGATCGGCCACAGATCCAAATTGGCCGATCTTAAGGGTAGATTTTTTAAGTCTCAGCAAGCACAAAATCAGACATTTACTGCTGCTATCTTATTGACAGGTGTTGCAAACAGATATAAAATGTATTTAACAACAAATAAAGATGCAAATACAAATCTGAGTATACTTGATATAACATGAGTTTGGCAGACAGTGTTCTGAATCTAATGTGATGCCGTAAAGTACCAAATAAACAATGCTTGTTTTCTTCTCTCTTTTCCTGCAGTGCTTTGCGCAAAAAACCTGGTGAAGAAAGACTTCTTCCGTAAGTATCCGACCTTCATAAATACTGAGAGAGTGTGTGTCTGAATGCATGTTAACAGCGAGAGCGCTCTATTTTTGTCGCTGTATCTCATCCTGTTTTTTTAGCTGGGATTGATCTGTTAAAAGTGAGCAACGTGATAGATTAGTGCTCTTCCCCGAGAGACAAAAATGTGGGTCAGTTCAAGCAGACAAAGCAACCGCTGGATGACACACACACACACACACACACATATATACATACATACATGCATACATATACACACAACAGTTTCTTTCTGCCTGTCTCTTTCTACCCTGTCAAACACAAGCAAACAAGTCCACATCTGAAACGCTGATCAGATATCCCCTCAGACAGACAGCCATCCAGACGCTGGTGGGGGGTTGGAGGAGAGACTGAGGGCTGGGATGACTGATGAAAAAGAGGAGAAAGTAAAACAATAAAAATGGATAGAAACATAAATGGGTTTGTGCAGCGAATTTCTCTGAAATTAAATTTTGCCAAATACGAATAGACAGTAATAATTTTTACGTTATGTCCCTCAACCAATGGCTGATATTACAAATCGAATAATCTACAGTACTTTCAATATTCCGTTTTGTCTTTTTTTAATTTTTTTAAATTTTTTTATAGAAAACACACATTGCTACTATGCTGAAGTTCCAATGCATCAAATAAAATTAGACGTCAATGTATGTTATAGTAAAACAAATGGATAGCCACTTAGTACTATTGAAACCTGGCATAGAAAAAAACGTATTCTGTTGAAAAGAAAAGAAAAAACACGTCTAAAATTGGCTGCATCCAAAATCTGCCTAATCCAGTCCAGTTACTTAAATTATAATATTGACCGATATTTGTCTCATAAGTAACAAGTTACACACTTTTCGGAAGTAAAGAGTAAAGTACTACTTTTTTTTTTTAAATAAGCAGCCTAACATGTTACTTATATATTTATTTAATTATAATAAAAAAAACGAATGCAATTCTCACTAATTACGGTTTCTGTATTTTGCAGGGCTGCCAGACCCCTTCGCTAAGGTGGTGGTGGATGGTTCAGGACAGTGCCACTCAACAGACACCGTGAGAAACACTCTGGACCCCAAATGGAACCAACACTATGACCTGTAAGTGTTCTTCCTCCAAGCTCTTTCTCAATCACGCACACCCTTTCTCACAACACTTGATCCAAGCTCAGTTTAGTTTTAAATTTAAACCTGAAGACAATAATGTTGTGTTTGGGAAACCGAATCCAGGAAGAAAGACGACACTGAAACGGATCTCATTTTGAACCACGTGATCATACGTCCAGTTGTTTTGACTTGAGTCATAGATTCAGCCTTCAGGGCTTTGGTTCTTTCCTGTTAGAGCTTAAGAGTGTCAGACAGTGTCATTAGATGCCTTGTGTGGTTTAATTTTAGTCGTTGTTCTGTCTGAGCCGCCGTTGAGAAATCAAGTCTGTTTTTGATATCACATATCGTCCATGACGCCTGTTGTTACTTTCCTGTGTGTATGGATCACTTTATGGTGGAGGTAAGTTTATTAAGTCATTATAAGGATGGGTCGCTTTGAAAATTGGTTGAAGTAAACATTTCCGATGGATTAAAAAACAAAACGCAAAGGTGAACATATGCGTTTTGGTTAATGCGGCATAACTTGTTCCAAACCCATACGACTGACTTGATTCTGTAGTGAAGAAAACAAAAATGACCAAACGCACCATAAAAGTCCATACAACTTGTGAGATGTATTCCAAGTCTTCTGAAGTCATGCAGTAACTTTGTGTGAGAGACTGAAATTTTAAATCTTAAAACTAGGGGTTTGAATCTTTAAAGGATCACAGCAAATTGATTCAATTGACAATTCCCTGGTTTTCAATTAAAAAGCGATTTATGCTAATTAAGAGGAATTCAATTTGATTCTAAACCCCATTTAAAGGTGCACGCTGTACATTTTTGTTGGTGTCATTTTGGACTTACAGTGACACCTAGTGGTGTGGATGATGCGTCATTCAAAATCAATAGTTTTCAGTTACAGACGTCATTGTAGAATTCACTCTTCACAATCAGCCATGATTAATTTAATCCAAGAGTGACAGTGTCCAATAACAAGTCTGTTACTGAGATTTAAGCGAGTAGTATTCAGTTGGTCATGTGATTCTAAAATGGCAGCCCCCATGAGGATGCCCCTGCCCCATGTAGTATAAAACATCTTTTATAATGTTACTCATCTTTCAAAATTACAATTCATTTCTTTAGGTGTAAAACATTTGTACTGGGGAAAATAAATACTGAGTGCACCTTTAATTCATTTAACATGGTTTATTCAGCATTTTTTTTTTATGAATTTATAGGAATCTTAAAATACTTCCCCTAATGAAGGGTTTTTCAAACTGGGGTTCACCCACTGATGATTACAAGGGGGAGCAAGGGGGCCCATGGAGAATAAAAAAAGTGTTCATAAATAAAAAATTATGATATGTCTTTTATACTTCCTATATTTTAGGAAGGGGAACCCTCATAAGGCAACCATTATGTTTGGGGTTCTTGGCATCAGAAAGTTTGAAAACCCCTGCCCTAATGTAAACACCCCTACTAAAAGTTATTGGAAAAAATGTATATTTAATAAAAGGGCTATTTTATGGCTTCAGGAGTTGCATGCTACTTTATGGTGTATTTATATTATTTTAAAGCTTTGCAATGAACATCACCGCTGTCATTGTATGTAAAATGTGAACATTATTCAAAATGTCTTTTTTTTTTTTTTGGTGGGTGAACTGTTCCGTTAACATGTGATTTTAAAGCATTTTCAAGAAAGCCCAGGGGATTTTCTTGAACCAGTGGAGTACGATTTCTTCCAATCTCTTGATCAGTGGAGCCCATCAGTAAAGCTCCCAGCATCCTTTAGGCTTTGAGGAATTAGGTCACCTCCTCTGAAGTCTCCTCGCTTTATCTGTGGAGATCACAGAAAGGATTTTCATGGAGTTTGGCATGGTTGAAAACTCACAAATCTAATCATGCTGTATGCTTCTAGTTCTACTAAAATATTTTACAGAGGCTTTATCTAGAACTACGAGTATTGACTGTTTCACAGAGTGGAGTAAAAATAGAGACTTTCCCTCGATGCAGGCCTGTCACTTTTCCCACAGTCTGAAAAGAAATGAAAGCGAGATGTGAGGAAGGTCAATGCAAAAGGAGCCAGCTATTTCCCAACACTTGTCCCATTCTCGTGTCGTCCCGACAGCCAGCAATGAGAGGAAGTACACGTCTCCGTTTTATTTGGTTGCCATGCAACTGTAACGCTAACCATCACACCCCCCAGGATGGCTGTCGAGTCAAACATGTCACGTCTTCAAGCTGAAAATAGCATCCCCACAACCTGGAATAATGGGTGGGGAAAGGAAAGCCACTTAAATCCTTAATAAGTGTACTGGGATTTTTCTTCATCACTTTGAAACTCAACATGTAGTGGGATCAAAAAGACTGAAACATTTTTTTCAAATTTGTCCAAAACTTAGAACTTTTTTAGGCTGTGTGCACAATTAGGCAACTAAATTACAAAAAGTATTTATCCCAACTCAGTTGTTTATTCTCAATTTTTAGATTAAGTGCAACAAATAATTAACACAAAATGACAATTAAATATACTTTTTGGCCTTTCAAAAATATTCAGTGACCTACATGTAGCCACCCTTTTCAAAAACTGCCATGAGCCGTCCATCCATGGAGTCCGTCAGTTTCTGGGTCTGTTCACAATCAGCTTTCACTGAAGCAGCAACCACAGCCTCCCAAATGCTGTTCAAAGAGGTGTGTTGTCTTCCCTCACTGTAAATCTCACATTTGAGAAGGGTCCACAAGTTCTCAATAGGATTTAAGTCAGGTGAGGAAGGGGGCCAAGCCATTATTTGGGCATCTTTAAGCCCCTTACTGGCTAGCCAAGCAGTGGAGTACTTGCATGCATGTGATGGAGCATTGTCCCACATAAAGATCATGGCCTTCTTGAAATCTGAGGACTTCTTCCTGTACCACTGCTTGAAGAAAGTACTTTCCATAAACTGGAAGTAGGTTTGGGAGTTTCAGTCCATCTTAAACTTGAAAAGCTTCATCCATTCAAACTACCTCCTCCTCAATGATAGCAGCCCACACCAGTACCCCTCCTCCACCTTGCTGGCCCCTGACTCGAAGTGGCGCCCTGTGTCCATTTAATGATCCAGTCACGGGCCCATCCATCTGGTCCATCAAGAGTCACTCATTTCATCGGTCCATAAAACCTTTGAACAATCTGTCTTCATGACACTCCAGGTAGGTTGCAGTTCTAGAATATGGTGGCATTTGAGGATAATGGGTTCCTGGTAGCTTCACATTTAATTCATCTCAAGTCTTTCGTGTGTTCCATCCATCTGAAAGGCATTTTAAAAATTTTTACCTTTCAGTGCCAGTTAAATCTCTTTTTTTGGCCCATTTTACCTGAGGTAATGAAGCTGCCTAATAATAATGCACACTTTGATATAAAATGTTAAGTCACTTTTGCCACACCCTCCCTCATTACACAAATATATACCACCTGAAAATGATGAATCCAATAAGCATTCAAGTTTATATGGTTTGGAGTTGGAAAATTTGCATGGAAATAATGATGAGATCAGAATACTCACTTGCTTAATAACTGTGCACGCAATGTAATCTTGAGAAGACCGGGTTTCAGCTTTATTGTCTTGCTGCTTGTTCTCTTTCACTCTGGTCTGGTTGGGTAACTTCTTGTTGCTAGTCATCTACAAGTTCATGTCTGGTCCTGTTAAAGTAACATTTGGCATGAAGACTCTCCAATATGTTTTGGATAAGGACCTTTATGAGCTCAGACTTCAGCTTGTCTCTGGTTTCTCTAGACGTTTGATAAACGCTCTTTAGATCAGAGAGAAGGACTTTTATTGTTTGGGTTTGGTTGGGCCCCCTCTGGTCAAACATCCAGTGATGTTCTGGAGTTTTGTGTTCTCATTCTTTTTTTTTTTTATCTGACCCCTTCTGCAGGCTTCTCTCTTTCTTCCTTCCTCTCGCTCTTCCATTCGTTTTCAGTCCAAACATGATACATTGCCCTGGGATTCCATCCCATTGGCTAGTAGAAATTTCAGACTTTGCTTATACGTTTCTTGTCAGACTCGCTCCTTTTGATGTCCACTTTTGGAGATGTTTCTGTTCCCTGATTTTAAGTGAATCATTTGCTTTGTCTAACGCCATGCCAAAACATTCAGATGAACCAGCAAAGCGTTTTAGTACGACCTGATGAAATGCAGACGGTGATGCGAGAACAAGAAAATAGCGTGCAATTTGTTGAAAGTTCTCGTAACAAGGAAAGAAATAAAAATAAAAATGTATAACTGCAAGACCAAGAACTAAAAAGAGTAGCAATATATTGATATGTATTGGTACAGTCCTAGTTTAAAGTGTGCTGATGCAACTTTCTTTCTTTTTCCAGGTATATTGGGAAGTCTGACTCCATCACCATCAGCGTGTGGAACCATAAGAAGATCCATAAAAAACAGGGGGCAGGATTTCTGGGCTGTGTACGACTCCTCTCCAACTCGATTATCCGACTTAAAGACACGGGCTGTAAGTGTTTTTTTTTATGATTGTGTGTGTGTATATTTGTGTAGTGATTGGCTTAAAACACAGCCTGTTAGGGTGTGTATAATTAGCTCAGAAAGCACAGGTCAAAGTGTGTGTAACCGGCACAAGTGTGTTTATCTGTGTAATTGGCTCAGAGAGGTTGTAAAAGTGTATTAGAAGGGCTTTGAGAGTTAAGTGCGCAACCTTTGGCATGAAATCGAATTTTGGATTGTCTTTGCTTTTATTTCATATGTGTTAGCTTTGTGATGATCTGTATGCAAGTGTACTCCTAAATGATGACAAAATCTTAGCAAATAAAGGCATGCACTTGAAGTCAGAAGTTTGCATACACTTTGGTTGAAGTCATTAAAACTAATTTTTAACCACTCCACAGATTTCATATTGGCAAACTATAGTTTTGGCAAGTTGTTTAGGACTTTGCAAGACATGAGTAATTTTTCCAACAATTGTTCACAGACAGATTGATTCACTTTTAATTGACTGTATCACAATTCCAGTCAGTCAAAAGTTTACATACAATAAGATAACTGTGCCAATAAGCGGCTTAGACAATTCCAGAAAATGATGTCAAGCCTTTAGACAATTTGCCAATTAGATTCTGATAGTCTAATTAGAGTTAAATTTGAGGTGTACCTGTGGATGTATTTTAAGGCCTACCTTTCAAACTCTGTGCCTCTTTAACATCATGGAAAAATCAAAAGAAATCAGCCAAGTCTGGTTCATACTTGGGAACAATTTCCAAATGCCTGAAGGTACCACATTAATCTGTACAAACAATAGTACACAAGTATAAATAACATTTGACCACGCAGCCATCATACTGCTCAGGAATGAGATGTATTCTGTCTCATAGAGATGAACGTGGTTTGGTAAGAAAAGTGCAAATCAATCCTGGAACAACAGCAAAGGACCTTGTGAAGATGCTGGAGTAAACCGGTTGACAAGTATCTATATCCACAGTAAAACGAGTCCTATATCGAAATGTCCTCTGGTCTGTTGAAACAAAAATGTAACATTTTGGCCATAATGACCATCGTTATGTTGGAGGATGTTGTGGGGGGTGCTTTGTTGCAGGAGGGACTGGTACACTTCACAAAATAGATGACATCATGAGAAAGGAAAATTATGTGGATATATTGAAGCAACATCTCAAGACATCAGCCAGGAAGTTAAAGCTCTGTCGCAAATGGGTCTTCCAAATGGACAATGACCCCAAGCATACCTCTAAAGTTGTGGCAAAATGGCTTAAAGATAACAAAGTCAAGGTATTGGAGTGGCCATCACAAAGACATCAATCCGGGCAGAACTGAAAAAGCTTGTGCCAACAAGGAGGCCCACAAACCTGACTCAGTTACACCAGTTCTGTCTGGAGGAATAGGACAAAATTCCAGCAACTTATTGTGAGAAGCTTGTGGAAGGCTACCCAAAACATTTGATGCTAGTTAAACAATTTAAAGGCAATGCTACCAAATACTAACAAAGTGTATGTAAACTTCTGACCCACTGGGAATGTGATGAAAGTAATAAAAGCTGAAATAAATAATTCTCTCTACTATTATTCTGACATTTCACATCCTTAAAATAAAGTAGTGATCCTAATTGACCTAAAACAGGGAATGTTTTCTATGAATAAATGTCAGGAATTGTGAACAACTGAGTTTAAATGTATTTTGTTAAGGTGTATGTAAACATCTGACTTCATCTGTATTATAGAAAATACATCAACGCAGAAAAAATGTAATCTTAAATTGTATTTCTGTAGCTCAAAGCAACAAACGGGCATTTGGCTCTTTAAACTGTGAAGCAGGATCACCGCTATCATATATAACCGTATGATTTCTCCCATTCATACACAGTACAGGTGATTCATCTCTTCCTTATAATGTCTCTGGTATGACTGCCATCAGCCACATAAGAGTCCATGTTTTTCACTAAGTGAGCTTGTTTAGGGTACCAGGGTCCCTGTCATTGTCGATTGGGCTGCATTCCAGCCCCACGGTTGTGTTAAGACGATTTTAAACGCAGGCTTTCCTAGAAAGCCTCCAGTGTGACCACTGTCCTGGAGAAGCACAGGAAACCCACAGCTGCTCCCACAGCTGGAAGTGATTCACTTCATCATTTCCTGTTGCACCCCTCTGTCTCGCTGCAATTATCTCACTCTTTTACTCTCTTTACTTATTCTGTCTCTCTATTTCTAGGCCTATATCCAGGGGCGTAGATTCCGTAGGGGGTGGGGGGCTGACGAATAAAACATTTATGATGGATCGATGAGCACAGATCGAGATTTTACAGATATTACTGCGTGTAAGCAATTACGAACGAAAAGTGTATTAAATATTGCTGAAGCGATATTCGTATTCCACAACATTTGTGAAATTTGTTTACACAAATTATATGATCAATGGAAATTGTGATAATTTAAGTTGCAATTTTGTATTTTTTTATGGGAAAATAGTAAAGAGTTTAAAAACTGTCCACCATATAGATTGTTAGCCATGACATAACACTAGCAATCAGTATCGCCCAATATATCAGTGTAGGTTAGTCATTAAAATTTAAAATAATTCACATTAAACCCAAATGGTTTTATTTTGCCCTTTTTGTTGTCATCATAATTGGTTGCCGGAGTTTGACCACGTTTAAAAGGTTTAAATGTTTGTTGAATTTATTTGGGTTGGCGAATGCACCTCCAGCTCTGTTTAGTCTAGCATCCTTGTGTGTGTGTGTGTGTGCGTGTGCGTGTGCGCGCATGCGTGGGAGAGTTAGTGAGAACAGATAGTGGCCTCTCTAATGTCTGCAGGCTACTTGTTATTCCTGTCTCTCTTTCCGGCAATGACAGAGAGCCTCAGCATGATTCTGGAAGCGTCTCACTCCTATCAGCACATCTACAGTCTGAGAGGAATAATGCTGCCTCTGTGTACACACACACTCACTCACAGAGCGCTGCAGTGTGGGTGAACTTATGCGTGAAATGTCGAGTTTTTTTAGGCTGTTTTTAAGTCTGAGATGGCCCACAGAGTGAAGAAGCTTATGATGCAGACATTACACCGGCTATTTGGATTCAACTAACTAAATAGTAGTGACGTTACTAACTTGGCTACATTTTTCAGTAGCGCAACTGGTTTTGAAGCAGTATAGTATTTACATTTCCGTAAGGAAGGGTCACAATGGTCCACTACACTAGTCTAGTTTGTCTGGAATCTTCTTCTTTGTTGGATGTTTCTAGTGGTGGTGCTTTAATAATTGTACTGTGAGTTTGTATGGTAAAATCCTCTTGGAAATGATGCATCTTGAAATTCATCCCATATAAAGAACCGCCACTTCAGCCATTCACACGTTGATGGCCATTGTTGGTCGTTGTATCGCATCTTGTGCTGTTTGAGCATCCTGCCATGAGCGATGCATTTCTAGTTAAAATAGTTCAACTTTTAAAAAGAAGACATCTTGAGACTTATTGGGAAATCGGATTGTTTTTTGTTACATAAACTTGATATATTGCTCCTTTTAAATAGCTTCATTGCAGTTAGCTACTTTTGGTCAGTATCTTGTAGTTTAACCAGAGACATTATAAGGGAGAGGGTATGACCAATCGTATGCAAAATAATGGAAGAAATCCGAACTCTCAGTATGGCAGCTGGAGAAATGCAAGGCCTTGCTTTTCAGTTAAAAGAGCCATTTGCCTTTTTCATTGTTTGTTTAGTCTTGTTTACTTGCATGTGCATTCATTTAACCAGCTTGGGGACTACAGTTTCAAGGTAGCTTCCCCAACGTTCTTTGGTTTCTTATAAATTAACTCTTTTTCTCTTCCTATATTTGTTTCTCTGGTTTGTTCACAGATCAGCGTTTGGACCTCAACAAGTTGGGACCCAATGACAGTGACACAGTGAGGGGACAGATAGTAGGTGAGTCACAAGTCTTTGTTCGGCCTCTACATTTCCTCTCTTTTCCACATCTGTCATTTTATCCAGTGAGTCACACCAGCACTGGAGAGCTTTAAAGCTTTTCATTTTTTTAAATTATGGTTAAACCCACACATCAACGCCTTCAAATTGTCCCTCAGTTGGGAGCAAAGGAGGAAAAATACTCTCATTCTTGTATGATTTATAAATTCTACTTTGATAGTCCACAGCGATTTTCTTCTTTATACATCAGGGTCGGGTTGCACCAGCTGTGCGTAAGTTCTCACGTAAGTTAGGACGTAAAGTCACTAAGGCCTTAGTAACTTGGTGTAAATGTCAACATCATAATGTATGTTGAAATGATTGATGTCACGCAAAACACGAGCTCATTGATGTCATAAATTTCAGTCTGCTTATTTATTCCATCCGTTAAGTCTGGACGGAGGCTTCCGTAAATATTTAGTTTATACGTTGGGTTACGTCCTACCTAAGTTTAATGGTACAACGCCACAAATAGGCTACGTTTTAACTTGCACACAGCTGGTGCAACCGGCCCCAGAGCTCTCGAAAAGCTGCATTGTTCCTTCATCAATGTGGAGTTGAGTGGGGTGCTGATGTATTTGTGCGCTAGATTGCACACAATCTATGGCCACGCAATCTGATCATGAATGTACTCACATGGTTGTGTGTTTTCAAAATACCTCTAACATATCCCTAACATTAAACAATACCACGTTTAACATAAATGACTTTACTTTTGTGACGCATACATGTTTCATTATGTGTTGCTGTTGCCAATATGAAAGAAGAGTGCTTGCAAATATAAGACTGGGGTATACTCCTTTTGTTTGCGTGCCATTCCAAATTTGCGTCATGTGTACTGCGCTTGAGACACAGTGGCACGCGGAAAACTGAAGTATGCTTTGTCATTTAGTATTCTTGGCAGTTTGCAAAAGAGAGAAATCTTTGCAGTTTTTGTGCAATCCTGGACACATTAAAGATCCATTTAAAGATCTGATTTTTCATAGCAGTGGTAAAAGTGTTGTGGTTTATCATTCTTTTGTTCACATCAGGGTTGTGCACCTTTCAGAACCGAATTAACAATGCCAATTTCAGTCCAATTCAATGCTTGAATTTGAATTGAAGTAACAACAAGGATGTAAGATGAATTTGAAAGAAATCATATTTCAATTTAATTTGACTTGATTTTGAATTGAACGGGTGTCATTGTCATAGGACTCTTTAAATTGGCATAATATAGGAATACTTGAATATTTAATCTAAATAGGTAATTGTTGCAATGATGGCAGATTTCAAGTTATGGTTTTTAATTTAAGTTAACATTTCTAAGTTTTCAGTTCATTCACTTAAAATTAATATTATGTACATAATACAGTATAATAAATAATTAAGATGCCATTTATAGACATTTTTAATACACTTATTTTGCTGTATTTAATATACTGTATTTTAATTTTATGGACCATGGTGGGAAAAACACCTAATTTCCCCAAATGCTCTTAATTTACTCAGGATATTACACAAGTAATAGATACAAAATTTTAATCCCTTTTTTTTTACAACCCTACCCTGATGTATAAAGTTATTTAAAAACAATGTATTGGACCATTTCTGGAAAATGAAAAAATCTGTTTGAAGACATTCGATATTAGAGAAATGTTAGATCATTTAAAAATAATATTAATATTAGAGAAATATTATCTCTTATAAGTGAACAAATGTAATTCTATCTGTCAGTGAATAAATAGAATAGATGACTGTTATATATTTTTTAATTACAGTTCGTGAAATTCCATTTTCTATTGTTCCCATTTAAATTACAATTAAGCATTCTGCAGGGCATGGACAATTAAATTAAAATTCCAATGCATGAATTGAACAAGTTTTGCCCAACCCTGGTACATGAGTAATCGGCAAGGAAAATAAACTGACAGGCATCAATATTGAGCTGCAGAAGTTTAGACTGAAGTAAACAACTAAACATACCCAAGCCCTATCAAAAGAGTCAAATTTACAATCATGAGCACAGAGGTCCATTTTATCTACTCATGTTTTTTATCATCTTCCTATACTCTGGGTTGTACTAATTGCTGCGTGCTGCTTTATTCTTGGCATTGCTGTCACATGGTTTCAGCCAGTTTGTGACACAGAACATCTAATAACTCGTTTTTGTGGTTGTCATTTCTTTCTGTTTGTGTGTTCATGTCAACAGTAAGTCTTCAGTCCAGGGACAGAATAGGCAGTGGAGGGCCAGTCGTAGACTGCAGTCGTCTATTCGACAATGATTTGCCTGACGGGTAAGTGAAATAGCTCTTTACGTTTCTAAATAATGAAATCAGTATTTCCATATAAAACAATGTTTAAATTTTAGCAGATGCTCATTAATAACAACCACAGTTCTTATCGGGCCCTTTTTTGTGTGTCCCTGCGCAAATGTGCCCATGCCCAGCTGTCTGACTGTATGAACGTCTCTCTTGTTTTTCGTCTGCAGCTGGGAGGAGAGAAGAACTGCTTCTGGCCGGATCCAATATCTGAATCATATCACACGCAGCACCCAATGGGAGAGGCCTACAAGGTGGGATCAGGTTTCACTTGTACGCTACATTTAATGTATTTCAGACGTGTACTCTAATACTTCATTATTAATTTTTTTGCTTATTGCTAGACTTTTAAACTGAAAGAAATGGTAATGCTGAAAATAGTATTTTTAAAATGATGTACACTCACATGAGAGTCTTAAAGAAAAAGCTGCTTTGTTCTACATATGGTGCTGGGCGCACATTCATGAGCGCTGCCATATAGAGGTCATGTGACCAGGCACATATTACTCGCTTTATCTTACTAAATCCTGTAATTGGACCCTTGCATTTACAGAATAAATCTTGACCGACTTCGAATATCGCATTTTTACATCGATAGCCAAGTATGCCACTTTTTGGTAAAACAGAAATTATACCAAAAACTCAACATAAAATATGTCTTGTTTTGATCGTTAGTCATTTCAATACAAATGGTTTGCTAATCTGCCCTGATTTGCCTGGATAAAAAATGTATTTCTTATTGCAGTTACACTGCAAATGCAAAGTGGTCACATGCATATTCGTCTACCTCCGCATGACTTATTGCGAGGGAACGCAAAGCTGTTGCTACCGCGCCACACTTATCGCGAGGGAGCGCAAAACTATTTCAGAAAAAATATTCCCACCCTGTCCTCTTAGGGCTACATGCAAACCAAATATTCCTAAATTTGGACAAATTTATAAACCTATTATTTTGATTATTTAACGTATTATTTGAATACATATTGTATGTTTAAGATGTAAAATTAAATGTGGGAAAAAAACTGTCCTGATAGCCTAAGTTATTGAAATAATAGCATATAAGGAATATGCTGAAGTGTAGCTAATTTTTTAGATTTTCTTTATCCAGATTTTGCATTTTGTGTAGCTCGTTTTTACGGAAACATCATATACACAATGTAAGTTACACATTCTGACTTATTTCATGGTCTTTAAATATCACTCTTGGACTGGAACGTAGGGAATGTTGAAACCGAGGGCAGACAATGTTTTTTCTCAAAATGATTTAGCCCGCTGTTCTCGTTTTCTGAGCCTCTGTTGTTCTTAGATGGTTCCACATCACAATAACAGCACTTGAAGTCGAACGGGGCAGCTGGAAAAGGACACATATTTTGCTGCCTTGTTGGAGAGTTTTCACTATATGATTTGCCACACTATGTCAAGTTGCTTAGCTGCTCAGTGTGCTCCAATGCATAGCTTTGACATCATTACATTATTCATTTAACAACTTACAGGATGTTTTAACTGCAGAGACAATCCCAGTGGAGCTACCTGGTGTTAAGTGCTTTGCTTAGTGGAGGGTGGTTGAACTTAAAACCACTGGGTTTCCAGCCCAGATTTCTAACCACCAAGTCGAGCTTTGTGGATGTAGACTGATATAATGGTGTAGGGGTTTGCTGCAACTAAATCGTTCCTCATTAACAATAGTCATCCATATTTTTATCCTTGCGTCAGTGCATATTTTGTTTCATATAATCAAGTGATTTACATTGACGCGAAGGCATGCAAAGAGAGATGCTATTTTCACTAATACATTCAAAATAATAGTTTCTGGTGAGTTTCGTGCTTGTTTATAGTTTTAAAGTCCCATGTTATACACCAAATCTGAATTTTTTTCTGATTGCTATTAGGATTATGGTTGAACAATAAACAACATGGTAAATGGTCTGCACTTTTATATAGTACCTTTTTTAACCTTAGAGGTTACCAAAGCACTTTACACTGTGTCACATTCACACTCATACACCAATGGTGGCAGAGCTGCCATGCAAGGTGCTAACCTGCCATTGGGAGCAACTTGGGGTTCAGTGTCTTGCCCAAGGACACTTCGGCATGTGGAGTCATGTGGGCAGGGAATCGAACTGTCCTGCGATTAGCGGCCAACTCGCTTTACCAACCTGAACCACAGCCGCCATCAATCAATCAAAAAAATCAATGTTTTTATTCATGTTGGACTCTTGAAGCCTTAACGTTTGTGCCCTTCATAGTAAGGAAAGATTTATATTTCTACATTCTATACATTTTTATATTTTAAAAAACTATGGGCCGATTAATCAATTATCAGCAAAATCCACTATCGGTCTATCTCTACACACCTCTTTGTTTTACAGTCTTGCATCCTGTCTTGTCAATACAATGGCTTTGGGTTTTGCTTTAAGCATAAAAAGGATCCAAAAGTATCATAAAAGTAGTCCATGCGATTCGTGCGTTATATTCCATATCTTCTGAAAGCATGCGATTTTCGTTTTTGGTGATAACCCGGAATGTAAGTAATTTTTCAGCAAATATCTTGATGTGCATTGCATGGTCATTAGCGCTACGGGAAATAGTTTCCCAAACTGTTCCTCATTCTCCTCCTATTAAAGATATAACATGTTTAAGACTTATGAGGTTTTGCATACATTTTTACAATATAACTGTAGCGAATGCTCTCTGAACCAGATGCTATTCTGAGTTTTAAATGTTGTCCATTTTATCCCCTAAAATATTAAAGGGGGATAAGGGAATAAGCACCTAAATATTCCTAACACTCTCCTTCTCTCTTTCACTCACACAGGCCTGCGTCAGAGTACTCGAGCCCCGGCCGGCCCCTCAGCTGCCTGGTGGATGAGAACACACCCATCATGACGCCCAACGGGGCGGCGGGTGTACCTGCAGATGACCCACGCATGCAAGAGCGCAGGGTTCGCTCTCAGAGACACAGAAATTACATGAGCAGAACTCACCTACACACACCACCCGACCTGCCCGAAGGATATGGTTCGTTCAAAGACACACACACACCAGTTCTTCCACAAAAAATGTGCATCTTGCAAAGGTCAAAAATACACTCTGCAACATACATGTGACACTGAGTTTCACGAACGCACGCACACACACACACACACACAGTCGTGCTCTGGAAAAGTGAAGTTTGCACTGCAGCAGAAGTAATTAAAATGTCTCTTGAGCTCTGTAGAAAAAGGAACTTGTCTGAAATACCTCTGTGTCGTCAGCACCAGCTGCAGGGTCAGACGAGTGACCTGGAAGTAAGTGTGTGTGTGTGTGTGTGTGTGTGTGTGTGTGTGTGTGTGTGTGTGTGTGTGTGTGTGTGTGTGTGTGTGTGTGTGTGTGTGTGTGTGTGTGTGTGTGTGTGTGTGGAGAGATTCAGAGGCCAGAGGTTATAGACACAAGTTAAATGGAGCTCTGTGTGCTTTTCTCTGTTGAAGTAGCACATTTCTGACACTGAGTCCTGTAGACTCAGTGTCAGAAATGTGCTAGGGCCAGAGGGGATCAAGCAGCAATAATGGCATGGATATTTAATTGTTTTGCATTTAATTTAAAGACTTTGGCAGTATTTATTTAGTTGTGCATTAAATTATATCCATTCATCCAGTAGCGGCGATTTACAAAAACCTAGGGTATGGCCAAAAACCCTTGGAGAACCAACACTGCCCACCTCCCGCTGAATTTAATTAGTGATGTGGTCACTTTGATCCTGCACACAAATATGTGTCCGTAATTTATTGATTTATGTGATTTTTGAATTATTTATTCCTATTGTTTTCATTGATGAATCATATTACTACATCAGATTTTGTTCTGTATTATAGTAACAAAAACAATGCCGTTGTACAATGATTCTTTCATTATAAGTGGAAATTAAATGCGGTACCAAAGGAGCACTACTACGATGTTTAAATATGTTAATATTGAAATTATATTCTGTATAATTATTTTTACATTTCAGTAATGAGAACAATGTAAAAAAAACTCATGATGGCCTAAAAATAGGCTTCTTTTTCTATATGCACAATATAATTTCTTATATGTGTGTCTTGATTTTTGAGTAAAAATATCTGAGTTGAAATATCTGTACTCGGTTTTACTTGCTCTAAGATTTGTTTGTGATAATGTGATGGTCATGGTTTCCAGAGATGGATCAGGTACGCATGTGGTGAATCTAAATCTGAAACTATCATGCCACTGTACCACTGCGCAGACACACACACACACACACACACACACACACACACACACACACACATATATACTTACAAAAAATTATTATATTCTGCCACTCATCTTTTTATCATCTTGCTAATGAATTATGGCGCCCCCTGGTGTTTATCCACAGAGCAACGGACCACACAGCAGGGCCAGGTCTACTTTCTCCACACACAGACTGGCGTCAGCACGTGGCATGACCCCAGAGTGCCCAGGTACTTCCTTTACTTTCAAATATTTAATGCATTTAATACAACTCTGTTTATGTGCTGTTAGTCTAGCTGTGGCGCCTTGTACTAGTGACCATAGTACTACTAGTGTTGTGCGTGTAAGCAATACACCTCTTTCTAACTATGAGTGATGCATGCATTGTTTAATGTCTGAGACTTTGAAAACCCATGGTCTGTTACTTTGATGATGTTTGGCATTAGGCTCAAAGAATCAACACTAAAGTTTGTTTTGTCCCAATCGTTTTTTCACTTTCTCACGTTTGTCCTCTCGCTCTCTCTGTTTTGTCTCTCTTTAGGTATCTTGCTTTGATCTTTCCTATTTTGTACTCCTCTACATTCTCTTTTTGCTTTATAATGTGACATGGATGTTAGACTAGGTAGCTTCAAAAGCATTGTTAGGCTTGTTATCAGAATTAAATTATAACCCAAAGTGCTTTTGAAGCACTTATGGGTTAATTAGTAAGAGTAAAGTATTTATTTGATGTTGAAGGATCCTCTAACTAAAGAAGTAGGACATTAGCTTGTTCTGTGTGCGCTTATGTACAAGCCAAAATCCTTGGTGCAGAATAAAGTTTCAAAATCGTAATGCAGTCATATTTCATTTGTTTTGCAGCTCGACATAGAGAAGAAAACGACTGTTCTTTATAGAGGCCCAAACCTGCAAAAATAATAAATAAATAAATGTAATAATAATAAAGGAATAAATGTCTTTTATAAAACAAATATCATTCGTTTTTAATTATATTTATTATTGTATGACTTTATTCCTTTTATTATTTTCTATATTTATTTGTAACTTTATTTTTATTCATTTATTTTGCATTGATTTTATTTTTTTATTTATGTGTTCATTTATTTTTAAATTTTATTTATTCCCACATATATTTATATATTCCCATATATATTTATGTATTTATACATGTATTTATTTGTACTTTGTGCAACATGGAAATGAGGGAGGCGGTCCTTGCGTAGCTCCAGTGCATCATTGGTTGAGAGCTCAATAGTATTTATATCGGAAGCAAATAAGATGGACGTCCCACCTCAGCACCCTCTGACTCGCACAGATTTAGAATTTTACAGAGAGTTTAACAATCCAGGATGTGCTTCGACATTCATACCGGCCTACAGCTCTCCTAAACCATCAATAATTACATTTATTTATGTATTTATTTATTATTTTAGCAGGTTTTGTCCTCCATAGTTTGTGCAGCAGAGCCCATTAATGTCTTAAATTGAACTAATAAAAATGTCTCTCTATATCTCTCTCACCCTACAGGGATCTTAGTAACGTGAATTGTGAGGAGTTGGGTCCGTTGCCTCCAGGCTGGGAGATTAGGAACACGGCCACTGGGCGGGTTTACTTTGTAGACCACAACAACCGAACCACTCAGTTCACAGACCCACGTCTCTCTGCTAACCTGCACCTTGTCCTAAAGTTAGTTTTCTCCCTTGTGTTTTCAACTCAACATCATTCAAAACAAGAAAAGAAAAATTAAGTTGCTATTTAGCCAAGATTAAGGCCAGCTCTGATATATATATATATATATACAGTGAGGAAAATAAGTATTTGAACACCCTGCTATTTTGCAAGTTCTCCCACTTAGAAATCATGGAGGGGTCTGAAATTGTCATCGTAGGTGCATGTCCACTGTGAGAGACATAATCTAAAAAAAAAATCCAGAAATCACAATGTATGATTTTTTAACTATTTATTTGTATGATACAGCTGCAAATAAGTATTTGAACACCTGTCTATCAGCTAGAATTCTGACCCTCAAAGACCTGTTAGTCTGCCTTTAAAATGTCCACCTCCACTCCATTTATTATCCTAAATTAGATGCACCTATTTGAGGTCATTAGGTGCATAAAGACACCTGTCCACCCCATACAATCAGTAAGAATCCAACTACTAACATGACCAAGACCAAAGAGCTGTCCAAAGACACTAGAGACAAAATTGTACACCTCCACAAGGCTGGAAAGGGCTACGGGGAAATTGCCAAGCAGCTTGGTGAAAAAAGGTCCACTGTTGGAGCAATCATTAGAAAATGGAAGAAGCTAAACATGACTGTCAATCTCCCTCGGACTGGGGCTCCATGCAAGATCTCACCTCGTGGGGTCTCAATGATCCTAAGAAAGGTGAGAAATCAGCCCAGAACTACACGGGAGGAGCTGGTCAATGACCTGAAAAGAGCTGGGACCACTGTTTCCAAGGTTACTGTTGGTAATACACTAAGACGTCATGGTTTGAAATCATGCATGGCACGGAAGGTTCCCCTGCTTAAACCAGCACATGTCAAGGCCCGTCTTAAGTTTGCCAATGACCATTTGGATGATCCAGAGGAGTCATGGGAGAAAGTCATGTGGTCAGATGAGACCAAAATATAACTTTTTGGTCATAATTCCACTAACCGTGTTTGGAGGAAGAAGAATGATGAGTACCATCCCAAGAACACCATCCCTACTGTGAAGCATGGGGGTGGTAGCATCATGCTTTGGGGGTGTTTTTCTGCACATGGGACAGGGCTGACTGCACTGTATTAAGGAGAGGATGACCGGGGCCATGTATTGCGAGATTTTGGGGAACAACCTCCTTCCCTCAGTTAGAGCATTGAAGATGGGTCGAGGCTGGGTCTTCCAACATGACAATGACCCGAAGCACACAGCCAGGATAACCAAGGAGTGGCTCTGTAAGAAGCATATCAAGGTTCTGGCGTGGCCTAGCCAGTCTCCAGACCTATACCCAATAGAGAATCTTTGGAGGGAGCTCAAACTCTGTGTTTCTCAGCGACAGCCCAGAAACCTGACTGATCTAGAGAAGATCTGTGTGGAGGAGTGGGCCAAAATCCCTCCTGCAGTGTGCGCAAACCTGGTGAAAAACTACAGGAAACGTTTGACCTCTGTAATTGCAAACAAAGGCTACTGTACCAAATATTAACATTGATTTTCTCAGGTGTTCAAATACTTATTTGAAGCTGTATCATACAAATAAATAGTTAAAAAAATCATACATTGTGATTTCTGGATTTTTTTTTTTAGATTATGTCTCTCACAGTGGACATGCACCTACGATGACAATTTCAGACCCCTCCATGATTTCTAAGTGGGAGAACTTGCAAAATAGCAGGGTGTTCAAATACTTATTTTCCTCACTGTATATATATTCAAAACTCTTGCAAATCTTTCCTGGTTTCTCATATTTGTTCTCACAGTCCCAGTCCAAATGGTTCCCGAAGTGCCGTTGAGGCTCAGAGCAGGTGAGACTAGATTGACCATTTCCTCAATTTTTCATCTGTATGCGTGAATGTGTGTGACCGTGCATGCTTGCGTGTTGTGTGAGCCAGTGGAATGCATTAATGGGAAGCGATTTAGTTTCCCTTTTCCTGTTCTGACAGATCAAAGGACGTGTCCCACATTCCGTCTTCCCACTTTTTTTTTTTGCAGTAACAAGAAAATGCAGAGGGGTACGGCATATTATCAGGACATATATTACAAATCCTCATAATATTCCGTAAATAAATCTCGCCTAGCATCTTTTCTTCACATACATGCACCACAACTCGGACAAAAATAAGAGGAACCCAGCCAAAGCGATGTAAAATGTCCACTTGGATGTGTTGACTGAGTGTTATTTATAGGTCGACCCAAGATTTTCAATGAGCAACGCAGATTTATTTTACAAAGCATTTACTCTGTTTTCAAATTCGTTTTAAGTATATGAATTCTATGTGCCCATTGAAGTGCCAAGTATGTCTAAATCCTCAGCCTTACTGATACATAGGTCTATCTCTAGTTATGAACTGATCGTTTTGATTAATGGCCTGTTCAAAACAAACATGTTTTTGCTAAAAAAAACAAAAAAAAACAGTAAAACTGAACACAAGTGTCCCAAGACCAATGTTAGATAACCTACAAGTAACTCGCTACAAATTTCTAATTACTTATCTAAAATTGTAATAAGATTATTTTACTGATTACTTTGTAAAAATGTAATCACATTACTAATTACCTTACTTTTAAGTTACTTTCTAAGATACTTTTCACATAATGTCTATTTCCTCCTCGTTCATTGTGGCACGCAGGTCATACGTTCAACAAAATGATTCGTTTAAGGACGCACGCCCTTCAGCTATCGCTGAAACCCAAACAGGCTTACAAATGAATTCATGTTTTAATGTATTCTATGTAAATAATTTTAGAAATGTATGGGACTCGAGTACTTTTAAGTAACTTCATTGAATGTCAGTAACTGTAATCTGATTACGAGAATTTACTGACTGAAAATAATTCGATTAGAGTAACAAATGACTTTGTAATCAGATGACACCTAACATAGCTTGAGACGCATTTTTAAAAGTCTGCGTACTTTATAACTTGACCTTAAACTTTAACTCACCGGCATTTAAAAAATTGCGCAACATCCTGTTCGAGATGTTGCGCAATAGTCCAGAGCGTCCAATTGCAAAAAGCACGTTTTGTGTAAACTGCTCCTTATTCATCAAGCAGACAGACTGCTCTAAACTAAATGTCCCTGGTGATTCAGTTATACTTTGGAAAAGACATCAGATAGATTATGTGGATAGAGTATCTGTCAGGACATCTGCCATATATCAGAGTAGAAAATCTCACCTCTCGTGCTGCGCCTCCCCGTCATCCAGCAAAAATCCACTTTGCTTTGCATGTTTATTTCAGCATTGATCAGTTTATGTTCTCCTAATTGGTTTATGATCTCATAATCATTAACCATTTTAAGTGCATGATGGGAACGTTGTATGTATGGTTGGCACACACGTGTATGTATTCGTATGGTTGTGCGTGTGTGCATGCATGAGTTACTGTTTTGATGAATCCTCCCTGTTGTTGCATATCCAGGATTTCATGGTTCGTTGATTTTAAAGTCAGACAAGTGATCCAAAAATCTTCTTTCTAAGAGCATGTGCAACAAGAGACATTTATGTTTGCATATCGTCATTCACAACAGGCTGTTTTAGTGTAAGAACTGATTTAGGGCGTATTCAGATCATTGATTTAAATGCAAACCAGATCTTAAATCAGTCCAGTGTGGTACAACATACTGTAAATTCAGAATTATAAAATAGATAGTTGTGACTCAAATTTCTGAATTGAAGCTGTTGCAAAATGACTATAAATATATAAAGTCTGATAATTATTAATAATTAGTGAAACTCTTTATTTAACATCTGTGTCCATTATAGGGTCCATTCATGTCGGAATAGGAAAGAGGGGGAGGGAATATGTGAGGAATGTGGGGTCACGTAGAGTGAGTGAATGAGTGTCAGGGTCCGTGTCACATGGATAAATGAGAATGTGAGAGTGGTTGTGAAGTAAGACAAATGTTAGTTTAGTTGTTTGCTCGGAGCATGTATTTTCAGGTTGAGGAATGTATCGTTCATGTATGAATGAATGCACATTTCTTCCTTGGACTCATTCATCCATCTCTTTACCTGTCTTACTCTGCCTTTTTATTCCACCTTTTTTATCAGCCGAACTATAATGAACATACATTTAATGGGGGGAAATTTGTATTACTTTTGTTAATGATAGATGATGCAATTCTGCAAAAAAATCTTCATAGCTTTCGGCAGAGTTCTGTACTCACAGATTCCTTTTGCATGCTACGTCATTGCAAACCATTACTGTCCATTTTCCTTAATCTCAAACACATTTAATCTTATGTGAAATTAATTGTGTATATGTATTATTAAGCTGTAATGTCTTGCACACTTGCAACACATGCATACAGGAGATTTGCCGAACAGCAGGATGTGACATTTCAGCTCGGTGTGGCTCTGTAGAGGCCACAGACCTTCAGGAATGCAGACCACAGTGCACGAACACACACACACACACACACACACACACACACACACACACACACACACACACACACACACACACACACACACACACACACACACACACGCGACAACGTATAGCTGCTGGACATCATAGAGAAAGCACAATAGAAATATATTAGATGATAATATGGGCATTATATCGACTGTTAGCCATCCTGCTCTCTAGGTCTCAGCCATATCCATATCAGTCACTTTGTCCACCTGTCCACATTGAAGATTGTGGGAACCATCTATTTTTGGAAAGTTGTTTATTTTATCTCTGGTAGACTTTGGTCACGTCTGGCACTGGCATGTCACATATCTGTAAATTTGGCCTTTGTTGAAGCCTGCACGGGTGAAGATAGGGTCAATCTGATGCAGGGGTGAAAATTTCATCAAAATGTTGGGGGGGACAATAAACATAACAATTCTCAAGAGCAATTTTTGAAGGGGACACCAAGGTTTTTTTTGTTGTTGCCCCGTTTGCATTTTGTATTATTTTTATTTCTTAAACAGTTATTTTAAGAATATATCATTTATATTATTTACAATACACATATTTTAATGATATTTTAGGAGGGGGCAACCCTCAGATGGGGAGTCCTGACCCCCAACCCCTGCAATTTCCGCCTATGATCTGATGTGTGCATGACAGAATGCAGATGATTTGCAAGAGATGCCTTGTCTCATTTTGTTCACCTCTCTGCAGTCGTCCCGGGCAGCTGAAGGAGCAGGCCCAGACTGTCGTGTCTCCCGGAAATCTCCCAGAAGACCCAGAATGTCTCACGGTGCCCAAGTACAAGCGAGATCTGGTGCAGAAGCTGAAGATCTTGAGACAGGAGCTGTCCCAACAGCAGCCTCAGGCGGGACACTGCCGTATCGAGGTCTCCCGCGAGGAGATCTTTGAGGTGAGACCCTCAACTCATATTAAAACATAAAAACAAGCAGTTCAGAGGGAACCATTAATTTGCTACTTTAAACTCAAACAGTAAAGCTTCTAATAATGAATTTAGTAAAATATTTGTATAATATTAAATTGTATACAGCAACTTTTCAAACTGCTTTACTGATAATATGATTACATTTCACTGATGTGCTCAGATAGTTAGTTGCACTACTATGAACATGACCACCAAGGATCAGACCTTTAATAGCACTTGGAAAGCCTAAAGGCCTGGTTAACATTTACCATAACAGCCTTTGAGTTCTGCTTGATGTTACTCACAAATCTATTTATGAATGGAAAAAGCCATAATGCATCAGACACCCTGTTAAACTGTAATAGCGTGCTGCGATCACCTCGGCTATGGAGAGAATGCGAATGACTCTCACTGCACACATGTTTCTGAGTTTAATCAGTGCCCCCCCCCCATTCTCTCTTCGCTCAGCCTGAAGGGATTTTTGGCTTGGGCGCCTGTTTGGTCATCTGTTTCGGGGTGTTTATGGGTGTTGCGCTGAATGCACACAGGCATTTCTGGATGAAGCATTCATGGAGACTGTGCTCTCTCCCCATGGACGAGTCTGGCCTTAAACATTTGGATTGCATGAGACCTTTGCGTGGATTCTTGAGTTTGTTTCGTTCTTTGAGATTATTGGCCAGCTTGTAAAATGAAAGATTGTAATAGGTCATCACATTGGAACAGTTTTCCTGTTACTGATATACCAGTAGTCTTCTCGGCGCAGCATTGTCATTACTCACCTGAGCATTAACATTATATCTTTATAATGTATTGGACACCTTTCTGTGGCGCTTCTTACATTTTAACCAGGGTCATTATAGTGTAGAGTTTTTTATATTTTGTGCTTTTTCTTATCTGTCCTTTTCAATTTAGTTTCATAGTTTTTTCACTTTATGACTCTTAGTTTGTTTTGTGTTTTCCAAATGTTTAGTTGTAGTATGTTATGAGTGTTATGAGTATGTTAATGTATCGCTATCTAGTGGCATTTTGTCACTAAAATCTAAATATAAAAAATTAAAATGCATTTGTGGTAATTTTTCTTTCATTTCAGTTTGAGTCATAAATCAAACGTTGCTAACCGCACACTAAATTGCAAAACAAACAAAAATGGGTGTAGCAAAAATTTTTCAAATTAACAAGTCGTAATTTGAAAATTGCAACCAGTTTTGGAGTCATGAAAATGTATTTCTATTTTAAGTTCATTTTCAGTTTTTTTTTTTTTTTTTTTTTTATTTAGTTCATTTTTATTTGTATTTCTGTGTTTTTTTTGTTACTTTAATTTTATTCGTTTTTTATTTATGTGTAGTTTTCGTTACAGTTTTTTCAATTGTGTTAACACTAATGTTTATGTTAGTGTTTTGTTTTTTTGTGAACAATAATAACACTGATTTCACCTCCTTGTCTCTCAGGAATCATACCGGCAGGTGATGAAAATGAGGCCGAAGGACCTGTGGAAGAGGTTGATGGTGAAGTTTAGAGGCGAGGAGGGTCTCGACTATGGAGGAGTTGCTAGGTATGTTGTGAACGCTTAACAAATATACACTATAACAAAAGCCCTTACAGTATATTCCAAGTCTCCTGAAGCCATGCAACAGCTTTGTGTGAGGAACCGACTGAAATGCAACTTTTTTCTATGATACCTTCCCCTCCACTGGAGCTCACAAATTTAATTATATATATATATATATATATATATATACACACACACACAATAATAATAATAATCATACTCCCTTAAAACTATACTACAGTACTCTCTCCACACCCCACCTGAGAGCTCCCACAAAAATTACCAAATTACCTGCCCCATTTCTGGACAAACAAATCTAAATCACCCCGTCTTCCCAGTGACACCTCCTCATAAGACGCTACCCTCCCCGCATGTCACATTCTTTAAAAACAAAAATTATTTGGAACGCTTGAATGAGAGTAAATAATGAAAGTATGTTAATTTAACCGAAACACGCATTCTGAGATAACTACATTCCAAACATAAGGCATCAGTGAATTACTGCCACTTTTGCATGATGAAGAAATAATGTCTTCATTCCACAATGCATTTCACAGATCTGAAGACAGTCAATTGAATAATCTGTTCCAATGTGGGTCAAGCTTAAAGCCTGTGTGTCCATCTAGTGGTAGAATTAAAGTGCAACACTTAAAATGTTTTGCTGTGTTAAAATGAGAAGGGCATGAGGAACAATACAACGTCTGTAATTCTTGCTTGTTTGTGTGTTTTTAGGGAGTGGTTATACTTGCTTTCACATGAGATGTTGAATCCGTACTACGGGCTCTTCCAGTATTCACGAGATGACATCTATACGCTACAGATCAACCCTGACTCTGCTGTTAATCCGGTAATTCAACCTAGTTACCAAGCTGACTCACAAGCTGTCTGAGACATAAACGAGACATGCAGTATGATCCTTCAATAATGTTTATCTGATTCAAATTTAAATAGTTTAGAAATGTACTACTTATCCCTAAATTAATCACCCCTTTAGCTTATTGCTAATTGGTTAACCTGTTGGTGTAACAACTCAAAAACATTTCATCCATTTGCTTTGTTTTTTTTAGGAGCACTTATCCTATTTCCACTTTGTGGGGAGGATCATGGGAATGGCAGTTTTCCATGGCCACTATATAGATGGTGGCTTTACTCTACCCTTCTATAAGCAGTTGCTAGGGAAACCCATCACTCTCGATGACATGGAGTCAGTAGACCCGGATCTCCATAACAGCCTCGTCTGGATCCTGTCAGTGTACTTTATATAATTATAATTTAATATCAAACTCCGATTAAATACTGTAATGCACTGCATGTTATAGAAGAGAGTACTTTATACATAGTTTTCATTGTACTGTAGTAAAATACACTGCAATTATTTTAACAATGTAAACTTGGCTGATTAGATTATTGCATGAATAAGTAGGTGTACAAGTGTTCCTAATAAAGTGAGTGTTATTAGGAACACCTGAACACCTACTTATTCATGCAATTATCTAATCAGCCAATCATGTGGCAGCAGTGCAATGCATAAAATCATGCAGATACAGGTCAGGAACTTCACATTCAGTTAATGTTCACATCAACCATCAGAATGGGGAAATATTTTGTTCTCTGTGATTTCAACCGTGGCATGATTGTTGGTGTCAGATGGGCTGGTTTGATTATTTCTGTAACTGCTGATCTCCTGGGAGTTTCACACACAATAGTCTCTAGAATTTATTCTGAATGGTGGCAAAAACAAAAAACGTCCAGTAAGCGGCAGTTCTGCGGACGGAAACACCTTGTTAATGAGAGAGGTCAACGGAGAATGGCCAGACTGGTTTGAGCTGACAGAAGGGCTACGACAGAAGGGACCCCTCTGTACAATTGTAGTGAGCAGAACAGCATCTCCGAATGCACAACATGTCAAACCTGGAGGCGGATGGGCTATGACCGCAGAATACCATGTTGGTTCCACTTCTGTCAGCCAAGAACAGAAGTTGAGGCTGCAGTGGGAACAGGCTCACCAAAGCTGGACAGTTAAAGACTGGAAAAACAGGGCCTACATTTCTGCTGAGGTACACAAATGGTTGGCCCACTGCAGCCTCAGCTTCCTGTTCTTGGCTGACAGAAGTGGAACCAACATGGTCTTCTGCTGTCATAGCCCATCCGCCTCCAGGTTTGACATGTTGTGCATTCTGAGATGCTGTTCTGCTCACTACAATTGTATTGCAGTGAGCATGTCACAGTCCAAATCACTGAGATCACATTTTATCCCCATTCTGATTGTTGATGTGAGCCTTAACTGAAGCACCTGACCTGTATCTGCATGATTTTATGCATTGCACTGCTGATTAGATAACCACATGAATAAGGTGTACAGGTGTTCCTAATAAAATGCTCAGTGAGTGTATAAAAATGGTCTTGAATGATGGATGCTAATAATGAGATGTCTATGCTTTTTGATTTAATGCTTAAAAATACAGTTATTTAATGTTCAGAAATATTCACAGACTTTTAAATCCATCTTTTAATGGAGACTGTATGATAAGTTGCCTATGCAGTTGATAAGTAGCATAAGTTCCTACATTTTGTGTCAAAAGTTTTATAGGCGAAATGTATGTTTTTAGATTTAACAATTTCTTATAAGCATTTTAAGCACCTTTCTGTCTTGACTAGTTCTCTTAAATTTGCCCTGCGTGTGGCATGACAAATACATTAAACATTATTTCATTTTTTTATTACAAGTCATTTGTCAATTAATATGAGATCTTAAAAAGCAAGTGTATGATTAATTATACAAGAATGGTTTTTGAAAAATGCAATGGTTTGTATGATTCAAATGCAAAATGTTTTACATTTATTTTCTGTATGTGTTTAGCGATAATGACATCACTGGGGTGTTGGACCACACGTTTTGTGTAGAACACAATGCATACGGAGAGATCATTCAACACGAATTAAAACCCAATGGCAAGAGCATGCCCGTCACCCAGGATACCAAGAAAGAATATGTCAGGTGAGCATGCTATTAACCGCAAACATTTGTTGCCTTTGGGTCTTAATCTGTTCTGCATTTGAACTGCTTAATCTACACTGTGTTTTGAGTGCATCTGACCTGCTCTTATTAGGCATGTTGTCTCTCTTCCTGTACTTGTGCAGGCTGTATGTGAACTGGCGTTTCTTGAGGGGTATCGAGGCTCAGTTTCTGGCCCTGCAGAAAGGATTCAACGAGGTCATCCCACAACATCTTCTCAAGTCATTTGATGAGAAAGAGTTGGAGGTATGAAAACATCAAGCCGTTTAGAGGTCTAAGAAAGGAATCCTGCTAACTTGCAACGTTGTCCATCGCATGTGCTTGCTACACAAAACTTGTTGACATGAAGTGCAGTGTGACGTGCTGAACTCAATCTAAAACTGCCTTGAAAATCATTTTAGAATTACTATTAGAGGTTGAACGATAGTGGATTCTGCCAATACGATAACTAAGCTGGTGGATAAGGCCGTTATCTGATAGGTTTAAATCCAATGTTAAAAGAATATCTTAGTCTTTCCTTACTGTGACGTGCACGGAAATAGAGGCCAAACTAATTTGTCCAATATGAATCAAATCCCAGATGCATTTTATTGTGCAAACAAAATCCCAATAATAACCAAAGACGTACAATTTATAGATTTTATACAATATAATGTTACAATATAAACGCTATGAACTTTGTCATATAGGCTAATAAATACTGTAAGAGCAGTTATTCACCATCACTAGATCATCATTCATCAATAGTAGATAATTAGCGATCGCTTTCATAGTTGTCTTGCATTCTGGGAATCCAGTATTATATACAAAATCGTCAGTCAAAATCAACATGAACATTGACATGAATGAATTCAACGTATATCTATTTAACAACAAAACCTCTTCAGGAGGGCTCATTTTTATAACCAAATGGTAGTAAATTGGACCCCCCCCCCATTCATTAGATCTGCACACATCAAACATGATTTCTTTTTTTTCCTCAAAACTACCAATTAAGACTAAAGGTGAACAGTTTCCCTCCATCACTTTGTGCCATTGTTCAAACCATTGGAACAGCCAATGTTAGCCGCCTCCTCTTGTCGACAGGCATGCAAAATCTATCGGCAACCATTGCTGTCGATTTCCGATAGTTTCAAAAAGCAACCATCGGTGTCGGGTTATTTCGGTCTACTTGCAATTATTATGCATGCAGTGTTATGACCTCATATTAATTGAGAGACTAGATTAAGAGTGCTAAGCACAGTGCTATGCCATTAGTCATAAGCACAAAGTCAGTGAACTTGGCCATGAAGTTTTGGTATTTTCGTGCAACTAAGTTTGGCGAAATCACGTGCGCAACGCACTAATGGGCTGGGTCAAGTGCCATTTGAATTCGGAGGTTCTTCCGGTTATTTTTCATGCTATTATATTGTTTATTCCTTCAAGCACAACTATATAAACAAAGACCGCACATTCATAAGAAGATGGAAGTGTAAATGGAATGTATCCAATGAATTAAAGAATAGAAATATGGACACGCTCCTTTTATAAGCTTTAAAATATTAAAGTTATTCTCGTCAGGATTTGGATGTACGCTCCCTTAAATGTTCGAATTATTAATCATTTTCATCTACTTACAAATCATTGCTTCATATCTAAAACATTTTGGTTTCATAAAACGGCTATTGTCAGGGACTTTATTTGTCCTTCCACTTCATTTTCAGAGTTTGGACATGAACTTTATCACCACCTGCTGGTGCAATCTCCAAACTGCAAATGCAGGAAGTGAATTTAGACTTTGAAACTTCTTAATGCAGTGACCTATTTCTAAGGAAAATATCAAATTGCACTTTGCACCAATTAATTAAAATACAATACACCCACAGTTTGTGTGCTTACATCCACAGATAGCGCCAACACTCCTACCCATGCCCACTTGGGTGGCATGAAAATTGTGCTTAGAATTAGCACACTTATGAAAATTGGATAAGACGTAGCGCACGGTCATTGCGCATAGCGCTGCACTTTGCACACTCCAGAAAACAGATCCCTTGCAGTTTTAAAAACTGTTTAGCTTGAATGCACGATGTATTGCTTTGAATAAAAGCATCTGCCAAATGACTACATGTAAATGATTCAAGTGTTCTGTTGTTTTCAGCTTATTGTGTGTGGCCTCGGTAAGATCGACATCAACGACTGGAAGTCAAACACTCGTCTGAAGCACTGCACGGCTGACAGTAACGTAGTCAAGTGGTTCTGGCGGGCCATTGAGTCGTACGATGAGGAGCGGAGAGCCAGGCTGCTGCAGTTTGTCACCGGCTCCTCAAGAGTTCCCCTGCAAGGATTTAAAGCCCTGCAAGGTACGTGATGTCATTTCCTTAAGTCTTCAGAGTTTTCTTTCAGGATTTGGAAAGAAATCTCAGGCTATACGCTGCACACAGTCCCTCTGATACAGAAAAACGTAGGCCATGTTAAGATGTACTTAATTATGTGCAAAAAATAGTTCACCCAAAATCTTTACTCATGCCATCACAGATGTGTATGACTTTCATTCTTCTGCTGAACACAAACCAAGAAATATAGAAGAATATTTCAGCTCTGTTTGTCTGCACAATGCAAGTGAATGGTGACCAAAATTTTGAAGCTCCAAAAAGCACATGAAGGCAGCATAAAAGTAATCCATAGGACTCCAGTGGTTTAATCCATGACTTCAGAACCAATGTTATAGGTGTGGTTGAGAAACGTTGCAATATTTATTTGATTACTTTTATTACTTTTATGCTGCCTTTATATGCTTTTTGGAGCTTCAAAGTACTGGTCACCATCCACTTGCATTGTATGAACCAACAGAGCTGAAATATTCTTCTTAAAATCTTAATTTTTGTTCTGCAGAAGAAAGTAAGTCATACACAACTGGGATAGCATGAGAGAATGTTCATTTTTGGGTGAACTATCCCTTTTATTTGTTTATATACTTTGCTTTTCAGGGATTTGTATCATAAAAATTGTTTAAATCCCAATAGTTTCAAACTAGACTTTGAAAAATACATGTGAATAATTTGAAAAGCGAACTATTCACATGTATTTGATAGTTGACATGTAGTTATGTTAAAGTGTGTGTGTATGAAACTCTGTATGTGGGATCCAGGTGCTGCCGGACCACGTCTTTTCACCATCCACATGATCGACGCCAGTGCCAACAACCTGCCCAAAGCGCACACTTGGTAAGCACTATTGTATGAAGATTAGACTCAACCAATATTGTTTTTTTTTTATTGGCTAATGCTGATAGAGAAAAATCGAAGCTCACAAGTGAAAATGCTTCTGTTTTGCGTTTTTCAAATTTACATGGATGCAAAATACTCGGCTTCATCTTCAAAGTCATCTTTTCTGAAGCTAATTTGGCCACATTTTTTAGAAACAGTTCTACATTTTCCCTGTTTAAATCTCTTGAAACTTTAAGCTTACTTTTAGCTTAACACTTAAAGATTTAAATGCAACAAAAAGGCTTAATGTACAACAAACAAATCAAGTGAACTGTACATCTGGAACACTTTCTATGATTTTCTCACCTTTTTCAACGAGTTTGCATCCCTGAACTGAATTCAATTTTTGTCATTCAAAATATACTGTCAGAATAGTTATTTTACATCTTTTTACCTTCATTTGGTCAACTTCTGTGTGAAATATTAAATATTTCTTTATAATTTTACATCATAACTTTGTTTTAAAATGTTTAAAAAAATGTTTGGGTGCCTGGGTAACTCGGCTTGTCAAGACGCTGACTACCACACCGTGAGTCGCACGCTCGAATCCAGGGTGTGCTGAGTGACTCCAGCCAGGTCTCCTAAGCAACCAAATTGGCCCGGTTGCTAGGGAGGGTAGATTCACATGCGGTAACCTCCTCGTGGTCACTATAATGTGTTTCTCGTTCTCGGTGGGGCGCGTGGTGTGTGCGTGGATGCCGCGGAGTATAGCGTGAAACCTTCACACGCACTATGCCTCCGCGGTAACGTGCTCAACAAGCCACGTGATGAGATGCGCGGATTGACGTTCTCAGACGTGGAGGCAACTGAGATTCGTCCTTCGCCTCCGTGTCACTACGCCACCACGAGGACTTAGAGCGCATTGGGAATTGGGCATTCCAAATTGGGGAGAAAATCCCCCCCAAAATACTACCCATACTTAAATTACTGGTCTTCACTGTATGATTATAATGTATATACCAAAATTCCAAATATTGGCCAATATATCGGCCTATCGATAGCCAGACTACCAATTTCTTTGCCAATTTTACTCCAGCACAATTTTAATTCACCACTGTGTTCAATTTCATCTCAGCTTCAATCGCATCGACATTCCTCCATACGAGAGCTACGATAAACTCTACGACAAACTGCTGACGGCCATCGAGGAGACCTGCGGCTTTGCTGTGGAATGATAGTGTGTCACTAGCGGCCGCAGAGGAACCTTTCTCCAGGCGGATCTGTCCTGTCACACAGCCGACCGAACCGCGGGCCTCACCTTTTCCCCTCACGGAAGATGAGACTCAGACGGAGCGGCTGATGACGCTTGGATCAAGCCACAGCACTCGAAGCCGAATGCTGCTATATGGAATTTTCTGCATTATTTGAAAAGAAGAAAACAACTTTTGTCTTTTCAGCTGCTAGTAACTCTCTGACTATTTACTTAATATTTTTTGGATCCTCCTCTTCTTCTTTTTTGTTGTCCGTATGTTGATTTATTGTTTGCATTAAGACCAACGATATTAACCGTATTTCATGTAGCATTTTTACCAACTAGACTCTAGCAGAAGCTGAACTTTTGCGGGGAACAAAGAAAGCACGCTCCGGCATAAGCTAACATAGACGCACTACTGTCCTTACCGAAGACAAGAGAGGAAGATGCCAATGTCAACAAAGTACTGCAAACCATTTGCGTATGCCTTTGGGACACCTGCAAATCTTGTCTTGTTGTGCAGGGTGTTGATTCTTGCTACATTAGTGCAGCAAGCTTGGACATCCACGAGCCGCGCATTTGAATTTCCTTGCAGTCAGGGAACACGATTAAAGGCCCTGCTGGGCTCTTCTGGGCTGTCCTACACTAGATATTATCTAACTACCTGTGCACCATTCCCCAAGACTGTCGGACTCATAAACTTGTTAAAAGTGAATGATTGAATAAACAAACTGTTAGGTAGGTAGGTCTAGCTTTATTTTTATATGGTGTAAGAGGATGGGGTTAAAAAGAAAAAAAGATATACAGAAGATATAATATATTGGCAACGTGATGGAAACCGTTGCCGATGATTCCAAAAAATGAAGTTTAAAAAAGGATGGACGCGTCGAGATGATACAGTATCTGAGATTCAGTTGGATTTACATTTAGCTTTTGAATTTTTTGTTTTGTTTAGTTTTTTTAGGAATAAAGAAATATTGTGAAGAAAAACATTTGAATATGTTGTTCAATCAGTGTCTCCTTTTTTCTTATAATGGGATTCTGATCTGTCTCTGATGTCAATTGAACCCTTTAAGAATTAAATATGGTGCATATGTATGAGCATGTTAATGAGACGTGAAGTGTCTTCCATATCATTCATTTTCAGAGTCATAAAACAAGAAATGCAATTGTTTACCCCTCATGGAAATTAAGGGAGAGTAGTGTTCACTTGCTATTTTTGTAATTTATTATTAACTCATTGTAGTACCAATATACCATGGACACATTTTACCATGCTGCATTTTCACTGGCCTCCAGTGAGCATTACAAATGAACTGCAGGAGGATGGCTGTACTGAAGAAAGAAGAAGAAAAGTCTATATTTTATCATTCAGAAATTGTTTTTAAAGTGTAAAACTCTTAGAACAGAACAAAAAGCATGTTGAATGTGCTCTTTGTTGTCTCCAATGCACAGCTTGAAACATTGATTAACCATTTCCTTCAGGGTTATTAAAATAAGCTGCATAAAGAAACTAATGCAGTTTATATAAATACACACATATATTTATATATCTCACATCTTTTTGTTACTTTTTTTTTACAAATTGAGTGTGAAGAAGGTGAAAAAAAAAATACAAATAAATAAAAAAAGCCACTGGATGGATCAATTAAGTATTCTGAGATGGTGTTTGTATGGTTATAAAATATAGTTCATCTATGTGGATCACTGACTGTCACTTTTCTGTAATTTAATTCGATTTGAAAGAGGAAAAAATACACTATAATGGCTGTATATAATAGACAACAAAATCTATTTACCACACACTTTCTGGATTATGTTCTGAATGATTATACATTTCATTTGAATTCTGGTGCACACATAAAGATCTCTTTGTCTTCTCTTCTTTTTAACTTGTTTTATTGTGTTGTTAAAAAGGCTTCCAGATGGACCGGATGCCTTAATGAGTTTTAGGATTTTAAAGGGTTATTCCTTTTCAGCATGATTTACTAGCAACACTTTTAACTTTCATAGCTGACCGGTGCAATTTGCTAAATGTAAGACGCATTATCATTTTTGTAAGAGTGTTTTATTTTTGTGTGTATTTAGATCTGATTAAACTTGCCTTCATGATGAGATAACAGTGGCCGTCTGGCTCTGTATGACTTTGTTTAAACGATTGCATAGAATACGCAAGGGATAATGTACTTCATGCAACACAAACCACAACAAGGTGATCCGGAGTCTTATGGGTTTTTACATCATCCCAAGAGGACTGTACATGACCCTACTTATTACACGGCTACTTACCAAATAAACTAATGGACATGAAATATTGATTTGAGTTGAAATGGTTTTATTATGTGAGAAGAGAAATGAAACCAGCACAGCTCTTTAGGAAATTGGTTGCCTGGGACAATGATTGTCAATTATAGTTGAACAAAAACATGACCAATTTACAATCCAGTATTCCAGAGAGCCGTGTAATAAATTGTTTTAATTTGTCATTCATTTTAGTATCTTTTCATTGCAGTTGATATAGAAAAAGAAAATTCCTGGGGTATGAGATATTTATGGCAGGCCATATTGCGACATATATAATCGCTGTACAGTACGTAGGCCTTGAAATGCTTTGCAGGTGATAAAAGGTGGGAGAACATCCTTGATACGCTATGTTTTGGCCTTTCATTGTGATTAAGTGCATTTAAAGGGCTATTTCACCCACAAATTTAAAATCTATCATCGTTTACTCACCCTCATGCTCACCCCACCTTCTTCTGCAGAACACTAATGAAGATTTTTAGAAGAATATCTCAGTTCTGTAGGTCCATACAATGCAAGTGAATGGTGACCAGATCTTTGAAACTCCAAAAATCACATAAATGCAGCATAAAAGTAATCCATAAAACTTCAGTGGTTTAATCCATGTCTTCTGAAGCCATATGATAGGTGTGGGTGGAGAATCAGATCAATATTTAAGCCATTTTTACTCTAAATATCACTTTAACTTCCACCTCTATTGCTTTTTTGGCAATTCACATTCTTCATGCACATCACCCCCTACTTGTCAAAAGATGGAGGTTTCTTGTATAAAATAACTTAAATATTGATCTGATTCTCCACCCACACCTATCATATGGATTAAACCACTGAAGTTTTATGTATGCTGCATTTATGTGATTTTTGGAGTTTCAAAGATCTGGTCACCTTTCACTTACATTGTATGGACCTACAGAACTTAACCACTGGAGTCTTATGGATTACTTTTATTCTGCCTTATTCAATGTTCTTCTAAAAATCTTCATTTGTATGCAGAAGAAATTAAAACACATTTGTTATGGCATGAGTGAGTAAATGATGAGAGATCTTTTATTTTTGGGTGAACTGCCCCTTTAAGAGTTTCCTAAGGCATTTCTTGTCAGCTGCATGTCTCAAAGTAGAGGCTCAATGAGTAACACAGTACTTTACAGTCTTATTGTGATGACAAGGTGGGCAGTTGAGCATCCTTTTGGAAGAAAGCGGAAAGATATCCCTACTGGAATAAGAAAGAAACTGTAAGCCATATTGAACGGTGGAGGGAGGTGTAAATATTCCCATTTTAGCAAGTGTTCTAGGTGTCAGACTTGGTTTGACTAGGTCTCAAAACTGATATGAATAAAGTTAGTGTTATCAATAGACTGTTTACTGCACATATGTTGAACTCTATTAAATTAAGATTAAGATTCAACTTTATTGTCATTGTGCAGAGTACAGGTACAGAGCCAATGAAATGCAGTTGTTTTTGCATATCCAAACTAAGCTGGGGTCAAAGCACAGGGTCAGCCATGAAACAGCACCCCTGTAGCAGATAGGGTCAAGGGCCTTGCTCAAGGGCCCAACAGTGGTAACATGGCAGTGCTGGGGGCGACCTTTCGGTCAGTAACCCAGAGCCTTAACCGCTGAGCCACCACTGGCCCGCTACCAATTAAAGGTTTGGATACACTCATTCTTTGTTATAACTTTTAACTTTGTTATAACTATTATCCTCACATCACAATAATAGTGATTAAAACAATGAAATGACACAAAAGGAAGGATTTTTATTTTATAAAACTCAAGTATTCAACAGTAAAATAGTTAGACAGTATTGAAGATTTTTTTGGCATTTCTGTTTTAATTTTGTAAATATATTAATACTTTTGCACTGTTCATATTTGTCTTCAAATCAAATTTCAAGCATTTAGGCATATAGCCTTAAATCAATATTCTGGGTTCAATACAAGTTAAGCTCAATCAACAGCATTTGTGGCCTAATGTTGATCACCACAAAAATACATTTTGACATGCCCCTCCTTTACTTTAAAGAAAGCATAAATGGAGGTTACAGTGAGGCACTTACAATGGAAGTGAATGGGGCCAATTTTTGGAGGGTTTAAAGGTTATTATTTTTATAAAAGCACTTACATTCTTCTATTAAAACTTGTGTATTATTGGAGTTTTACAATCATTTTAGGGTCTCGGTAATGATGGCAACGAAGTTATAAAATTGTCTATAACTTTACACAGAAAAGTTTAGTGAGTGATTTTATCCCACTACAATCGTTTTTATACGCATATCCTTTATGTTTTGTGGCTATACTTTTGAAACAGTGAGTATTTTAACATTAAAAAATCGGCCCGATTCAAATCCACTGTAAGTGCCTCACTGTCACCCAGAGTTTTGCTTTTTTAAACAAAATTAGGGAGGAAATAATTTTTTGTAATCAACATTATGCCACAAATGCTGTCGATTGAGCTTAACTTGTTTTGCATGGAATAATCCTTTAAAATCTAAAGGTTTTTAGAGGTTAGGAAATGGGAGTTTTGCAGTTATATAATAAGTAAGAAAAGTACTGTGGCAGTATATCATACAACGTTAGCATCAGATGGTAATATCAGTCTTTTTATTTTTTATAACTTTTTTTTATACTTTTATTCACATAAGGATCAGAAATTAAGGGGGACTCAGGACAAAAATGCCAGTAAAAGTTACAAAAATGCCCCTGAAATTCAAAATGTTGGGCAAAAGTTCCCCCGTTATGATTTTTTCATTATTTACACACACACACACACACACACACACACACACACACACACACACACATATATATATATATATATATATATACAGAGATCAGCTACAACATTAAAACCACCTGCCTATGTAGGTACCCCTCATGCCGCCAAAACTACGCCAACCCGCATCTCAGAATAGCATTTATATACTATCCATCTCACCACAATTGTACAGAGTGGTTATTTGAGTTACTGTAGACTTTGTCAGTTTGAACCAGTCTGGCCATTCTCTGTTGACCTCTCTCATCAACAAGGCGTTTCCGTACACTGAACTGCCGCTCACTGTGTTTTTGTTTTTTGGGCACCATTCTGAGTCAACTCTAGAGACTGTTGTGTATGAAAATCCCAGGAGATCAGCAGTTACAGAAACACTCAAACCAGCCCATCTGGCACCAACAATCATCCATGCCATTATCTAATAAAATCCATAAAATCATGCAGACACGGGTCAGGAGCTTCAGTTAATGTTCACATCAACCATCAGAATGAGGAACAAGTGTGATCTCAGTGATTTGGACAGTGGCATGATTGTTGAACAAAATTGAAAATGACAAATAATGAATTTGTTTCAAAATAAATGTGATAATTTCCAGGATATTAATTTGCTACATAAATGTACAACAATTAAAAATGTATTAAATATTATATCAGATTGCCTCAATTCAAACAGGTGTTTAGGAAAGTCCTGTGGAAGTTTGTGATGCTATTTAGTGTTTTGGGAGAAAATCAAATCAAAGGAGCCTTTAGCCCCATTGTTCCCTACATATATGTATATATATATACACACAGGGTTGGGGAGTAACGGAATACATGTAACAGGATTACATATTTAAAATACAAAATATAAGTAACTGTATTCCACTACAGTTACAATTAATTGGTAATTAGAATACAGTTACATTCAAAAAGTATTTTGATTACTGATGAGATTACTTTGCATTTTATTGTCATTTGTTTCATTTAATATTTAGTTTCAGATGGAAAACATTTATACATATAAATGAGCAGTGAAACACTTTCTCGTGATGTGTTACATTCATACGAGCAGACAGAAAAGTACGTTTGAAGTAAGTTTGGTGCAGAAGAAATAGAAATAAACCTTGTGTAAATTGTCAGCTTTATGCTAAGTTAAAATGCTATTTCTAGCCATTTTACATGCACATGTTACCAGCCACGGTCATATTATTTATCAAGAAAATTCACGTTAGATCATCATTTCTGGTTTTCTAGTATGATCTTTGATATTAGAGCAAAAATAATATTCTTTATAATAATGTTTGTATGGTTTTCCTGTAAAATATCTAAAAATCCTTCAAACAAGATCAGTTTGATTTATCTTGTTTTAGAAACAACTCTGCATTAAGATATTTAGGTTTTTCAGAGAATGTATTTATAACATATGTATTTTGTCTTACTGTACTGACAGAGTTTTTATAGTCAAAACAAATGAAAAAAAAAATCTACCAGTGCTAAAGAAGTAATCCAAAGTATTTAGAATATGTTAATGACCTTGAGTAATCTAACGAATTTGTTTAGTAAAAAAGCCCATTTGCCCAGTTATGGAAACATTAATTTCTGACACTGGTATTTACATGGTATCCAACAATAACTGAAGTGTATCTTACTGCTATATATATTTAATGTAAGATGTTATGTTATATACGTCAGGCTATAGATTTGGTACTTCATGCCTATATTGAAAGATAACTGCAAACTTTTCCTTTAAAACTACCCTTTCCTTTTAAACTACATGGCAAAGCTAAATGTTCCCTTATGATGTATTGAAGTGTAGCTTTCAAGCGTGCGCGCATGCTCGGTGGGAATGAAGTGCCCTCTGAACATCTCGTGTCTAGATGGAAAACATCCCGGTAACCGGAAGTCTCGCGAGAACCGCATTTGACGTCCACGCACTCTGATTATTGTGTTTATTTGGAGTCCCACAGAAACCCACCACCTAACTGCGATCGCTAAACCTTATCATAACCCTACCTCTAAATCTAACCCTAAACATAATCTTAGTTTTAGCGAATAGGACTCTCGCGAGACTTTGGCTGCCGGGGCGTTACCCCCCCCCCCCCTCCCCCCGAGTACAGCAGCCATCTGGATGACGTCAATGGTTTTTCCGGAAACCGCTTCCTCCTGCTATAAAACCCGGTGAGAACTTGTTGTGACCGGCGTTCTTGAGCACCATCACACCACGTCAACGAGTAACGTCCGATTAATTTATTTTTTAAGTCATAATCGTCGAACACAAGATGCCAGGATACACAGACAGAGACCGCGGTCGCGACAGAGGGTAAGCAGCTTTGTTTATCGTCGAGTAATTAAACGCTTAATCCCATACGCAGATTTTATTAAAAATATCGCGTTTACTTTTAACGCATTCGTGGAGTATTGATCACAGTAGATGACGTACTTCGTTGTAGCGTCGAATTGGGTCGTGTTTATTCGCGTTTTTCTGGTTAGTCGCTTGGATACGGGAAATGTCATCTGTTTTTCACCGATCGAAATAGAAACTAATGACGTCTCTTGTTTTGTTAGCGTTTTAAAAAATCTTCTTAACGTTGAAAAGTCGCAGTGTCACTATTTGTATATGGATTTAGTGTATTTTTGACGCATAAAGGCCCCAGCTGAACATGTGGCTCTGGTGTTGTAAAATGCCGGACGTTTTTTCCTCTTTGTCTCCTGTCGGTAAGAAATAAAATGGCAGCGGGTTTAAAACGTGGCGCAGTAAACTCAACACGACGCGAGCTGAAATCTGAGCTTCCCCGATCTTTATTCAAGGCCTTTTCATTGCCTACATTTGTCTGTTGATGAAATACTTCTACGAAAGTACCATGGCATTACAATTAATATATTTACTTCGGACGTGTATCGTAGTATTGTGCTGAAGTACTAGAAATGAAACCAAAAGTACGAATGACATTGTGGTAATCAAGTTCCTGTGTTTTTACAGTGGTGTTTCTGAATAATATCAGCAGAGCTACCGTGCTAATACTTTTATGATGTTGTTACTCCCAACATATACAGAGTACTTTTATTCTAATGCATTCATTAAAGTATGATTTTTTTTTTTTTTTGAATATCCTAGCAGTTACAGCAGTGGCCCCCCACGTTTTGGAGGGAACCGAAATGGACCTCCCCAAGGAAAGAAGTTTGGGAATCCTGGTGACCGGCTGCGGAAAAAACACTGGAACATGGACGAGCTGCCCAAATTTGAGAAGAACTTTTATCAAGAGCACCCTGAGGTTTCTCGGAGGTCAACTGTAAGTAAATGTGCAAGGGTTTGTTGTAATATTTTCCAGAATACAAGTTGCATTTAGTTTTTTTTCATCATCTGAAAGGTCCTGCGACTTGTTGTCTGAAGCGGCTTAGATGCATCATTTAAACATAATTGATTTGGCCAGTGAAACTATTGAACGGCATACCTTGTATGCTTGCACGTAAACCGACGAAAACATCCTTTATAGAGAAGGTATTTTGAATTGTGAATTGGGGTAGCAGATTTAACTTAATTCAATGTGATTTTTAATTAATATAAAAAATAACATCATTCATAAATTATTGCGATTTAATCGTCTCCGTACTGTAACGGAGTATTCCTACCACCTGGGTAGTTCAAGCTTTAAGTGCCACCAGTTTTCCACAGGGGGCAGTAAGTGAAACTCCAGCTGTATTGACTACACGCAGCTGTACAGACAACAAAAAACACTTGGGCTTGCTTAACAGCAGCAACCGTGTTCTTGCGTTCAAACGCAGCTGGACGGAGCGCAATTCCGCATGCATGGATCTCGACACGTGTTTTTCTACTTTTCAAACTACGTTTAACTTAAAACATGGATGTGTCCTTTTAGAAAAGCCCTTAAAAAATATATATATATCTATCTATCTATCTGACAGTCTGACCGTTGACCAATGATAGGCTTCTATTCAAAATATGGAAATCAATAATACATTAAAAGAATAAAAATCTAAAGCCAATTTGTCTTAGTGCTTTAAATTATTAGATTTATTGAATTATTATTTGAAGAGCTTTCTCAACGCATGTATGTGTAATTTTTTTTTATTTGATCGATCATCATAATGTGTAAATTTGATAATACATTTTAGTCAATTGGCAGCTTTTGCTTTAAATATTCTGTCCCATCATAACATTACTATTCTAACAAACCGCTGTCAAACGCACCTTGCATGCCCTCAAAATTACGTTTCATCACACTTGTAGTAAAAATATTCGGTCATTGAAATACTTTGTGTATATCGAAGTTACAAATATCAGAAATGTCCACCGACAATCGCTAACTTTAATAAATTAATAGAATACAACAGACATATTGATTTACTCAGACACATGAAGAACGGTTTTAGACTTCCTGAAAGCAGATGCTCACAATTAAAATAAGCCAGAAACACCATGACGCAATGCACAGATCTAAAGAATCTTCACTGAGGGAATGTTGACATTCCATGAGTTGCTGAATGGAAGTTGTGCTGCTGCTTCCATGGGTGCTAATGCACATTCAGCCCCTGGCAGTATGCCTTGTACACAGATGTGTTTTTTTTTCTTCTCTTAACAGTGCAAATTTGACCGTGCAACTAATTCTAAAAAATACAGTAGTGGTGGAAAGGATAAGAATTTTGCCTATCAAGAATTTATAACATGTTTTTCTGTATTTCAGCAAGACGTTGAGCACTACAGAAGAAATAAAGAGATTACAGTGAAGGGAAGAGACTGTCCCAAACCAATTATGAAGTTTCATGAAGCAAACTTCCCAAGTAAGTTCATACAAATCGTTCAAATAATGGACAGTGTTTGAAAATGAGTGAGTTTTATAAAGTAGCCATTTGATCTTTTTTACAGACTACGTGATGGATGTGATCAGTAAACAGAACTGGACTGATCCAACTCCCATTCAGTCTCAGGGGTGGCCAGTGGCACTAAGTGGCAAGGATATGGTCGGCATTGCACAGACGGGATCTGGGAAAACCCTTGCGGTATGCTATGCGTATGAACCAGGTTCTGAAATTAATGTGAATTCGGGGGAAAATTGCACCTTAAAGTGACTGTATTCCCAAAAATGCAAGATGTAGAGGTTGACTAATTATTAATGTTTATTTTATTCTACACAGATACATTATCATGTTTTTTTTTTTTTTTTTTTTTTTTTAATGCTGCTTTAAATTGATTGGTCTCAACCTAACTTTAATTTCCTTGGATCTTTTTTTTTTTTATTTGATGTACAAAATGTATATAAGATTTTATTACATTTTACCTTTTTAAAGGTATTAACAAAATGCCCCTAAAAATCAAATTGGGGGCAAATAGTGCCCTATATAAAGTACATTTTTGTTCAAGTAATGTATGAAGTTTTTTTTTTTTTTGTTGTTGCTGATTTTGAACTGGTTTTAATTGGCATTTTCTTTGTCTACAGTATTTGCTACCCGCTATCGTTCACATAAACCACCAACCATTCCTGGAACATGGCGACGGCCCCATTGTAAGTCCAAACATTATAAATTATGAGTAGCAAGGCAATAGTTTGTATTAAATCGGTGTGGTAATTGGGCGTTTCTCTCTCTTTAGTGTTTAGTGCTGGCTCCCACCCGTGAACTTGCACAGCAGGTCCAGCAGGTGGCGGCAGAGTACGGGAAAGCGTCTCGTCTCAAGACCACTTGTATCTATGGAGGAGCTCCCAAGGGACCACAGATCCGAGACCTGGAAAGGGGTATGTAGGAAATATAAAACTTCAGAATACTTTTGCATCTCTTCTGTGTAACCATATTGGGACATCTAACCTTACTTTCCTATAACTGTTCTTAGGAGTCGAGATCTGCATCGCCACCCCTGGTAGACTTATTGATTTCCTGGAGGTTGGAAAGACCAATTTGTGCAGATGCACATACCTAGTGCTAGATGAGGCTGACCGGATGCTGGATATGGGGTTTGAACCCCAGATTCGAAAAATTCTGGACCAAATTAGAGTATGTGCTCCTTGTCATATGAATGAAAGCATATAAGTTCTTGAATATGTTTGCTTTGGTCATGTATTATGTATAATCCTGTAGCTCTAGCTGGCTTTTGTCTAAAATTGTCTTATTTGCTCCTCCGTAGCCTGACCGGCAGACTCTGATGTGGAGTGCTACCTGGCCTAAAGAGGTCCGGCAGCTCGCCGAGGACTTTCTGAAAGAGTACGTACAGATCAACGTTGGAGCTCTGCAGCTCAGCGCCAACCACAATATCCTGCAGATTGTGGATGTCTGCAATGATGGAGAGAAAGAGGACAAGTACTTGGAGTCTTTAATTCATGTCTTACTAAATGTGCCATTTCACAATATTGAATTGACTTCTGGTGAGATGCTTGTGTAATAAAACCGGTTTAACCTTTCCAGACTGTTGCGCCTGTTGGAGGAAATAATGAGCGAGAAGGAGAACAAGACCATCATCTTTGTAGAGACCAAAAGAAGGTGTGATGATCTGACCAGGCGGTTGCGCAGGGATGGGTAAGATGACCTTTTGCTCTGTCCAAAGTCATGATTGCTCAATGTGTGGATAGCAAATGCAGAGAACTTAATTAGAATTTCCTTGCCTTACAGTTGGCCTGCTATGGGTATCCATGGAGACAAGAGCCAGCAAGAGAGAGACTGGGTCCTAAACGGTACGTGTTCATCATAAGGGTGTTTTGATTAGGGCTGGGCATCATAATACAGTTTATACCTCGATGTATCCTTCACACTGATTTAAGACTTTTGTTTGCTTTCCTAACAGAATTTAAATTTGGCAAAGCCCCCATTCTCATTGCCACAGACGTTGCCTCCAGAGGACTAGGTTTGTTATTCCTTTTTATTCTGAGGTTTATCATTACTGTAAATAGTGGTGTTTTATAAAGTATTGTTGTTTTAACTGCTGTGCTTTCTGAGCTCCTCCTCACCTGAAGGTGCAGTCTTGGAGGCAGGAGCTTGGCATGACACGTCCAGGTTTCACCGGAGGGGGTAAGGAGCTCCTCTGTGGAGTTCTGCCTGTCTGCCAGCCAATCAAATTGCATTCAGAGGTGATTGGGCCGAGTCTGAGAGGCACCTAGTGTGACTGCATACCAAGGAGGGGTGTGGCACTACAGGGTGGTTGCACTACGTCCTGCTCGCTTCTGCTCTCGCGCAACAACTCGAATGGTTGAATTTGCTTTTCCCAGCCCAGAGTTTTTGACGTCTACGGTGATGGTATAAGGCTGTCATTGGTTGGCTGAGGTTTCCTAATGTGGGGTTGCCACTGTCATGAAATACGTGAAAATGTCAGGAAAGTGTAAATATTGAAGTCATTTTTATTATTTTTAGTAATGCTTTGCTCTATAATTTCGTCAACTAGAAATTGCTTTTATTTTGTGAGTGCAATCTCTGTTGTGATTTCAATTTGTATAGCGCTTTAACAGCAGATATTGTTCCAAAGCAGCTTTACTGATGATAGAAATAGGAAGAGGAAAAACTCCCCAGGAGAAGTCATGGATATACATTAGACAAAAATGATGGGAACCCTGTAATGGGGAAGTGCTTTTTAAAAATTGGCGATTTTCGACAAGAGCAGTTGCTTTAATCTCCATGGCTCCGCACTGAATGCGATTACCCGGCTGGTCGATGTGTTCCCTCCTTTGCTGGCTTCAGTCATGTCGAGTCCTGCCAAAGAGAATTTTTTTATATTTTTTTCTCAAGTGAGCACTGGTTGGTTGGAAATCTTGCCACCACTGTACATCAAATTTAAGACATTTGATATGCTCAATTTTTTTGAGAGCATGTTGATCTTGTTTTATCTTGGCAAGATGCAGCAGTTTGTTGTGACCAATGTTAATTGAGGAAGTCCATAGATGGTCATCACATTTTGATTGGTTTATAGACCACAATGTTTGGATCATTCCTGCTGATTTAATTATCCTAAACATCTTGATTTAACCATCTTTTCCTCAGCTTGGTAAGTAGATTTTCCACAATTGATTGCTTCCCTTTCTAACTTTTGTTCATGTCCTTGCTGCTATGGTGTGGCGTGCATCCCCGCACTATTCCTGCCATGGCACGTCCATTTTTTTTAAACAGATGTTGAAGACGTCAAATTTGTCATTAACTATGACTACCCCAACAATTCTGAGGACTACATTCACCGTATTGGCCGTACGGCTCGCAGTCAGAAAACTGGAACGGCATACACTTTCTTTACACCAAACAACATGAAACAAGCACACGACCTGGTCTCAGTCCTCCGTGAGGCGAATCAAGCCATCAACCCCAAACTCATCCAGATGGCTGAAGACAGAGGAGGTAAATCCAATTGGTGAGATACAAGAACTGAGCTTTATTTGCAGCCAGTTTTGTCTTTCATAATCTCTTAACCGCAAGGGGTACACCTTATTCTAGACCAATTAATTAATAGACAGATGCTAGTTTTGTATTGGCCAAGTTGTTTAGTGGTTTGTAGTCTGGACAGCAAAAAAAATTTACATTTTTATTTTTCGTATCTATACTTTTGAGGTTGTAGAATATTTCCCCCGCTTGTCTGATTTTAAAATATGACTTTGGTCCATTTTAATCGGTTTTCCACTTGCAGGTCGTTTCAGGGGTGGACGCGGTGGAGGGTATAGGGATGACCGTCGGGACCGCCATTCTGGTGGCAGACGGGACTTCAATAGCTACGGTCAGGACAACCGCAACGGGGACTCTTACGGACAAAAGAAGGTATTTGGAAACAAGACTCAAAATGGATCAAGCGGCTACAATAGCGGCGGTAACAGCTATAACAGCGGATACAGCAATAATGGACCGTCTAACTTCAGTGGCAACCAATCTGGTGGCTACGGAAACCAAAGTTATCCGAACCAGCAATTTGGTGCCAACCAAGGGGGTGTTCAGAATGGCATGAGCCATCCCCCACAGTTCCCCTTTAACCCCCAACAGATGCCCCAGTCTGTATCCTTTCCCATGCCCCCTCCTGCCTTCCCACAGTAAATGCAATCTCAATTGCCTCCCTAATCTTTATGATTGTTCTGTTTATTAAAGTTTATGTAACTTTCTATTTAACAGGATTTAAAGTGAACATGCATTCCTCTGTCCCGGAGTCTGCTGTGCAGGGTTTTTTTTTTATTTTATTTTTTAATTCTTTTGTTAGTGGTATTTTGTTTTCAGTAAGTTAAAAGTTATTTTGTACTATGTAGAGGTAACCCAGAAGGATTTACACCTGTTAAATGTCAAGGGCCAGTTAAGGCCATTGCATGGTCCTGATTCCTCAAATAAAAATATTAAAATTGACTCTTGTCTGTGTCTTCGTTCTAAGTTTTATGACATGTACTCATGTGATTAAGACATGACACATGTATTGCTACTGCATTCATTTTATTGCTCTCATATCACAAGTCTTATTTGAAAGGACAACATGTTTTGTAACATGCATGCAAATTTCAAGCTTCAAGAAAATTATGACCAGGACGTGGGGCCATTACTGAGAGAACCCCTGAGGCCTGTACAATGAAAGTCACTGAACAAACGGTTTCAGGTTGACATCCAATCAGGCTTAATTGGTACCAAGATGCAGCACATCAACTTTCTCAAACTTAGGTGTTTCCTTACAGAGGATAACTGAAAAATGAAAGCCATTTACACCAGAAACAGCAGCTGCTAAGAGCTCAAGAGGATTGCTGCATCAAATAATGATTTAAAAAAATAAAGCTGGTTTATCAATGTAAGTGAATTCATATAGGCCCTTAAGAACACACATGCTTATTAATTTTAAAAGCTTAAATGTATTTTTATTAAACCATACACCATATTCAAAACTATTCCAAATAAATAGGCTGCTACTAATTTCTAAACGGCCTTCAAAGATGAATATTCTCCCCCAAGTTAATTTTCCTTATTCAAAATCTATGGGTAAGTGTTTTTAGACTATGGAATAAACTGTATATATGGGATAATGGGAAACTCAGAATTAGTCTTAAAATTCAGTTAAAGGCTTTGAGGACTAGAATTCCCAAATTTAAATTATAAAGCTGATAAAATTCCACCTATATTGATTTTGATGAACAAAGAATTTAAAGTGAAATGGAGGAAGATGGAAATTTATCAAATGGGAGAACCCATTAGTATATCCCTGTTAAAACACATTTTATAGTTAATTGTATTGAGTACTTTTAGAATTTGGTTAGAAAAATAGTAATAAAGATGGTTAATTTACAAGAAATTGCTAAAGATCCTGATTTCATGCCAAATAGATTAGATAATACATTTAAATTTTGGGCAGATAGAGGTCTGAAAAGATATCAACTGTTCACTGATAAAGGAATTGATACCTTTTCAAACCTGGCAAAACATGGGCTTCCAAATTCACTAGTTACTTACAGGAAAGATATTTATTAACAGGTAAATAAAGGAAATGCATCAATCAATTATATAATTGATACAATACAACTAATCCAGTACAAATGTAAGGTATTTTAAAGAGTGCACTTGAAAAAGATATACTTTATAGGAATATAATTGGAAGATACAAATGAGATTTTTTTTAATATATATCACATGTTATTCAAAGTAAATGCAATAGCTGGTAAAAGGGGATTGTTGGATAAACTAGAGAAAAGGCTCATTACAGTGCTCTAAACTGACAACTTATTGGAATGAAGTGATGGTTAATTTAATACTTAACTGAACAATAGAAATACATCCAGAAAACCATATTTTTGGTTAAAATGCCATTGTCCTTAAGAAATAAAGCTGAACAAAATATTATCAGAATGCAGCTTTGAAACAGATTACAAAATATGGCTTAAACCACCAGAACCCCCACAATGCCAAAGATGGAGAGAAACGATTTCGGAAATATACCAAATGGAGAAAGTAAAATGTAAAATGAATAATAAAAGTCTGGAATGTGAACATAAATGGGATTTGCTTACAAATATTATAAATTAATTTAGATAGGTTGTTTTCTTCAGATTCTTGAATATAATTAGTTAAAATAGGTATGATGTGCTATCTGATTTAAAAAAAGATATATATTTTAAAGGAGGTGATGCCTTAACTTTCCACTTTTTATGAAATATAATATGTAAATTAATGAATAATACATGTTATGTTGCGAATTTTATTTGATGTGGTTATTCACAATATAACATGTTTCTTTTTATTTCACTTTCTTGATGTACAATTTGTACATTGTCTTTAGTAAAAAAAAAAAAAGCAAAAATAAAAAGCATAAAAAATGCTACTATTGATTAATTAAAGTGAACACTTTGGTACTGTATGCAGATCATTGGTATGCAATAATAAGATGTATTTTATGTACTGCTTATATTATTATAACTTCAAGTAAAATACTGTATGTTCATCTCGAGTGCATGAAAGAAAGAAGGGGTTTGGGTGGCATTCACCCCTTTCCATAGCAATCTTGAGATCTTAATATTTTTAAAACGATTATTTTTTGGCAGATATCACATTAATCCTTCTTACTGGCTATTTTAGAGATTGCCTAATATATTATATGTATATATATATATATATATATATATATATATATATATATATTTTTTTTTGTTTTTGCTAAAGAGGGTAAATGAAAAGCAATTACATTTTAAAGTAAATAAGATAAAATACAACACTATCTACTGAAAATCTACATTTAGATTCTCCAATAAATTATTTATCATGAAGAGTCAATTTTGTGGATTTTTTTAGATTGTAGTTGTAAAGTGTGCTTTAAGAGACACGTTTCAGAGATGTCATTTTACTCCCAGCTGATTGGTTCAGCATCTGTTAGTGATCTGTAATCCAGGACTGCTATGGAGCAGGTTAATCGTGCAGCCGACCAAATTTCATGGTACCTAAAACCTGGTGTTGAGGCAAACTAATCTATAACTTACCTTGCTAGCCACCGAAACCGGCTTCATGGTACAGGCCTCAGCCGTTTAGGCCACATACAATGTTGCCCTATTTAGACATTCCCCAGTGTACATGACGCATTTGTATGGCGTTAAATGATGAACAAAACTATGAGGTGCCCCTAGGGACATTATTCAGTATTACCATGCACATACATGTACTTTTCCTCTCACATACACATATGAAACCAAATTCATTCACATACTATAGTGAAATGCTCACACACATACAAGTGAAATGCTTTTACAAACACAACTGAAACGCTCACACACACACACACACACAACTGAAACGCGCTCTCACACACACACAAGTGAAATGCTCTCATACATACAACTAAAATGATTACACTCTCACACACACAACTGAAAAGCATTTCAGTTGTGTGTGTGTGTGTGTGTGTGTGAGCATTTCAGTTGTGTGTGTGTGTGAGCATTTCAGTTGAAACGGAAGGTGGTTAAAGTACCCACTCCACTCCAGTTGGTGGCAGTAGTGCACCTCAAGACGAATAACTAGAAGCTGTTGAAAGAAAGCTTATAGGCGGTGGGCCGAGTCCGTCTATCTCGTTTAGTTTTTGATTTGATAGTTACCCAGCAGCTGTCTGGCTCATTTTTTTTATTTGTCTGTATGAATAATTCACAAAAAGATTACCGATTGTTTCCAACGCCAATTGTTGCACATTAAAGTATAAAAATAGATGTAATTTCGCTAGCTGATCACAAACGTTGGCCGGAGTGAGATCCAATCAACGCTTGTGTTGTTACCTTGTTGAATTGATTTGGCCAATCACGTTATTCGTTGAACCGGCGTCGCGTGACTCGCGTCAGTCTGAAGCCAAATGAGTCTACACGTCCCGAAAAATTCGGGACAGTCCCGAAATCCAAGCAGTTGTCCCGAAAATTAGAACAAAGTCTCAAGAGCAGACTCTCGAGTAGTTATAGTGTGATAGAATATTAAAAATTGCTCATTGCCGTCCTGCAGCCAGCTCCTGTCGGCTGCTCATTGCAACCATAGACAGTAAAAGAACGTAGAGAGCTGCAGTAGGCTACGTAGACTACGTAGGCGGCAAGGCGGAATTTCATGCTCAAAAACGTCACAAGGAGTGATTTGATTGGATATTGCTGATGTTAAAGCGCAGTGTTTGTTTTATTTGTTTCATGATGACACTTGCAGTTCAACGGTTTTTTTATTTGTATTTCCGTGTTTACATGACAGACAGTCATTTCATTCAGAATTCCTCAATAAATAATTTTGACCAGATTTTTAAATTCATTAACCCCACCCCCACCACCGCCCCCCCTCCTAAGCAAAAACTAAGCAACGAGTATTCAAATACGGGATAATTACGGGTAAATATTTAAACGGGAAGACAGTAGGAAATAATTTGTTTATCTAACACACAGACACGGACAGGACAACATCATATCTCTCCACACCCAAATGACTACAGAGGTGATCGTTGACAATCATCACATCAACAGCACCATGAATGGAGCAGGTCAAGATCACGGAGTTGCTTAGTATCCACATCACAGATGACCCATCTTGATCTATCGACACCACCAACAGAACCTGGCCAAGAAAGTCCAAAAACCTCTGCACTTCCTCCCACAGTTGAGGAAGGCTCATCTCCCACAAATCCATCCCCTTAACTTTCTATAGGGGAATCATAGAGAACCTCTTCCTTCCACCCCCACCCTCCAATAACCTAAGGGCAGCTGATTGACTCTTGCACAAATACACTGGTAGTTTACACTATGATGCTGCTACATTGGTTTATTTTTTTTATTTTTAAATTTGCTATGAACATTTGACCCCACTTACACACATATTGCACTGCCTCTTGCTACTTGTCATGTCATCCACTTGCACTGAAATACTATATTAATTAGGGATGAGTCACGTATTTTCGAATATTCCATTAGTTGATTTTATTATAGAATATTGAATAGGATGTGCGGGATGATTGTCTTTTAAAAAATCCCCATGTTTTAGTTGTGGTTATAAGTTGCAATCCTAAATTCACATAATATTTTTATACATTTTATAAATATATTCTTAATATTTGTTGTTTTTGTTTCTATGTTTGAGCTTATATATCTCAATATTAATAACAGTCTGGTTAATTTTGAGTCTTGAAATGTAAACTCAAGGGTTGGCTTTCTAAATATATGTTGGTTATGTGTACATTCAGAATGACTTCTGAGCAGCAACCTTTTTATTTTGGGGATGTCATGAATACATCACTTGCCAAAATTGGGGCTGACTAGTAAGGGGTTAAACGTATATAAATGAAACGTTTTATATAAAAATTATACATTTGATACAAACCTTCACTGTTGTTAGCTGCATTTTCTATCTTCTTACGTGCTCTTCTTATGTGTTCTTTGTTGGTGAAGAGCATGTAGCATTCTCTGTGAAATCCAACATTAGCCGGCACGTCTTGAACGTCTTCGGAATTTAAGTTAAATGCCAATACGGATTTTCAGCTATACTGTACTCTCTGTGGTTTGCAGGTTCACCCATAAATTTGTTTTATCCATTTGAGGCTAAATGGATAAAACACCTCATTTTTACCTCAGTATTACTGAACTACAGAACTAAATTTACATTTTTAATGATTTACAGCAAAATTGTAATTTCAAGAACGCAGCTTCCTGGTCATCTGTGTTCATTATATACATTGGTTGTCAAGGAAACGGGAGGTTTTCTAACGTTATGATTAGTACTCCTGCTTATTTGCAGGTTTAAAAAAGTAAGAGTTTGTAAGGACATTTTGCGTCAAATGTCCAAACAACAAAGTTGGAAACAATGTCTGTAGTACTTATACGATTTTATTACATGACCTCAGCAAAAAAAGACTTACACAGCTGTGAGGTAAGTATTAAATTCATAATTTCGAGGTCCGGCCCATCGCCTAATAGTAGAAAACCGCGCCTTCCACAACATAAGCGACTGTTGACCGTTAGTTCGCCCGCCAATTGCGCTACACCAATGTCTTCCCAACAACAGCAAAGAACATTAGTCGATGCAGCGGGCTTGCTGAACACCATATTGGCTTCAGCGGAGACCATCAGAACACTGTCAAATGCCACAACAATCGGGCAGCAGCCGACCGTTGCAACTCCAAGTGTGGACACGTCGATGGACGATCACCTAGCGTCGCTCTTCCCTTCCCGCCAGCGTAGCAGCGTTGCATTGTCAACTGCAGGTCCAGTCAGGAGAGAACGTGCGCCACCACGTTATCAAGCACAGCAATGTTTCAGCCCATGGACGTCAGGCAAAAGGAGAACAAGGTAAGTTAGCTAGAAACCAGCTTGCTTCAGCTTGTCATTTTTATTTCCTAATGACGAAAATGGGTGTTTGGAGGATACATCACGTTATCTACAGCTAACTTAAGTTAGGTGCTGTGATTAGTGGTCTTCCTAGTTTTAAAAATGACAAGCTGAAGCAAGCTGGTTTCTAGCTAACTTACCTTGTTAAGCCCGCTGCATCGACTAATGTTCTTTGCTGTTGTTGGGAAGACATTGGTGTAGCGCAATTGGCGGGCGAACTAACGGTCAACAGTCGCTTATGTTGTGGAAGGTGCGGTTTTCTACTATGCTTTCTTTCAACAGCTTCTAGTTATTCGTCTTGAGGTGCACTACTGCCACCAACTGGAGTGGAGTGGGTACTTTAACCACCTTCCGTTTCAACTGAAATGCTCTCACACACACAACTGAAATGCTCACACACACACACAACTGAAATGCTCACACACACACACACAACTGAAATGCTCTCACACACACAACTGAAATGCTCTCACACACACAACTGAAATGCTCACACACACACACAACTGAAATGCTCACACACACACACAACTGAAATGCTCACACACACACACAACTGAAATGCTCACACACACACACACAACTGAAATGCTCTCACACACACAACTGAAATGCTCTCACACACACAACTGAAATGCTCACACACACACACAACTGAAATGCTCTCACACACACACAACTGAAATGCTCACACACACACACAACTGAAATACTCACACACACACACAACTGAAATGCTCTCACACACACAACTGAAATGCTTTCATACAACATACTGAAATGCTTTCATACAACATACTGAAATGCTTTTCAGTTGTGTGTGTGAGAGTGTAATCATTTTAGTTGTATGTATGAGAGCATTTCACTTGTGTGTGTGAGAGCGCGTTTCAGTTGTGTGTGTGTGAGCATTTCAGTTGTGTGTGTGAGAGCGCGTTTCAGTTGTGTGTGTGAGAGCATTTCAGTTGTGTGTGTGAGCGTAATATTTTCAGTTGTATGTATGAGAGCGTTTCAGTTGTGTTTGTGTATGTGAGAGGAAAAGTACATGTATGTGCATGGTAATTCTGAATAATGTCCCTAGGGGCACCTCATACAAAACAGCACAAGCGCATAAACACAGCGAATTACAACAGCGTGAGCACCAAGACACAGATCGCACGTAAAAGGTAAACCTGCAGAATTTGCAAATCCCAAACTCGAGCACCAAAAAAATATGATTGTGCACACAAATTAACAAGTCGCAAGCAAAAATAACAAAAAAAGATCTGCACACGCGCGAGATATTTTCTGCACATGCGCAGATGAAATCTTTACGCACACAAGCCGGTTTTGACACTCAAGAAGCGGATGTGATAAGTCAAACACCAGGATGTCATCAATCTTAAATGACAGCCAATTATGTAAATCAGACCAGAAGCTTTTGCCCTTAGGACATAACAAGAACAAGTGTTCCAGAGTCTCATCAGCTGCCTCACAAAACACACACAGGGATCTACTTCCAATTTAAACCTCTTTCTAAAAAAGTCAGCAACCGGATATATTTTATTAATTATTTTAAAGTGAGTCTCTTTGATTTTAGGGGAAAGAGGCCATTTGATGAATTAGAAATGTGGTTTAAGGCATTCATATTTGGGACTTGTACACACAATCCTCTATAATAATCCAAAAAATTAATACATTTGTTATTACATTTACTGTCATGTAAATTACATCCATTAATTACTAGATTTGGTAAGGGTGGTGAAAATCTTATTCTCACATACATCAATGTGTTTTGGATTAACTGTAATAATGGTATTGATTTACACATTTTATTATATTCTCTATAAGTGCGGTTAAGATTATACTTGAGCAAAAAGGCAATATGTCCCAAGAAGTTATCATTATCATCTAATATATCCTTCACAAACACAATACCCGTCTCATACCAATCACTTTAAACAATGATTTCCTATTAATTGTAATGACCCTGTTATTCCATAGGGTGAATCCATGGGGAGAAAAGTTGTGGGTAAATATAATTTTAAAGGATTGGAGAAGTTGTTTGTGGACATTTGATAAGTTAATAGTAATTTTAGTTACCTCAAAATCACATTTTAAAAGAAATTCAAGCCCACCTATTTTATTAAATAGAGATCTAGGTATGTGAAACCACACAGAGTAAGGTTGTGATAAGTATGATTTCAACCATTTAACCTTAAATGCCCCAAACATTGCTTCAAAGTCCAAGGCGTTGATACCACCCTTATCATACTCTTTCACTAACATATCATTAACATGATTTCCTAATATAATGGGTTTTATTTTTCCAAAAGAGGAAACAAGGAAGATTGGGAATTGGATGATGGCAGACAGTAAAGAGGTTATGGTTTCTTTCTAAATTTCTTCTTAATTTCTTGTAGCTGTAAGCATGTGTGTGTATATATATATATATATATATATATATATATATATATATATATATATATATATATATATATATATATATGTGTGTGTGTGTGTGTTTTCTGTCTTTGATAATAACTGAAAATAGGTGGAAATACAGAACACAGCAAGGCGTTTAGTGAACCTGTTGAGAGGTATCCTGAACGCAGGTCCATCTAACGTTAATGTTGAAGGCAATGTTAGTGTTTCACAAAATGGTAAGTGTAGATAGCTAGATGTCAGATAGTTCCCAGCTTGTTAGTGTGGTACTGCAAGGGCCATCCATTACTCTTCAGCCTCTACATGAATTCATTATGTAGATGAAATGCGGCTCAGAGAGGAAGCCAGTCAGGTCCTGGGACCCTTGGGGCTGGGAAAGCACAGCAGGTGCAGCAGAATATGGCCAGGTTAGGAAATCAAGTGTACATTAAAATTCTTATTACACGGCTCTCTGAAATGTTTGATTCTGATTTGTCAGTCGCAACATTATATGACCGATAATAACTGTCGTCAGTAGCAAGGCTTTATAATGACCGCTCATCCGGCCCTTCTTTCATGTCTCTTATCACACTTCGGATGGACGCGCTCTCGTTTTATTCAAACACAGCTAGTGTCATCTTGCCTCTCATATATATATATATATATTGTGCATCTGGAAATTATTCACAGCGCTTCACTTTTTCCACATTTTGTTATGTTACAGCCTTATTCCAAAATGGATTAAATTCATTATTTTCCTCAAAATTCTACAGAGGCCCCTGGGCAAAAAATCTTGGAGGCGCACAAATAAAAGTAGACCCTTTATAGTCTCTAATGATGTCTTACACCTATCTGTATGCCCCAAAATGAAAAATAATTTTATGTTGTTTCCGCTGTAATGACGGAAATATCCAGTAGGAGGCGCCGGCGCGTCCGTCGACCCCAGAGGGTTAATCAGCGGAAGGTCTTAAAATATTAAAAACAACAAAGCGATTCTTCTCTGCAGTGAACTGACGGAAAAAGACGTAAGATATAGGCTACTTTTAAAATATTATGTGAAATATTACGTGAAAGTACCCTGAACTAGAGAATGACTCCCACAAACACACACACACTCATTAATTTTATTTTAATTTAATTTAAATAAAAAAGGATGAGGCCACACAGTTAGATGGGTCTTGGAGGCCCCCTACAGGTCGGAGGCCCCCGGGCACAGGCCCAATCGGCCCGGTGGTAAATCCGGCCTTGCCTCTTTACTGTCTGCCATCATCCGCTTCCCAATCGTCCCGCTTTCTGTCTGTCCTCATCCAACAACAGCCAATCACAAGAGATTTGAAGAGATGCAGCCAATCAATACAGGATTTGGTCAGCAGCCAATAGCATTTGTTAACAGAAAGGATTGGGCCCCGCCCCTGAGTGTCAAAACCGACTTGTGTGCGTAAAGATTTCAGCTGCGCGCGTGTGCAGATCTTTTTTGTTATTTCTGCTTGCGACTTGTTAATTTGTGTTTACAATCATATTTTTTTGGTTTGTGATTTGCAAGTTCTGCAGATTTACATTTTACGTGCGTGCTGTGTCATGGTGCTCACACTGTTGTAATTCACTTGCGCGCTGTGTTTATGCGCTTGCCCTGTTTTGTTCAACATTTAACAGCATACATTTGATGCAAAATAATGACGTGTTTGTATATATTTCTGTAACGTAAAATGTAACCATACAATTCATACAAAATACATCATGTGTGTGAATAAATTAGTGTTTTATATATATATATATATATATATATATATATATATATATATATATAAATATTATATATATAATATATTGTGAAGGAGGTAACAAAACAAATTTATTCACACGCATGATGTATTTTCCCGGATAGCGAAATAGAGAAAAAAGTAGAGAATGCACAGCTGAAGTATGTTTTTTGCCAGAGAGATGTTGACAACTGTTGTAACAACACACATTTTATTTGCACTTTTCAAGTTTCATTTGATATTTTTTGTTAAAATCAATAAAAAATAAAGTTCTACGTTTGAAATCAAGGTGTCTTGCTTTATTGTGTAGGCTTAACCCTAACCCTGCTTAACAAAAATTACCCCATAGTACCACCTTCCAACCAGCGGTAATCTTGTTCGTTGTTTTTATGTGGACTTTTTTCTGCGACCAACCGACCAATCAAATGTTGGTCGACCAAGACTCTTCTCATCGACTAACCTTTGGTTGATCATCAGGGGGCAGCCTTAATGTTGATATAGGACTCATTTTACTGTGGATATAGATACTTGTCTACCTGTGTCCTCCAGCATCTTCACAAGGTCCTTTGCTGTTGTTCTGGGATTGATTTGCACTTTTCGCACCAAACCACGTTCATCTCTATGAGACAGAATGTGTCTCCTTCCTGAGCGGTATGATGGCTGTGTGGTCCCATGATGTTTATACTTGTGTACTATTGTTTGTACAGATGAACGTGGTACCTTCAGGCATTTGGAAATTGCTCCCAAGAATGAACCAGACTTGTGGAGGTCCACAATTGTTTTTCTGAGGTCTTGATTTTCCCATGATGTCAAGCAAAGAGGCACCTAGTTTGAAGGTAGGCCTTAAAATACATCCACAGGTACACCTCCAATTCAGTACAACTCCTATCAGACACTAACTGGCTAATTGTCTAAAAGGCTTGTTATAATTTTCTGGAATTTTACAAACTAAGACACAGTTAACTTATTGTATGTAAACTTCTGACCCACTGGAATTGCGATATAGTCAATTAAAAGTGAAACAATCAGTCTGTGAACAATTGTTGGAAAGATTACTCCTGTCATGCACAAATTAGATGTCCTAATTGACTTGCCAAAACTACAGTTTGCTAATATAAAAATCTATGGAGTGGTTACAAAATTAGTTTTAATGACTTCAACCTAAGTGTATGTAAACTTATCTAACTGTACTGTATCTATCTGACAAGGACAGCAGTCAACATAAAAGTTTGTCTTGACTGACTTCCCTTTCTTCTTGCTCTTTAGTTTAACTGTTAGTTAAAGTTAGTAAAGTTAACTGTCTAATACACTAATACAAAGAGAATAAAGAAGAGAGAGAGAGAGAGAGAGAGAGAGAGAGAGAGAGAGAGAGAGAGAGAGAGAGAGAGAGAGCGTATGTTTGTGTGTGTGTGTATAAAATAATCATATCCCTGTAAAGAAGTCACGCGACCTGTTGTCATGTCTCGCGCGCGCGTCTAGTGTGAAGCTAGTTTCCTGCGCGATTGAAAGTCAAGTGTATAAACAGACAGAGAAACGCAACAGGAGATATCCGAACTAACGGATACATGCAGCAGAAGCAGCATGGGGAGGTCGCGCATGTCTGCCAGGTAAGAGATCAGAAGTTTCTGTTGCAATTTCTGCTTGTTTCTGTGTTGACCAGGGGGGGAAATCTGACACGAATGCTCCGGGTTCAGTACAAGTTATGCTCAATCAGCGGCATTTGTGGCATGTTGGCAATAAAATCAAGTTTGCATGGAGGCACATACAATAGAAGTGTGGGTACAGTATATAAACATTATAATACGCACTGTTTCAAAAGTATAACCCACAAGGCACATAATTTATTTTATTTTAGTGTGAAAAAAACTCTCTCTTTCAATACTGCTGTCATTAAAATGTAACATGAATACATGCCTTGTACCACCCATGAACACTGTGAGGTGTTTAATCCAGAAGTGAGGAAAAGAAAATATTTTTAAAATGCTGTTTAGTAAAGTAATCATGTTTTATCTTATTCCATGTTTCATATTCTTCATACTTTACGTGGGAGTCAGGATTAATGATCATTTGATTGGATCTCAAGCAGTTAAAATGGAAGATGAACCAGTCACATTTGTATAACAGTCCCTCAGTAGCAAGAAAAACTCATCAAACCACAGTTAGTTTTTTTTTTTAAATCACGCAAATATAATGCAAACAAATTAGGAAAATAAACCCTAATGGCGGCTTCCATGAACTTAAAAGACCTTGCGGACTGACTTGAGTACATTACCCACCTAGTGATCTACAAATGTCAGAATTCAAAGACGTTTGGTGGTGGAGGGGTGGAGGGTGTGGTATCTGTTCACAGATGTGAACTGAAATAAGTGACATGTACACAGGAAGTTTCAAACACTTGTGAAGGAACCGAAAGACAGACATTGTGGTTTTTCTCCTCATTTACTCCCCCTCATGATATCCCAGATGTGTTTGACTTTCTTTCTTCTGCTGAAACACAAAGAGAGATTTTTAGAAGAACATTTCAGATTTGTAGGTCCATTCAATGCAAGTGAATGGTGACCATAACTTTGAAACCCAAAAAGCATGTAAAGGAAGCATGAAAGTTATCCATGTGACTCTATTGGTTTAATCCATATCTTCATAAGTGATACAAATGGTTTTGGGTGAGAACAGATGGAAATTGTCCCCTATACATGTTGACATCTACACATGCGTTAAGCACTAGGAAGTGTAATCGAGCTTGAAATCATGATCGTGCCAAGAGACTTCAATGGAAAGATATACAGCAGGGGGTATTCGATTAAAGATTCAAGAGGTCCGGTCTATACATTTCCTTCCCAGCAAAGGTCCGGATAATAATACGTAGCTTACATAGTGCCATATGGCTATGAAATTATAATATATAATGTATATATTTCTGAATATTTTTTTGTAACTTGACACATTGGCAGCAATTGTACTTTTGTAAAAAGTGAAAGAAGCTGAATCACAGCAGTCCAGCTTTTTGTGTTTAAATATTTTTATATACTGGCGGCCAAAAGTTTGGAATAATGTACAGATTTTGCTCTTATTAAAAGAAATTGGTACTTTTCTTCACCAAAGTCGCATTCAAACTGATCGCAAAGTATAGTCAGGACATTACTGATGTAAAAAACGGCACCATCACTATTGGAAAAAAGTCATTTTTGATCAAATCTAGATTTCCAGCAGCATCACTCCAACACCTTATCCTTGAGTAATCATGCTAAATTGATCATTTGGTACTAGAAAATGAAAGCTTGTTGAAAAATAGCTAGTCGAAAGCTATTTTGTTTGATAAATGAAGCTTAATATTGTCTTTGTGTTTGAGATGCCACAGTATGCAATAGACTGGCTTGTCTTAACCTGTTGATACGCATTTCCCCACATGCGGTGGTGTCGTCACATTTCTTAGTTTTATTATATAATTTACTGTCTATAAATGTAATGAATGTTAACAAATTATACATCTTGTCAAAGGTCTAAGGGTTCAACATTGATATACGATCTTTCATGATAGTAATGCTCCAGAAACAGCAATTTAGTTATTTATGCCAGGAGTACAAATGAAAACATGCAATATCAAAACGGGACTTCATACCTTTATTATGAAAACGCGATCGCCAGATGAATCCAGTTCGCCACTCTTGGGTCAAATGTCTATGACAAGCGTTCATTGAAAAACATCCAATAGCACTTTTTGTACATAAAAGTGATAAATATGAGAAATATTGATATATTCTCCATTGTTTACATGAGATCTCGCCTGAAAGAATTACCCTTCGTCATTGTTCTTCAACAAACTATGCAATCTGAGCAGCATTCATGTTGTAAAACTGTATATTATCTTATATATTAGCGTCTCGTAAACAAAACGAGCCCATCTCCAAAGTCTATTTTTTTAAATGTGGTGTAGTTTTATTCATAATAGCCAAGCAGTTCAGTCAGATATTGTGCCATCTTGAAAGGTGGAGCCTTCATTTTACTCTGTACACTTCCAGCAGTTTAACAGAGAAAAATGCTTGCAGGAACCTCATTTTTTGTTAGATCATCTTCAAATTTGAAGCATAACTTCTTTAGACTTGTGGCTTTGAGAACGTTGATGTCTGAGTTGTCTTGGCACATTTATTATTGTTTTTTTAGATTATAAAAACATGTTCAGCACAAAATATTTCCATTACTATAAACTTCAGCTTCTCTAACTTTAAAAAATAACAACATATATTAATTCTGAAACTTGCCCAAAGCCCAAAGTGTCTTCTTTCAAAAGATACTACAACTGTGTCCATACTCCAAAGGGTCAGTAAATACAACCCTTTCAGGTTTGTCTTTTTCATGGTTTGTGCTCAAAAAGGGGGCGTATCAACAGGTTCAAATTTACATGTCAATATTGGGTCAAAAATGGCAAAAAAGAAACAGCTTTCTTTAGAAACACATCAGTCAATCATTGTTTTGAGGAATGAAGGCTATACAATGGTTGAAAAACTGAAGATGTCATATAAAGATGTACACTACAGTCTTCAAAGAGAAAGGAGAACTGCTCTATCAAGGACAGAAAGAGATGTGGAAGTTCAGATGTACAACTAAACAAGAGGATAAGTACATCAGAGTCTCTAGTTTGAGAAATAGACACCTCACATGTCCTCCGCTGACAGCTTCATTGAATTCTACCCGCTCAAAACCAGTTTCATGTACAACAGTAAAGAGAAGACTCAGGGGTGCAGCCTTATGGGAAGAATTGCAAATAAAAAGCCACTTCTGAAACAGGGGGGGCGGGGCAAAGTGACGGCTAGAATACCAAGAATCTCCAAAGCTGTCATTGTGATCAGTTGAATGCCACTTTGGTGAATAAAAGTACCAATTTCATTCCATAAGAGCAAAATCTGCACATTAATCCAGACTTTTGGCCATCAGTGTGTTTGTGTGTGTATATATATATATATAAATTACTATTTATAAGTATTTAATCATTATATATTGAATTATTGTTATTTGAGGGGCTTTCTTAGCAAATATTTATATACGCGATTAATATAATTTGATTAATTAAATGGCATATCATGTAATTTGATCAGTTGTCAGCCCTAATAAAAATTTAAAAGTCTGGTTGGACCATTTTTATATTTTCCTTAAAGTGAGAATCTACTAACAAACAAACCATTTACATAACAACATTGAAGCATTCAAATACTGTTTGCTTAATCTAAGTACAATAGGGTTTCCTTGCCACCCATGCCATGCTAATTTTCACAAAATTAGAACAAGAATCTGTTTGTTTATTATGAAAGGCTCCTAAAATGCTAATAAATAAAGCTAAATGTAGATATAGTCTAAAGGCAGCACGTTAACACAAACCTGCTGAATCGTCTGAATCACACATCAGACAGGTGAAGATAGTTTCACTTTGCTTCATTTTTGTTTTCTGCTGTGTTTAAGTGATCAATGGCAGTATCTGTAGTGGTGTCTCCACAACTATTGTTAAATAAATGCGCCTACGCCTCCAACCTACGGTAACTCAGGCATTATGCAGCGCCTCATGACTATAGCGGGGAGAGAGACAACACACAGAAAGCAGGAATAAAGCTTTTCCCGCTCCGTGAGCATATGCACGTATGATTACACAATCACTTAGCCAGGTGCTAGATAACAAGCACAAAAATTAGACGTGGTCCAGATTGAATTGTACCTTGACCAGAGTCTGCCAACTGAGTACCCCTGATGTACAGTGAAAAATAAGTCATATTCCTCTTCTCACCCAAAACCGATTAGCTCAATTGGATAGAAGACACTGATTAAACCACCGGGATCGTATGGATTACTTTAATGCTGCCTTTATGTGCTTTTTGGAGCATCAAAGTTTCGGTCACCTACTGAGCTCAGATTCTTCTTAAATTCTTAACTTGTTTTCTGCAGAAGAAAGAAAGTCATCCACATCTGGGATGGCATGATGAGAGAATTTTTTTATTTTGGGTGAACTATACCTATAAGAAGAAAAATATTATTTTCCATGTCAGGAAACATGGAACTGCTTTACCCAGTGCAGTTTATAAAACACTGAACACCTGCAGTAATCCGAGGTCAAGTGCCTTACTCAGACACACAATAGTGATACGGTTCTCCATGATTCACTACTAGCTGGAATTCTAATTTGCAATTCAAAATGTTATATCTGAAACATTCATTGACGGAACTGCTTCTATCCATGCATCCATGATCATTCTCCCTTCGAAGTGCCCTTTGGAGGTGGATTTATCCCATTTGGAAAGTGGGGAATATCTGACAAAACTGCATGTTGAGGTGCAGTTTTGTGCCCCTCAACACAAAACATGTGCAGTAAGTGTTACTGACTGTCGCCAACGGATGTAGGTACATTTGTACCTGTTTGCTAATAACTCTACATTCCAGTGTGTTCATGTTGACTGATTTGAACTGAACAAAAATGTGTTGTTGGCCTCAAAGAAGTTGAGCTCCAGATCACACCTAACGATAACATGGACCAATGGCATTAGGAAGGTGTTTAGCAGCTGGCACGAATGCTGCGTTCCATTTGTCTCGGAAGTCGGAGCTCGGTACTCAGATCACATTTCACATTTCTGCTCGGTTTATAACATTAGGCAGTGCTGTTGTAACAACATTGACCATTGTTCTTGTAGCAGCAGTGACCATTGCTGTTGTTAGCAGCAGCGACCTAGCCAATTTTAGCTGTACTTGTTTATAAACAACACATTACCTGTAATTCATGCATAACAGGATCGTAGTAACATGCCTATAGGCAACGGTAATACAGCATTGTATATACAACTTACTAAATTGGACACAAAAAAGACAAAAGTGCTAAAAAAAACTTTAACCCACAGCATACTTACAGTCGATGCTCTTCGCAGCCATCTTGCTTTCTGAACTCGGGGTCCTCTGAGTTCGTCCGAGTTTCCGAGTAGGAATTCCGACATTGGGGGGCGTTCCATTTGTCAGTTCTGGAAAAAGAACTCGGAGCTCCGACTTCCGAGACAAATGTAATGCACGAGAAGGTTTCTGATAGTTTGTGCTGGCGAGCTGTTACGAACCACTAAAACGAACACAACAACACCTTCATTTGGCTTGATTTTGTTCAATATGACATCACACTTCGTTCTTCGATTTCATATGAAGGATGCCGGGGCCTTAAGTAACCACCTAAGAGCCACAGAGAACATCTTAGCAATGATCTAGCAACCGTATAGACCAACCACATAGCAACATGTTCGGAACTTCCAGAACACCCTAATAACTACATAACAACGTGCCAGGGGTGTAAAGTAATGAACTACAAATACTCAAGTTACTGTAATTAAGTAGTCTTTCCCAGGAATTGTACTTTAAGTAGTTTAAAATTTTTATACTTTTCCTTGAGTACATTTGAATGGCTGTAGCTGTACTTTTAATGTGCCATTTCCACACCGTCTGTGTTTGCCACTTCCCTGTCCTGATTGAATTTGTATCCATCAACATGATTGGCTAGGGAGAGTCTTGTGACTCCCATCAAATCAAATCACACGTAAAAAACTTGAACGGCAGCTGTAGATTTGGCGCCATTTTTTATGGACTTGGAGGATGCCTCAGGCACAGTTCAACACCTGAACAGTGAAAAAGACCAATTGCATGATCGTGTCATGTGAGTTTAACTTGCTCAAGCCTGATATCAGCATTAATCCTGCCTCTAATTTGAAGAAACATATCAAGGTAAATTTCATATTTCTTCTTACTATATTCTGTGTCTATAACGTAGCCTGTAATTTAGTTTTCTATCACTGAGATTATTGGGTTGATGTGAGAGATTCATGCGATGTTATCAACAGGGCTGGGTGATAAAACAATCTTGATGTTTATCGGAATAAAGAGAAAGAGTTGTCCTCGATATCGATGACAAACTTACGAGTCATTTTCTATATTTAACCTATTTTCTACATCTAGAACAGGGGTGTTCATTACATCGATCATGATAGCAAGACAACCACTGGTTGGTTGATCTAGATAAAATATAAAAGATTGACTTTTTATTTCCTGACGTCTGTAGCTGCGTGCTGTTTGATTGACAGGCGGCTTATGTTTGTGCGCTTATGCTGATATGCACCTGAACGATTTTAAAGAGATTATAAGGGAAAGGAGGAGGCAAGAATAATCAAATACACTTTATAATTCAGCCAATGCCCGTCTTGGTGAGGCATTATTGTAAACGCAGTCAGTTTGGTCTATAGTGAATTTAAAGAGTGGGCAAATGCGTATTTGCATCAAAATGTTGGACTTGAGGTGTAAATGTAAACGAATTGGGCACTGTTTAGTAGACTATATGTCATATGTCAAGGCCATTAATCAAACAACAATAACAAGGAAACCACTCACTACTTTTGGCTGAATAACTCTCATCATTTACTCACCCTCATGCCAACCCAGATGTGTATGACTTTCTTTCTTCACCAGAACACAAATTAAGATCATACACATCCGGGATGCCAAACGGGTGACTAAATGATGAGAGAATTTTCATTTTTATGTGAATTATTCCTTTGAAGCCCTATGTGGCCCCCTCAACCCCCCCCCTATTGTGACGTGCCAAGTGACCGTGCTTTTTTAATAGGGTCTTTTTTTGGCATTCCTTGCATCGTTTGAACATGTTTATGTGCAACAGTAAGTCTCTCTGTCGACATTAAGGGAAATTTAGACATTACACATAAACTGGTTTTAATGTTAACATTTCATACATTATGATATAAAATGGGGATCATTGTATTGAAAATAACTTTTTAATCTTTTAATATCTGTAATCATGTCGCCCTTTTTTGTTTATTTTTTCCATCAGATTAATGTAGTGTTTACAGTATCATAGATAAGTGATGTATTTTCAAAGTTGTCAGTCACAAACACCTATAAAATACCTATATTTTTTATTCTTTCTGGAAAACAGCCATAAAAGGGAATGGAAATTACGGTTAATTAATTGTGTGCTACATTTTTAAATTGCAGCATCGAGTAGATTGTTTATAAAGGGGGACAGCTTTCACAACTCGGTACTCAATACTCAATACTCATGAGTACTTTTAAATGAGCTACTCTTTTACTCTTTTTCAAACTACTCAAACAACATTTTTTAAGAAGTAACAGTACTTTTACTAGAGTATTATTTTTCAGTACTCTTTCCACCCCTGCAACGTGCTCAGCCACACACAACACCCTAGAATATGGTGGCAAGTTTTTCAATAGCAAGAACCATTCACGTGTCTTGGTAATCTTGGGAATGCTGCCTCTGACAACCACCACCTTCTAATTATTTTGTTCATTTCAATTTAGTGATATGACTATTTTCTGGAAGAATTTGACATGTGTATGTGTGTGTGTGTGTGTGTGGGTGTGAGAGAGAGAGACTATAATCCTTTTTCTCTGTTGAGTGCTACAGTATGGTAAAAGAGTTTGCTGGGGCACCTGTTTGTGGTTGTGTGTGTGTGTGAACAGAGAGCTTTTGTACATGCTGAGAAAACAAGTAGACATTTGAGAATTGGAAAAGGGGAGAGCCTTGTAGACAAAAGGAACCATGGGTGCCCTCTGCGGAAACACATTTGTAAACACACACACACACACACACACACACACACACACACACACACACACACACACACACACACACACACACACACACACACACACACATGCCACCTGGTCTCATAGAATCACATTACTATAGGTCTACCTGCAAAATTATTTTCATGTGGCTCATTGTACATATCACATTAGTTTCCTTGGTGAAATGAACAATAGAGGCAATACAACAATGACTTTTATTTACCTTCAAAACAAATGACGTGTAAAACGGTAGATTATTCCGCACACAATGCTATCTTATGACATCTAAACAGTTTCACTATAGCGCATGACTTGTAAGGCTAGAATTGTTGAAATTAATTAAAAACATTTAATGTGTTTTTCCTAATCACGATTAATGCATTTAATATAAATGTTAATATTGTTAATATATTCTGAGAAGGAACTAAAGGCATTTTGAGAGGAAAAGAAGTATATTTAGTCCAATTGAATCACTTTTGAAAACTGCGATTAATCTTAAATGGCGATTAAATACTTTTTAATCAACTGACAGCACTAATTTTAACGTTTACATCACATAACCAACTACACTTCAAGGCTTAGTCAAGCATGAAAAAGTTGCGTGGTAGCTCAGCTCATCTACTGTAACGCGAAGGACCACGGTTTGAGTCCGGAAAAGCATGTGATTTTACATGAGCCAACACTGTCATAGAAGCACCACAAAATGACGTGGTTGCTTCAGCAATTGCATTTTTCATCTCACATTTGCTTGTACAATACTATTGGTTAGGTTTAAGGTTGAGGGTAGTGAGGAAGGTTTAGTTGAGTGAAAACTCGATAGAGAATTAACCTTAACCTCATCAGTTTGGGAGAATATTTAACTCTCTTTCAGCACCACACAGTGGACATTTCACCTCGGAACTGCCGAGATACGTGTAATGAACTTATGGAGGCTTCATGCTATTCTCTGTGGCACAACTCACCATGCGCCCGACCGAAAGCGAGTACCACATTAAAGCAACCAAGAGGAGGATACCCAATGTGACTCTACCCTCCCTAGCAACCAGCCCATTTTGGTTGCTTAGGAGACCTGGCTGGAGTCACTCAGCATGCCCTGGATTCAAACTCGTGACTCCAGGGGTGGTAGCCAGTGTCAATACTCGCTGAGCTACCCAGTTGCCACTTGAGACTAAAATAGTGCAACAGCCAAAGACATCTGTCTGAATGTGCATAACCGTAACAGTGGCACTTTCAGAAGGATGAACTTAATAGATGCATTGAAGCAATACAGCCGTGGCCAAAAGTATTGACAGTGACATCAATTTTGTGTTTTGCAAAGTTTGCTGCTTCAGTATTTGTAGATTATTTTTTCACATGTTTCTATGGTATACTGGAAAACAATGATAAGCATTTCATATGTTTTAAAGGCTTTTATTGGCAAAAACATTCAATATATGCAAAGAGTCAATATTTACAGTGTTGACCCTTGTTCTTCATAACCTCTGCAATTTGCTCTGGAATGCTGAATATCAGATTCTGGGCCAAATCCTGACTGGTCATGATCCATACTTGCCTTATTAGTGCTCGGAGTTGATCACAATTTGTGGGCTTATGCTTGTCCACTCACCTTTTGAGGATTGACCACAGGTTCTCAATGGAATTAAGATACAGGGATCAAAATTTCAATGTAATGATCTCCGAGCCGCTTCATTATCACTCTTGCCTTGTGTCATGGTGCTCCATCATGCTGGAAAATGCACGGATCATCACCAAATTGCTCCTGGATCGTTGGGAGAAGTTGCTCTTGCAGGACCTTTTGATACCAATATTTATTCATGGCAGTGTTTTTGGGCAGGATTGTGAGAGGGCCCACTCCCTTGGATGAAAAGCAGGATGCTTCACTGTTAGCACGACACCGGACTCATGGTAGCGTTCACCTTTTCTTCTCCGGACTATTGATTTTCCAGATGTCCCAAACAGTCAGAAGGGGGCTTCAACAGAGTAAAATAACTTTGCACCAGTCTTCTGCTGTCCAATCCTTATACTTCCTGCAGAATTTCAGTCTGTCCTTGATGTTTTTCTTGGAGAAAAATGGCTTCTTTGCTTCCCTTCTTGACCCCAGGTCATTGCCCAAAAGTATTCGTCTCACTGTGGAGATTGCTGTGGGATGTCCTAAAGCCTACTTCACTGCAGTTGAACCTCTCTCCTTGAAGTTCTAGATGATCCGGTAAATGGTTCTTACAGGTGCAATATTCTTTGCAGCAATTTCCTTGCATGTGAGGCAATTTGGTTGCAAAGAGATGATGGCTGCACGTCTTTCTTTAGAGGTAACCATTGCAAACAAGAACACAATGATTGGAAGCTCTTCTTTCCTCCTTTTATAGCAATCAGTCTGCTCTTATAATCCACTCAGAATAATAAAGTGATTTCACCTGACTAGTACTCGTTCACACTTTCCCAGGTGCTGATATGATTAGTGAAATGATGTTAGCTGGTCATTTTGTGCCAGGGCCAAAAAACTGTGAAATTTGGGTTTTCGTGATAAAGTTAATTTTTTTGGCCAATGAAGCTTTTTGCAATTATTTAAAATGCATCTAATCACTCTGCACAATAATCTAGTAACAATGTGAATCAACATCACAACATCTGAAGCAGAAAACGCAACATTTATTTCACTGCCAATACTTTTGGCCACGGCTGTACACATGCCTCCCTTGAAAATGCCTCTCTAACAAACTTGTGAACACGATGGAGACCTGGAATCTTTCCAAATAATGATGCTGCTGTTTCACGCAACAGTTTCAAAATACAATGGCTGAAACTTAAATAGAACTAGCCAGAACAGGAATATTCTTGTGTTCCACCCCAGTGCTAAGTCTGAATCATTAACAGGTGAGATCATTTTTGTAGCTCGTTATCACATCTTTTTTTCTTACCCTTTTAGCTTTTTACAGTATACTTAAATAGTGATGCAGTGTGACAAATTAATTTTTAGGGAAAAAAATATTCCATTTAGTCTCACAATTAATAAGGTCATAAAACTGCATGCATAAGAAATGTAAAAGATTCAGAACAAATGGCTTAAAATAGTTTAAGAGCAAGTATGCAATGTCATTCAATAGGACACAGCTGTCACTGCTGTAAAGTGTCATAATAAATCACCAAACATATTCACTCTTTAATAAAAAATAAGGTTTGAACAACACCTTTGGGATCATTTATCAAGCCTGCACACACCAGAATGCATTAAATAGTTCTTCCGTATACAAAAGGATCATTCAGAACAGCAGACATGACATGTATTGAGTCACACCTTAACCAGCATCATTGTGTTGACCTAGAGATTTTTCATAGGTGGTGGCCTCAGGTGGATTATAACAAGGCCTTTAATTTAAAAAATATTAAGGCACAGGGCTACTCTTTTGCAAGATTACCAGAGAATCAGGCCATATGGGGCATGACAGACCATGACAAGCATGGGCAAGCACAGGTGATGATGTTATTGTGAATGTAACGGAGTGATAGTTCAGATTCTGCATGTTGATTTAATTAAGTGGCATATAATAACACTTAAAATCGCCTTTTCATGGTAGCAAATCCCTGTGAACCTGAATACAGCTGTAATTACCAGTGGCTGAATCATAGTCATTTCGATATATTCAGTACAACAACGCTTTTGCTGGTGTGATACTGCTTAATTCTGCCTTTAGAACTTTATAGCAACTATTAAAACTTCTATATGGCACTACAAATAAACAAAAGAACATGAGACATGTGCCTGAATACATTTTATTTCATGCAACTGTTATTACTGGATCAAGTATAAATACTGCACTTTAATGATGGGATTTTTTAATAGTAATTATGTATTCTGGTTTGTCCGGTTCCCGCCTCCTCCTTTCCATTTGATCTTTTGTTGAAACATCATAGTTACTAATATCCAAGGTCATTTTTCATTGTTAATTTGAAAAATAGTGAGCATGGGAAACATCATATAATAGACCTTTTATTTATCTAAATTCTAAAGTCTTCAGTCAAACCCAGAATATACCCTCAAATTGTTAATGATTAAAGAAAAACATCCATCATATGGTCTAAAAATGCCCCTGCACCAGGGTCAGAATTGAACAGGTGCTGTCACTCATAAAAAGCGACAAAAATACCTCAGCAATCCTAAATGTGCCCCTGTAATGAAATCCTCTGTGTTTCATTTGTTAATATATAATACATTTCTTAGATTTCTAGTCTAGGCCGAGGCACACTCCAAACAAATTAAGCCTATTTTTAAGATTTGGACATTTTAATTTTGATAACAAATTTCCACCAAATTAAATTAAATTGAGTAATCTTTAAAAAAATGTAATTATTAAAACAAACAGTATCAAAGTTTTTTTTTTTTTTTATGTAATATTTGTAATGATTACTCAATTGAATTTAATGGAAATTTGTTATAAAATTAAAATGTGTTAATTTTGAAAGTGTGTATATACAGTCCCGGTTCTACGGGGGTGCTTGAGTGTGCTAAGCACCCTCAAATGAACCTTAGAGCACCCTTAATTGCAGACCAGGGCAAACTACTGACCGCAGGTCGATTTATCATGAACTTTTTTAATTAGATCTTTAATTTATCTGGCTTTTGGACCTTTCGCGCATCCACAAGCTTTTAATATGCACAGGGTTGCCAGATAATATATGCAATACCCCAATCAGTGATTTATACGTGCACAAATTGGAAATATTTCGTCTAAATAGTTCATTTATGCAATCGGGAAACCATACATGAGAGTGCACACGCTTTCTCTCCGGAAAAAAAACAAACAAACAACAACTTAGCGCTCAATAGTGCATGGAGGGGACACGCGAGCAAACCCAAGTGAGAGAGGAATATATTTATTCTTTGTGCTATTTGTAAAATGCTGAAGTCCCTCGTTGTAGACATCTTAAATGTGAATTACTACTAGTCAAAATGCACAACAGATATCTGAAATTGGAGTTTTGACTAGTCAAAATATTATGCTCAAAGTAAAGTGTGATGCAGCCACTCCGTGTCCATTCGTGAGGCTGCGTGTGCCGTTTAGTGCCAAGATAACAAGCAGACATTTTCAGTGATAAACTTTAGTAAAAATGTTTGTTTTTTGTGTTATTTGTAAAATGCTGAATGCGAATGTTACCGTTGGCCGTAATCATTTATCAGTGTCATGCAGCCTGTTTTATTCAGTGGTGTGGTGAATGAGGTGCCAAACAACCCAATTGACGAGACCCACATCATGACCCATGAGTGTACACAAGTTTATAATATTCTGAGAATAAAACAAGTAAACAGGTCCACTATATGGCCAACGTTAAAATAAGCTTTTAGAATCTCTTTCCCGAATATTTTATTTGACTTTTAAACCAGACTCCTGATATAGAGTGTTGAACTGAATACTAAATGACCATTGCCTTGAAGTATGGTAAAATAATATTTAATAATAAATCATACATTTATTCAGTTTTACTAACACATGATGCAAACGCAGAATGGTCCCATCAGTACACATCAGAAAATTGTGCATCATTCATTGAGTGCATGTCTGGGCTTAAAAGATAAAACTATGCAGAAATGTTATCTTCTCCGTTCCATGTTTAATGGCTGATGTGTCCGCAGTACCAAAATAATTGCACACCCCTGCTCAATTGAATATATAAGACTAATACTGTAAATTGGCAAGCAGCTTTTCTTGAATACCAGCAAACACACACACAAATATCTAATGAATGCTAAAAATGCTGCATCAAAACGTATAACCGTGTATGTTTATGTAACGTGAATTTTGATGTCATTTTCGGCGACAGATCATGGGGGGAAAAAACCTGAAGCAATAAATGTTTTGTACATTAAAAAAATTACTTTTCTTTACATTGTTTAAGTAGCATTTAAACATGATTTCCATCCATCCATCCATCTTCAACCGCTTATCCGAAGTCGGGTCGCGGGGGCAGCTGCTCCAGCAGGGGGCCCCAAACTTCCCCATCCCGAGCCACATTAACCAGCTCTGACTGGGGGACCCCGAGGCGTTCCCAGGCCAGTGTGGAGATGTAATCTCTCCACCTAATCCTGGGTCTTCCCCGAGGCCTCCTCCAAGCTGGACGTGCCTGAAACACCTCCCTAGGGAGGCGGCCAGGAGGAATCCTTACCAGATGCCCAAACCACCTCAACTGACTCCTTTCGACGCAAAGGAGCAGTGGCTCTACTCCGAGCTCCTCACGGATGACTGAGCTCCTCACCCTATCTCTAAGGGAGACGCCCGGCACCCTTCTGAGGAAGCCCATTTCGGCCGCTTGTACTCGCGACCTAGTTCTTTCGGTCATGACCCAGCCTTCATGACCATAGGTGAGGGTAGGAACAAAAATTGACCGGTAGATCGAGAGCTTTGCCTCTGTTAAACAAATCAAGACTATCTTATATTGGTGACACTTTACAATAAGATTCCATACATTAACATTAGATAATGCATTGTGTATCATGAACTAACAGTGAACAATACATTTCTGATAGCATTTATATGTTGAAATTAACATTAATCAAGATTAATAAATGCTCAAAGTATTCTTTATGTTAACTAATGTTAAGTAATGTTAACAAATTGTGAAGCGTTGCTCTTATTTTAGTACTCTTTGTCTACATTATAGTTTTGCACTCTGTGGGCCCAAATATGCTGGACACATGCTGACTGCTTTTTTTATTTTTAGTTTGTTCTTCACTATCTGGTCCAACCCCTTTTAAATTAAATTATATTTTTGTAAAGCAATGCAGGCTCCATTTAGATTCGTCTAAAAAAATTATTTCAAGCATTTTAAGCTTGACTTTTTTTCTACACCAAACGGTTTTTGGAGAAGCATACTGAAGTCAAGTGCGTCCAAACGGTTAATGGTTTTTAAAGTCAGTGACGTGTTCCAACATGACAGATTGGCCGGATTATAGATAATCATGTAGAGCATGTTAAACCATGTTAAAAGTAATAAGTGGTAAGAAAAAAGAAAGACTGAGATCATAGGACAGATGATCAATTATTTACACACAGGTCATTGCGGCCCAGGGGCTGTTCCACACAGCCAAATCAAAGAGTTTCGTGTCACAGGACCTGAGGTCCCAACATCTGATGTTAATGTCATGGGTTCTTTTTTTGGTGTGCTCAAACACAGCATGTTAAACTCAATAAGCAACATTTAACTCAAACCTTTACCCTGACCTTCTCCACCCATATTCCATCTATTTCTCAGTATGTACTGTGCTTGAGTTCAGCCTTCAGACTCAGAGAGCTGAGCAATGATATCGATAATATAGTTTCTTTCTTTTCTTCCTTAACGCTGTAAAGCCTGACATATGAAAGAATTGTCTGATATAAATATATATATATATATATATATATATATATATATATATATATATATATATATTTTTTTTTTTTTATATTAAACTGTTTTTAGATCCATTGGACGAAGTATTAAAATAAAATTGTAAAAAAAAGAAGGTTTTTTTATGCATCACATTTGATCCTTTAAGATTTAGAGGTCATTATCCTCCTGAGGCCCCGCAATTAATTTTTGTAGAGGACATATTTTACATTTACATTTATGCATTTGGCAGATGCTTTTATCCAAAGTGACTTACAGTGCACTTATTACAGGGACAATCCCCCCGGAGCAACCTGGAGTTAAGTGCCTTGCTCAAGGACACAATGGTGGTGGCTGTGGGGTTTGAACCAGCATCCTTCTGATTACCAGATTACCAGTTATGTGCTTTAGACCACTACACCACCACCACTCCACCATTTTATTTAAGTTTTTCTCAGTGCATACATGCTTCAGTGGTATATCTTGTGTTATTAGCAGAGGACTCTCTGGTAGTGCCAGACGATGTAAAATTGACGTGGATATCGCAATGATTTTAATGTGCTTGTATTTGGCTATTAAGTTTAAGTGATTTAAATTCAGATAAACATGGTCTGTGTGTGATTCAGAACAAACCGGTGACACGCTGATCTGTGTGCACGCGCTTGGCAGTGCTCTCAGATCAGTTCACGTGCATTGTGAAATCATAGTAATGCAGATTCAATCATTCGTGCAATTCCAAACATTAGTAACCGCTGCAAGTCATTATACAAATCTACAAACGTGGCACAGAAAGACAGAAAAGGAGATTACAGCGTTTCAGGAAATGCAGAACATTGTGAACTGTCAAATACACGTTGCCTTTTCTGTGTCAAAATAAAAGCTCCTTGTGAAGTTGATGTAAATGCGACAGCACTTTTGATGTCAAAATAAAAGCCCCAGGTGAAGTTGAATTAATTCAGAATTATGTTATAATAATCAACCTGACGTGTCCCACAGTATACAACATCATACAAAGTCCAGTAAACATAAAAAGTTAAATCAATATTTGGAGTGACCAAAAACATTTGCCTTTAAACCAGCACCAATTCCTCTAGGTACACCTGGACACAGTTTTTCTTGGTTGTTGGCAGATAGGATCTTCCAAGCTTCTTGGAGAATTCATCACAGTTCTTCTATCTATTTCGGCTGTCTCAATGGCTTCTGTCTATTCATGTAATCTCAGACCGACACAATAATCAGTGGGGGTCTCTGTGGGGAACATGACATCTGTTGAAGTGCCTAAAACACAGCACAGTACTCTAAATGTATTGATAATAATAACAATAATATCTGGCGGCACAGTGGTTCAGTGGGTAAAAACTGACTCAAATGGGCCTTTCTGTGTGGAGTTTGCATGTTCTTCCCATGTTAACGTGGGTTTCCTCCGAGTGCTCCAGTTTCCCCCACAAGTCCAAAAACATGCAGGTTAAGTGAATTTGATACTCTAAATTGCCCCGTAGGTGTGAGTGAGAGTCCCCCAGCCACTGGGGGTTGCGTCAGGAAGGGCATCCGGCATAAAACCTGCGCTAAGTCAAATAGGCGGATCACGGATGGTCTGCTTTAGCAACCCCTAACGGGAGCAGGCGTAAAGTACACCTACTTTATGTAGGGCTACATTCTAACTAATATTTATCTTCCATCAGGCTCTTAATTATTGAATAAAACTTTTCCATTGAAGTTCATTAGAACTGAACATATTTGAGGAGAAAAACTCAGAGATTTATCCTTAATTCATGGGGTCCAGTCTTTAAAACCCTCTTGAAAAATCTCCTTTGTGCTTGCCCTTATAAAAATGTACCACAGTTCTTGGATAATATACAGAGTTTAACGGTGGTATTAGTAAGAACATGGTAATCACAGATAAAACAATGCTCCTCATTGCCAGATGAAATTCTGGTTTCTAAAAAACAAACGATGCAATTTGTAATGAAAAACTATACCCGTGTTGAAACTATAAGAAATAACTCCCATGAAAGTGACTTATTTTCCCCAAATATACAATATTTAATATATTTATAATAATAGTAACATTTATCCAATAAATATATGCAATATATCTGCCAAAACATCATCGTTTGTGCAGTTAGGGTTACTTATGGTGATGTGTGGATTGAAAAGCCTGTAGTTACAGGAATGGCACGGTGTTTTCCTGTGTACCTCGTCACTGCTGTTTATAATGTTGGGGATGTTTAATCTTGTTTCAACAAGCTTTGCTTTCCCGTATCTCGTGCTGTTTACCACAGGTTCATCAGGGCAGTGTGCGATTTAAATCGGGTAGTGTTGTGCGCAGCAGTAAATGCCAAATGTTACTGTAAAAAGAGTGGGGCAATTTTGTTGTTGCACGGGTTGGAAAAAAGGTCCACCTGGAAAGGTCCTAGTGCTCCAGATGTTCAGACCATCCCTGCTCATAATTGAGGTCAGATCTATTACCAACCTTTGATTTAAAGCAATGTTCCTGATTCAAAAAGTAAAAAAAAACCTCTGTCGTCAGAACTTGTTGCATGCTGTGGATCACAGAAAATAAATGTTGTATATAAAATAATCAGTTTTTACTAATTAAATAAAGCAATAATTGTAGTTATAGCGACACAATTCATGTAAACAATGCACTGCAATTAACATCAAATATGTTTTGAATGTATAGCCCCAGGATACAAGCTAGTTTTTAACCGCGAGTAGACACGATGAAATTAAAGATGACAATTAAGATTTCATCTAGCCCAAAACTAAATAAAAGAGGTTCACATGTTTTAATTGAACTGAGAGTGTGTTGGCCTTGCCCCAATTCTAATGCCCAGCAGTGTGTTTGTACCTGACTGTATGTGAATAGTTGGGAGGGATTTTACAATGAAACAGGATTTGTGTGTCTTTCACACATCTTTTACATTTATGCATTTGGCAGATGCTTTTATCCAAAGCAACTTACAGTGCACTTATTACAGGGACAATCCCCCCCGGAGCAACCTGGAGTTAAGTGCCTTGCTCAAGGACACAATGGTGGTGGCTGTGGGGTTCGAAATAGCAACCTTCTGATTAACAGTTATGTGCTTTAGCCCACTACGCCACCACCACTTTTAGGAGTGAGAGAGTGAAAAAAAGGAGATACAGTCGCATTAGACTTGCGTTAGTGTTTTGAAGAAGTACTGCATATCAAATAGAGATACAGAGAGAAAGAAAGAAAACGGATATAATGCATGTTCAAGTGCAAAGTCCATGAGGTAAGAAGATGTGAAGGGGAAGGTTGCTAGATGGTTAAGGGTCTTGTTTGCTAACTCAAAGTCTGTAGTTTCAGTTGAGATTACCATAAACTGCTCAATCACCATAAGGGTGAATCTCATAAATCCTGTCAAGAATGTGCCTGGGATCATATTTCAGCCCAAAATCAAAGGAAAAAGATAAAAATTACGTTTACATAATTGTAAATCAATTGTGAGAGTATTATTTTCATGACAATTAAAGGTGCACTCAGTAATTTTTTCCCCATTAAAAAAGTTTTACTCCTAATAAAATTAATTGTAATTTTGAAACGTATGAATAAAGTCATGATCACTCACATGAGATGAAGACTCTAGTCATAGATTCAGCAACCTTATAAAAACTGCTTTGTTCTACATGGGACAGGGGCCCCCTCATGGGGGCTGCCATTTTAGAATCAGCTGAATACTACTCGCTTAATCCCAGTTACTGCATTGTTATTGGACACTTTCACTCTTGGATTAAATGATGGGTGATTGTGAATTTCTACAATGGCATCTGTAACTGAAAACTATGGATTTTGAATGATGCTGCATCCACACCACTAGGTGTCACTGTAAAAGTCACTGTAAAGACAATAAAAAGTGCACCTTTACTACCAGCCTGATCTCGTGAAAATTACGTGACTGGTGAAATATTAACAAAATAATATTAAGTGCTTCCTTGCACGTATGTATTTCTGCATCTCCATCCAAATAGATGAGGTTTTTAAGGTTAACGCTGTGAGTTTTAAATTAACTAAACCTACCTCTCTACCCTAAACCTTAAACCTAAACCTTATAAAAAGTATCATATAAAAGCAAAACGTGACATGAACAAAAATTGCTCCAACTCGTACCCAGATCCTTGCATCGCAAGTGCAACACTATCAGCGTCGCTGCACTTTCCTGGTGAAATGAACATCAAAACACTTCCCTATAGTGCATGCCTTGTAAGGCGATACATTTTAACATTTGCATTAAAAAACTACATTTACAAGCTTGTTCAAACACGATGACATTGCGCCGTAGTACAAGGAGGCATGTAAAAACAACAAATCTCGTTTTCATTGCTCTGGTCTGGCAGGTCTGGTTTGCTGGTTTTAGTTGGGTTTTGGGCACAGGCTGAGAGTCCAGCAAAATAGAGCATTGCTGGGTTTCCCAAATGCATCACAAGCTTAAGTTGATTGTAGAGATCATTGGCTTCTGCTATCAACTTAGCCTATGATTCTTTTGGGAAATTAAGATTCAACTTTATTGTCATTGTGCAGAGTACAGGTACAGAGCCAATGAAATGCAGTTGTTTTTGCATATCCCAACTAAGCTGGGGTCAGAGCACAGGGTAAGCCATGAAACAGCACCCCTGTAGCAGATAGGGTCAAGGGCCTTGCTCAAGGGCCCAACAGTGGGATCTTGGCAGTGCTGGGGCTTGAACCCCAACCTTTCAGTCAGTAACCCAGAGTCTTAACTGCTGAACCACCACTGGCCCTGTCTAGTGCAATGCAGCCCAGCCTACTCTAAAGCATGTAAATATATAATCGTACACTAAATAATACAAACACTCCAACAACAGAAGAGTAAACATGGTTCAGAACGGACTAAGAGTGATCGCTAAGGTAAAGAGTAATGCATAGATTGAAGTAACATGTGGTTTTGTGTTAATGTTTGATGGATGTCAATTTACCCATCTCCATATTCAAAATCATTCCATGACTTGAAAGCAGCAATCCTTTCTGCCAGGTGGGACATCTAACATGTCAGAAAAATATAACTCTGCAGATATAGAGTACGTACAGTAAGTATTTTGACACTTGAGCCACACTTAATATACAAAATATCAAGTGGCATCTGCAAACAAATGATGCTAGGCAATTTCCCAGAACTAGGACTTCCCTTTCCTTGCAACTACTTTAACTGGTCCCAAGGTTGTTTTTAATTGTTGCTTAAAACACCATATTTTAACATATTTACACATGTAAGCTGTATTTTGCTTTTCCTCAACATGCTCCAACAATGGAGTCAGACAGAATAGCTTAATGGTGAGATTGCTTTTGCTGGTCTTTCTCATGGTTGCTAATGTCTCACCGCTCATTTATTTGTAGAGTGAGACACAAACACTCCAGTGTGGGAGACGAATATGATTAGGGACTAAATCATGTTAGTCAGTTAATATTGAACGCTCTTGAACAACACCCTGTGATCCGCTGCAAAAAGTGAGCATTGTGTGTCATCACATTTGCGTATCGCTATGCAGTCACATGGAAGGGTTTTATGGCCTTTTGTCCTTGTTATTATGAACTGAAAAGACACTCAGGAAGTGAAGTGTTGAATTGCATTTCAGACACGCTGAAGTTTGGGAATGATAGCATGTTAGCATGAACTGGATTTGCAGTGACAGTGGCACCAAAAAGTATTTGGACACTTTAAGACACGCTTAGCAATGTATGGATGTCACAGCTTAAGGTAACAAAATATCTAGATAATCTAGATAAATATCTAATATAAGATAAGCTTTCCATTGTAAGTGCCTCACCGTATCCTCTATTTTTGCATTTTTTATTTAATGAAAAGGAGGAAAGAGTCAAAAATATTTTTTGAAGGGGGTCGTCTGAAAGTCCAAACATTGTGCTAAGGGACTGTACTACACCTCACACACTTCATGCCTGAGTGTATAGTGTACAGTGTAAGTCCATAGTGTATAGTGCATTATTTAGGACACAGATATTGTATTTGGACAATACAATTGGAACTAATGTAGGCATACATTTTTACATTTAGATGAATTGAATAGTTTTGACTCTCTCAAACCAAAGTCCAATTCATTTAGAACTAACACAATTTTTTTCTGTTACAGGATGAGATTTAGGATGTATAAGCTCTTCCTGTTGTGCTTGGTAGGGGTGTATGTCATTTCCATTCTATATTATTACAAAGCCCTGCGCAATATTCCACTGCTTCAAGAGCTGTACTCCTCCTCTTCACACCTGAAGACACTGAAGTTGGTCAGAGATTTCTTCTGGAATGTGCCGGATACCAAATTCCAGTTGAATCATGACAATCGCAAACACGTCTATATTAAGGTAAAGCCAATGACAATGGGTCTAACAGTCTATCAGATGTCAGTTTTTAATGCTTACATGTATTTTAATTTTTTTTTTAGGTTTTGCATCTGACTCCAGTTTGTAAATAATGAAAATAATTATTAGCAGGTCTTGTTTGCTCAAGCTTAGGGTTAGGGATTTGAACAAACCCTAAAAGCACCAATTTACTTCTAGCGAAATCCAAGAGATAATGGGTGTGACCTCATTTAGATCAAAATCTGTCCAGAACGAAGGTGTTTTTGATTTTGTTGCGGTGGTTCGAAAGCGGTTGCCATTGCAAACTTTCAGGAACGCTTTGTGCCCACTGTTAAACGGCCTCTTACTGCCATTGGTCCACATCATCGGTGGGCGTGACCCAGTGTTTCACGCAATTTGAAGCCAACTTCTTTTTCCAATTAATTTCTTTACTCAGTCCAAATCAGTCTACATGAGTTTCTACCCCCTTATAAACTCATCTTTGCACTAGTATCAGTGTCTTTTTAAAAACAAGTATAAAAACCTTTTTCATGATTTTATGTGGATTCTTTTCTCATAATAAATTCAATCGCAGTTGGTAACCGGTGCATATTATGACCACGTACAGGGTGCTAGCTTTAGCATTAGCGCCATGAATGCTAAATGATAAATTACACATTATCTACCTCAAATATATTACTTTAAATCATCGAGTGGATAAAACAGCTTCTTTTAGTAATCTCGTATGTATTCTATCCATTGAATAAGACATGAAGGAATAGATAACACATTTTAATGTCACATTGGTTAATGGTGTGTTGACAGTACAGTGTGCGTCTCATATTTAAATGCTCCACTAAACGCCAAGGGGAGTGTCCAAATGTTCACAAGAAGTATAGCGTTGCTCAGCTGTTTCAACCTTCTTTCTAGCTCTGAGCGAAGAACGACGAAGATAGCAAACTAAGTAGTAATATTTTCGCCTATAACTCGTCCCACACATTTGTGCTATGGACATAAATGACACCTTATATCATGCGGTTTGTTGAGGAGAGGCGTGCTATTACGTCGCAATCAGACTTACGGTTTTCACCCAGTGGACAGTAAAATGGGCATAAAAAAATCCTATAGACTTAGGAGTGGGCTTTTTTGACTGAGGCCAGTATGCAACCACCCAGAAAACACTAGCATTGTGAATTGAGGAAGAGAGAAAATAAAAAAAGATTGCACAATTTTGGGTTGGGAAATAGGATCTCATTTACAGGCTGGTTTCAAAAGCCCGGGCTAACCTCTACAGTCTGTGCATCTCAGAGAACAGCTTTTTCTTGATTCATTCTGAACACACAAATCTTGGGTGATGCTTTTGTTATCATGTTATAAAAAGACCCATATTGCTGAGCATCATAGCTCAAGATAATTAGACTTAACCTTGAATGTAATTATTCCAAACAGAATTTATTATAAGCTTCTTTTGTTCCAAATAGGGCTTCCGTGAAAGAATTGACCTTCATGAAAGTACCTTTACCCTCCATGATGATTCCACACCCTTTTTCATCCAAACCAAATCTGGAGCAATGTGCTTCCAAAAGGGGACTAATATGTCTGACACTGTGTCTCAACGTGTGATACTGCAGCAGCAGCATCATCAACAAGATTCTATCAATGAAGGCAAGAAGGGGGTTAAGTGCGCCTGCCGCCAAGGCTGGCACGGACCTCATTGTGGAATACCTACAATCGTGCAACATTCAGATCTCTCAACCAAGTCAAAATTAATGCCCAGAAAAGTTCCACGGCGAGTCATCAATGCCATCAACATTAACCACGAGTTTGACCTTCTGCACGCTCGATTCCATGAACTTGCTGATGTTGTGGATGTGTTTTTTGTTTGCGAATCCAATTTTACCACATACGGTGACCCAAAACCTCTTTATTTCCTGCAGCTGATCCTCAATGGAACGTTCGATTACATTAAGCATAAGATCCTTTACATTTTTCTTGACCATTTTCCGAATGGTGGTCGTTCAAATGGCTGGATCGCCGATGATTATCTACGAACGTATTTGACAAAAAACGGAATGTCTCGCGTTAAGGGCTTGAAAGCGGATGATGTTTTCATTATAGACGATGCGGATGAAATTCCAGCACGAGAGGGAATCCTTTTCCTCAAACTCTACGATGGCTGGACTGAGCCAGTTGGGATCCACATGCGGAAATCTCTGTACGGATTTTACTGGAGGCAATTCGGAACGCTGAACATCTTGTCGGGTTGCACGGCAGCTATGCTCTTTAAGGTTTACAAGGGCGATGGAATTCTTCTTCGACGACGGTCGTATTACACAATGTCGGGATTCCGGGAGTATGAGAACTCTACAGGACGTGTTCTGGTACCGTGGGCCATCGGAAGCCCCGTTCACTATGGTGGATGGCACTGTTCCTGGTGTTTCAAACCAGAGGGGATTTATTACAAACTTATATCAGCCCAGAATGGAGACTTCCCACGTTGGGGTGATTACAAAGAAAAACTAAATCTAAGTTACATTCAAGAGTTAATACGAACTGGGGGTTGGTTTGATGGCTCAGTACCAGACTACCCACTAACAGACCCTAAAGAACGTATGTATGCTCCAAAATACCTACTGGACAACTATGAAAAATATGGATACTTGCTGAAGAACGTATACACAAAAGAGAAAGGTTATAATTTAAAGTTTAATTAAATAGGCACAACCACCTCAATGTCAAAGTTTAGCACAATGAGTTTTCCCTCATACTTCATCAAACCTCAGATCCCACTACTGAGAAAAGATAATTTTATAAATGAAAGTGAAAACTTGATGTGAAGCTAGAATATTTATTCCATATAAATGATGAGCACAAGGGGGCTGAAACATGGTCATGTGTTGAAGCCCAATAGACAGTAATTCAAGCAATGGCTTCCATCTTCGTAATGAAAGCATTAGACCTACAGAGAGTTTTATGGTCATATCGATACTGCGTTATTATTTACACATTGCTTTGATAGTCGATTTGCATTTGCAGTCATCATAAAACAATTTGTGTGTTGACACTTTGGTAAAACCAATTTGCAAAGATATGAAATGCAAATGAAAAGCCTCATCTTATTGGCTATCGTTCTGTGTATAGTTGACTAAAAATCATGTGCTTAGTTGCTTAAAATCAGGAGGGTGCCCATGGGAAGTCATGGGAAAACCTGAATCGATATGATTGATATAGATTTTGTCTATTTGTGTTCTGCTCTAAAATATTTAGTTAGCTTAATATTGCTTATTGAGTAAAGCTTGCTTGCAAAACCATAGTGATGTCCGATTTGTGAGCGAATCGTTCTGTTGAGTTGATTCTTTTCAATTCATTGTTTGAAGCTGTTTACAAACTGGTCTGAATTTCTTGATCAGTGAATCAGCCTTAATTTAAATTGTAAATGGTCTGCACTTATATAGCACCTATCTTACCTTAACGGTATTCAAAGCTCTTTACAATGTGTCTCATTCACACATTCATACACCAATGGCGGCAGAGCTGCCATGCAAGGTGCTAGCCTGCCATTGGGAGCAACTTGGAGTTCAGCGTCTTGCCCAAGGACACTTCGGCATGTGGAGTCATGGGGGCCAGGATTCGAACCACCAACCCTGCGATTAGTGGCCAACCCGCTCTATCAACTGAGCCACAGCCGCCTTTAATGAAGATTTATATAATAAATATCTAGCTGTTAAAAATGACTGGAAATATCATGTGTCATTTTTGAGCTGTCATGCTCATGGAAGACCTTGGATCGGTCTGCATGGGTCGTGTTCCCATCTCGTCCCCACTCTCATACCACATGATCTGCTGTCACTTTATTACTGTGTCTATCAATGATAAAGGCAAAATGCCCAAGATAGTAACAAAAAGAAAAAGAACTCTTATATTATCATTATATCTTATGATATTTTTACTGGTTCCAAAGGATAAAAACAGGACACAGATGTACTTTAGGAGTTTATAATGCTTCTGTGGTGGTGGCGTAGTGAGATAAAGCACATAACTGGTAATCAGAAGGTTGCTGGTTCGATCCCCACAGCCACCACCATTGTGTCCTTGAGTAATGCACTTAACTCCAGGTTGCTCCGGGGGGATTGTCCCTGTAATAAGGGCACTGTAAGTCGCTTTGGATAAAAGCGTCTGCCAAATGCATAAATGTAAATGTAGATCTACAGTAGACAACAATGAAATTGCTGCATTAAAGTCACTTTCATAGTTCTTCCAGATGTCTTCGGTCTCAAAGCTTTTAACATGGCCAGTCATGCTCTGTTGGCTCGTGATAATTTTATACTTTAAAACACTCTATTCTGGCAGCTGTATCTGTGTCTGTTGAACCCTAGAAACAGAATTCCTATCAGCCAAATGAGGAACTACATTTACAAGATCCTGACATGATGTCAACAGAATTATCTGCAACAGGAAAGAACACACAAAAATAGCCTCGTCTACCAGTGAACACAAATAATGAGAGTTTAGCCGTTTTTGTTTTCCAGGCTGGCAACACCACAACATTCAAACATTTAAGTTTAGGATTAAGATATTATATTCTGTAATATTGACTCCCCTTCTTGTTGTTCCAAACCCTGTTGCTGTCATTTTGTTCTGTGAAACACAACACACAAAAGAAGAAATCTTTGAAGAAATTGTTAAGCAGCTTTTGCCATAAAACATATTTGCTGTTGTTTGCTCTAAGAGGACCAAAAAACTGCAGAATGAGCAAAATTATTGAACTAATCCTTTCAATCCTGCATTATTAATGACACACAACAAATACGTGACAACTATGTGGTCTCCGCATCCACTTTCCATTGCTTTGTCGCCATCAATTAAGACCTCAAATACTGTGCTGTTTCAATATATGAGCTCTCGCGATAATTAACACTATTACCGTGTCCATAACCAGCTATGAGGTCACCGTAAAGTTTTCATATTAAATTAAGGCTGATTCACTGATCAAGAAATTCAGACCAGTTTGTAAACAGATTCAAACAATGAATTGAAAAGAATCAACTCAACAGAACGATTCGCTCACAAATCGGACATCACTATGGTTTTGCAAGCAAGCTTTACTCAATAAGCAATATTAAGCTAACTAAATATTTTAGAGCAGAACACAAATAGACAAAAATGTATCTCAATCATATCAGTTCGTGTTTTCCCATGAATGCAGTCTTTCAGAAGGTGGGTGGCTACTTTCTATGGGATTAGAAATAGACAATGCATCTGTTGAGCCGTTCAATTGCCGAAACCCTCTTAGGGGAGGAAAAGACCAAATTAAATCTGAGCTGTTCTGTTGGGTTCCACTCCCTATATGGCAATGAGGTGGGTAACCTTGTGTAACCTGTTCGAATCCTGCTCATATCATGCTGAGTTTTCTCAGATCATATCTGTACACTTGAATGCACTTGTCTGGGCAATAGGTAAAGGGAGAGGGCATAGTTACATCGCATGAACCACAGAGCCTGATACCAATGGTTCAATTTCAGATCAGTAGCCACCTGCTTGACAACCACTTAGCATACATTTATTTGAAGATAAAATACGTATTTGTCATTTTCAACTGCATTCGGGGTCATTAAATCAAAAGTTTTTCAATAAGTGATAAGATCGTATTTGGGGTGCAAAGCCTGCTGTTGCAGGGGTTAAAGGCCCTTTTGAGTGGGGGGAATGTTCAAAGCTCACACTGACTGATAATGAGTGGTGGTGGTGGCGTAGTGGGCTAAAGCACATAAATGGTAATCAGAAGGTCGCTGGTTCGATCCCCACAGCCACCATCATTGTGTCCTTGAGCAAGGCACTTAACTCCAGGTTGCTCTGGGGGGATTGTCCCTGTAATAAGTGCTTTGGATAAAAGCATCTGCCAAATGAAATAATGGAGATTATTTGCTTGTAGAATGATTAAGAGGTAATAAAATGTAAAATATGATTGAAATTAACAGTAAATGTTGCATACTTTTGTGAAGTGGATATTTTGAAAAAGCATCATCTTAATTTGTTACTCAAAATAGCATCTACGCTATCTCAAAAGTATTTGCATTATTTAACATATTTTGCCCTGTAACTAAAACCCCTATATCTCTCTATCACTATAACCCCTCTGGGGGCCTTTTACCCCAAGTGTAGGGTAAAAAGCCCCCTCACCACCTAAAAAAACCATTCCAAAACATCCTTCTGTTGTATTCTTTTTTTCTTCTTCACAAAATCTATGCTGCTATATCAATATTCAGTAAAAGTACTTTATACACTTTGTGACCAGAAAATAACAAAATTCCCTTAATGTGTGCCTTCAACCCCATACTGGTAATTTTGTAGTTGCGTTTATAAATGGAGTCACATTTGTGTCGAAATGTGCATTTATTGTTGTAAAATAATGACTTCTGTAAAATAAAATTTGAAATGCTTTCTTATCCTTCTCCAAGTCATTTCATTCAAGTTTTCTACATACATAAATCATAAAGTGAGTTAATCGATTCCTCTGTTCATCATAATAATATGCACCACTTCACCACTAGAGTGTGTGATAGCACCAGCATGTCCTCTGGTCATGAAATACATCATGTGATCATGTATTGCTATCCTCAAGTATGGATTTGGTTTCAGTTACCACCTGTTTATTTTTTCCAAATTGACACCAGTTGGATTAAACTTTTATTATGGCATTAAAAATCATTTAGAAAACACTGTTTGCTAGACATTTTATCAAGTACATCCATTGAAAACAACAAATATAGCTGTTCATTTTACACACCAAAATATTCACAATGGAAGTCAAGTATGTAACTTTTAGCACCTGTTAAAATGTGTTGAAAGTACAAACATTTAACATCAAGCACCTGATTTAATTAGCAACATCCAGATGTTTAGCGAGGTTTACTATTCGATTTGTATTTTTACTCAGCGTTATTTCTTTGTGCATTATCGTCTCAGAATCTTTCAATTCCCGAGAGTCAGATTCGGCGGCACAGACTGAAGCAGGGATTAAGACACTAAATGAAATTTCTGCTTTACTCAACAATTCTTTTAAGTCATGAATATAGGACGCAATCTGTCTGCTGTGGTTTGAAAATGTTGAATCTTGCTATCACTCCCTCTCTATGGATTGCTATCATCTTAGTCTCTCTCAAGTGGAGTCTTGCTTCTGAAAAAGGAAAGCCACATACATAAAAAGCCTCCCTTTGTCCTATAAACAGAACCAGACAACACACACAACACACACACACAACACACACACACACAACAAAACACACACACACACACACACACAAAACACACACACACAATACACACACAACACACACAAAAAACACACACACACAAAAAACACACACCACACACAAAACACACACACAACACACACACACACATACACAAAAACACACAAAACACACACAAACACACACACAGCAAGTACTTTTTATTTTTTTTATCAGGGACTGTAGCTATGCCAACAAACTCTCAACTGATTAAAAACAGACACATGGCTGATGTCCATATTGAGATACTGAGAGTAAAATGATTCTAGATATTGCTCTACAACTAATACTTGTTTTTTCTTCTAAACACTGTGGGCGCATTTTTTGGTACAGCAATATTAGGGGAGGGGGTGTTTAGGGGACTTTTTTGGAAACAGTAATTATGTTTGCAATTCCATTCACTGACACTAGTGGTACAGAAATGATACACTTCACCTTTAATTCCCTTTATGGCTTATTAGTCAGAGTCTTCTTGTCTGTAAAAGTTGCCCAACTGCTAAAGCATTTTTTGGCCTGTTTTCAAATATTACGTCACTAAATCGTCCCTTTCCTTCCTTTCTGCCGATGTTTCTCACTCAGATTCTGGTTTGATGAGGTATCCATTAAAGGTAATGTAAATATCCACATTGTCGCTGTATATGGCGTTCTCGCGCTCACGTTTGTAGAGGCGGATCCAAGCCTTATCGCCCTCCTGTAGAGGCAACATCACGCTCTGACTCTGCATGATGGAGCGGTCACTCGGCTGAGCATAAATGATCGCCTTCTCGCTCTCATTGTGCATGATGTGCAGGTACGTCTCCTTAAAGTTCCATGTGTGGATGTTTACATTGAAGAGGTAAATGCCCGGTATGTGGCAACGGAACTTCCCGGAAAACATGTCGAAGTGCTCAGGGGTGTTTACGAAGATGGTGTCGAAAATCAACGCCTGGTAGTTGTCAACACTGTGAAGAGACTTCCTTCGGCCCACAGAGAAAGCAGAGTGCTGGGACTTGCAGGCGTCACCCGGAGGCCCGGCTTGTCCCTTAGCTCCTTTGGGACCCTCATCCCCCTGTGGTCCCAGAGAACCCTCGAGCCCAGGCTTTCCAGGGGTTCCTCTTTCTCCACGGTCACCCTTGTCCCCTTGGGGAGAGAGATACTCAAATGTTAGATACTCAAAAAGTAATTCACTACAAATGACTAATTACTTATCTACAGTTGTAATCAGTTACTGATAGCTTAATTGGAAATGTAATCAGATTACTATTGACTTAGTTACTTTCAACTTTCAATCTACATCATTTGAAAAAAGTTTTACGTAGCTCGTTCTACGTATAGCGGCTCTTTCCTGGTGAAATGAACAATATAATGTAGGTGCTACATCAACAATGACTTTTAATATATTTTCACACAAATCACAAGTAAACTGGACTATGATTTCATATACACGTTTTTTTCGCCCTGTTCCTCACACAATACTATCTTGTGACATCAAATCTCTTTTACTGTAATGCATTATTTGTTGAGAAAGAAAGCATGCTCGTCAACACGTGATCCAAAAGGGTCATAGATGTACAACAAAATAACACGGTTGCTTCAGCAATTACTCTCTTCACCTCACATTAGCTTTTATGACACTATTGGTTAGGTCTAGGTTTGGGGTTTAGTTAGGGAGGTAAGTTTTGTTCATTTAAAACTCAACAGAGTTAACCCTTAAAACCTTTTCTGTTTGGGAGAATATTATACTCGCTTTTTAGCATCGCTGGGACATTTTCAGTGGACATTTCACCTTGAAACTGCCGCAATACGTGAAATGAACCAAGTAATTACATTTTGCAAAAAGTTTGCCACAGTCACGTAATTTTCATGAGATCAGGCTGGTTACTTTCTAAAAAACATATTTTTTACAGAAAAGTTTTGTTTTTCCACTCAAGGAATTCAAAATGATATCTGTTTCCTCCATTGACTTATTAGTCCTTAAGGGGGCGATAGAGTTTCCTTAAAATGTCTGTGCCAGTAAACAGAAAGTGTTTATTATTATTATTAGGTCACTGATTCTTTAGATAAGGACAACACACCTCCTTCATACAAAAGTGCTCTATGTTAAAAATCAAGAAATTAATAATAATAAAAACACTGAAGAGTTAAATGTAAAGGAAATATGAATACTCAGGGCATTTATTAAATATTTAAAAAAAATTTAATTTTTTTTTATATATATATATATATATTTTAAATGCATGCTCTATACTTGGAATCAAATGTAACTTAACCTGTCCTCAGCAAGAGGTCGCAATGTTAAACTGCTAAACAAAGTGTTTAAAAATGCAACAAATTCATAAATATAAATATCAAATGAAAGGTATCAAATCATAAATATTTTCCATCAAAGTTGTGTTCTCACTTCACCTCACATCCTGCTCATGGTGGATGCAACAATAAGACACGTGGTCTGGTAAGTTTAATATGTTTTATTTCATTTTATTTATGTGGTCACAGCTTCAACATATCAACTCCATCGTCCCATTATGATCATTTTAAATAAAAATAGAGGCAGCTGCAACTGAGGGAAAAAAACTAGACGGCTCCATTGTGCAACACATGGTTTAGATGAAAAATATACAATTTTGCCATGTCTCAGAATCTTCTGAATAGTTTGAAAACAGAGGAAAAATGTATAGAATGCTTTTTATCACTGAACACCTTAATTAGATGAAGACTTTCCATTCTTGCTGTGCTAATTAAAATAGCACGCTTTTTAGTGTGTCTGACAGAGTTGAGACAAATCACAGTATGATGTACAGTACTGTAAGTTATGAAGTGAATAAAGAGTTTTCCTAAAAACCTGTTTGCTAACATAGTTTGTTAGCTGATACCTTTATCTGTATATCAATTTCAGATTAATTTAATATAAAAAAGAAAATGTGCGAGTGCTGTCAGTCGATTAAATATTTTAATCGCAGATTTTTAAAGTGCTGAAATTTGACTCTGTATAATTGTCCTGTAAAAATGCCTTTTTTCCGTCTTAGGAAAGAAAACAAAACAATATGGTAACAATAATGCTTTTTTTTAACATTTTCCAAACAATAAAGATAGAAATGCACTAAAATAGCACCAATTTACATATATAATATTAAATGTTTCCCAAAGTGTAAGTGGGAGGTTTTCTAACCGAAAGAACGAGTCCCTATAGGTTGCACATTCATTGTAATGCACATTAAATCTCTTAAATCTCTTTAAATTTGGCTGGCAGACTGTGGCTATCCACTTTACTACAGCAATTGTGACAATTGTAACAAATCGATAAATGCATTAATTGTGATTAAGAAATATGAAGATGTTAAAAGTTTTAAATTAATAGCATGCATTATTCGTTCATTTTGACAGCTCCACTTCTTATTAATATTTACATTTATGCATTTGGCAGATGCAACCTTCTGATTACCAGTTATGTGCTTTAGCCCACTACACCACTGCCAATTGAACTGGACCTGGTTTCCCAATGACGACTGATCCTAGCGGTTAAGAGCATTTTCTATGAGCGATTTTATGAATGTTGCCCAAAACTGCACTTAACATGAACGAGCGAGGACGCCATTTAATTGCTACTTAAGAGAGACGCTGTCCGTGTTATGGTGCTGAAATGTGAATGTATAGTACTGCTCGTCGTTGTAACTATTATATTTGTGCGTAACTTTAAAATCATTTGTAATTGTACCTCTCTAATATTAGTTTACAAATATTTTCTTAAATATTCAACCTATTTAACTACATATTTAAATATTTTATACAATCATTTTGTGCAGAACAATGCTTCCATAATCAGGTGTGCATGTGTAATATTTCATTTTCACACATTTCTCTCAATATAAAAGCTTCTGAGATTTGTGAAGACAGCGGAGGTCCCGGGTATGATCCTGCTAATTACAAGCAGTCATTGAATATTACGAGGTTCACCATGTTATCATGTAGCACAAAATTAAGAGACGCTTAGATTTCAGTGACATTCACCAATATAGCATAGGTCAGCTCTTTACTCTTTACATTACCAAATTTGATAATGGTGACAGCAATGCTGCATGTGCGATGCTACACAACCAGGGATGGCGCCAGCGAATTTCGATTGCTGGTGCTGAAGAGGTGCTAAATCATTGACGGGAGAGCTGAGATTTGGTCACTAAATGTGCGCAAAACCCGGCATGGCCAAGTGATATTATTAATATCAGTTAACACGTGTTGACAACAGAAGTGAAATATCTACGCTGCAGCCTCAGTAAAACAGGCAACAAACTTTCAGGGGTCTTTTCAGCTTTTTACAGTACTGTCTCAAGCACAGATACAACAAAACAGTGTACCCTTATTGGGGGTCTGGGGACATGCTCCACCAGGAGGAACTTTTTCTAAACGTCTCCAAAGCATTTAATTCTGATGACTTTAGGAGCAGCATTTTTACCTTTTCACAAGTATACAGTATATCTCATGTAGTAATTAATGAAACTATGGGCTACAAAGCATTGATCAAAGACTACCTGCTGTGGCAGGACCATGGTATTGTGATGGTATCAGATGGTCATACTGCAGTGTATTTATGTACACCATGGTATTTACATACAGTAGTACTCCAATATACATGTCAAAATACTTTTTGATACCTGTTTGGTTGGGAAAATGGCTTTACATTGAGTTGTTTAAACGCTGCAGATGCAGGCATTGAATATCTCCATCACCGTATGAACGGGGAGAGCCTTAAACGGACACCTATGTCGCAAAATCGTTTGTGACTTCTCTTAAAAAACAGCCATTTTCATCATAGTAAAGTACCCATATTGTTCACTCCAATAGGATTGTTGAGTGTAAAACATGTTGAAGATTAGTGGACAGGCGGCCAATTCATTAAGTTATGTTCTGTTTCCTCACAAAAGCAGTTTATTATATTTGTCTTTTGTCTGCTCGCCATGAACCACCAGAAGAATTTCTATAGGACCGTTGCATTATGATTTTATTTGCAAACTTTGCAGGATCATCTTGGAAGAAGGGCTCTGGTTGTTATAAAGCAGGGTCTGGGGTTGCTAAGTGGGGGCTGCTCCACCATAACTGAGAAAGAGTTGTTGTGAGACATGCAGTTGGAGTGAGTGTGCTTAATAAAGCTTCAACAGTTAAGTTAACCTCCTCATCTGCTCTGTGTATCACGACAGTAAATATTGCACTTGATTGATTTCTGTTATATTTATTTCATTTCTGTTTTATGAAGTGAGAAACGCTCCAAACTAGACTAGCTGTCTGAACGATTCTGACCATTTTGCTAAACCACTTGACTTATTCTTTAAAGGCATTGACTCAAATGACTCAAATTGTAAATTGTGCATCACCAGTTCTGATTCTAAACAGGCGACAGAAATACGGGACACACATACAATCTTCATACAGAGGATAACCTGCTGGCTGTTACAAACATTTGCTGGGGGTGCGATGAACCGCACACTAGCCCCTCCCTAATGCCACCTCTGTACACAACTTGTAGTGCTGGCGAGAGCGCCTTTGGGTGAAGATAGGAAGTGGAGACAAGGATAATTAGCCGATATACAGTATACTGATAATTTTCATACAGTTATTGACATTTTTTCTTCTCTCTCTGATTTTAATTTATACAGTTGTCTGCATCAATCATGCCACCACGTTTCTGTTACCAACTAGTCCACACAAATAGCTTAATTTGTTTACTAATTCATCCATTTATATAGACAAGTGGCAGATTTAGGCATGGGCGACATGGGCAGTTGCCCAGGGCGGCATCTTGTGGGGGGTGGCACGAGGTTGTGGAACCTTTGGGGGCGTTCTCATTTAGAATCATCACCACCAGAACCGCTACTGATATAGACTATCTATTTTATGCATTTCATTATTATTATTAGACTTGTCTGTTAAAATAAAAATATACAAACTTAAGTATCCTGATAATAAAGTTTTAGCATAAAGTGTAGCTATAGGTATTTAAATGGTATCAGGTGTAATTTCACATTTGTCCTGCAGGTGTCTGCAGCAGTCACTGTGCTTATGGTGCTCTTAGCGCTGTACGATTACTCCAGAGCACTTACATTTATATTTATGCATTTGGCAGATGCTTTTATCCAAAGCGACTTACAGAGCCCTTATTACAGGGACAATCCCCCCCCCGAGCAACCTGGAGTTAAGTGCCTTGCTCAAGGACACAATGGTGGTGGCTGTGGGGTTTGAACCAGCGTCCTTCTGATTACCAGTTATGTGCTTAGACCACTACACCACCACCACTCCTTAAACCTATTTGAAGTACTACTCGTAAGATGGATTCTACAATCTACTTAGGCTTACGATACTTTTGGGAAACGAGAAAACTAACTGTATAAGGCAGTTTATGCTAGTGCCCCTTGTGGCAATGATCATAATGCAATACGGATGTGTTACACATCTCAGAATGCAACGATGTGTGAAATCAAGCTTGCACAGCTAGAAACATTTGTGTTTATATGATTATACCTGTATATAGTGATTGATTCAGGCCTTAATTTGATACCATATACAAGGTCAAAACAGAGATTTGTTTTTTTTTAACAACACAATGGGTGGTAAAGTTGATGGGTGACTTGTGCACAAACAATAAATATCCTTGGCAATACCTCATAGCTCAAATACTGTATGATCACTTTATTTGTATGCTGACACGAAATTGGCACTAACAATCAAAAATCTACCAAACCAAAATAAGGCTCAAAAACCTCAAATCACAGCTTCTAAAAAGGTCAAAATAAAGGAATGCTTTTAGGTCCACTTATCTACTTTTTTATTGCTATTTTTTTGTTGTTGCAGTAATTCTAACCTCAGCTCAAAAGAATTGCAGACTTAATTTTCATACATGCAACAAATGCATGCACACATGACAGCTACTCCTATGCGCAGGGCCGCCGCTGGCCAAATTGATGGGGGGTGAAAGAAAGTGCAAGCACGAGGCGATCGTCTGTGTTCCGTGACTGCTTCTGGGTCCTTTAATAATGTCTAGCATGCAAGTAAGGGTAGCCAGTGGAGTTCTGGTGAACCCCTAGGGAGTTGGTGTCCTACGCAGAATGCGTAATATGCATATAGGAAGCGGCAGAACTGCGTGTGCGAGGCACATAAAACTGGTCATACTGTTCCTGCCACATCAGCATCTTTCCTGCCAGGCTCGTCATGTCCTGTTCACTAAATTGGCCTCCAGTGGAGCAGAAATTCCAGAGCCAAGTATAGAGAGGTTAACTGAGGCTCACAAAGGGGAGGAAAGCAGCTGAAAACACACAATTCTAGCGTTCAGCCCAATGAGAGCCATGTTTCCCTGCAGAATCACTATTATGAATAGTTTGCACGAGATCCAGAGCACTAGAGCCAAAAGACAGACAGGCAGTAGATTGGGAAATTTGGAAAACTAAAAGCAGATGAAAATCAGTTATTCAGTCAATCAATGGAGACTTGTTTTGAGTACCTTTGAGAATGGTCATGTTGATGTATGTGCGGACTTCAGGCATTGCAGGCACGCTTTCGGTAAGGGTTCCAGCATCGCCTAGTCGTTGGAGGTTGTCACAGCATCGACGGCAGGGTGGTTGAGGTACAGATACTACCAGGTGAAGAAGTAAACAGGTAGGCAAGAGGGACCCAAACATGGTGGAACCTGAGAAAATAGTGAAATACACAAATTTTGCAAAGAACCCTGCTGAAATATACAGCTTAAACAAGCCAAAGATGGTTACCTGTTCTTAGTAGGTCTCCCAGCCTAGTCAGGTGAATCTGGTTTTAAAATGGTTTGGGCTCTTTTAAGATATTCAGGCTGGGAGATCAGCTGGCCGACCAGCTAAACTGCCTGAAGACCAGCTTAAACTGGTTTGAGCTGTTTCCCCCTCTTTGGAATGTTAGAAAACTTCATTTGTTATGGAATTTTCATATGCTTCCCTGATGAAAAGACCAGCATATATGTTTTGGGTGTTGGAACCCAGGATGGAATGCTGGTGTGCTTGTGTCCCCTCCAGACTTCTTAAAGGAAAAGTTCACCCAAAAACACCCTCGTGCCATCTTAGATGTGTATAACTTTCTTTCTTCTGCTGAACACAAAGGAAGATTTTTAGTATATTTCAGCCCTGTAGGATACAATGCAAGTGAATGGGTACCAAAATATTGCAGCACCAAAATCCACATAAGGGCAACACAAAAGTAATCCAGACGACTCTGGTGGTTAAATCCATATCTTCTGAAGCGTTATGATAGGGGTGATAGTGGGTGAGAAACAGATCAATATTTAAGTCCTTTTTTCTAACAATCTCCACTTTCACATTTTTCTTTTGTTTTTAGCGATTCACATTATTTGTGCATATCACCGCCTACTGGGCAGGGAGGAGACTTTATTTCCTAAAATTAATTAACTATTGATCTTTTTTCACCCACACCTATCATATCATGTCTGAACACAAGAATTTAACCGCCATATGGATTACTTTTATGCTCTCTTTATGTTGATTTTGGAGCTTCAAAATGTTGGCACCCATTCACCTGCATTGTATTAAATTGACCTTCAGAGTTGAAATATTCTTCTAAAAATCTTCATTTGTGTTCTGCATAAGAAAGAAAGTCATACACATCTGGGATGGCATGAGGGTGAGAAATCATGAGAGAATGTTTAATTTTGGGTGGACTATCCCTTTTAATATTGATCTGTTCTCACCCACACCTATCATATTTCTTCTGGAGACATGGATTAAACCACATATGGAGTACTTTCATGCTGCCTTTATGTAAAGTTTTTTAGCTTAAAATTTTGGTCACCATTCACTTGCATTGTATGGACCTACAGAGCTGAAATATTCTTCTAAAAATGTTAATTTGTGTCCTGCAGATGAAAGAATGTCATTCACATCTGGGATGGCATGAGGGTGAGTAAATGATGAGAGAATTACAATTTTTGGGTGAACTATCCCTTTAACCTGCTTCACAATTGACCAGCTTCACCAGTGAAAAACAAGCTAGAGCAGCAGTAAGCCTTCATAAACTAGCCTGAATCAGCATAGATAATAATAAGCTGGTATTTTCAGCACATTTGTAAAGTTTTCAGATGGCGGGAAGATTTTGATAAATGATGGATTCAAATTTTTGTGTTTTGTTCAAGTATATTAAGTCGCTCCCTACAATAAATTTCCACACAAAGTTATTCTTCAGTTAATGTGAGTGGGATGCATTAATGTTAGACTGTGTAGTTAAAAAATGGCATCATTAAGCTAGACTGGATTAAGGTATGAAATAATGGATTGAGAAAGGGAAAGAGAGACAGAAAAGAGTGGAATGTGGCCTGACAAATGTGAGCCCCTTCAGGACAGATTAATGTTTCTGTTGGTCTGAGTCTAACCAGCACACATGACTACAGAGTTCAATGTGTCTGTCTCTGCTCGACTCAATCCAGACACAATCCAGCTCTTATCTGCAAGAGGTCATCTGCTAATTCTCCCGAGTGATGAGCTGAAAATGCTTCCAACATCTTCAACCCAGCTGAAGTCACAATAAACAACAATACTGAACACTAAATTATTTAAGATTTAACTCTCAAACAGAATTACATCTATACTCTGCAAAGGCGGGACAGAAGGCACATCTGAATGGGCATATATATACCATGGAATGGACCATTTTCACAACAGTGACTGGAACTAACCAGTAGTGGGACAGTAGCTCTGCTATTTTGACAACTGGGTTGCTTTCCGACGAGTTTGAATTAATGAATGAATGTTACATTTATATAGCGCTTTTCTGACATTACACTCAAAGCGCTTTACAGAGTGAACAGGGGAATCTCCTCAACCACAATTGTCAAATTGTATTGTGAAAGCAACATTGGAGCCAAGCGAATAAACAAACATGTTCACCTAAACTGTCCTCTCTAACATGTAGCACTGGAAAATCAGAATAAGTTAAGTGAATCTATTCTTTTGGACAGTTCATGTAAATTAGCTGATTAAAATAAACGATTCACTAATATTTAGTGCTAGGAATTCCAATTCATTTGAGCAAGTCATGGTTCATGTTAATGAACAAGTTCACATAAATGATTCACCAATTCTTTGCCTTCTCTTTTGAAGTGAAATATTCAGCTAAAGCTGCTGTTTCACGCTATTTTTCGACTCAGTTATATAAAATAGAGTATTTTCTAGATTTATTTGTTTATATACTGTATAGTATACATGTTGTAACCCTGTGAAATGTCACCATAAATGCTGTAAATAGAAGTATCCCAATGGAAATTCCAAAAGGAATAGCAAAAAAACATAAAACAAGTTTCCCAAACACTCCAAAGGCCTCTTCCGGCTATGCCTGAAAACAGGTTCTGCTTTCTTCCTTTATCACTTAAAGAGATAGTTCACCTGAAAATTATAATTCTCTCTTTTATTAACCCTCATGCCATCCCAGATGTGTATAACTTTCTTTCTGCAGAACACAAATTAAGATTTTTAGATGAATATTTCAGCTCTGTAGGTCCTCATATTGCAAGTGAATGGTGGAAAAAGTTTTAAGCAATAAAATACACATAAAGGGAGCATAAAAGTAATCCATACGACTCCAGTGGTTAAATCCATGTGTTCAGACACGATACGATGAGAAACAGATCAATATTTAAGTCATTTTTGGTCATAAGTTCTCCTCCCTATCCAGTAGGGGGCGATATGCACGAAGAATCACCAAAAACAGAAGGAGAAAGTGAAAGTGAAGGAAAAAGGACTAAAATATTGATCTGTTTCTCACCCACACCCATCACATCACCTCAGAAGACACGGATTTAACCACCAGAGTCACCTGGAGTACTTTTGTGTCGCACTTATGTGGATTTTGGACCGTAGAAATGTTGGCACCCATTTACTTGCATTGTATGGACATACAAAGCTGAGAAATACTTCTAAAAATCTTTGTTTGAGTCCAGCAAATGAAAGAAAGTCATACACATCTGGGATGGCATGAGGGTGCGTAAATAATGGGAGAATTTTCATTTTAGGATGAGCTATCCCTTTAAAACTTGGGGTACATCTATTCCTTTAATAGACCAATACTTTTTACTCTTGATACTTAAGTACATTTGAAAGCAAGTATTTTTGTACTTTTACTCAAGTGGAAATTTAAAGGGAGTAATTTGACTTTTAATGGAGTAATATTTCATCTAGGTATATGTACTTTTACTCAACTAAAGTATTAGAGTACTTCATCAACAACAGGTCATTTAAAACAGGTTCCAGAGTCAAACGTGGTCTGACATGTCGAGACTCATAGGAAAATAAACGCTTTTAATAATGCCAGCATGAAAATGTTTAAAAGTCTAACCCAAAAGAGGGTCGCGGATCATTGTCTGCTGGGTCGCGAGATCTTTTCTGTCATGAGTACAAATGACCAATTAGAAGGATCGAACTGTACATTTGGGAAACAGTGTCCTCTATTGCCGAATCGGGTTAATATCTTCTGCTAATATTTTTCATTATTAAAATGTAATTAAATAAATCATTAAAATGATTTAATATACATATTTTGAAATTATGTACATTTCTTAATTTAGCCTTGACAAATAAACAAAAGTAAAAATAAAGACAAAACAAATAAAATAAATAGTTTTCCATCAAATCAATTATAATCTCTGATCTTTTAATACAATACCAAAATCATCTGTTGATTTTGAATAAAAAGCATATAAAGGAAGTGTGCCTTGCTATAAAGACAACGCTTTGCTTTAAAAGATGCCCTAAAGGCATGTGGTAACGATACATCAGCAGTAGATCTCAGCCGTGGCAAAGCACAAACGCTTTGCACGTGTTCTCCTCAGTCTCTGCAGTTTTACATCTGCCAACACCAGCAAGCTGTTAACTTGTGCTGTCAATCTTTAAACACAGCATGCGTCCTGCTAGAAAGCTCACAAAAGCCTCATGTGAACACGTAATGCACAGATTACCGTAATAAAGCTGCACAATCTGTTCTAAATGTCTCTGTAAACTCATACATTTATTAAAACATTTAGAAATGGATTAAGTCTGTCAGCTGCAGTTTCTGTATAACCCTTATGATGTACTGTATGTGTGTGTATGTAGCAGTACTTACAGTAGTTCTTGATGCTGGGCTTGCAGCTGCAGTTGGGTCAGAGAGCTGAGGAGAGAAAGATAGAGAAAGAGAAAAGGAAAATTCCTCAGTCAGCTTATTTTTCCCTCCCTCTTTCACTCACTCTCCCTCCCTTTCATTCTAATTCAGTCTCCCACTCCCTTTTCTTACATCCCATTCGCTAACACACAATGAGCCACCCAGTCAGGACAGACTTTTCCAATTTGATTTGTTGTGTAATACTTTTTAATCATGTCTATAATATCTATGACTTTCACATGGGATTTGTGGGTGGTTGCTAGGGTATTGTTGTTCGGTTACTATGGTGTTCTGAGCGTTTTTTAGCATGTTGCTTGGGTATTCTTGGTCATTTGTGGCTAAACGGTACCTTACTGTCCCAAGTCCAAACAACCCCCCCCCCCTTTCTGGTGCCCTCCTAGGGTAAGATGATGCCCCCTAGTGAGTTGGTGCCCTACGCAGACTGCGTATGCTGCTTATAGGGAGCAGCGGTACTGTTTTTCCTGCGATGATTGTGTAAATAACTCTTATAAATAACAACATTATTCTCCGTTGCTACTCTTCAGTTCATGATATTCCAGAGTTGTTGCTGTGTTTGTTTCCTTCACATTTAATTGTGACTGCAATAGTGTGGTTTACCTCTTACGTCAAACTCTGGGATTCCCCCAATGTATGAGCGCATATAAGCAAACGTGAGGGACCGTTGATATTTTACACTGGTGTGTGTAAATGGGTTTATAGTGTATGTGATTTTTCCCACTGTACTCCCAGAAATGTTATTATTTCCACTGTGTTGACTTGTTGTTGTATGAAGTTTTTGATATCCGGTTTGTTCACGCACATACGCAATTCTCAAAAACCTGTAACAATGTCACTTATGTGTTTACATAATCACAATAATCCACATTCTCCAGAAGAAACCTAGTTGTTTTAAACTGCTTTCTCTTAATCCCCAACAGCGTAAGGAAATAAGCGTTCCTGTTTACATCCAGCAAAAATCCTGGAATAAACCGTTTTCTTAAGTGCATGTAAATGTGGTACGTATTTGGCTTTTTTCACCAGTTTTATCATCTGCCAGGTGAAAAACTTAGGTATCATTCATGCAGTGGCGGAGCCAGGAATTTTTCATAGGGGTGGCCGGGCAGGGGCCAGCATTTACTCTGGGCTGGCACAAAAAACATAATTTTGCAAACAAACATGGCACTCATCCAACCTTAAAATAATTTTTAAAGTATTGTAGGTGCCCAAAATCACAATGATGTATAATGTACAATAGCTAGCCTACAATGACATTTTTATTAAAGTTCACCAGATAACTGTGTGTCATAATTTTACTCACCCTCAAGTTATTTAATCAAATAAAACTTAGGAAATTCACTTTGAAAACAGAATACATATTTCCCAATGCTGAAAAAAAAAAACAGTTTAAACAGGACCAGAAAATCATGTTCAAGATCACTTTATTTCTTTATTTTTTAATATTGTGCAAAAGATTGTGTATTTCAGTAATTCAAATTAAAAAGTTAAACTAATATATTTAATATATATAACTATACACATATGCATGATTATACTTTTCAGAGGGCCGACATTTCTGTATTTAAAATCCTTTTTTTTATTGATTTCATATAATATTATTCTAATTTTCTGATATTTTGAATTTGGGGTTTTTATCATCAAAATTATAATTTTTGCACGATATTCTAATTTTTCGAGTTTCACCTGTATAATCAAGGTATGTGTGATAGGTACTGTAGTTTACCTGGAGGTCCTATTGGGTCAGCGTGGTTACTGGTAGTTGGCTCCTCTTCATTCTTAAAGTTTGTCTCCTGAACTGTCTGAGAAAGTGCTAGAATACAAAAATCAGTCTCAGTTGGTTTTCATACACTTTAAACAGTTTTATATATTATTGATTTCTATATCACTTGTTGTATTCAAACATATATACCAGTAGAGTACTCAAGTGTGTGAGTGGAGGTATACCTAACATTTCTCTTGGGCTTGTGCTCTCTGGAGATTCTTCTCCCTCACTCTCTGGGTCAGTCTGTTCTTTCTCTCTTTCATCCTGCCTATTATTCTCCTGTGTCTTAGAGTCATTTGGCTGCTTCTTGCTACTCTTCCTGAAGAAGGATGCTATATCTGGTGCCTTTCTTTTCATTTTCCACACATTTCACTGACTGTCTGACATAAATACACCTGAGCAAAACATTTCAACATTAACATCATGTTTGAAAAAACAAACAAAAATGGAGGACTATTATTGAACAAAGATTAGAATGTTTTTGTTATACTGTATATAAAATCGACCTAAAACCTAGGCTAGTAATTATACTGGAATGTTGAATCACATTAAATGTCTCATGATAAAAACATAACTTAATAAATGTCCTTATATATTCAGAGATAACATGGAAATAGTTCTGAGCATCCAAGTCAAGTCAGCTAATATAAAGCCAACTGCTTCCTAACTGTTCACTTTGATACAAATTCACTGACACAAAGAGTTGAAAGGAACTAAAATAATAATTTATCTGATATTAATAACTCACGTGAATAGATGTGTTTGTGTGCTCAAACATGAGTTGATCCAGGCACCAAAACGAAGCTGCACCCCTCTTCACAGTCGAATGTTGGAAACGCGCGCTACGTAAACTCTCGCGATAGCACATTTGCCTCGCGATAGTTTAATGATTAAACTTTTTTTTTTTTTATTTTATGATTAAACTGTCGCGATAGTTTCGCAGTCTGAACGTAATAGTTTAGCCATTTTTGTCCTTTTGATCAATTTCTACGAAATTATTATTATTATTATTATTTATAATAGATCGGGGTGGCCGCGATTATTTCCATGGTGGCCGTGGCCACCCCTGGCCACCCCCTAGCTCCGCCCCTGCATTCATGTCTGTAGCACAAATGGTGCGCAACAAGCTTTGCTGTGAATTTTTATTCTTGGGTTAAAGAAAAAAACCTCAAATGAGTTATTCCAAGGTAATCTCAGTAATTAGGAGAATTATTTGTAATAAGAAAATGAATGGCCAATACTGCATGTAATGGTTTATGTTTAACACACATGAACCATTAAAAACATATTGTTATAAAAAGGACATATAGTGCATTTGAGGTTCTGCACGCACACATTGTAATACACATCCTTCTCAAAATACACATTCTCATCTGTTTTGCATTAGTACGTCTGGGCCATTGGTTACATTCCTGGTGGTACTTATGTAATAGCAATAATCTCATTCTCCCCATATGGAAAGAAAATTAAGGTCTGTCGTTGACCTTTGACAAAAGTTTGGTTTTGTCTCCTATTCAGCCCATGCTACATTCCCTCCATCTGTTCCCTTATTTTCCTTTCAGTATTTTCCTCTGCAGCTGTCTTTGCATGCATTATGATTCTCTGTCAACATGACTATTCATGGAAAAAAGGTATATAATAAAACTAATCTTTTCTTTTTTGAGGTCTAAGAAGCACTTTCAACAAAGGAATGTTTGATTTAGAAATTATAGTAATATGTAATCTAAAATGAAAATTCGGACATCATTTACACACCCTCATGTTCCAAACTCATATGACTTTCTTTTTCCTGTGGAACACATGATGAATTGTTCAGCAGAATGTACAAGCTGCTCCTTTCCATACATTGAAAGAATACAGTGACCACGAGCTGTCGAGCTCCAAAACATAATAAAAAGCACCATAGATGGACCCTTAAAGAAGTGCAGATGACATGTATGCTATAGAGTCTTCTGAAGTCTGAACTTTTTCATATTTGCCGAAAAACTTGCCTTCCGCTGCAGCTCTCAAATCTTGTTTAGACATTCACATATTCAAACTTTCCACAAGTTACACAAGAACCAATAAGACATCTTTAACATCCTTAGGGGAAGCCATCAAGGTTTGCACCCCCCAAATAAATAAATAAATAAATAAATAAATAAATGTAACGTGTACCTGTCACGTTGAGATGTGGTTTTGTTCATGTTTTGATTTCATGTCTTTTATTTTGAAATTTGTTCTCGTCCTTGTCTAGTCATGTGATTATCCTGTTCCCGCCATGTTTCATGTGTTTTGTTCTCATTGGTTCCTTTGTTAATTAGTCTTGTCTTGTTATTGGTTAATGTTTCATTGTCTTGTTTGGTTGTTAACAGTTCTAGTTTGTCATTGGTTTAGTTTTATAGTCTTATTATCTTGTTTATAGTTCTGTCTGTCTTGTTACCCATGTCATGTATTTAAGCCCTCATGTTTATGATTGTCCTTTTGTCTAGTATTGATGTTTGTAAGAGTAACTTGCAAAAGTTGTTTTTGTTCATGCTAGTCCAAGTTTATGTTTAGATCTCGTTTATTGTTAGGGTTTTTGGTTTTACGTTTATTTAAATAAACTGCACTTGGGTTCTTCACACCTTCATCATTGTCTTCATCCTTGCCAGCAACATAACAGTACCAGCATGCTAGTGAAGGAGACCAGAGGTCGTTAAATAGCTTTTGTGAGTAAACCGCTCATCACTAGTTGAACTGTTCGCTAATCTTCAGCATGTTTTACTTGTAATCAGAGTGAACTATCTGCAGTGACTGTGGTCTTCTCGAAACTGGAGATCCGAAGCATTTGAGCTTTTCTAATGACAAAGTTTGTCAAGATTAAATTACATTTTTCCTTCATGCTCTCGTTTCACGATTTTGGTGCATTTCCTTTAACTCATGTCCGACACGTAAATGCATATAAGTAATTATAATAAACTAATCCATAGAAAAATAAGTCACTGGTAGAATATCTACTGTAGGCCTAATCTTATTATTTTTAGTGACTTGTTATTGCAGAAATCATTATTTTTTTCTTTTGAATACATACAGAAAAAGGACTTCTGCCTCTAGAAGGGTGTAGTTCTGACATCCACCAGCAGGAGCTCTTTGCCCAAGTAAAGCCCATTGTACAAAGGTACCTCAGTTTTGTTCCTGGAAGGCAGCCACCCCCACCATTATCTTAACTATATGGAGCCTGTAAAGCAGAGTAGCCTGCCAGGAACATCATATAGCACCTTTCACCCATCAGGCAAAGGCCACCAGACAGGACAACCCAAATCACTCATTTGAAATGAGGACCAGTGTGGCAGGGACAATGATTACATCACATTCAAATAAAAAAAAAGCATGTCTGCCTGTCCATTTTTCTTTTTCTCCCTCGTTTCAGAGGACATGGCCCTGTTGAAGTTCACTAGGTTCATTTAACAGGCCTCACAGGGGAAATAAGCTTGAATTTGTCTGGTTACACAAGCTGCACTTAAAAGCAATAAACGGAAACGGGCTGGCACTTATAAATGTCAGACCACATACTACCTGCAATAACTCCACTCATTCAACATCGACGCACTCAACCCTTTTTTTGTAAACAGCTTGGCACTTGCACTTTTTGGGTTTTGTAATTTATTTTTAATATTTAAATTCGAACGATTACAGAAAATACACGTTTCAATAAAAAAAGTAAAATACAAAAAATAAGTCCAAATAATACAAAAAAGTGAATATATCACAGCATTACATGAATGATACTCTAAAAAGGTACAATCCTCAACTGTTATAAAATAATTACAAATAATGCCACTTCAATCCTTTGTATCTTATTTTAGAGGTCATATGAATCTCACAATATGGTAGAAATATAAAGGAGTGTTGTTGAGAGGTTTTTATTGTCCAATAACAGCCGTTTGCATTCATGAATTGTCCCCCTGAATTTAAAACTGTTATTCACATATTTATTAAGCAGCATTTATACCATGTTCATAACATTCAGTAGCTTTAAAGATTAAATAACAATAGCAGCAAAAAATTTAGCCAACTTTTTAAACTCTCTTAAAAAGAGAGATTGTACTGCCAAATCATTTTAGTCAATAATAATTTGAAAGATTATATATAAACTGTGATATAAAAGCAATATAAATGGTTAGTGGTGGCAATTTATTCAACAGATCATTAAAGTTATACAGGCTACAATGAATAATGGTAAAAAAACAAACTAAACATTTATAAATCGATAACGAAGACTTGGATACAAGGTGTTAAACTACAGACACACTTTCCTTCATACAGTGCGTTTGAACAAATTTCGAACACTTTAAAGTCAACGTGAATCGACAAATTGATTGGAAAGTGAAATTTAGGCTTTCCGTATAAGAATGAAGTCAGAGCTGAATGCAAGTGTGCCGCTGATTGTGGAGAGAATGGAAACAAGATGGCGACCAGGATGTAAGGCTTAAGGTTAAGTTCACGCTCCAGTGCATCTCGACATTTCCAAATCTTTCATTATTTGCTATTACAACTGTGCTGTAAATAAACATATTTATAGTAATAATAAAGGTACACTCATTAAGAAAGTGTAACTCTTAAAGACATGAATCATAATTATTTTAACATATGTATAAAATCATGAGTACTTACATGTAAATGAAGACCAGTCATATCGGTCACCTTATAAAATCTGGTTTATTCTACATGGAGAGGGTCCACACATGGGGGCTGCCATGTTAATATCACATGACCAGCCGAATACTGCTGGCTTAGTCTCAGTAATAGCCCTGTTAATGGACACTTCCACTCATGGATTAATTAATCATGGCTGAATGTGAATAGTGAATTTCTACAAAGGCATTGGGAACTGAAAACTTTTGATTTTGAATGACGCTATAACCATGCTACTAGGTGTCAGTGTAGCTCCAAGATGACCGAAACCAAAAAAACGTGACGTTAAATTGGCTCCAATTAACAAATAGGCCTTATGACATCATCTGAAAAGGAAGGTCGTCTCAAGAGGTGGAGCAACATATAACTTAATGAATAAACTTCAAATTAAATGTGGACAGTAAAATGAGGACCGTATTAAGCAATAAATACGGTCCGTTTTAATTTTATGTTGATTTAAAATGTAGCTTATAATGTCGCTATAGAATATAATCTTAGATCACGTCCACAAAAATATTTTTTCCGATTAAAATGCGTTGATTTTGCTACATTTACGCTGCTCATCCACACTGGAATGCCATTTTTTCTGCACCAAAAACTGAATCGTTTTCAATCGTTTTGAAAACGATTGCTAGTACAGCATATTTAAACAAACAAACATAATGTTAGGAAACATAAAACGCACTGTTGTGGACATGGCCTTAACATTCAAAGCTGTCAATGTAGCTCAAACAGCTTGCCAGGTGTTGGATTTATAAAATTTGTAGAGCTACATCCAATTAATGCACATAAACAATGGACGGAGACACAACAAGACCTGCACTCAAATGGATTTGTTGCTGAATTTCTGCATCTCTTTCAGGGTCAGATACCCACTAACACATGGCTCGATCATAGAGGAGGGTCTGACCACAGCGCCATCTGCAGGCTCAGAGGTTAAACTACAGCTAGGCGCTCTCACAATTTCAGGCCAGGGTGTGAAGACGGTAATGGGAGGAATCCTCTCTACGGGGCGAACTGAACCCAAGGAACCCTGTGACAATGAGATAATGTAGGAAACCAAATTATTTCCTTCAGTCACACAGGTCTCCGCATCATTGTTTTCTTCATCATCAGGGTCTTCCTCATAATGCTCCTCCATGCCAAATCCAGATTCTGGACTCAATGGCTCTTCAACATTATAACTTGGGTTTTTCAAACGTTCGTAAGAGCTGGATGACGAGAGAGCAGGGTTTGGGCCTTCAGCAGGGTGGTAGCTGAAATACACGGGACAGGTTTCTAGATACAAGGATCCCGAATGGGATTTGCTGTAGAAGTAGCCAATATTTGAGATACCGGACGAGGATGCATGGCTGGTTCCGCTGTTCTCGAGTCCAGAGTCTGCCTGATTGGAGTGAAGGAGCGTGGCTGTAGAGATCTGAGGATTGGAGTCCATCAAGGCCACATCCCATATGTCAGAGACCTCGATAGGTGAGATGTCATCATGAGACTGTGGGGTTAAATACGGCCCAACAGATTTCTGACAGCCTAGCCATTTCTGTGGACAGGCAAGAGGAAATGTTTGAGTGTGTGTGTGTTTTGGTTAGCTGTAAGAAAGAAATGAGTAAGCATTTACAAGAACTGCATGTTTCAACCACATCATTAAAAATGTGTATGTGTGAGAGAGGGTGTGTGTGTATGCAGCTAGCTACTTTGGGGACGAATTTGTCCCCCCAAGACAAAATCTCCATTTGAGGACATTCTCATTTGGACAAACAATTCATTAATAAAGTAAATAAATATATATTTTTTATTCTAAAAATGCAAAAAGGTTTTATTGAGGGGTAGTTAATAGTAATTATATAATTATTAATAATAATGAGCCATATATGAAATCAATAGAATCTATAGTATGTCCCCGTTTACACAGCGAAGTAAATGTTTACATTTAAAGCAGATATTTTTATCATGTTTAAATGAGGAAAATAACAAGCTATTTGTGGATATCATTGTGTGTGTGTGTGTGTGTGTGTGTGTGTGTGTGTGTGTGTGTGTGTGTGTGTTTGTACAGCCAACACTGTTTATTTCGCATAAGAAGACGAATACGTGAACCTGAGATAGTTATTTGTGTTAATTTCCATTCACTAATATGAGTCTGTGTGAATACACTACATAGAAAGTGAGAGAGATAACTGCATACTGTACTGATTAATTCTTCAATTCAATACTTTAATAGATGCTTTTATCAAGAGCATTTCCTGCATTTGTAAGGAGCAATATTGCAGGAAGTAGACATACTGTAGATCCTGGCTATGGGGAAAAAAAAAAAAAAAACTATATTGTAAATATTGCAATATTTACAGCACCCCACTACTAAATTTCTAGAATACAAATCTAGTTGTACTGAATCTAGAGAAGCTGCAGAAAATGATTATTATTATTTTATACTGTAGGAAGTGCCTTTGTGTGGAAGCCAGATCCTGCCTGGCATGAGGGTAAAAAAAAAAGCTAATTCTGACTTTAAATATTATAATTGTGAATATTTCTTCCATTGTAATTTCATTTCCTATTATTGTGAGTCTATATCTAGAAAAATAAATATTTATTGAAAAATAAAGTTGCAATTGCAAAAAATAGTCACAATTATGAGATATGAAGTCACTAAATGTGGATTGAGAGAAATAAAGTCGCAATTATGAGAAATAAAGTTGCAAATGCAAGATATAAAGTGACAATTGTGAAATATAAAGTGACAATTGCAAGATATAGCCGGAATTGTGAAATATAAAGTGACAATTGTGAAATATAAAGTGACAATTGCAAGATATAGTCGCAATTGTGAAATATAAAGTGACAATTTCAAGATATAGTCGCAATTGTGAAATATAAAGTGACAATTGCAAGATATAGTCGCAATTGTGAAATATAAAGTGACAATTTCAAGATATAGTCACAATTGTGAAATATAAAGTGACAATTGCAAGATATAGTCGCAATTGTGAAATATAAAGTGACAATTTCAAGATATAGTCGCAATTGTGAAATATAAAGTGACAATTGCAAGATATAGTCGCAATTGTGAAATATAAAGTGACAATTGTGAAATATAAAGTGACAATTGCAAGATATAGTCGCAATTGTGAAATATAAAGTGACAATTGTGAAATATAAAGTGACAATTGCAAGATATAGTCGCAATTGTGAAATATAAAGTGACAATTGTGAAATATAAAGTCGCAATTGTGAAATATAAAGTGACAATTGCAAGATATAGTCGCAATTGTGAAATATAAAGTGACAATTGTGAGATATAGTCACAATTGTGAAATATAAAGTGACAATTGCAAGATATAGTCGCAATTGTGAAATATAAAGTGACAATTGTGAAATATAAAGTCGCAATTGTGAAATATAAAGTGACAATTGCAAGATATAGTCGCAATTGTGAAATATAAAGTGACAATTGCAAGATATAAAGTGACAATTGCAAGATATAGTCGCAATTGTGAAATATAAAGTGACAATTGTGAAATATAGTCGCAATTGTGAAATATAAAGTGACAATTGTGAAATATAAAGTGACAATTGTGAAATATAAAGTCGCAATTGTGAAATATAAAGTGACAATTGCAAGATATAGTCGCAATTGTGAAATATAAAGTGGCAATTGTGAAATATAAAGTGACAATTGCAAGATATAAAGTGACAATTGCAAGATATAGTCGCAATTGTGAAATCTAAAGTGACAATTGTGAAATATAGTCGCAATTGTGAAATATAAAGTGACAATTGTGAAATATAAAGTGACAATTGTGAAATATAAAGTCGCAATTGTGAAATATAAAGTGACAATTGTGAAATATAAAGTGACAATTGTGAAATATAAAGTCGCAATTGTGAAATATAAAGTGACAATTGCAAGATATAGTCGCAATTGTGAAATATAAAGTGACAATTGCAAGATATAGTCGCAATTGTGAAATATAAAGTGGCAATTGTGAAATATAAAGTGACAATTGCAAGATATAGTCGCAATTGTGAAATATAAAGTGACAATTGTGAAATATAAAGTGACAATTGCAAGATATAGTGGCAATTGTGAAATATAAAGTGGCAATTGTGAAATATAAAGTGACAATTGTGAAATATAGTGACAATTGCAAGATATAGTCGCAATTGTGAAATATAAAGTGACAATTGCAAGATATAGTCGCAATTGTGAAATATAAAGTGACAATTGCAAGATATAGCCGCAATTGTGAAATATAAAGTGACAATTGCAAGATATAGTCGCAATTGTGAAATATAAAGTGACAATTGTGAAATATAAAGTCGCAATTGTGAAATATAAAGTGACAATTGCAAGATATAGTCGCAATTGTGAAATATAAAGTGACAATTGTGAAATATAAAGTGACAATTGCAAGATATAGTCGCAATTGTGAAATATAAAGTGACAATTGCAAGATATAGTCGGAAATTGTGAAATATAAAGTGACAATTGTGAAATATAAAGTGACAATTGCAAGATATAGTTGCAATTGTGAAATATAAAGTGACAATTGTGAAATATAAAGTGACAATTGCAAGATATAGTCGCAATTGTGAAATATAAAGTGACAATTGTGAAATATAAAGTGACAATTGCAAGATATAGTTGCAATTGTGAAATATAAAGTGACAATTGTGAAATATAAAGTGACAATTGCAAGATATAATGATGCAATTGGAAGATATAATGTTGCAATTGCAAAATATAAATTGACAATTGGGATATATTAAGTAGCAATTGTGAGAAACAGTTGCAATTGCAGGTCTAGATATAGTCACAATTACGACATAGTCGCAATTTGCAAGGTGTAAAGTGACAATTGAGAGATATAACATTGACAATTGAGAGATATAACGTTGACAATTGGGAGAAATAAAGTTGCAATGGCGAATTTAGATATAAAGTTGCAAATTGCCAGATATAAAGAGACAATTGGGATATATTAAGTAGCAGTTGCAAAATATAAAGTGACAATTGTGACAAACAGTTGCAATTTCTGGTCTAGACATAGTCGCAATTGTGAAATACAAAGTGACAATTGCAAGGTATAATGTCACAATTGCAAAATATAAATTGACAATTGGGATATATTAAGTAGCAATTATGAGAAACAGTTGCAATTGCAGGTCTAGATATAAAGTCGCAATTACAACATGAAGTCGCAATTTGCAAGGTATAAATTCGCAATTGCAATATAAAAAGTGACAACTGGAAGATATCAAGTCGCAACTGCAAGTCGGAATTAAGAAATATAAAGTGAGATATAAGGTTGCAATTGCAAAATATAAAGTGACAATTGAGAGATATTAAGTCGGGATTGCGAGAAATATAGTTGCAATTGCGAGTTTAAATATAAAGTGACAACTGGGAGATATGAAGTCGCAAATGTGAGAAATAAAGTCGCAACTGCAAGATATAGTTGCAATTGTGAAATCCAAAGTGACAATTGCAAGAAATAAAGTCGTAATTGCAAGACAAAGTCACAATTGCAAAATTTATAGTGACAATTGAGAGATATGAAGTTGTAATTGCAAAAAATGAAATTGCAATGTCAGATTTAGATATAAAGTTGCAAATGGCAAGGTATAAAGTCGCAATTGTAAAATAAAAATTGCAGCTGCAAGATATAAAGTGACAATTGGGAGATATAAAGTAGTGACTGCAAGAACTAAAGTTGCAATTGTGAGAAATAATAGAGATTTTATTTTCTTCTGTGCAGAATCAAGGCTCCATACCTATGTTTATGGTTTAATTAAGTGTAACATTTATTCTACCGTATACACAAACACATTGAAACTAGTGTGTAGAACTCACCTGGAAGTTTCCTCCATGAATGGTGTGTAGAGGCTGGAAGTATTTGGAGGGATCAGGAACATGTTGATGTTTTGGTTTTAATAGCCTGCATAAAAAAAGTATTGATATAAATAGTTTGATACAGCAGATGTAACTGATTCAAACAGTACAATGAATACCAACACTTACTTCAATGCACAAACAAATGCAAATACATTAGGTGGACACAAACGGATACCAACACATGCAGATACCTACACGGAAATCCTATAAATAGAAACATATACACCTACATACAGACACCCACAGACATGCATACAAGACGCTTTACATGAGCAGGATAACAAATAGGGGCTGAAACTTTGAAAAAGGTCACATTTTTGTTGTTTTTCAACAAAGGGTCAGTAAAATTTGTTTAACCTTCAGAAAATGTTGATTGTCAAACTAATTGTATGAGCTGTTTTAACCTCATTGTACTCTAAATAAGGTCTGCATTTTTGCAAGCTTGTAACCAAAGTTTAGTATTGAACATTATACTCACAAGCTGCTTTTATTGACCTTGTAGATAATCAAAGAAATGCCAGCAAGAACAAGTAAAACATGGAAGCCAATGATTAGAAATGTACGGATATCATCAGGCAGAGCTGAAAAAGAGAAAAACTGCTATCATATCCATACGTATATACATGTACTATATAAGTATATATCATATACATAATATAATGTTATAATCCAGAATATATATAGTTGTAAATCCTGAATATATAGTTATTAATCTGAATATATGTACAGTAAGTCTGAATATATCGTTATTAATCTGAATATATGTACAGTAAGTCTGAATATATCGTTATTAATCTGAATATATGTACAGTAAGTCTGAATATATTGTTAAAATTAGGAATATAAAGTAATTAATCCTAAATGTACTGCTAAATCTGAATATATAACTATAATAGTTATAAATCAGAATATATAGTTATAAATCTGAATATATGTAAATGTGAATATATGTACAGTAAGTCTGAATATATAACTATAATAGTTATTAATCTGAATATATGTACAGTAAGTCTGAATATATTCTTAAAATTATGAATATAAAGTAATTAATCCTAAATGTACTGCTAAATAAGAATATATAGTTATTAATCTGAATATATAACTATAATAGTTATAAATCTGAATATATAGTTATTAATCTGAATATATGTAAATCTGAATATATCGTTATTAATCTGAATATATGTAAATCTGAATATATGTAAATCAGAATATATAGTTATTATTCTGAATATATGTAAATCTGAATATATAGTTATTAATCTGAATATATGTAAATCTGAATATATGTAAATCTGAATATATAGTTATTAATCTGAATATATGTACAGTAAGTCTGAATATATTGTTAAAATTAGGAATATAAAGTAATTAATCCTAAATGTACTGCTAAATCTGAATATATAACTATAATAGTTATAAATCTGAATATATAGTTATAAATCTGAATATATAGTTACTAATCTGAATATAGTTACTAATCTGAATATATAACTATAATAGTTATAAATCTGAATATATAGTTATTAATCTGAATATATGTAAATCTGAATATATAGTTATTAATCTGAATATATGTAAATCTGAATATATAGTTATTAATCTGAATATATGTAAATCTGAATATATAGTTATTAATCTGAATATATGTACAGTAAGACTGAATATATTGTTAAAATTAGGAATATAAAGTAATTAATCCTAAATGTACTGCTAAATCTGAATATATAACTATAATAGTTATAAATCTGAATATATAGTTATAAATCTGAATATATAGTTACTAATCTGAATATAGTTACTAATCTGAATATATAACTATAATAGTTATAAATCTGAATATATAGTTATTAATCTGAATATATGTAAATCTGAATATATAGTTATTAATCTGAATATATGTAAATCTGAATATATCGTTATTAATCTGAATATATGTAAATCTGAATATATAGTTATTAATCTGAATATATGTAAATCTGAATATATATCAGATTATTAATCTGAATATATATGTAAATCTGAATATATAGTTATAAATCAGAATATATAGTTATTATTCTGAATATATGTAAATCTGAATATATAGTTATTAATCTGAATATATGTAAATCTGAATATATAGTTATTAATCTGAATATATGTACAGTAAGTCTGAATATATTGTTAAAATTAGGAATATAAAGTAATTAATCCTAAATATACTGCTAAATCTGAATATATAACTATAATAGTTATAAATCTGAATATATAGTTATAAATCTGAATATATAGTTATTAATCTGAATATATAACTATAATAGTTATAAATCTGAATATATAGTTATTAATCTGAATATATAACTATAATAGTTATAAATCTGAATATATAGTTATTAATCTGAATATATGTACAGTAAATCTGAATATATTGTTAAAATTAGGAATATAAAGTAATTAATCCTAAATGTACTGCTAAATCTGAATATATAACTATAATAGTTATAAATCAGAATATATAGTTATTAATCTGAATATATAACTATAATAGTTATAAATCAGAATATATAGTGATTAATCTGAATATATGTAAAGTAAGTCTGAATATATTGTTAAAATTAGGAATATAAAGTAATTAATCCTAAATATACTGCTAAATCTGAATATATAACTATAATAGTTATAAATCAGAATATATAGTTATAAATCTGAATATATGTAAATGTGAATATATGTACAGTAAGTCTGAATATATTGTTAAAATTAGGAATCTAAAGTAATTAATCATAAATATTCTGCTAAATCTGAATATATAACTATAATAGTTATAAATCAGAATATATAGTTATTAATCTGAATATATGTAAATCTGAATATATAGTTATTAATCTGAATATATAACTATAATAGTTATAAATCAGAATATATAGTCATAAATCAGAATATATAACTATAATAGTTATAAATCAGAATATATATTTGTGGATCCAAATATATTAATATTAATCGGAATAAATAGTTGTACATTTTCATATTTAAATATAAACAATATAACTATATAAACTAAATATAAAATTATACAACACCACCATAATATATCCAGCATATAGCCTACAAACACAGTGTTATATTATGAGGTTGGCAGGAGGTCCCACCTAGTGGTGGCATTTCTATCTTCCCAATCTCAGACCGCCAGGACACAACAGGGCTCCAGTCACTCCATTCCCCCTTAAAGCAACCTGTATCTATTGGTTCAACTGGCTTCACACGCACCCTGGCCTGGTACACTTTTCCTACAGTCAGTTCATTATTGTTCAGAACTACGGAACTTTCATGGGACACAAACTGAAGTCTTGCCAACTATAACACAGGAGCATGCACAAATATGCAATCATTGTTAGTAAAAACTGGTTATTTTTGCAATTTCATTTGGTGACACAAGTGGCGTAGAAATTAAACACTTTACCTATAAATAAAACTTCAAATTAATCAAACACAAATGCATGCTTACCTCCCAGCTTGTGTTTGCTTGTTTAAACTGTAGCTCAAATTCATATTGTTTAATGTCATTTGGAAAGTGAATGCCTCGACTCCACGTTATGTTGTCTCTGCTTACAGTTGGCTTTTCTGGTGGGTGCGTCTTAACTGTCAATGGAAAAAATATATATAAACCAAGATGAATAATGCTGATTTGTTAAAGTGATAAAACAAAAAGCATCTGGCTTCACAAAACACATAGTCTCCTCCGTTCTGCTGTATAGCAATTGCTATTGAATCTATGCACAATTATAGATTAAATCAGTAAATCTGTTTTCATCCTAAAAGTTGAAGTGTGTCATTTCAACTCCACTAATGTTACTAGACGGAATTGCAAAAAAACATAAACATTGTTTTCAAAGAGCTTTCCTGAATATTCCCCCATCTTCAATTGTTTTGCCAAAATTATAGTCCTGCTCCCAAACTCATGCGATTGGTTGAACCAATGTTGCTGTGTCTGGCTGGTCGGGATGCTCAAACAAACAGTGCAATGTTTTAAAAGCTTCAGTCTTTACACTTTTTGGGAAAATTCCAAAGTCAAAAAGCCACTTACTGTGTCGGCCAGGATGATAACGCATTTCAGTAATGAGAGATCCATTACAAAACACAATAAAATTGATCCTATCAGCAAAGAAAAAGTTCTGTGAGAAAGAGAGAGAGGTAAAGGAGAGGACACTTGTTGATAAAATGAGGATACTAGATGTCAACTTAGGTGAAAAGTATTAAAATCCTTCTATTTTCTGCTCACCACTTCCTCAAAGTTTACAGCACAACCTCTCGATAGATATGAATGACTCTTCAGTGGCACCAGCTCACATTTTGGCTTTCTATACACACACACACACACACAAATCACAAAATAAACCAAATTCAGATTCAAGACCACAATTTGTACGTTTATGTCCCTATCTGTCACTCACTCAATGTTGTGTCGATGTAGTGACACTAGAGGTCGCACTTGGGAGCCCCAAACACCTCAGATCTTTGAGAAAAGTCCAATGATAATTAGCGAGTGAAATTTGCATGCCACCCCAGACATACAGGTAAAGAAATAGCTGGCTCGCAACCACTCATTCAGATTTTTTCTTCGGAGCCGAGCGGTGATGTTCAGCGAGCTAAATTCCACTGCCGGTCCATTCACCTCTAAGAAGAGAATTGCTGTTGGATATACGGCGCAATTCAGTGGCTTTAGAGCTAAGAGAGTATATATTCCTGCAAAAGAGTATATTTGATAATGATAGCGTGCCTCACAAGTGAGCACGCGCAGTCTGTTTTGAACTGCTTGAAATCATTCTGGTGCAGGACAGCGATTCCACTGAAATACTTTCAGAGGCTCCTGGGGCATATGGCATCCTCGTCGGTGGTCAGGGCACTTGGGTTGATGCATATGAGACCGCTTCAGCACTGGCTTCAAACTCAAGTCCCGAGGTGGGCACACATCGTGTGCATCAAGTTAGGCTGGGATGCTGTGTGCAAAGCGCACGCAGCCGCTGCTACCAGGACAGGACTGTGTTGGCACATCAACTGCCTAGAGTTGCTGGCAGTACTGCTCGCCCTGCGGAGGCTATTGCTATGGATCCAGGGCAAGAACGTGTTTGTTTGGCTTATGTTCTCGTCACATGTCACAACTCGCCCGCCATCTCCTCCTCTGGCTACGGTCGCTAAGGTCACTGCGGGCCGCTCCCATCCTGAGCAGCCTCAATGCCACAGTGGACGCACTATCACGGCAGGTGGCACTCAGGTGAAAGTGGAGAATCCACCCCAGGTGGTCCAGCTAATTTGGAGTCGATTCGCCAAAGCACAGGTAGACCTGTTTTCTTCCCGGAAATCCTCCCACTGTCCGCACTGGTACTCCCTGAAGGGAGCTCCCCTCAGAACAGACTGGCTGGTCCCGGGGGCTGCGCAAATATGCGTTTCTTCAGTGAGCATAATTGCACAGATTCTGTGCAAGGTCAGGAAGGACGAGAAATAAGTACCCAGTACGTGTGTTAGCATGTCCTGCACTGGGGTTTGTGCTACACAGGTGCCAGTTATAATGTATCTTGCGTGGTACAGTCTCCCTATCGGTAGACCCGCATCTCCCATTCGCTGTGTTTGTACAGCTCCTCCCCTTTGAGGCAGGACCTACAGCCGCACCTCTTCCATGTGCCACTGTGAGCCCACGTGACGTATTTGCCACATGTTAACCTCCCCTTCAGGCAGGATGTGGTCTCCGCAGGGTCTTTTCTCCCTGAAAGAATAGGAAAGGAAAAGAACACCTTCCCCGATGCATATAATAAGCGTTAAAAGGCCCCAGCCAAAAAAGTACTCTGTGGAGAGAAAACATAGAGAGAAAAGGATGGCTGCCATGGCCTGCTCCCATACTAGATACGTCTCTCACATCGACACAACGTCGAGTGAATGAGAGATAGGGAACGTCTCGGTCCGTTCCCTGATGGAGGGAACGAAACATTGTGTCCCCATCATTCACAAAATTACACACATCTGATTTAAGAAGTTGTCACAAACCTCCCAAAGCCCCTGTTCCCCTCAAGCTCACATTGCTGGCCGGAGAAATCCGAGTCCCACCACACACAGGAAATGTTTGTCAAATAGTCATTCACACATGATAGACCCTCTGTTTAAGGTAAGATCACAAGACAAAGCAAAGTTAAAAGACAAAAGAAATCAAGTAAACATTTGTTTTGTATTTCATTCCTTGTAATTATAGGAATTGGGCATTAAACAAGTTTGCTTCTGGTAATTGCGCAACACAAATGCATATAAACACGTACCCATTTGCGTGTGACTGGACTGGGTGGTCCCATAAAGTAGTATGAAGATGAGGAGAGGGGTATAGCAGTAATGCTTCATCACTACTTGGATCCTGAGCACACAAGCACAACACAAAATTCCACAAAGTGCATCGTTTGTTTAACGGTATAGTTCACCCAATAATTAAAATTACGAGTTCATTTATTCACTGTCATGTCATTCCAAACCTATTTTGCAATGCAAAAACATATGTTTTTGAATACCCTGGCAATTTTACATACAGTGAACCTGAACTGAAACCCCCCCCCCCCCAAAAAACAAAAACAAAATGTGCCATAAAAATAGTCCATATGGCCATTGTATGATCAGGAAATAGCTCATGTCATGTCATGAAAAGACCAGCTTAGACATTCTGCCTAACATCTCCATTTGTTTTCCACAGAGGAAAAAACATAATTCAAGTTTGTAATGACAAGAAGGTTAGTCAGTGATGACCGAATTTATTTTTGGGTGAACTAACACTTTAAAAATATATATTTTTAACACCCACAGCTCAGTCTCAAAGCACCACACAATTGTGGTCAGCTTAATTTGTTGTTTATGATCAATATCTACGATCATATTTGGTATATTAATCAGCGGACTTGATACATGGTTATCCACTAATAGCAGGGGTGAGTGCGAGGTCAGGGGCCCGGGGCATCTCTTACAGAAACAAGCTCGGTATTCAACAACTTGTAAATTCACAAACTGTCACTATGGCGATAAAACTGAGAGCACAACCACAGATGCTGCGGGTTTTTTACCTGTGGCTGAAAGTATGATACAAACAGAAAAATGGCCTCTGTTATGTGGCTGTTAACCTAAGGGGATGTTGTCCAAAGGCAACTGTAAACTGCAAAACACACAAATTGAATTCCATTGCAAAATACTTGACACAATTTTTGTGCTTTAGATGTGTGAATATGACGTAAGCTACCTTTGATTCTTTTGCTGAGTTTGCCATTTTCACCAGCAATATGCCCCTCTTAGTGTGTGGGTAGTCAAAAATATTTCCACCCACAGAGAAAACAAAAAAACCCTCAGCTGTATCCGTAAGGACTTCTTATAAAACGGCACACACAAATATACTTACAGCACAGATGCCCCATCTGTCAATGTGATAAATAATGACCAGTGCCCGGGAATGTATTGCAAACACTGACCTTGCAGTTGCACTCTCACAAGTCTTTGATAAATGAATGCTGAGTAATTTGGATAGCAATTTGTAGCATGTTAGGATGACATACGATTCAAACCTCAACTTTTGATCTAAGTGATCACCGCAAACATCAGTTTCTCACTCTAAGTTTCACAAAATGCATCAGCATCTCCCATTCTTAATCCTAGGAGTGCATAAAGTTCAGTGTTTTCAACAGTTTGCACTTAGTTACCGTGCAACTTCTCACAAATTACTTTTCTGATTTCATATTTCACTGCTGGCTATAAATCTGCCCATATATTATCTACCATCACAAGTCAAGTTGCAATAAATGTACTGTACATATTCCAGATATTATTGAGTTACATGGTAAGAATAATATTTGTTGTCTTTCATGGAAAAAATACCAAAGTATTTAACAAATGTACCAAATTGGGTCAGTTGTTGTCATATACAGATTGATGCTCGAGGTCGACCCTGCTGAGATGATACAGGTCATTTAATGTGCAAATGTAAGACTGAAGAGTAGACTTACCCCTTTGCCTTCAGCTGTCTATCAAACAGCTGTCTGCGCAGGCACCATGGATGCTGAGGTCTGTCTCTCTACCTGACACTTACGGCCCTCTTTACCTCTCTCGTTCTGTCTGCTCCTCCCTTTCTGTCACTCACCCAACCTCTCGCTTTCTCTGTGTGACAACTGCACTTTTGTCTCCTCCACTCAGTGTGTGCATGTGTGTTTGTGCGCCTAACTGGGTAACCACAGTGTTTGCTGGTAGGATAGAGGTTGTGTTTAAAGAGAACGAAAAAGCTCAATCAAAAGGTCAGCAGCTTTTGAAGCTCAAGGAGAGGACCAGAAGAGAAAATGTGATAGTTTTTTCAAGTTTGAAGCAGAAAAACATTCTTGTATAGTCTATCTGAGAGTATACTCAGCGTGAAATGCATTTTGTTACAATTAAAAGTTTGATATAGAGGAAGCCGAAACTGTCACAAAGCAAGTATGTGGGTCAGAAAAGTTTGACTTTTCAGGTTCCAATTTCCAAGGAGAGTAGCCTCCTGGGCCTCACACTGCTTGTCACAGCGCATGAACTGCATTCAGAGCACACAAGTTTGATGAGGACCACATCCTGTTTTATACAAACATTTGATACCCACAGACTACACACAAATACATGCATACAAACAAAAGCATGCATGCAAATCCACTTACGCATACAAAAATGCTCTACTGAAGCCCAAGGAGAACCAAGATTTTAAGGAAAGTAAAAGAACTAAAGGAAGAGCCCTTATGAGAAATATGGATCTAATTAAAAATTTACCATTTATAACTCATGCAACATCCTCTGTGCATGAGTAACTTGGCTGGCAGATGTTCCACAATTTGTCCAACATGAACGATCTGTTAGTCAGTGATGTCTGCATTGGTAACAAGCATGCTGTATATGGACTTTAACCAGTGCATTCTGTTCCTTTAAACTAAGATATGACCTGTGTGTGATTGTATGCTACATGGACAATAGTATCCGGACACCCTCTTCTAATTAACAGGTTTAGCAGGGCTCCTTTATTCCAGTGAAACCTTTCTGACTCGCCTGCAGTGTTGGGTAGTTACATTTACTTAATGGATTACATGATCATTTTTTTTATTACATCACAAATTTGCCAAAGACTCCTACATTTTGAAAGCAGTCCGAGCCAGAGCTTGAAATACTGGTGAAACACAAACAGCTTCGCATTTATTCATGCTCTCATGTAGAAGTGCCACCGCTGGGCAAGCTGATGCCCTATGCAGTGCTCCGGGAATGTTGGGAGGCGCTGGGCAGGGCGTGAGGTGAAAGTGCACAAGGCATTAGTCTGTATTCCACAACTGCTACCGGGTCCTTGAATAACATATAACGAGCGAGTAAGTGTAGCCAGTGAAGTTTCAGTGTAGGTGCCCTACATAGACTGCATAATATGAGTATTGGGAGCGGTGGTACTTGGGTTTGCCAATGAGGAGGCCACCTCCATGCCAACTCAAAACCCCAATAAGGAGGGTGGGGTTATAGGGATCTCACTTATAGGGATCTAACCAAGTGCACCAAAATGGAACATTATTCCAGACACTCTTCTGTAAAAAAACGCATGTTGTAAACAAACATATCAGAGGTGTTGGTAACATCCACATTGTTTTATTTATTTTTACACCATATGCACTTCAATCCATGCTTCAGGATGGCAGTCATAGATTAAGACCACACCATCTCATAAATGGTTATGAGGTACAGATTCTCGTTCATTTTCTACAACATATCTTGAGACCTTCTCTCATTATTGAGTTCAAAGCCAAAAACAAAAATAGTTCAGTCCCCATTTTGAATGTCCAAAATAACAATATAAAATACATGCATGCTATCATCGTCTTCTATCTTGGGTAATATGAGTTGTTCATGGCGTTAAAGCACATTTTTTTCAGTGACTCGCAAATAAATTTGATATTTAGCTTATTTAAAATTAAATGGTCTAAATGGTAAATCGTCTGCACTTATATAACACCTTTTTAACCTTAACGGTATTCAAAGCGCTTTACACTGTGACTCATTCACCCATACACACACACCAATGGCAGCAGAGCTGGCATGCAAGGTGCTAGCCTGCCATTGGGAGCAACTTGGGGTTCAGTGTCTTGCCCAAGGACACTTCGGCATGTGGAGTCGTGTGGGCTGGGAATCGAACCGCCAACCCTGCAATTAGTGGCCGACCTGCTCTATCAACTGAGCCACAGCCACCCTAAAAAATTATGCAATCAGTAATCCAAGAGCAGTCCAAAAGAATTATAGTTCCCCTTCTGTCGCTCTCTCCACGTTGTGTCAGAGAAGCCACACTAGGGGTCTCTCTTGAGCGCCGATATTCACCTCTGGACTATGAAAAAAGGCCAATGAGAGTTGGCAACCAGTATTTGCATGTCCCGCCCCCGGACCTACGGGTATTTAAGCGGCGCAAATACGGGAGTTCATTCAGAAAATTTCTTCGGAGCCGATGGTCGTGTCTGCAACTGCTGCGTGTACACACCGAGTTCCTGTTATCCCTCTGCTGCATGCTGTTGGATTCTACGGCGCACAACAGCGGCTTTCTCCTGTTTGCACGGCTGTGCATTCCTGCCCCTGGGCGCATCGACAGTGCAGATTTAAAAACTCTCACGAGTTTTTCCCTAAAAGAGTGATTTTATTTAAAGAGTAATTTCCTCTAAAAGAGCAAAACACAGCGGCGTTGAGCGTCCTTTTAAGGACGCGTCTTTATAAAGATGCCCTTCCGCCCCTGTGTTGTTTTTGGATCGCGGTAGAGTGCTCTCCGCTTCCGGCGGCCACAGGCGCTGTCTCGTGTGTCTGGGTAGCGATCACACCGAGGCTGCGTTTGTAGATGGTTCATGTTCTCACTGCGAGAACATGACCATGACTAACGTTAGCGATCGCGGCTTGCTTACAACCGTGAGCAAGCCACTCCAGCCGCCCCGTGTCGCTCCTTCTTCCCACGGGATTGAGGGCGATGCGGCTGGCGATGGAGGCGATTTGGGGAAGGCAGCGGGTGCAGCTCCGCCGGGTACGCCCCCTCGGACCACCCGCGCCCCGACACGCTCGTTGATTCCCGTCCGTGCTCGAGGTAGCGGTGACTTGCCTCACAGCCAGTCGGCCAACCCTCTTGCGATGGAAGCCGATGAGCTCACCGCGGCATCGGAGTGCAGGTTATCTGATGCTGAGGACTCCCCTGGGCTGCCGCTTTCGGGCCTGCATGCCCAGGCTGAGGCCGACGCACAGATGACGAACATGCTTTCCCGGGCAGCCGACAGCGTGGGTTTGGACTGGAACCCTCCATCCTCCCCACAACCATCACGGCTCGACGACTGGTTCCTGGGGTCTGGGCGCCGCTCACAGCCTTGCCCCCCCGGTCCCGTTTTTCCCGGAAGTGCATGACGAGCTGACGTCTTCGTGGAGAGCACCCCTCTCCACTCGTCACATCGCCACAGGCTCGTCCGCCCTCGCCACCCTCGATGGCGGAGCGCGCCATGGGTACGAGGCGATTCCCCAGGTGGATAGGGCGGTTGCGATCCATCTATGCCCCAGTACCCCTACCACCTGGCGAGGTCGCCCCGTACTCCCTTCCCGGACCTGTAGAGCAACCTCCTCGCGGACAGCGAAGGCCTACAGCGCCACCGGACGCGCTGCTTCCACCCTGCATGCCATGGCTCTCCTGCAGGTCCACCAAGCCAAGGCACTACGCGACATGCACGGGGGTGGCCCTGATCCCGACACGCTGCAGGAACTGCGCTCAGCGACCGACCTCACCCTGAGAGCGACGAAGGTCACAGCGCAAGCACTCGGGCAGGCGATGGCCACGCTAGTGGTCCAGGAACGTCAACTGTGGCTGAACATGGTCGAGATGCGTGAAGCTGACAAGACTCGCTTCCTCAACGCCCCTGTCTCCCAGTTCGGCCTCTTCGGCGACACCGTCGAGGACTTTGCCCAGCAGTTCTCCATGGTGAAGAAGCAGACGGAGGCCATCTCTCACATCATGCCTCGCCGCAAGTCTGCCGCCACGGCCCATGCCCCGTCTGCTCGCCGAGGGCGTCCTCCCGCGGCCAGAAGGCAAGCCCCTGCTCCGCCTCAACCCGGGCCCAGCTCTCAGCCCCAGCGTCGAGCAAACCGCGGGAAGCGCACGCCCCCTGTCTCACGGACCCCCTCGAGGACCCGGAAGGCTCCCAGGCGCTCCTGAGACAACACACACAGAGCCCAAGACGTTAGCTCCGGAGGTGGTAGGACCGCTCCGTCCCCCGGTGGAGGGCCGGGAGGAGAATCCTTTGTTTTTTCATTTGCCGCACCCCTAACACGGGCTGCGGTACCCAAATTCTCAGTCCTGGCTCCACGGACGCGGTATCCCCGCCTTCAGCGCCACGACAGTTCCCCGGCCGGCCGGTTCAGACGAGTCCAGAGGACGCCAACATCAGACCTCCTCCTCAGTCACGAACCCGCAACCTGCCGGGTGCGCGGAGCAAGGTAAGTGCTTTGAGTTCATTCTCAGCACCAGAGCCTCGGGACGCCACGTTGCCTCCCGACACCCCGTTACCTGTTCCGCACCGCTGCGAAGCCCCGCCGGGTACGTCCAAAAACCCGTCCCCTTGGTGCCCCTAGCACGGAGTTTAGAGGCGTGGCTTTCACTGCCCAACCCGTCACGCTGGCTGCACCGGACCATTCGACTCGGTTACGCAAATTCAGTTTGCCAGGTCTCCGCCCCTTCATGGGCGTACATTTTTCCGCAGTACACGGCCAACATGCCCTCTCCCTGCATGAAGAAATCGCCTCCCTTCTATTAAAGGACGCGATAGAGCCTGTCCCTCCAACCGAAGCGAAGAAGGGTTTCTACAGCCCTTACTCGTTGTACCCAAGAAAGGCGGTGGCTTACGACCGATCTTGGACCTCGCGAGTTTTCAATCGGACCTTGTCCAAACTCCCGTTCAAAATGCTCACCCAGAAACAAATTCTATCTGGCGTCCGGCATCTAGATTGGTTCGCAGCGGTAGACCTGAAGGGCGCGTACTTCCACGTCTCAATTCAGCCCTCGACACCACCCCTTCCTAAGGTTAGCATTCGACGGCCAGGCGTATCAGTACAAAGTCCTCCCCTTCGGCCTGTCTCTGTCCCTCGCGTCTTCACGAAAGTCACAGAGGCAGCTCTTGCTCCGCTCCGAGAAGCCGGCATACGCATACTCAATTACCTCGACGACTGGCTCATACTGGCCCACTCCGAGAGTTACTATGCGCACACAGAGACCAGGTGCTCAGCCACCTCAGCCGTTTGGGGTTTCAGGTCAACTGGGAAAAGAGCAAGCTCTCCCGGTCCAGAGCATCTCTTTTCTCGGTCTGGAGTTAGACTCAGTCCCAATGACAGCACGTCTCTCCAACGAGCGTGCTCAGTCAGTGCTGAAATGCCTCGCTTCCTTCAAGCCAGGCGCCATGGTCCCACTAAAACGTTTCCAACAGCTCCTGGGGCATATGGCATCCTCCGCGGCGGCCGCGCCGCTGGGGTTGATGCATATGAGACCACTTCAACACTGGCTCCGGACTCGAGTCCCGAGACGAGCATGGAGCCGCGGCACGCACAACATAAAAGTTACCTCTGCCTGCCACCAAACCTTCAAACCCTGGACAGACCTCTGCTTCCTAAGGGCAGGAGTACCCTTGCAGCAGGCGTCCCGACGCGTTCTGGTCACAACCGACGCCTCCAAATTGGGTTGGGGCGCCGTATGCAACTGGCGCGCAGCCGTAGGCCGGTGGAACCAAGGCCCGTTGCGCTGGCACATCAACTGCCTAGAGCTGCTGGCTGTTTTTCTGGCCTTGAAGAAGTTTCTCCCGTTAATTCGGAACAAACACGTCCTAGTCAGGACAGACAGCACCACGGTCGTAGCCTACATAAACCGCCAAGGCGGAGTACGCTCCCTCCACATGTCACAGCTCGCCCGTCGTCTCCTCCTTTGGAGTCAGCAGCGACTCAAGTCACTGCGCGCCACTCACATCCCGGCAACCTCAATGTGATAGCGGACGTGCTATCAAGACAAAGCTTGCCCGGCGGAGAGTGGAGGCTCCACCCCAGTCGGTCCAGCTGATTTGGGACCGGTTCGGCAAGGCTCAGGTAGACCTGTTTGCCTCCCAAGAAACCTCCCACTGCCCGCTCTGGTATGCCCGGACAGAGGCTCCCCTCGGGGCAGATGCGCTGGCACACAGCTGGCCTGCAGGGGCTGCGCAAGTACGCATTTCCCCAGTGAGCCTTCTTGCACAGGTGCTATGCAAGGTCAGGGAGGACGAGGAGCAAGTCATTCTGGTAGCCCCTTACTGGCCTACCCGGACTTGGTTTTCGGACCTCACGCTCCTCACGACAGCCCCTCCCTGGCGGATTCCCCTGAGGAAGGACCTTCTTTCTCAGGGATGGGGCACGCTCTGGCACCCGCACCCAGACCTCTGGAACCTCCACGTCTGGCCCTTGGACGGGATGCGGAAGATCTAGCCGGCCTACCACCGACCGTCATAGATACAATCAATCGAGCCAGAGCCCCCTCTACCAGGCATCTCTACGCTCTAAAGTGGCATCTGTTCGCGGACTGGTGTTCTTCCCGAGCCGAAGACCCGCAGAAGTGCGCACTTAGGTCAGTGCTCGTGTTTCTTCAGGAGAGGCTGGAGAGGAGGCTGTCCCCCTCCACCCTCAAGATGTATGTCGCCGCTATCGCGGCCCACCACGACACGGTAGACGGCAAGTCTCTTGGTAAGCACGACTTAATCGTCAGGTTCCTAAAAGGTGCCCGGAGGATAACTCCCTCCCGGCCTAACCTGTTCCCCTCCTGGGATCTCTCGGTCGTCCTCACGGGCCTCCAGAGACCCCCTTCGAGCCGCTTGACTCAGCTGGACTCCGGGCCCTCTCTCTCAAGACTGCCCTGCTGATCGCTGCCGCTTCCATCAAGAGGGTCGGGGACCTGCATGCGTTCTCTGTTAGCGACGCTTGCCTGGAGTTTGGTCCGGCAGATACTTTCGTGATCCTAAGACCGCGACCGGGCTATGTGCCCAAGGTTCCTACCACACCCTTCAGGGATCAGGTAGTGAACCTGCAAGCGCTGCCCCGGGAGGAGGCAGACCCAGCCCTTTCACTGCTGTGTCCAGTACGTGCTTTACGTATTTATCTGGACCGAACACAGAGCACCAGACGCTCTAAGCAGCTCTTCGTCTGCTTTGGGGGACAGCAGAAAGGGAATGCTGTCTCCAAGCAGAGACTCGCCCACTGGGTTGTCGACGCCATTTCCCTGGCTTATCACACCCAGGCCGTGCCCCCCCTTGTGGGTCCGAGCTCACTCCACCAGGAGTGTTGCGTCCTCATGGGCACTGTCTAGGGGCACTGCCCTAGCAGACATTTGTAGAGCAGCGGGCTGGGCAACACCTAACACTTTTGCGAGATTCTACAATCTCCGAGTTGAGTCAGTATCGTCCCATGTTCTCTCAGGTACCGAACCCGTAGAACTCGGTGGCACGCCCACGATCTGACCAGGTGACTCGCTTGCACCTAGCGCCCTTCCCCTTAACCAGGGGAAACAGTGCGCCTTCATTCCCAGGTGATCTCAGGTTTGGGACACTGGTCGATTCCTCCCTAGCCCTCGTGGGTCGCAGTTCAGCGGAGGAACTCGCTGACCCAAGCCACTGCGGGTACCGGAAGCTACCCTGTACTGGTATAGGTGCTCCACAGGTAAGGCCTCCTTCGGACTCCCCTGTGTGTAACACCACGGTTCTGTCCCCTCTGGCTGAGCTGACTCCCGTGTTCCCTTAGGCAGTCATGGCTGCCTCGGCTGCCGTGCTGTATGTTCCCCCTCTATAGGCTGGATCCACCACCGCACCGACTTTTCCACAGAGGCCCTAAGCAGGCCTCTGATGGTTTTGCCACTTAAACTTGCCTCCCTCTCGGGTAGGCGTGGCCTCCGCAGGGTCTTCTCCGCCCTGGATAAGGGCTAAGACCCCCTTCCCTCAATGCGTGTAAGGGCCCCGGCCTAAGTTGCTCTATGCAAGAAACATAGAGAGAAAGAGGCCCGGCCAGGCTTGGCCCGTTCCCAGGTTGGCGGCCAGCACCTTGTTCCCCTTCAGGGTAACGATAAGGAATCCTGATGGCTTAAATGGGGCATTGGGGAAGGGTACGTGCAGCCTGATACAGTTGGTCGTCCTGCACGTAAGAATACCTGCTCGCTCCTGTATCAGCAGTTCACGTACACGGCTCAGCGCATGGCGCTTTTATAAGTGGACCCCTAGTGTCGCTTCTCTGACACAACGTGGAGAGAGCGACAGAAGGGGAACGTCTAGGTTACGTATGTAACCTCCGTTCCCCGATGGAGGGAACGAGACGTTGTGTCTCCCCTGCCACGTCGCTGAGCCGAGCCACTGTTGTGGCCGGACCATTTCCGGCTCCTCAGAAAAATCCTGAATGAACTCCCATATTTGCGCCGCTTAAATACCCGTATGTCCGGGGGTGGGACATGCAAATACTGGTTGCCAACTCTCATTGGCCTTTTTTCATAGTCCAGAGGTGAATATCGGCGCTCAAGAGAGACCCCTAGTGTCGCTTCTCTGACACAACGTCTCGTTCCCTCCATCAGGGAACGGAGGTTACATACGTAACCTAGACGATTACGTTACTGATCAGTACCAAATTACATTTCAGAAGTAATCTACACAACACATGCCTGAACAAAACCCAGACCTGAACCCCACTGAACACTTTTGGATGAATTGGAATACGAGCCAAGCCTCACTGTCCAACATCAGTGACTGACCTCTATGATGCTCTTGTGTTTCAATGGAAGCACATCCCTGCCGCCATGTTCAAACATCTTGTGGAAACCCTTCCCAGAAGAGTGGAAACTGTTTGGAAGAACGAACACAATCTTAATGCTAATGGTTATGAAATGTCAACAGGCACATCTGGATGAGGTATTAAGGTGTCCTTAATCTTTTCGCCATATAGTGCTTATTTGTAAATATACTACATGGTTTAACTTGCTTACCATTTGACTTGAGTGGGATTACATCATAATACAGAGGTCATCGATCTATTTTTAAATCATGAAGAAAAAAGCAGAAATACAACAGCAGTTCTCCAACAATTCACCCACACATACAAGACCACAGCTACTTGCACAATCTCGTGGGTTTGTTTTTGTTAATGGTTTGGTAGTATCCTGTTTTACAGAGAAGTGTGAATTTCCATGCTGGTTTATGCTGGTCTAGCTGGTGGACCAGAAAAGTCAGCATGGTCATGCTGTTCACCAGCTATGCCAACCAGTCATTCTGATGGAAGCTTGCTGATTATGATACTTAATAAGCCTGCTGGGGACACCAGCACACCAGGATCTAATACCGGGGACCATTATTCAATATACAAAATCTATGTCTTTTTAACAGTTCAGCAGTCAATGGTTTTGGATCATGATGAAGATCATGACAGTATGAAAAAATGGCATTGTTACCATGAGTGTGAGGTTGGCTCACTAGATGTGTAACAGTTCTCTGGTAAAGGTCAATTGTCTCGTCAGGGGAAGGGGGAGGGATTTACACTCTTGCAAAAGAAGAAAACAGCCTCGGATCTGAAAACCGCAAAGAGAGGGTGTGCGAAGGTTTTAGGTAGGTGTCAAGAATATGCAATGCTTAAATTAAAACTGAAATAGGCTAAAGACTAAAATATTACATAAAGTGCAAGTGATATTATCTGAATCAGAGCTTATGCATCACTTTATGACCTCTTATTATGTTAACGGTGAATGATAAAAATGTAAATGATGTTGTCATTTACTCATCCTCATGTTGTTCCAAACCTGTATGACTTTCTGTCTTCTGTGGAACACGAGAGAAACTTTGAAGAATGCTGATGCTTTTTTTGGGCAAACAGATCAAGAAAATGTTTCAACTCTATCAACAGCATACAAAACAAAACAAAAACAAAAAACTAAACAAAAACAAAAAATAAAACACAAAACAAAACACAAAACACAAAAACCACAAAACAAAAAACACAAAAAAATAAATAAATAAAAAATAGAATCAAAACAAAAACAAACGTGTTAAAACAAGCACTTAAATTGAAATCTCTGGGGTAAATGCACATTGATTTCTATTGTAAAACTGCCAAAGTTTTTTTGTTCAACAGCATGACTTGAACCACCAGGAATATTTTTTTAATCAAATAAAACAGATTCAATGTGATTTTGTGAAACAAAACTGTCCCAATAGAAGCATTTGAGAGACATAATTTCAGGGTGGCAGATGTAATATAATATTATGTTATTATTACTTCCAATGCATCAGCTCAAGATCTGTGCAATCTGATGAGATATATTTTAAATAAAAAACTCTCCTATTCCATAAACTCTGTGCTATATGAGTTCATGAATAAAATGATAATAATTCATATTTTTTAGGGTTAACACTGAGATTTCAGTAGGTTCTGATTATAGTAATTGTTTCAGTTATAAAGACTTAAAACAAGGAATATCTCAAACTGCTGCCAGAAACATCTTAAGACTCCTATCAATCCCTTTTTATAACATTTTGATGTATTATTCTTTGAACTCTCTAAACTGTGTTGTAGAAACCAGACTTGAATTACAAGATTAAGAAAATAATACAAAATTAAAATACACAGAATTATATTCGTTATTTATAAAATTACACACCCGAAAGATTTAAAAGGTTGATCTGCCGTTTGTTGCATCTACTGCAAGTGTTACGCAAGTGCCTTTGTTTGCAGGAAGACAATAAATACAGGAAAATATGATGCAATGGAGCAATGTTCTTATGCAATCGACATAACCGCCACAAAATGACTAAAATTGACTAAAATACTAAATCTAGTTTTGACATTCTTTGCTAAATCAGTGCAAACTACCGGAATATAAGATGTTAAAGCATTGTGAAATGTTTCAGATATGGTCGATCATGCGAACAACCTGACATTTCTGACAATTTGTGCACTTGTTGTGTGCCACAAACATGTGAATCAGCCCTGGATTCGGAGTACAAAACCACAAGAGAACAAACACGCTCTGGTTCGTGAAAGAAAAAACAGTCTGTGGTGACCGTGAATATTTTTTTCCTGAAATCTAACCTAATATGAGTTGTGGTGTTTACGAAAAGGGCAAAAACAAATTTGCAGTGTGAATGGCCAACAACTGACTAACAAAAAACTTAAAATACACAAAATAAACAAACAGAATATAAATGGTCATTACATATAGATTTAATTAACCAATTCTCCATATACCATTACAGTGATGATTTTCTTTTCTTACCATACAAACTCTTTCATCCCGTGAACTATTGTGTTTTTGTGTGGAGCTGGTGTTTAAAAACACTTTCAAATGATGTGTATTGTCTCTGATTTGACCGTATTTTCAGGAAACTCAAGATGAAAAGAATCAGCCATTACAACCGGAGAGGGAAAAAAACAGGTTTCAGTGGTTTTTAAGCTCAAACCACGTAAAAGCTGTCAGTTTTACGTTATGTTGATACCACATCTTACGGCAAAAAGACATCAGTCGCAGAAAATTTCCCCACAACACTTGACAAAATGTCTGTAGACACGATCTTTATCTGCATTCCTCCTTGGGTCTTAAAGACCTATTACAAGGAACTGGCACCTGTATTATGTGATATCTACATTTTCCCAAAACAATGGAAGGAGGCTATGGTCAAAACTGTTCCTAAAAAAGCAAAGCCAAGTTTTCCAGCAGATTACCACCAGATCTCATTAATCAGCTGTGTTGGGAAAGTGTATGAAGGATTCCTCAGAGATGCCATTCTGGAGGATACAGTCACAAAGATTGCACCATCGCAACATGGCTTTATGGCAAACAGATCAACTGTCATTGCTACAATACTGGCATGAAGCACTTAATAGCCACCCCAACATTCATGCTGTTTTTGTCGATTTTACTCAAGCCTTTGACACCATTGAGCACTGTCAACTGCTTCATGCACTGGCTGACATGGATGTCAGACACCCCATTTGGCGCATCGTAAGGAGTTATCTAAGCAATAGAGAGCAAAGGGTAAAGTGGGGTCCCTGTGTGTCTAACTCCAATCCAATTCCAGCTGGTGTTCAAAAATGCATATCATGCAAAAACCCAAATAAACATGACAAAATCCATTCCAACCAATCTAATGATTAAAATAAGTAAAATGCCAGTGTAAACAATGACCAAGGTATTCAATATCATTATTCTTTATAGTATTCTTTAAAATATGTCTGGAAGGAGGGCATTGCAGTAAATCTGCCTTAAGCACAAAAGTGCATCTAGAATGGTCCTGCAAATGGACCCAAAGTTCTGGCATTTAACCCCATCTGATTACCATTTTTTTAGTACAGATTTGTCGCTGTGTTTTAAAGGTATAGTTCACCAAAAAGAAAGTTCTCTCATCGTTTATTCACCCTCATGCCATCCCAGATGTGTATGACTTTTTTTTCTTCTGCACAACAGAGAAAAATATTTCAACTCTGTAGGTCCATACGATGTGAGTGAATGGTGACCAAAACTTTCAAGCTCCAAAAAGGACATAAAGGCAGCATAAAAGTAATCCATATGACTCCAGTGGTGTAATCCATGTCTTCTAAAGTGATATGATATGTGTTGGTGAGAAACAGATCAATATTTAATTCCTTTTTACTATAAATCTCCTCCCTGCCCAGTAGATGTGCAATAAGAATGTGAATTGGCAAAAACAAAAGAAGAACAATCTGAAAGTGAAAATGTCTTCAATGAATCTTCAATGTTTATTATCCATTTTATATCATAGCATTACTTTGTTTACAATTTTTAAAAACACTAAAACTTTATTTATTTCCAGGTTTATATTCGCTTTTGATGCCAGATTTTTAATGTTGACTCAAAGACTTTTGAATCCCACTGTCTAATGCTATACTTCTCATCTTTAGTCTACTACAACTGGAAAAGCAGTCTCTGTCCAATGCTCTGAAAGTTCACTTTATGAAGAAAACAGCTCCAAATTGCCTACGCAACTGAACTTTTAGCCAATAGTAGCAACAGTAGTTGTTTTTCCAAAATGCACGTTAAAAAACGTATACGTTTGTTTGAAGTGGATACATTGTTTTATTTGATAAGAAGAAATGTGCATAAACTACAATGGACACACATAGAATTTATATAGGAATATACAGTAGATACGCATCAAAAAAGTCATGTGACTTTGCCTCAACAGGCACTGTTAATACACAATTTGCAAAGGGAATATCATCAATATCTTAGCATCTGAAATGTTGCTCTGGTTATTCTGAAAAGCAGGACACAAAGCTTGTCATCAAAATGATTGGCTACTATTACCTCCAGAACTGTCTGAAACGCTTTTGCTCCCAGATACAAGGAGACAGCCGCTGAATGCTAGCAAACATCAGAGCGTTTTGTCTGTAGAGTTGAGTGTGTATTTGTGAATACTGAGGGTCACAAGTGCATATTTAAATGTAAGTCTTTAAGTAAAACTGTGTGTGTGTATGAGCTTGGATGGGTGTCATGATAAGGCTTTTCTGAATGTGTGATGAGGCATTTATTTGCTGCGGTTTTCAAAAGTGTCAGGCTTATTTGGACACACCCTTGACCTCCATTTCCTTCAGCAGCTCGTGCAGCTGTTACATTTTTATGAAGAAAATGTAAGTGGTCCCTGCAAAACACACCACTTCAACACTGTTGTGTTCTAACTGGTTGCCAGTGCATTGCTGTAAGGTTGCTCGGAGTGGTTGCTTACTGGCGCAAGTTAAAAGAGCCCACCCTCAGGTCTAAAAGGCTATATTAACACCACAGCTGAATGTGGCTCAAATCAGATTTTTTTGAAAGGTTGCTCACATGCTGGCGTGCTGGTGTCCCCAACAGGCTTCTTAACTAGTTTAACCAGCTTCACCTAAAAGATCATGCTGGTCAACTAACCAACTTACCAGCTGGGATTTGCTGGTGAAAAGCATGGCTATGCTGGTCCACAAGCTAGACCAGCACCAACCAGCACAAGCCAGCTTAGACCAGCATGGAAACTGACCAGCAACAAAATCTTGAATGCACATCATTATAATATGAATGGATGGCATTGTGCAATTAAATTATAACTGAATCCACAATTAGCAGTATTTACAATAATATAATAATACACTTATAATAACAATGCTACTCATTTGTAAGATTAATTGAAAATTATTAATAATCAGTGCTGGGTAGTTTACTTCTGAATTGTAATCTGTTACGGATTACAAATTACACAACTAAAATGTCAGTCAGTAACGTAATCTCTTGGATTTCACTTTAAAGGGACAGTTCACCCAAAAAAATGAAAATTCTCTCATCATTTACTCACCTTCATGCCACCCCAGCTGTGTATGATTTTTTTTCATCTGCAGAACACAAACAAAGATTTTTAGAAAAATAGCTCAGCTTTGTAGATCCATACAATGCAATCCATACAACTCCAGTGGTTAAATCCTTGTCTTTGGAAGCAGAACAGAACAGTCCTTTTTTACTCTAAATTTCCCCTTTAACTTTCACTTTCAGATGTGAAAATTGAACTAAACAGGCACCACCAGGGCTGGTAATCTGGCATACCGGGCATTTTCCGAGTGGGCCGACGCACTTTTGGGCCGATCATGGGCAGAATGGCCATCGGGAGAACCGAGCGGGCGGTGGTTCGGCCGCGAAACGTGCAGAATGGGCTGAGATAAGCAACAACGAGCCGCTGGGTTATACAGAACGGACCACAAAACGGCACCGCGATATGCAGAAAAGGACGGCGATTTAAAAAAAATGTCAGATTAAATTTGCTTGTGGATATTCGTACTGTCACATATGAGGTGAATAACTTCATTTGGGCAACATTCAGCTTTCAGCTGCAGTGTGAATGTGAACCTCTAATATACAGATCCCTAGATATGGCTTAGGTCCCTTTCTCAATGTTAGTCTATTGGATTTTTCCTCCTGTTTTATCTTCTGGCAGGTGAAAATCCCAACTATGATTCTCTCCTCAAAAAGGCACATGATTTGAGGTATCGTCCTGTAACAGTTAAAGGATGGACAAATGTGGAGTGGTGGTGTCGTAGTCGGCTAAGGCACATAACTGGTAATCAGAAGGTCGCTGGTTCGATCCCCACAGCCACCACCATTGTGTCCTTGAGCAAGGCACTTAACTCCAGGTTGCTCCGGGGGGATTGTCCCTGTAATAAGTGCACTGTAAGTCGCTTTGGATAAAAGTGTCTGCCAAATGCATAAATGTAAATGCAAGGAGGAGGCGGGAACCCGCTGAACAGTAAACGTAAAGTTTACTGTATAAGAAACTCAATATAAAACAAATATAAACAAAGACAGACACACACTCCTTCTCGTCACACATTCATGATATTGAGAAAAGAGGGGAACTATGCTCTATGCAGTGGTTATAAATATAGTACTGATTCTAATCAGAATTCATGTAAACAGCTTCACTTTTTGAATCACTGTGGCAAATCTGCAACACCACAAGTTTTCAGATCCTATGTGGCTGATTGGGGATGCTGAACATATGAATCCTTGACTTGAGACGACCACACCACTGGGGGCCCTGTGAAAATCATACAGTACATGATGTCAGAATGTTAGTGGTTAGGGGCCAATTTTAGCAGTTCTGCTCAAAACAGACATATTTGGGATTTGATCTTGGTTGTGGTGAGCATGTTTGCACTAAAAAGATGTGGTTTGGGGTCCTGGGTAGCTCAGCGAGTCTTGACGCCGACTACCACCCCTGGAGTCACGAGTTCGAATCCAGGGTATGCTGAGTGACTCCAGCCAGGTATCCTAAGCAACCAAATTGGCCTGGTTGCTAGGGAGGGTAGAGTCACATGGGGTAAACTCCTCGTCGTCATGATTAGTGGTTCTCGCTCTCAATGGGGCGTGTGGTAAGTTGTGTGTGGATCGCGGAGAGTAGCATGAGCCTCCACATGCTGTGAGTCTCTGCAGTGTCATGCACAACAAGCCACGCGATAAGATGCGCGGATTGACGGTCTCAGAAGCGGAGGCAACTGAGACCTGTTCTCCACCACTCAGATTGAGGTGAGTAACTGCGCCACCATGATGACCTACTAAGTAAAATTGGGCATTCCAAATTGGGAGAAAAAGGGGAGAAAATATATATAATTTTTTTAATAAATAAATAAATAAGATGCGGTTTGTGCGCATGTGTGAGACACTAGGGAAGATGTTTCCACGCAGATAGTGGCCCATCATGTGATAGGATCTGTGCTCATCTGTGCCTGTGTCAGAGTAATGCGGAGCACAAAGCGGAGAAACCTGTGGGCACAACACTGTGCTCACCTAAAAAAAACAAAGATGTTATATTTTCAAAAACAATTCACAGTTCATACAATTTGAATATTGATGTACATATAAGCCTAGTTAATGTAGAACTCACCTGGTTCCTGTTGTTTATGTCTTTTGACTGGTCGTTAGTGCTCATCCTGGAATGTTCCTTTGGTCCAGCAAAGGGTGTTAATCACACAGGAGAAATCTTGTATCTTTATATAAGCATGATAACTAACGATCACTACCCCTAATTCTGAAATATGCTGCACTCACCTCTGAAACAAGCTTTATGCTGGCAAAAGAAGAAGAAGAAAAAAACATGTATAGTTTTATATTTTATAGTTTTAAAGAGTCACACGCGCGAGCCTCAGATTCTTGGCAGTGGTTACGGACTGTGACGTCAGAACGAACATTTCATAAACAAACTCGCGCGCAACGGTTTTTAAGTAATTACTACATAACTCGAGACAGCAAGATAGTACGATACTGAAAAAAACCGAAACAGACTTTTTGGACAGCATGCAATATTAAATAATAATAATAAATATAAACCCGTTTGAATTAAATGTATTGTTCACCCAAAATGAAAACTCTTTCATCATTTACTCACCCTCATGCCGTCCCAGATGTGTATGATTTTCTTTCTTCTGCAGAACACAAATGAAGACTTCTAGAAGAATATCTCAGCTCTGTTGGTCCATACAATATAAGTGAATGGTGGCCAGAAATTTGAAGATTCAAAAAGCACATGAAGGCAGCATAAAAGCAATACATACATTTTATGCATTTGGCAGACACTTTTATCCAAACCACTTATTACAGGAACAATCCCCCTGGAGCAACCTGGAGTTAAGTGCCTTGCTCAAGGACACAATGGTGGTGGCCGTGGGGATCGAACCAGGGACCTTCTGATTAACAGTTATATGCTCCAGATGTTATACGACTCCAGATGTTAAATCCATGTCTTCTGAAGTGATATGATAGGTGTGTGTGAGATACAGATCAATATATAAAGGCGCTGCAAGCGTTTTTAGCATTCTGAAGCTTTTACGTGACTGAGCCGTTGAATTAGCCACGCCCCTCATTCCAAACCCCACCCTCCAAAGATAATTTTGAGACCAAAACCTTTAACCACTTTAGAGTTTTATTCAAATAATTCATACACTCATCACATACATCATGGCCACACATTTTAATTAAAAGTTATGAAATAGTAAAACAGTAAAAAAGTAAATTCATATTGTTTATATAGCCATAATTGGCAATATACAAAAACCCTTTATCTATTTCATCCTTGCTCGAGGGAAAATTACTCCATTGTGAATGATCTTAAACCAGTTTCCATCAATAAAAACAGAAATAACCTTTCCCATCACTTTTGTAACAACACTGGTAACAAAACAGCCAACATCAACTTCAGTCTTGATTCCTTTTCTTCTTAGAGCTACTCGTTCAATTCAGTGATGAAGACACGTCAAATCTTTATTTACACTCAACTGCAGTTTTGGGGTTTTTATTGAGTGGTGAACAATTGGCTAGGCACAGACTGTTTGATCGTCCACCTGCCGCTCTATGTTGGAGCAAATCTCTTAGCTTGTGCCCTCACGCGCTTCTCATAGTCCATCCTATTTTGACTGCAGGAGAAAGGAAGATGGGCATGATTCAATATAGTAAAATATTTGATATCTGTCTATGTAGTAAAATATCAGAACTGTGCATGCAGTGTTTCTCTATGTGTCTGCACGTACCAATATATCGTATAGGCCTCTGCCTGTGCTGGGTCCTGAATGTTGGGCTCATTCAGGAGCTCTTGGATGCCCAGTAAAATCTACAACCACAACAATTAAATATGGCAGTTTCTCAGTGAATCTGCAAACAACAACAACAACAACCCTTGCTGTTTATGTACGTTTGAAACATATCTCTGCGCCATAATACGCACCAAACAGAATTGTAAAAATAAATGACTTTTCCCGAACAAGTTACAAACACTCTTCCCATCTGCTGGTCGGGACTTTAAACAAGACTGCAATTCTGTTTGGTGCTGCAGCTTGTGTACACAATTATCACGTACTACACTTTTAAAGACAGACATCTAGCTCTGCATGTTTGTATTTGTGTGTGTATTTTAGCTTACTTGTTTGATAGTGATAGCTGGCCTCCAATCCTTCTCTTCCTCCAGTATGGACAGACACACTGTACCTGAAGGATAAACATTTGGGTGGAAGATGGGAGGCTCAAACTTACCTGAGGAAAAATGATGAGGGATATAATCAAGGTTCCACAAATAAAAACTTTCATGATCTTCCAACTCCATCAGAAGAGCAGTCTGTTAACACACCTTTGACAACAACTCTCTATTCTCTTAAATTAATACATGTGAATGTAAAACTTTATATAAAGGGTGAAGTGACATAAAATGAGTAAGTAAATTGCAGTAATAAGGGATAAACTTATTACATAAACTTTCTGGGCACAAAAATGCCTCCTCTCATTGAAAAAGAGCAAACTCACATTTTGGTGGGGAAGATGGGTAATCATCCTTAAAGAACATTCTGAGTTTGTAAAGACCTCCCTCCCAAAGAGTCTACAGAAAAACCGAAAGACATTTTCAAACAATTAAAAAAATGTGTGCAATATTTAACAAGTAAGGATGCACCGCTACATTGGCCATCTATATTTATCCGCCAATTACTGACCAATTTAAAACTCTCAGCAAAAAAAAAAACAAGTTCTATTGTTATATAGTGTGTACAACAAGTGCCAAGTGTACAACAAGTGCCAAAAATATTTAGAAGTACATATTTAATAATAACAATAATCTTATATTTATCTTACATAACATGTCTTAAAGGGATAGTTCACCCAAATATGAACATTCTCTCATCATTTACCCTCATGCCATGAAGATTTTTTGAAGAATATTTCAGCTCTGTAGGTCCACACAATGCAAGTGAATGGTTACAAATCTTTGAAGCTTAAAAAAACACATAAATGCAGCATAAAAGTAATCCATACGACTCCAGTGGTTTAAACCATGTCTTCAGAAGCAATGTGATAGGTTTGGGTGAGAGACATATTTACGGGTATGTCCATTTTTACTACTATAAATCTCCAACTTTGACCTGCCCTGACCAGTAGGTGGCGAAATGCGAGCATAATACGAATCGCCAAAAAGAAAAGAGATTTAGAGTAAAAAAAGGACTTAAATATTTATCCGTTTCTCACCCACGCCTATTATATCACTTCTGAAGACATGGATTAACCACTAGAGTCATATTGATTACTTTTATGTTGTCTTTATGTCCTTTTTGGAGCTTGAAAGTTCTAGTCACCATTCACTTGCATTGTATGAACCTACAGAGCTGAACTATTCTTCCAAATCGATCTGTATTCTGCAGACGAAAGAAAGTCATTTACTGCAGATCTGTGATTGCTTGTGGGTAAGTAAATGATGAGAGAATTTTCATTTTTGGGTGAACTAAACCTTTAAGGCCTTTTTGAAGAGAATGATGTTTCACATTAAAGCCTAGTTCTACTTTTAGTTTTAATTATGCATTGACAATCCTTTGCAGGCAACAGAAATCTAGATGGGAATAAACAGTTGTTTTAAGGGACAGAACAAATAATAAATGCAGGAAAGGGTTACAGGTCTGATCATAGACTTTGCATAGTAACATCAAATCATAGAATCTGATGGAAATGTCTGAACCCCTTTTGGCTCCACAAAGCCAAAGAATAAGTATCTTGTAACAACACACTGCGAGAATCCATAACATATATTGCACACGTACAGGTGTTTAGAGAGTGTAGGAGAAATATGTAACAAACTTTGAGAAATTAAGCTTTTGATCAGTAACTGTTTTCATCTGATAAATGATTAATATGAAACATTTGTGAATTCTTACACAGAACAACCTGCAAGACAGCAACCAGTCTGGCTTTAAAAGCGCTACACTCTACAGAGACTGTCCTGCTGTCAGTTACTGAAGCTCTGAGACTGGCATCCAAATCATCGGTATGCATCCTGCTGGCTCTGTCTGCTGCTTTCGACACAGTAATCACTAGCTCCGCATCCCACTATCTAAACGCAACACTTCAGACTCATGTGCCCTCCAGACGCCTGCGTTCTGCAGGTGAACGGCGCCTTGTGGTGCCATCTCATAGAGGCACAAAATCACTGTCCCAGACCTTGACCTTGACTGTTCCCCGCTGGAGAAATGACCTGTCTAATTCCACCCGAGCAGCTGTGTCCTTCGCCTCTTTCAAAAAGCAGCTAAAGACGTCTTTTTCATGAACACTCATTCATCTTCATGTTCTTTAAAAAAATAAATAATAATAAATAAGATAAAAACTTTCCTTGCTATGTGTACTGCTCAAAACTATGTGAGACTTGTATTACAGCACTAATTATATTGTTGCCCCTTCTGTTGGATGAATCACTTCTATTGTTCTCATTTGTAAGTCTGCTAAATGAATAAATGTATATGTAAATATAAGTTCAAGAGACACCATTTGGGCAGAGGGATATTAGAAAATTATTTACCCCCTTTTTGCCTGGTATTGCACACTCCCAATTCATTAGATTCATGGTGCCATCTGGGTTCTTGGTTGGCACAGCCACAAAACCCTATAGAAAAACAAGCAAAGAGAACCAGTGGCATTGCTCAGCATTCACACTGAGAAGACAATAGATCTTAGGACAGACAAATAGAATTATGATACTATTTTATTCATATGGGGTATTCTGCATTGTAGACTGACTGCACATTTTGCAAGTTTAGCTTTCACACATGTGTGTGTCTTACAAATGGATGATCTTTTCTCCAGTCTTTACGCTCCTGTGACAGTCTACTCAACGCAATTCCAGACATACTTCAACAGCGCCGTCCTCTGCACAGATAGAGAATCAACAATCAAACGTGTCATTGGTGCATCCATAAAGACAAAAATAAAGATAACAATGTGAATGTCCATGGTGTACACTATAAACACTTTCAGCGAACTAATTGCAGCAGTTTAAAGCATTAGTGTGTAGCATGTGACTTGCTTTGCTAAGCTTACACTTGTTATCTTTAACATTGGATGGCTAGCTAACAGTTGCTAACTTACCTTAAAAAAAAACCCAGAAAAATTCTCAACGTTAAAAAAATCAAATGGTCACAAAAATAAACCTTGCCACCCCGCCAATTATGACTACTGTATTATATCCAAACGTTAGATTTTTTTTTTATTAAAATTAAAAAAAAAAATAATAATCTGCCCGTGACTTTGTCAACCCGTTGGTAAAATGTTTGCAGATCTTACAACGAATTTAAAATCACGTACATTTTTACGTAACTGGTAAAGAAAAATCGGTAAACAACATTAAGTCATACATGCAGTGGAACGGAGACCAGCGCTAGTTCGTTTTTGCTCACAGGACCCTCAGGCATTATCCGGGGCGACTATCAACGAGGAAAACACGTTTAAAGTGATGCCATCCCAGATGTGTGTGACTTTCCTTCTTCTGCAGAACACAAATGACGATTTTTAAAAGAATAGCTCAGCTCTGTAGGTCCATACAATGCAAGTGAATAGTGACCAGAACTTTGAAGCTCAAGAAAGCATATAAAGGCAGCATAAAAGTGTTCCATAAGACCCCAGTGGTTTAATCCATGACTTCAGAAAAGATATGATAGGTGCGGTTCAGAAACATATAAATAATTACATCCTTTTAAAACTATAAATGTCCACTTTCACTCCCACGTTCTTCTTCTTTCAGCGATACACATGTTCGTCATGCATATTGCCACCTAGTGATGGGCGCTTTCAGTACACTACTTCATGAAACTTCAAAACCTTTACGAATCATTTGTTTCACAAAACCTTGAGTTGTGTTCTTGAAAAATTAATTTTAGAGGGACATAGATATGTTGTGATATTTAAAGAGATTTATTTGTTTTGCAAAAATAAATATGGAATTTCAACTATTGTACATGTAAACGTGCCATCAGTTTCTTTTTTATTAAGCAAACCCAATTTCATACTATTGCAAATGCAGTGGTGAACACACTCGCTAAAAAATTATATAAGTATTCCAGGTTCAATGGCAGCAGTTAAGCTCAATCGACAGCATTTGAGGCATCATATTAATTACCAAGAAACATAATTTTAACTCGTCTCTCATTTTCTTAAAAAAATAAATGAAGCAAAAATCTGTTACATTGATATTTTACATGTTACATGTTTTTTCTTCCATAGAGTAATATATATATATATATATATATATATATATATATATATATATATATATATATATATATATATGTATATCATAAGTGTTTTCAATTAGTCATCTGTTCAACAAGTCTCATAAACTGTTTTTCTTTTCCCTCAGAAATCACATGTTCCGGTGAATCCATGGTGAACCCCTCAGCACACACCCCATCATACAGACATACACCCGGATGGCCACACAGATAAGCAGCAAGGGCGATGGGACAGGCAGTCACACCTGAGCCACAGGTACCACAGAAGGGCTTCTGCAGGTCAACTCCATTCTGGTGGAAGAGCTTGGCGAGTTCCTCTACAGGAAGTTCCAGACCTGATGTTGAGCCCATGAAGCTGGTAAAGGGCATGTTAACAGAGGATATGCCCTGGTTCTGTGTCTGAGATAATGAGAAAATTGGGAAATAAGACACATGCATGTCTTGCAATGGTACACCATGTCTATGATTATTATTTCCTGCTATGCTGTATTAGGGAAATTGACCAATAGTGTTGGGTAGGTTACTCAAAAATAGTAATCCATTCCAAATTTCAAATTACTTCTCTAAAATGATAAAGTATTGATCACTTTTTCGAAAAGGTAATCACATTACTAATTACTTTTAAGGGTTACTTCCTAAAACTCAAAATAATGTCTACATTTCCTCCGTTCATTGTCGTTATCCCGACAGCTGTCACAGAAACACAAACAGACATACACATGAACACAATTCACATTTAAATGTATTTTACATAAATAATATTATTTTAGAAATATGTGTAATCCAAGTAATGTCCTTACAAGTAATTAATTTAATTGGAAGGTAGGAATAGTAACAGTAGTAATCTGATTACAAGAATTTAAATGTAATGTGTTAAATTACTTTTTATACTTAAAAAGTTTATATTACAGTAACTAATTAACTTGTAATCACATTACGCACAACACTGTTGATCAACAACTTGGACACTAACTTTGGTTTTTCATTAATATTTCAGGCTGAACACGATATGAATGTCACAGGTTCTTTACGTTTTAATTTTTTTTTAAATAACTTTCAGCTTTTTTTTGTAGTTCACTTGGAAAAAATAGTTCACCCAAAAATGATCTCATCATTTACTCACCCTCATGCTGCCATCATTTCTTCTGCATAAAAATGAAGATTTTAAGAGGAATATTTCAGCTCTGTAGGTCCATACAATGCAAGTGAATGGTGATCAAACCTTTGACGCACACTTAAAAGCACATAACGCCAGCATAAAAGTACTCCATAAGACTCCAGTGGATAAATCCATGTATTTATGCGAGAACAGACCAAAATATAGCATTTTCACTATAAATCTTGACATCAGCTCCTTGGCGATCATGATTTCAAGCTTGATTATACTTCCTATTTTACAAAGTGAGCTTAAAATCATGATCGTGCCTAGAGATTACAATAGCAAGATGTGCACTGAAAAAGGAGTGACATTTTGGTCTGTTCTCACCCAAAATCGACTGGATCGCTTCATTAGACATGGATTTAACCACTGGAGTCTTACGGATTACTTTTCTGCTGCCTACATGTGCTTTTAAGGGAGCTTCAAAGTTGTGGTCACCATTTACTTGCATAGTATGGAGCTACAGAGCTGAGATATTCTTTATAAAAATCTTAATTTATGTTCTGCAGAAGAAAGAAAGTCAAACACAAACAAATCTGGAATGGCAGGAGGGTAAATGGTAAAAGGGTGAGTAAATAATGGGATAATTCTCATTTTTGGGTGAACTGTTCCTTTAAATCTCTTGACTTAATGAAATCATCAATCACTGGTCTACTCATCATTCTTGCAATACACATGTAAACCAACAACCGCAAAGCCAACGTACTTTCCATTTGCTCATGTTCAACCCCACGAAATCTCCCATTTGCTCTGGCGTCAACAGCTTGACATGTTTTGGTTTTTATGTAGGACAGATTAGAACGTGCTCGAAAGTTCTGACCCAGAAAACGTCAAAGGACGCCTTGATCTCTGTGCGCTCTGGTGTAGTACAGTGTTACAACCAGTTCTTGAACCATCCGTCCAGAACTGATACCGAGTTATGTCTGAAGACCCTAAACATCCACCACGTGCAGAGGAAGTGCCAAAGTCGCTGGCATCGTTAACGACCACATGCGTGTTGTTCGCCATGCCCAAATTACTCAAGGAGTCGGCAAACTCGCCCTGCGTGGGCAGAAAGTGATCAGACTCGGAGCTTTTGTCACAGCATTCGTCGATGTCGAAAAACGAGTTGAGTTTTTTAAACTCGGTCGTTGCGTTTCATTTTAGGTAAATACCAAGACGCGTCTTATATTCGGAAATTTGGTCCCACTCGGTTGCTTTTGACAGCGTCTGCGAGCCATCGCGGTGCAACGAGAGCTCGAGCTGGGGCATCCATGGTGCTCATGTGCGCACTTAATTTTGTGTGGGGGTATAGCTCAGTGGTAGAGCATTTGACTGCAGATCATGAGGTCTCCGGTTCAAATCCGGATGCCCCCTTGCTTTATAGAGTTTTTGACAGGAATAACACAATATACTGGAAACATAAATATAATGTAAACATTACATACTTTCTTAGTGGATCATCAACATGTTCCTGTAGCCAGATAATATTACGCATGGCTCTATTGTTGTCTTTTGACAGAGCACATTGACCAATGGTTTTCTTGCTGGTAGTGAAATATTTGTACAGTTATTTTTCCTACAATATACTGTTACTAAGGCATGTCTAGGGTTGAATTTGTGATGATATTGAATATTAATTAAACTACATATTTAAAAAATATCCTAAACATAATTTTGAGAAATGGCCCATTAACCTGAATTTAGTGCCCTGTTTTAGTTACTCCATTTTTTGTGGCAAAAAACGGCCTGGATACTCTGCAAATCTCAGCATTTTACTTAGCGATCATTCAATTATAATTCATTATGCATTACTATGATGTGCTAATTTGCATCTTATTTGAACCTTATTGAATATTAGCCATTAGAATGTCAGGATACATTACAATGTTCTCATCCAGCCTCTGTAAAAGGAAATGCTCTTCCCAATGTTCCTACATGTCAAGGTCTCCCCTTTTCTCCCCAATTTGGAATTCCCAATGCGCTCTAAGTCCTCATGGTGGCGAAGTAACTCCTCAATCCGGTGTCGGAGGACGAATCTCAGTTGCCTCCGCGTCCGAGACCTTCAATCTTTGCATCTTATCACATGGCTTGTTGGGTACATTACTGCAGAAACATAGTGCGTGTAGAGGTTACCCCATGTGACTCTACCCTCCCTAGCAACTGGGCCAGTTTGGTTGCTTAGGAGACCTGGCTGGAGTCACTCAGCATGCCCTGGAATCAAACTCGCGACTCCAGGGGTGGTTGTCAGAGACTTTACTCGCTGAGTTACCCAGGCCCCTAGCTGATATATTCTTAAGATTACTTAAAATTCAAAAAGTCCTTGTAGAGTATTAATTGACAAAGATCCTTTAAGGCATGTACTTTTTGGCCTTTAGTCTGGGAATGATTTGCATGTCCCTGACATCATTGTGCTGCAGAAGCCAGCATAAGTATTTTTCTGTGCCCATACCCCATCCACTTGTTGGAAGAGGGATTACTTGATGCATGTTGATGTACCATTTGTATGAGTCTTCAGGTATGGCATGGTGTAAGGCCTCTCGAACCATTTCAGATATGGAGTGACATTCTCCAAGCTCTACTGTTTCCCCCAATCCAAAGAGAATGTCAGCTGCCTTGGCTTTGCTCCTGCATGAACCTTCAATATATGCTTGGTAGAAGGGCAATCCAAGATGATCCATTTCTGTCAACCAAACAGCTCCTCAATAATTCTAAATCAGGACTTTTCTCCTTTACAAGTTAGCTTTCTGCCAAACTGGGGTTGTCCCTGCTGAACAAACTCAATGCATTCAGATGAAGGCATTATGTGAATGGCTTGGTCTAAGGTTACTCTTAGAAGAGGTCTTTCTAAACTCTTCAATAGTTCTTGAGCATGGGATAGTGTACCAGCTGTATTTAAGATAATGTTGTAATCAAATGAGCAACATAGCCTCCAGCTATACTCATGGCAGCATCTATATCACCAAGGAGCTCACGCTCAACATGGTAAAACTGGTTTAGATGTGTAGCATCAGGATCCTCCCCTCTGAAAGTGGGTGACACATAGGAAACCCCAGGAAGACAATCCTGAAACCTCAAAAAGTACTCTAATACAAACTGCATAGAGTCAGCCAGATATACATCCTGGCATAGCAGGTTGACAAACACAGGCTCAGAATCTGACCATTGAAGAGGAAATAGTGTCAGTTGTGATGGTGTCAATGCATAAGTATACTTGCATTTGTTGTGGAAGTACTCTAATTTGCTATGAAACAGGGTGTTTTGGATTTGAAAGAGATTGTGATACCGTTTGCTTTTGATGGCTGATGTAGCTTGAGTCTGGGGTTTTTCCAGGGCTGAGGGGGAGTAGTTTTTGTGTTCTTCATGTGTATCTCTGTAAGGTCCTCTGTGCTGACTATGGGACCATCTAAATATGTTACATATCCTGTATAAGATGATCAGAACTGAGAATCCATAGGCCACTGGACTGATGATTGAACTAATGGAATCAGCTTGGCATGGGCATAGTCGATTTCAAAGCCTTCAAAAATGAGAGCCACACCATGAGCATTTATTCCCTCTTTCACAAGATGAGCAACCTTTCGTGTTGCCACAATTAGAGATATTTAATCAATCTCATCCAGATGGAAGATGTCACTGGTTAGTTGTTTTCTAGGTACTAGAACTGTAAGGCCTGGTGCATTTGGAAATGGAGTAAGGAACGCTACATGTTCACTATCTTCCACAGAAACACCACTGTTGCTCCTCACCACAGATGATGCAGGGGAAAAGGCCACAATCAGAGGGTTCTCCATGAAAATAGAAGCAAGAAGGGGCATTAGGTGTCGGAAGTCGAGAGTGAATCTTTGCCTGCACATGGTCAAGATCAGTATCTTCACAACGTGCACCTCTTTTGGAGCTACAGTAACCGGGGTCATAGGAATTGAACTCTCTTTCCTCTGAAAGGTGAGGCTTCCAGTTGGGTCCTAGGCCATGTAAAGGCACGATTTTAATGTAAGCAGGCTTGTCCAGTTCTGGCATTGAAACAAGGGCACAGTGATGCACACCAAGTTTCTCACATTAGAGGTTAGCAACTGTCTTTGCCCCTTGCAACATTGTTACATAGTCAGGTACTGCTAACTGAAAGATGCTACTAGGCCCATTAAGGGTCTTTTGAGTGAGGACAGTTACTCCTGGGGTCCAAGGATTAGACTGTAGTTGAGCCACTAATTCATTTGTCTCCCAAATAACATTTGAAAAGCTCTTCATAGGTCTCAAAACCTCAGTTTGGGGAATGCCATTGACTGCTGAACCAACTAGAATCACCCCAGCATTGGTTTCAATAACAGCTTCACCGTGATAGTCAACAGCAATAATTCCAGCACACTTCTTTTCCAGATCATTATGGATCACTTCCTGACAAGCCTGACTGAGACTGTAACCTTTGAGGTTGTATAAACTGGCTAACTTGTGAGCAACTGTTTGGCACAAGAAGGCATCAACATCACCAGAGCATGTCACTGCAAGTTTCTCATCAGCATATATTCCTGCCCCCACGATAGCCATGTCACCGACTCTGCCTTTCAACTTGCCAACTAAACCTCCAGTGGATGTGGCTGCTGCTAACTTGCCAAATTTATCCAATGCAACTGCACCAACAGATTGAGGGTGATTATTTTTCCAGTAACTGACTTCATAATCAATTCCTTGTACTTCACATCAATGTCAAAGTACTCTGACTGCAGTGTTGTTTTTTCCTCTCCAAGTCTGTCCAGAAACACCTCTGCACCTTCTCCAATCAGTAATGAGTGCACACTCTTTTCCATAACGCAACAAGCTGATTTTTTTTTTGGGGGGGGGGGGTTCACTTTATGCATGCAAGCCACTGATCCAGAGTTCTTCCAATGTCCATCCATTATGGTGGCTTCCATCTCGTGCTCTTTATCACTGTTATATACTGATCCCTTGCCAGCATTGAACAAGAAGCAGTCCTCCATTGCTACTACAGTTCTTTGTACTGCATCCAGGCTACTACCTCCATTATTAAGCACTTGTGCTCCAATAGTTAGGGATGTTTGAAGGGCAAATTCGATGAAACCAGTCACCTTCTGATACAAATTAATTTCCTCTCCTGTCCCACCATGAATCACCAGTGAAATCTGGCTTAATTTTTTGAGCATTGTCAGAAGCCAAAGAGGATTGGACCATTGTTTTATTATGTTTTTGTATTTGTTTTTGCACAGAAATACTGGCTACATCTTCCTCTGGAGGTCCATTTACTAGTCTTTCTTCATTGTCTTGCAGTAGACAGTCGATGGCTCCATCTGCCCTGCTATGACGTACCTTAATGCCAGGAGCAGTAAAAAAAAAACATGAAAGTGTTTTTTGACAAATTAACAAATTAGGATGGAAACCTATTGGTAACAAATATGAAAGTGCTTTTTATCACATCTCTTTTTGTGTTCCACAGAAGAAAGTCACTCAAGTTTGGAATAACATGAGGGTGAGTACATAATGTTAGAATTTTCATTTTTGGATTAACTAGCTCGATACAATTACAGTGTACTAATTGAAAGTGCTGATCATAAAAATTCACCTTTTTTCATACCTTGTCATAGTATCTCAAACATTTGCCATCTCCTAGGTGGACAGCATTGAGAGTATCTGCAAGATTAGCTGGTGCTGGGCAGTCAGAACTGCACTCTCTATAATTCCAGTGATGTTGCTGCTTCTCCCACTGCTTTTAAGATGTCTATTCTCACAGCATGCCAGGCTTGACGATGAAGAGACGACAGACCACAAATAGTGGTTGGGTCTTGAAAAGGGGCTGCTGCTGGATGACTCACTGCATGGACCAATTGGGTGTAGATGTCATAGAGAGGTAAAGGAGAAAGAGATTCCCCTGAACATAAAATTTGGATTGGAAATATACCCCCTTGGCAGGTCAGTATTGCATGATGTCTGTCTGGGTATATCTGGAACATGAAGGCCAAATAAACATGTCATTAAGATGAGCAAATACATCTGAAATGTACTTTATCCCATAGGGAAACATGTTTACATTTACATTACAATTGCATTTGGCAGATGGCTTCATCCAAAGCAACTCCAGATGCATTCGAAGCATGCATTAGTTAGTAGAGCTGTTATATATTTGTAATAAGATGTTCAAACATCATTACATCAATGCAAAGGCCAACCAGGAGGGCTAATTCGCCATGGTAATTTCCTTGGGTTTTTAGAATAGTGTTTTTTGGGTGGAAATTCTGAATGGATTTGAATGAGTAAAATAAGGTTTGTTTTTAACATTATTGAAGAGTCTTAAATGGACTCAAGATGGCGCCGAGTATGGCTGCTGCGTTGCGAGCTCCGTTACAACACTGCGGTTTATTGTTTGTTTTGTTTACAGTTCTTAGTTTTTTTGTCTTGGATGTTGTCTGCCTTATTGTTTACGACAGACAAACGCTTTTGGACATTGGTTCTACAATTACACATCGAAAACCGGACTTCAAATTCCTTAATGCCGACCCGCTGTTTACAAACACGCCGGCGGAGCCCTTTGTCTGGGCTGCTCGGCCGCGGAAACGCAGAAGGAAAAGAGGAAAATGAGCCGGCGTTCTCATCAGAGTAAGACGTCGTGCAAATTGACCCCGCTACCCAGTATACTACTGGCAAATGTTCAGTCTCTGGACAACAAGCTCTGCGAGCTGAGAGCCGGATCTCTTTCCAACGAGAGACGAGATTGCTGTGTTATCTGCCTTACAGAAACCTGGCTGGCTGCGGAGATTCCAGACTCGGCCATCGAAATCACGGGCTTTTCCGTGCACCGAGCGGACAGAGCGAAAGACCTCTCCGGTAAAAGCAGAGGTGGTGGTGTGTGTTTTATGATCAACAAATCATGGTGTGATCAGAGGAATGTACATTTCATCAAGTCTTTCTGCTCTCCTGATCTGGAATATCTCATGCTTCTGTGTCGACCATTCTGGCTGCCGAGGGAATTCACAGCGGTCATCATCACAGCTGTGTACATCCCCCCACAAGCCGACACAGACCGGGCACTCAGGGAACTGTATGGGAGTATAAGTGAGCAGGAAACCGCGCACCCTGAGGCTGCGTTCATTGTTGCCGGGACTTTAACAAAGCCAACTTCAAAACAATCGCTCCAAAATACCACCAACACATAAAGTTCAACACACGAGGGACCGGGTTTTAGACCATTGTTACTCTCCTTTCGGGATTGCTACAAATCCCTCCCCGCCCCCATTTGGCAAATCGGATCATTCTTCCATTCTACTTCTACCTGCTTACAGGCAGAAACTAAAACGGGAAGCACCCACCCTCAGAACGATCCAGTGCTAGTCGGACCAATCAGACTCTGCGCTACAAGACTGTTTTGATCACGCGGACTGGGAGATGTTCCGGTCCGCCTCTGATGACGACATGGAGGTTTACGCTGACAGCGTAACGTGTTTCATCAGGAAGTGCGTAGAGGACGTTGTTCCGACCAAAACTATACGGATATACCCCAACCAGAAGCCATGGGTTAACGGCGAGGTTCGCGCGGCACTCACTGCGCGGACCTCCGCTTTTAATTCTTCTAACACGGAGGAGCGTAAACAAGCCAGTTATGCCCTCCGTAACACCATCAGTGAAGCCAAACGCCAGTACAGGCACAAACTTGAAGGTCAGTTCAACACCACTGACTCCAGAAGTATGTGGCAGGGAATTAACACAATCACGGACTACAAACGGAATAAAGTCTCTGCCATGAACACCGCTGCATCTCTCCCGGACGAACTTAATACATTTTATGCTCGTTTTGAGGACTACACCACCGCCCTCGCGGAGAGAGCACTCGCGGCTGTCGCTACAGAGGTTGATTCACTCTCCGTCTCTGTTGTGGATGTAACCCGATCCTTCCGACGGGTGAACATCCGTAAAGCTGCGGGTCCGGACGGCATTCCGGGCCGCGTCATCAGAGCGTGTGCGAATCAACTGGCTGGTGTTTTTACGGACATTTTCAATCTGTCCCTCTCCCTGTCTGTAGTCCCCACATGCTTTAAAACATCAACCATTGTGCCTGTACCAAAGCAAGCCACAATCACTTGCTTAAATGACTGGCGTCCTGTTACTCTGACCCCCATCATCAGCAAATGCTTCGAGAGGTTAATCAGAGATCACATCTGCTCTGTTCTGCCCCCCTCTTTGGACCCATTGCAGTTTGCCTACCGCAACAACCGCTCCACCGATGATGCCATTGCATCTACAATACACACTGCTCTCTCCCATCTGGAAAAAAGGAACACATATGTGAGAATGCTGTTTGTAGACTACAGCTCAGTATTCAACACCATAGTGCCCTCCAAGCTTGATGAGAAACTCCGGGCTCTGGGCTTAAACAGCTCGATGTGCAGCTGGATCCTGGACTTCCTGTCAGGCAGACATCAGGTTGTTAGAATGGGCAGCAACACCTCGTCATCACTGACCCTCAACACTGGAGCCCCACAGGGCTGTGTTCTCAGCCCACTCCTGTATTCCCTATACACACATGACTGTGTGGCAACACATAGCTCCAATGTCATCATTAAGTTTGCTGACGATACGCCGGTGGTAGGTCTGATCACTGACAATGATGAAAGAGCCTACAGAGAGGAGGTGCACACTCTGACACGCTGGTGTCAGGAGCACAACCTCTCCCTCAACGTCAGTAAAACCAAGGAGCTTGTTGTGGACTTCAGGAAGAAAGATGGAGAACACAGCCCCATCACCATCAATGGAGTACCGGTGGAGAGAGTCAGCAGCTTCATGTTCCTCGGTGTCCACATCACTGAAGAACTCACATGGTCCATCCACACTGAGGCCGTTGTGAAGAAGGCTCACCAGCGCCTCTTCTTCCAGCTTAGGAAGTTTGGAATGAACCAACACATCCTCACATGGTTCTACACCAGCACTGTAGAGAGCATCCTGACTGGCTGCATCACCGCCTGGTATGGCAATAGCACCGCGCACAACTGCAAAGCCCTGCAAAAGGTGGTGTGAACTGCCAGGAACATCATCGGAAGTGAGCTTCCCTCCCTCCAGGACATATATACCAGGCGGTGTGTGAAAAAAGCTCGGAGGATCATCAGAGACTCCAGTCACCCGAGTCATGGGCTGTTCTCACTGCTACCTTCAGGCAGGCGGTATCGCAGCATCAGGACCCGCACCAGCCGACTACATGATAGCTTTTTCCCCCAAGCAATCAGACTGTTGAACACTTGATCTATCAGGATCAATAATCAGCACTGCACTTTATTCAACTGTAATCTCACACTGGACTGTCAACATATTCTCCTCAATATACTACTTCATATATATATATATATATATATATATATATATATATATATATATATCATATACTCCTTACTTATTGTATTGCATATTATGTATTCTATATTGTATTCTATATTGTGTGTATTGTATATAATTATCGTGTTGTGTAAGTATGTGTACATTTGATATGTAAATTGTGTTGTGTAAGTATGTTGTTTATTGTAATTGGTATATGTTTCGTCACTGTCATGACTGCTATGTTGCTCGGAACTGCACACAAGAATTTCACCTACTGTTGCACTTGTGTACATGGTAGTGTGACAATAAAGTGATTTGATTTGATTTGATTTGATTTGATTATGGTCATACCTCAAATGTGAATTTTGAAGCTGTTGTTTTAAAAAAATATATAATTTGCAAACAATGTGCTTCAAAAGAATACTGTGGAGATGGGGACGTGGCCGAGTGACGTCTAAGGAGAGTCAGGCCAGGAGAGGAAGGTTCACTGTACAGATTTGCAACCACCCACAGTACAGCTGTAGCCCTCTCTATCCGTGCGCTCTCCCCCTTTAGCTTAGAGGAGGCAGGATGGAAGGAATAGCTGTGGAATTGGGCAGGGTATTGTGGCAGGAGAGCAGCCGCTTTTTTAATTCCTCAGTCACCAGTTCTCACGCCCAGAGGCATGTGCCTTCAGATGTTCTTGGGCTTCCTTGAGTGCATCTCTCTGCTGAAGGAGGGCATTTTTATAGTGTTGGTACTGCTCAGGATTCAAGATGAGCTGAAGCACCCAGCTAGCCTCCTGCAGAGTAACATCCAGTTCTGGAATGGTATAATCAAGTAGCGCCATCCTGAAAAAAAAGCAAAGCACCAAAAATGAATGCCACGTAATAAAGCTACATTTGCTATGTCTGACCACAGTATATATATACATATTGTTAATGTATAATACAATTAATGAGTGCTAGTGTCGTAACTTTCTGCTAAGACTGTAAGATCTCCAAAACAGAGGATTATACAGTGTATTGCATTGGCTGGGTGTGTATAGTGTTGTTCATGAGTCATGTGATTTTAATTTTGAACTATGTTTGAATGATTACAACCATTTTTTAGCATACATTTGGTACATTACATTTTCGTTAAACGTAATCCAATAACTTCATTACATTCAATTTAAAGCACAAAATACTTATTGTGGTTATGGACTTTGACATTGCAAGCATGGTTCAAATGAATACAATAGATCTGAGTATGAGCACAATTAAGCTACATGATGTCCCATGCACATGCTCCATATTAACTTCTGCCTCACTACTTTTTGACCATGCGGCCATAATCAGATTCAGAATAAGAATGACCTTTATTGCCAAGTATCCTTACACATACAAGGAATTTGTCTTGGTGACAGAAGCTTCCAGTGCACAAACAATACAACAACAAGACAAAAAAAATAGTGAATAGAAAATATAAGTATAAATAAAAATACACAATATATATATTTACATATATATATATATACACGTATGTGCAAATACAAATCTGTTATGTACAGATGCAGGGGAATGTATGACAGAAGAGGCAGGGTATGTTGGATAAATATAAATAGAATAAGCTGTGTGTTGCACATAATTATTGCTTAATGGGTCAGCTTTAAGTGTTCATGAGACAGATAGCCTGAGGGAAAAAACTGTTCTTGTGCCTGACGGTTCTGGTGGTCAGTGCTCTGTAGCGCCGGACAGAAGGCAACTGTTCAAAAAGGTGGTGGGCTGGGTGAGCGGGGTCCAGAGTGATTTTTCCAGCCCTTTTCCTCACTCTGAAAGTGTACAGTTCTTGAAGGGAAGGCAGTGGGCAACCAATAATCCTCTCATCGTCTTGGATGAGGCCAATGACAGTAATATCATCTGCAAACTTCAGGAGCTTGATCGGGGGTGGGGTGTGTGGGGGAGGTACTTCTTAAAAAATGAATACATTTGTGTAAGTTTTTTACTGAAAAATGTAAAAGAAATAATTTTTTTAATTATTTAAAAAAAAAAAGTGAAATGGAATAGACGGAAGTTACACGGTTTGTCCGCGGATCCTCAATCGTCCACCTTTGGATATTTTATTTTCTCATTTTTGTTTTGAAATAACCAATAAACCGTTAATTTATCACATTTATGTTATCTCTAACACATCACAACAATTTATGTTGTATCTGCTTGTTTTTCAATTTAAAAAGAAATAGCCAAAAACAAGAAAACCATTTTTTTTCTTGCATACATACAGTATAAACCGAGTTTATAAAGTTATAAATATGTATATTTTTCTTATAAAAATGCATATTAACCCTCTGGAGCCGTATGGATTACTTTTTTGATGGTTGATGCACTTTTTTGGGCTTCAAAATCTAAGGTACCATTCACTCCCATTATAAAGCTGGGTAGAGCCAGGATATTTTTTATATAACTCTGATTGTGTTTGGCTGAAAGAAGAAACTAATATACACCTAGGATGGATTGAGGGTGAGTAAATTATGGGATAATTTTCATCTTTGGGTGAACTAACCCTTTAAGAGGCCATAACATGCTTTTGCATATTTCTTCCCAACATTATTATAATTACTGTTTTGCTAGTTTGGGTTTATACACATTAGGATGTTAATTTGTACTTTGTTGTGTAAAAAGTAATTCAAAGTTCTCTAATAAGTTTTGGGGGGTACTGGAGGGTCTCGCCTAGGGTGCCAAACGGGGTAGGACCGGCACTGAACAAATGAATATTTTAGTGTACAGTTATACAATTCCCTATGCTGAATGCACTAGTCCGATAAGTGGCGGTATACGCCAACGGCATTCCACCCGCCATAAAATACGGAAAGAAGAAGAAGAAGAAGAAGAAGCTTCGCCAGTCAGTCATTTAGTTCCGGAGCAGTGCTGCTGGGCGATCTGTACTGAAGGCTAATCAAACCTTCATCCTTGAAAAGCTACACACTTTCCCCTCAGACACATTCAAACGTGAGTTATGGGGTTTATTAGGCTCTGGCATGAGTTTATAAAGTCTTTGGGACTTCAGAGTTTCCGATGATTCAAATATATCCACATTAATAGAAGGTCACTGGACATGTGGCTAGCTAACCGGTAGCATATCAATAACTGCTGCTCTTTTTCATGATGGACTCTGTTTTATACGAATTCACTTGAACTGTTCCCTGTTGAGCTTATTATTAGTCCAAAGTTTATTGTTTATTTAGACTGACATAAATAAAGGGTAGCTGTGGAATAGGCTTTATTGCAGAGAATATCAGTGGCAGTGGGTGTGTAGATACTAGCAGCCCGGTCTCCTTTAATAGACCTTAAAACGTTTGTTTCCTCTTAACACTGCAAAGGTGGCACAGAAGCTGCATCTGAAGTGGCATTTAAGTGTACACAGACTGTTTAATGCTGCTCAGAGGTGGCTTAAACGCATTTACACAGTGATTACATTCATGTATAATTAATGTTTTAGATATAAATGTATCAGTGCACAAGTATAAAACGAATGGAAATCTGAAATGATTCTTTTAAATATTAAAATAAATGATTAAAAATGTATGTTCTGTCATGACAGCAAGAACGTCTGATGCTGCATTTCATTTACACAGAACCAAAACAGCCTTTGCAAGTGGCTGAGCTGGGTCAGAGCAGCAATTTAATCTGGCTTTTATGCTGCATTGCGTCTTCACACAGAAATGTAAGCAGACACAGAACAGCCTTAACAGGGCTGTATAAAGATGCCTTAAGTGCATCAATTGAATCCTTTTTTTTTTTTTTTTTTAAAGATACATCATGTGTGTTAGAGACTTTTAATTAATGCACATGATCTACAACCCCAATTCCGGAAAAGTTGGGGCAGTATGAAAAATGCTTATACAAACAAAAAAGTAGTGATTTGTAAATTATATTCACCCTTTGCTTTATTGAAAGCACTACAACTAAACATATGATGTTTTACCTTGTGAATTATATATATATTTTTAAATGTACAGTAATTTCAAATCAGATGATTGCAACATACTCCAAAAAAGTTGGGACAGACGAGTGTTTACTACTGTGAAACATCACCATTGCCATTCATCCATTATGCAGGTCTTTAGCTGAACAATTGTACAGAGTCTTCGTTGCCATCTAATGCGCTTCATAATGCACCACACACTCAACTGGAGATGGTCAGGACTGCAGGCAGGCCAATCTAGCACCCACATTCTTTACTTATTCAGCCAGTATATGGTTTGAAGTTGTCCTGCTAAAAATGTCGGGAAATCCCTGGAAAAGACGGTGCTGGATGGCAGTATATGCTGCTCCGAAATTGGTACATATCTGTTTGCATTAATGTTGCCCTCACAGATGTGCTAGTTACCCTTGCCATGGGCACTGACACACCCCTGGCCCATATAGACACTGGCTTTTGGACCTGACACTAATAACAGCTTGGATGGTCCTTTTACTCTTTGGCCTGGAGAACGGCTGTGGTTTTTAAAAAACTATTTGAAATGTGGACTCTTCGGACCAAAAAACAAGGTTCCATTGTTCTACTTTCATCTTAAAATGAGCCCAGAGAAGTCGGCAGCGCTTCTGGACAGTGTTGATGTAGGGCTTCTCCTTTGCATAGTAAAGTCTTAACTTGCATCTGTGGATGCAGCATCGAGTGATGTTGACTAACAAAGGTTTACTAAAGTTATCCCAAGCCCATGTTCATGATATCCATTACAGATTAATTATGTTTTTGAAGACCGTGATGTTTGAGTGATCAGAGATCACACGCATTCAGAAGTGGTTTTCGTCTTGCTCTTTATGCACGAGAGTTGACCAGATTCTTTGAGTCTTTTAACTATATTGTGCACTGTAGAGGGTGAAATGCCTTAAATCCTTCCAATTTGTCTTTGGGGAACATTGTTCTTATAGTGCTGGATTATATACTGAAGCATCTGTTGGCAAATTGACAAGTAGGGCTGGGCGATATGGCCAAAATTGTTATCACTATAATCTTTTTCATATTGTTCGATATCGATATTTATCATGATATACATTTACACATTGCACTTTATTTTTTTATTTCAAAGTTGATGGAAGAAAATAAGAAAAAATGTATTCTAAACAGTCAAAATAGTCTCTACAAAACTGCACAGGGGGTCCAGAGATGGCCAAAGCAGTGGGGTCTGCGGGATCTTTTACCAATTTTACCATCTTTTACCGTTTATCAATTGAAAATGAATGTTAACAGATCATCTGTTTGTTCTGAAGCAAAGTGACATCAGTCCAGTATTTGTTGGAATATTTTTACATTAAAATGAAATATTTTTAATATTTCTTTAGATTCAGATACCCAAGTATGGGGCAAAGAAGCCCTTGTGACTGTGGAATGATGCTGAATGTGGGTTCAGGGGTGTCCCGAGAGAAAATGTAGAAAAAGTTTTTTAAAAAATGTAAAAAACATTTATATATTTTCATTAAAGTGAGAGACTAGTCTACCAACTAGTAATGTTTTAGTCTTTCCTTATCCATTCCAGACATCTAATTAATTTTAACAAAATTAGAACAGAAATCAAAAAATTTGTTTATTCGATTTGTTTATTATTAAAGACTCGTAACATGCTGATTAATAAAGATACATTTAGAAGGGAAAAACGTTATGGTCTAAAAGGTGCTTTGAAACGACGTTAACTCATGCGGCGCTTCATGTCTACACACATGCAGGAAGAGGCAACGCGTGCGGAGCGGGACAGGGCAGAAATTATGCACGTCTGTTGCTAGAGAACAATATTCAAGATTACATCACAGAAAAATCAGAGCTGTTGTCCACATCGCTGTTGTCCACATCGCTGTTGTTCTGTCGCGCTCTTCACACTTCATGACACTCAAAGTTCATTGTTAATTTCAGGAATAATTCACTCAAAAATGCAAATTCTCATAATTTACTCGCCCTCATTCCATCTCAGAAGTGTATGACTTTCTTTCTTCTGCAGAACACAAATAAATGTTTTTAAGAAGAATAATTCAGCTCTCTAGGTCCATACAATGCTAATGAATGTTGGCCAGAACTTTGAAGCTCCAAAATGCAGATAAAGTTAGATAAAAGTAATCCATAAGACTCCAGTGGTTAAATCCATGACTTTAGAATCAATATGATAGGTGTGGATGAGAAACAGATCAGTATTTATGTTATTAATTTTTTTAACTAAGTCTCCATATTCACTTTTTTGACTTCCACATTCATCTTTTTGTTTTTTGGCGATTCACGTTCTTAGCGTGCATATCACCATCTACTGGTGGGTGGTCAAAATTGAAGATATTTTGTAAAAAAAAAAAAAAAGGACTTGTATATTGATCTGTTTCTCAGTCACACCTGTTATATCACTTCTGAAGATAAGGATTAAACAACTGGAGTCCTATGGACCCTGTTTACACTTGTATGATCATGTGGTCATACAAAACACATCACTGTTTACACCTGGTACTTCACACACAATCATGTGGTCATACAAAACACATCACTGTTTATGCCTGGTCACTTAAATGCATCTCCTGTGACCACTTGTGTTCGGATTTCGACGGGAGGGTATAACACTAACTCTGTCAGCCGGCTTTAGGCTGAGCTGAATACGTTCTCAGAGTTGTGTAGTGACAGCCATCTGGAACTAAATGCTTCTGAGATGGAGATGAACATTGATTTGTGCAGGGGAAAATCAACCATTTAATTAGCTAGAGGTTAGTGGTTAATCTATTGAGAGGGTGGAGATATAAGTACCTTGATACCATGATTGTTCATAATCTCACCTTTAAAACAAATATTGTGCCCACAATGTCTGTTTTTCCTCCGGAAACTCTGAAAGCTCCACGTTCATCAATTAGTCTTACAAGCTTTTTATTTAAAGTATTCACAGCGCTTCATTTTTTCCACTGATTAGATAATCGCATGAATAAGTAGGTGTACAAGTGTTCCTAATAAAGTGGTCGGTGAGTGTCTGTCATCAATCATATTAGATGTATGAACACATTTATTTGTTATGCATGTTAGCAATGTAATCCTAACTGTGATGTTGCCTTTTTATATTTACTGTCCAGGTGTGTGTGAGACGTCTGTCTCGGCCTGCTCTGAACTCTCCCTGATGGGCGGCTGGTCCCGCAGTGCCGTGCTGCAGCTGTACAGAGCGCTGCTCCGTGCAGGGCGACACCTACAGTACACAGACCGTGACTACTACTGCCGGGCTGTGACTCGAGAGTTTCGCCGCTGTCAGACTCTCAGCGCCCCGGCAGAGAGGGAAGAAGCGTTGAAGAGAGGCCAGTTTTTCCTCAGCAGTGGTCTGGGGGGTTTGGTATAGAAGAGAAGGTGAGTTTAGGTCTTTTGTGTTTATCACCACTGGACGATCTGACCGCTAGTGGGTACATTGTCTTCTACTGTCTTGTTTTGGAAAGACAAATAAATGATTATGTGTGTGTGTTAGACAGAAATATAATTGTGCCAACATATTGATTTAATTAAAGAAATTGATGTCTTGGACCGAATCATTTAGAAAAGCAGCCAATATGTGCCCAGCATATAGATGGGAAATCCTTAAATACTGTTTAAAAAGCATCCCAGGGTGATACCTCAAGAAGTTGGTTGAGAAAATGTGACGAGTACTGTAGCGTGGAGGAGTGCAGGGACGGCCCGGAATGACGCCAGATAGCCTGTAAGCGTCCCTAAACTTTTGAATGATAGTGTGTGAAAATTATAAGAGAAAATTAATTTTAAAACCAATTAAGAACAAGAAATGAGAATAATAAGTAATGAAATTAAATATAAGTAAATTATTAAAGTAAAGAAAAATAATACAGAAATAAAATTATGCAGTACAATCAGTAAGTGCAGCACCGTGTTCAGTCTGTAAATGTTAAACAGAAGTGTTTTCAGTCTGTAATTGAATGTGGCTTCTGTAGCACATCTAACCTCTTCTGGAAGCTGGTTCCAGCTGCAGGTGGCATAATAGCTAAACGCTATTATGCCACCACAAAATTATTTCACAAAATAATGTGAAAATATTATGTGGATTGAGGTAAGCTGTTTGTTGAAAACTTGTTATGTGACTCGATATGTAGCAGATAAGCTCCACTGGTTATAGAATATTTAGTTGATGTGAAAATCCATTTCTATCTCTTCCTCCTTTCTTGCTCCTTAGTGACGGAGTAAAAGATCGATGGCAGGAGTGAACGGAGATCGTAAGGGGAAGAAAGACGACAATGGGCTTGGCACGGCGATCGACTTTGTGCTCTCCAATGCAAAGCTGGTGCTGGGAGTTGGAGGGGCAGCCATGCTTGGTATCGCCACACTGGCGGTCAAAAGAGTGAGTACTGGAACATGTTGTAATGCTCTCCGGTCCTGTGGGTATTTTCCCTGCATTTTCTTTGAACTTTTAAACCATACTTTGCATTTCCTTCAGAAGGATCCAGATGATTGGAAAGTGCAGCTGAATTTATTTAAAATAAGGCAGATTTGAACAGATTGTGAGATGCATTTCAGTGCAGATTGTTTCGTGGGTCTGTCACAATGTAATTCAGGCTGTTATTGAAAAACGGGGAGTATTTCACACGACCGCAAACCTGGATCCCATTCATGAGAACGGCAAAGTGCTGTTTCTTATTTCAAATGGGGGGGGTTACTTCAAGGTACAACAGAAAATGTTGCCTGTTGAAAATGGTAAAGTGGTGTCATAAGTGGACCTCAGGGAAAAAATAAGACGTTAAAGGAATAGTTCTCCCAAAAATGTCATGTACTCACCCTCATGTCATCTTTCAGTGGTTAAATCCATGTCTTCTAAAGCGAGCCAATCGATTTTGGGGTGAGAACAGACCAAAGTATAAAAGCTTTTTCACTGTAAATCTTGTCATCTGCAGTCTTCTTGGAGGTCATGATTTCAAATTCCATTACACTTGCTAATGGCATCTATTGCTCTGTGCATGAGTCAAGCACTAGGAAGTGTAAACGAGCTTCAAATCACGATTGTGTCTAGAAACTGTAATGAACATATGTATGTACAGTGAAAAAGGTGTCATATTTTGGTCTGTTCTCTCACAACCTATTGGCTCGCTTTAGAAGACATTGATCAAACCACTGGAGTCTTATGGATTACTTTTATGCTGCCTTTATGTGCTTTTTTGGAGCTTCAAAGTTTGGTCACCATTCACTTGCATTGTATGGACAAACAAACATGATATCTCCATTTAAAATGTAATGTAACTATGTTAATGATGTATAATTAAATTTGGTGTGTCTCAGATGTACGACAGAGCTCTCAGTGCTCCAACCAGCCCCACTAAAGCTGACCCATCAGGACAGAGAAGCTGGGAAGAGCCGAGCTGGCTGGGATCTTCACCACGCACACTGAACCATGACATGAAGCAGAACATAAGCCGCTCTCTCCAGACGCTTCCCACCTCCTCCAGCTCCTTCAAGCCAGGTAATGAATTTCTGGCAGCCTGTTGACGAGACATCCTGTGCTTTTGGATGCAGCATTCATGCGATGACTTGTTCTTTTCAACTCCCTGATTATCACTTAAGTTCAACAAAAAAACGAATCATTTACTCACCCACATACCATCTCAGTGTATGATTGTCTTCTGCAGAACACAAATGAAGATATTTAGAAGATTATTTCAGCTCTGTAGGTCCATACACTGTAAGTGAATGGGTGCCATAATTGACTCCAAAAAGCACATAACGGAAGCATAAAAGTAATCCAAATGACTCCAGTGTTTTAATCCATACCTTCAGAAGTGAGATGATAGGTGTGGGTGAGAAACAGATCAATATTTATGTTTTTTGCTAGAAATTGTTCTCCCTCCCTGTTGGGGGTGATATGCATGAAGAATGTGAAGAACCAAAAACTCAAGAAGAAGATATTGAAAGTTAAAGGGTGAATTTCCAAACAGAAGTGAGCATCCCTATGCACTTGAAGTGGTAACTCTGTAGGGAGCAGGGCGGTCGCATCTCATGTATGGCCGTTTGGAAAACCCTTGATGAAGGGAGTAATGAAAGTCAAGATTTAGACTAATTTTGGGTCACTATGGACAGAATTTATTCCTGGTGTATTCTAACTGTTTTCTCATCTATTACCAGTCTTCATAACGGAGTGTCTGTTCTACTTACTCGGTTGGTATTTACTAAAATACTGAAGGTTTTTGTAGCCTCCCTATTGATGTACAGTATTCATTTTGAGCATATGTACTAGTCAACCATCCTGTGGCATCCTTACTGGGCATGGAAGCTCTCCTCCCTAGTCCACAGCTAGGCTTAATTTGTGTGCTTTAGACTGACTGTGCTTTGAAGACTAGGCTTCAAATGTTGTGCTTTAGACTGTGCATTGTGTATTTGTTAGAATTATTCTAAAAAGTGTTGTAAGACCTTTGAATGATCTTTGAATGTTGAAACACATGCTAAATAATTGCCTTTGTATAATATTCTGTTTGACTTTGCTCATTTTCAGACTCTTTGCGTCGTGTGATGGGTCGTGGTGGTGGCAGTGGTCCTGGTAAGGCTGAGCTCCAGAGGGCAAGGATGCGTCTATCACTACAGGAACACCTTTGGGCCTTCTTTCATGAGCGAGTGGCGATCCCCTCAGAAGAGCAGGCTGTGGCTCGGCGTGCTGCGTTGGATATCTGTGCCGAGCTCAGAGTCTTCCTGCACGCCAAACTACCGGACATGCCCTTACGAGAAATGTACCTCAGCGGCAGTCTCTATGATGATCTCCAGGTGAGGACAAGGGTAAAAATTATTTGTCTGTTTTCCCAACCTGGGTCCATTCAGGAGTGGGCATGAAACCTCATGCATTGAGGTTCTCAAAGATCCATAAAATGCACAATACCAGTAAGAAAGCATGTCAGCATCCTTGTCTATCGAAAAGATGCAAAGAAGCAAAATCTCAAATTAAAAATGTAAACAAACAGAGCCAAAATATTATGACCACATACAGGTGAAGCAAATGACGTTGATCATCTCCTAACAAGGCCACATGTCAAGGTCTGAGTAGATTAGATGGTAAGCAAACAATCAGTTCTCGTAGTCAAAGGGTTGAATGCAGGAGAAATGGGCTGGAGTGAAGACCTGAGCGAATTTGCGTCAGAATATCTCTGAAATGGCAAGGCTTGTAGAGTGCTCCTGGTCAACAGTGGCGAGTACCTACCGACAGTGGTCCAAGGAGGGACAAACCGGCAACATGGTGTTGGCCACCCAAGGATCATAGATGCGCAAGCGCAATGAAGGCTATCCCGTATGGTCCAAACCAACAGAAGGTCTACTGTGGCACAAGTCACAGAAAATGTTAATGATGGTTATGGGAGGAATGTGTCAACGTACAGTGCATCGCACCCTAATGCGTATGGGGCTGCTTAGACACAGACCGGTCGGAGTGTCCATGTCCACTGTTGAAAGCGCCTACAATGGGCAAGCAAGCGCCGGAACTGGACCTTGCAGCAATATAAGAAGGTCACCTGGTCCAATAAGTCCCGTTTTCTTTTACATAATGTGGATGGCCATGTACGTGTGCACCTTTTACCTGATGAAGTAACGGCAACAGGATGCACTGTGGGAAGACACAAGCCGGTGGAGGGGAGTGTGATGCTCTGGGCAATGCTCTGCTGAGAAACCCTGTGTCTGACTATTCATGTGAACGTCAATTTGACATGTGCCACCTACCTAAACATCGTTGCAGACCTGATACACCCCTTCATGGCGATGGTGTTCCCTGATGGCAGTGGACTCAACTCAAACAGAAGACTTATACACCTCCTCCCCCCCGTCGACTTAAGGTGTGAATCGCTGAAGCTCTGGGACTTTAAAGCGTGTCTGTTAAGAAAGTTTCTAGAAAAGTCCTTCATTAAAGAGTTGTAAGCCATGGACCAAACCAACCAGCTCCGACATGAATCACATCACCACAAACTTTGTTTTGAAGCAAAAAAAGGATTTGAAAATCAGACAAAAAGACATGGGTACAAGTCATTGCGAATGATGTAATCAAATATACAATTATTGAAATGTATAACTATTAATTTTAGGTTGATGATTAGAAGTAAAGAAACTATATAGTTTACATTTATTGTGAAATATTCTCGTATATACAAATATGTAAGTAGTTTGAGTATGAAGGGAGACTGACTCGTTTGCATCATTCACAGTATGTCATGGGATTGGGCGGTCGCTTACAGGCTTGTTTGGCGGGCTTTCTTGGTAGCAGTTGTCTGATGGATTGTTCTGCTGGACCACGGGTAGTGTAGTTGTTCACCAGGAACTCTGCTATTAAACACAATTTTTAAATAATGCAGTTGAATTAGTGTTGACTGATGGCTTCAACAGAAGCATACGCCATCGATGAACTAACTTGGAGATCACGGTTGGTCTGTCTTTAAAGGTTTGTAAATTATCAGTAAAATTAAATTCGTATATGGGGAAAAATGAAAGGGATTTTTACTTCCAGAACAAGAATGTTGTGCTCCATTTGTGTGTTAGGCCACTTCCACTTTGCCTTTTAAAATACAGTAATTTATGCTATGTTTACGCCTCTCATGCACACTAGAACAGCATTTTCATCCACTGAAAATAGAGCATTTTGAAAACTCTCTTCATAACCAGATACTTGGAAAATAATTATGTTTGGAAACAGAAAACCGCCCCCAAGTCTTCATTTTTCATGCTTGTTTTTAGGTGGTGACTGCAGACCATGCCCAGCTGATGGTACCCATGATACTTGAGAAGAACCTCTGGTCATCCATTCCTGGCGAAGACACCATCATGAAAATGCCTGGCTTCTGGCTGGTCCGTAGGGAAAACCTTGAATACTTCCCTCGTGGGAGCAGCTACTGGGACCGCTGCATGGTGGGTGGCTACCTTTCTCCAAAGAGCATTCTGGAAGTCTTTGAAAAGCATGTTGCTGGGTCCATCAACTGGCCCGCAATTGGTAGCGTTTTAGATTACATAATTCGCCCCGTGGTTCCATCGGAAACGCTAACGTTGGAAGTGCAATACGAAACAGACCGTCGCCTTTACGTAGACTTCCTCCCATTGCTTGTTATGGAAGATGGAGTCTCGCTGATCGCCAAACCGCATCGATTGGCTGCCGAACGGCATGAGAATTTGTGGCGTCAGAGTTTTCGTGCAGCAGAGACAGCAAAGTTACGTACGCTCGATCAGGAAGATGGTGGGTGTCGCTGTGCTTGTCTCAAAGTCGTTAAAGCGGTGTGTAAAATCAATCCCGCACTAGCGAGAATAAGCGCAAGCCAGCTCACTAATGCAATCCTCCTCCTAAGTGAACAGGAGGGCGATTGGACTCAGGAAGCGCTAGCCGACCGTTTTTTGCAGCTGCTTCATGTTCTAGTGGGACACCTAGAGGCTGGGAGGCTACCCTGCACCCTAAATCACAAAGTCAATCTTTTCTGTGAGCTAACTCCACAGGAAATCGATGAACTGGGTTACACACTCTACTGCGCGTTGTCCGACCCAGAGAGCCTGCTCAGAACTGTTTAACAAAAATGTGCTCGTACCCTTCTACAGTTTGGCCCCTGTGCAAGGCCTAAACATGGATATATATACAGTATATACCCAATCATTTGAGCATAGTTGATCTACAAACAAAACATTTCTGTTTTCTTTTGTGTCCTGGTATGATTAGATCAATAACCTCACTCATTTCACAAATGTGCTTTTGTAGTCATATTTTACATGTTAAGTGTACCATAAACACTTACTTTCTCTTGCAAGGAATACCACCTAATCTTGTTGGTCATATTATTTACAGCCGGTCATATATCATATATGTAAATGTGACTCTCCTAGAGCAGTTTTGAAGTGTCAATCAATTTATCTAGTGGAGATTCAAAATCCACATCAGCGCTCTGTACACTCAAAATAATAATAATTTTAGCCTATTTTTTTGATTTACGCATTTAAAATTCTTAACAAAATTCCATTTAAAATAATTAAAAATAAAATGAATACAACTTGAAATATTTCTTTATTTTATTTTAGATTACTCTATTTATTTTAAAGGAATTTTGGTATGAAATTGATTTGCGTGTATCTTAATAAATGTATTTTTTTAAGTGTTGTCATGTTACATTGATCTATTATTTTGTAATTTTTTATCTTATGTTCTTAAGTTATTTGCTGTGTGAACATGATTCAGGATATCTTCTGGTTTAGCTCCTGGATTCATTTAAAATATGCGCACCTGAGTTAGCTGCCTTTGGGTGACGTTCAGAGTTATATGTGACCGTATTTGTAGATTATTCAAATTGTGTGGTTGGGTAAGAAACTGGACTCTGACCATCAAAACAGGATATGATTCGAGAGTTTGATGTTGCTCTTTGTTACTTTTCAATTTCAAGTGACGTTTGGACACATAATTGAATCTCTTAAGAACTCTTGTTTCTAACATATCAAATCTTAAGGTAAAAAAATCTAAATACTTGATCTAGATGTGATCTTCTTTCCAGATGATGTCTGTCGATTAATCAAAATTGGTATGAAACACAATTGGAGCGATTTGCAAATAAAAACATTAATAAAGTAAAAATAAAATGTGTTTTGTATCTGCATTAAAATATGCAAATGACCTATTATTAAAGCTGTGCTAATGGAGTTAGCGTTATACGTTTTTTTATTTGTTGAAATTGGTGCAAACATGGCCTGTTTCCAGCTGCATTCTTTTAAAATTACCTTTCCAAAGTTGGTCATAAGTGTTCCAGAAGAGTGGTGGATGTTATTGAAATGGTTGAAACGGGTTACTATCACACTACTGATATCAGAGAGTACTAAATTCTTATCTGAATGAATAACCAAAAGACATCTTTATTCATTAGACTGGCTAAACAAAGAGCAAAATATGTATTAAAGCCGGCTAATAAACCCAAACAGCCCTTGCAGACCTCTAGGAAGAGTTTCTGCAGAAATGTGAGACTTCCCTTCCCTTTGTTTTCTGTTCGTGTGGGTTTTAAAGAATGTTTGGATGAATTGAGTGTGCATTGAAAAATATGTAAATGAGCTTAATAAAATATACTTTATAAAAATCATAGACATTTTTGTATTGATTGTACAGATGTAACCAAAAAAAAACAAGTGTGTAGATATGTATGTAAATATGTGTAACGATCATACTTAATGTGCTTAGTGTGTTAGAACAAGATCTCTTACGAAATGTCAAAACTGGCAGGAGATGGCATGTTTATGTATCGAATCATTCATTTTGCTTGCAGAACCAGAACACCTGTGTCTACCTGTGTTATGTAGCAGAAACACATTTACCCTGCAAATTATATTAATCTGAGCAGCACCAAATCCAAAGTAGACCAACTTTTATCTTGTGGGTTCAGCTTGGCCTAGTACTTGTGATGTTTGTGGATTTGTTTCTTCAGCGGATTATGTTTATTAAAGAGCACTTTGTATAATTGTTTTATGTTCTGGTAGAATTATTTGCTGCTATACAGAGTAAAGGATGACATTAAAATGGACTGGAGTGAAAACTGTTGTGGCGTTTTCTTTTTTTAGCTTTATTTACAGATATTAGTAAATCAGTGTTAAGTCATCGGTCGTCCTGGATCTGTTTGTAGTCATTCAAATTATTAAAGTATTGAAATATTAAAACGTTAAAAGGAACGTTCCAGGTATAATACAAGTTGAACTTTATGCTGTCGATTACGATAGATAATAACCTCGCTGCCCCCTCAGTTTGTCAAATCAAAGACAGTATTGCACTTAAAGTGGATGTCTGTGGGGCAAGGCATTGCACTGGGATATAAGTTGAAATATACAGTTTTGAATGTATAGCTTCAAGAACAGCAGTCGAAGTGCTAAAAGTTTGCTTTACATTACACTTTGCATAAATATTGTTAATATGCTCTCATTATGCATCATACGCTTGCATTAAATTTGCAACACGTTTGTCCATATAGCTGAACCTTTATTGAAGTTGGAACACAATTCAATATAAAATGCAATTTACACACAATCTTTGATTTAATGGTGATCAAGATTTCAACTAATCTCAACACATCTTTTTTTTTTTGGCCCCGCAGAACAGAGTTTTCTACAAACCCAATCAGCTTTGCTGGATTCAAAATGAGATCTTTGTTGGGGAAAAAGGCAAATATAATTAGTTTCAATGAGATGACTTAAGTTCATCCATTTAGTGCAATTTGGAGACATGTCTGATGTGTCATATTAAATGAATGGGAGACTAAACCGACGCTAGATATAATCATGGACACTTGGGAGAATTCTCTGGGAACAGCCTAGTAATGAACTGATGCCATAAATTAATGGCTGTCATCTGAATAAGTGAAGTATGCAGCAACACAATAGTCACAATTTCTAACCCCAAATAAGCATTGAGTACAGTATAAATGGGTGTAATCTGCTCCATAAAACTAATGAATCGGAGTCTACAAATACTATTAAAAGCTATTTGTATGCAGGAATTAGGAGTTGAGGAATTTCCAGACCTGTAGATCCTTTGAACTGGATTCCTTACACATTTATTTTTGCTGACTTTCAACTGAGCAGTTAAGTTCAGGTTTGAGAAATCAGCTATGGGAAAGTGCTTTTAGAAAGAGGAAATTAAAAAGGCAAAATATACAAAACACTTCACGATTCTGCTCAGGCCTTCATTGTGTGTGGTCATGTAAACGCCTTAAACGAATCAAGCTTAACACAAGTTCTGCTCAATTGACAGCATTTGTGGCATTATGTTAATTACAACAACAGAGTATTTCCTTTAAAAAGAGCAAAAATCTGGGTTACAGTGAGACACTTACAATGGAAGTCAATGGGGCCAATCTTTAAGCATTAAAATACTCCGTTTCTAAAGTACAGCCACAAAACAAAAACAATATGAGTGTTTTTAATGTGATAAAAATGCCTACTAACCTAATCTGTGTAAAGTTATGGCAATTATTACTTTGTTTTCATGACCACATAACACTGGAAATCCTAAAAAGACTGCAAAAATGACAATATAAACAACTAAGCAGCTCAACTACACAAGTATTAAAAAACAATAAGCTTCAGATTTCTGCCTTAAAACCTTCCAAAATTGCCGCCACATACTTCCATTGTAAGTGCCTCACTGTAACCTCGACTTTTGCTTTTTTTTAAAGAAAAGGAGGGACGGGTCCACATTTTTTTTTGGCGGTATGGCACAAATGCTGTTGATTGAGCTTAACTTATATTGAACACGGAATATTCCTTTAAATTAGTTTCAACCTGAAAGGTTTCTCTGCAAGGAAGAAGCTACTGCTCTAAAATTGACATAAAAAAGCCAGACAACATTTTGCAAGAGCACATGGGGACAAAGACCTTTTTTGGAGAAATGAACTCTGGTCTGATGAAACAAAAATCGAACTGTTTGGCCATAATGACCAATGTTATATTTGGAGGACAAAGAGTGAGGCTTGCAAGAAGAACACCATCCCAGCCGTGAAGTATGGGGGTGGCAGCATCATGTTGTGGGGGTGCTTTGCGGCAGGAGGGACTGGTGCACTTCACAAAATAGATGAAATCATGAGGAAGGAACGTGATGTGGATATATTGAAGCAACTTCTCAAGACATCAGCCAGCAAGTTAAAGCTCAGGTGTCCCCAAGCATACCTCCAAAGTTGTGGCAAAATGGCTTAAGGACAACAAAGTCAAGGTATTGTAGTGGCCATCACAAAGCCCTGACAGTGAGTGTGCAAGTAAGGAGGCCTACACACCTGACTCAGTTACACCAGTTCGGTCTGGAGGAATGAGCCAAAATTTCAGCAACTTATTGTGAGAAGCTTGTGGAAGCTACCCAAAACGTTTGACCCAAGATAATCAAATTAAAAGCAATGATAACAAATACTAACAAAGTGTTTGTAAACTTCTGACTCACTGGGAATGTGATGACAGAAAATAAAAGTTGAAATAAATAATTATCTCTACTATTATTCTGACATTTCACATTCATAAAATAAAGTAGTGATCCTAACTGACCTAAAACAGGGAATTGTGAAAAACTGAGCTTACATTTAAATGGCTAAGGTGCATGTTAAAGACTTGAACTATACAGAGCTGAGATATTCTTCTAAAAATCTTTGTTTGTGTTCTGCAGAAGAAACAATCATCTGTGATGGCATGGGGTGAGTAAATGATAGGAGAATTTTCATTTTTGGGTGAACTATACCTTTAGTAGACCAGTACTTTTTACTTTTGATACTTGATACATTTGAAAGCAAGTCATTTTATTTTTACTGGCTTAATCAGTGTATCTGAACTTTTACTCAACTACAGGATTAGAGCACTTTGTCCAGCACTGCTCAAAACACTTGCACGCATTGGATAAACCGGTAGAGGTGTTTACATGCAACCAGAATCAGTGTAATGGGCCAATCGGTTTATTCTTAAGCCGTTTATGATCCTACACCAGATTAAGGAAAGTCGCTTTCATGACCAGAAACGTTGTCAGAAACATAATCTCAATAAAAAAACTCAAGCTTCGAAAGCCTTTATACACAAATTTTAGTGACACTGTTCAATAGTTAGTAAATAGTGAAGAAAGTCAAGTAGTCATGATCAAGTTTGAGTTACCTAGTAACAGAAATCCCATTAATTACTTCTGAAATGGCAGCAGTGCAAATGGACTATAATACACCAGTGATCAGAATGATAAATACAAGATCAAGCACAGAAGCTGTTCAACCAGAGTACTAGCCTACATTTACCAGCAATTCTTCTTTCAAAACTTCAATCTTTATTAAATGTATTACAAAATAGCTTAAGTATAAATTAAAAAAAAAGCATATATCTATTGAAACTCAGTGCAAAATAAAAACAAATGGTTCCAAACAAGAAGTAAAAGTACAGAGGAACCCCAGTTTAACAATATTGTCTTAATTCCTTTTTTCATTTTGGTTTCACTTCTGTACTTTGGGCAATCTCACTTAAAGCCTATTCCCAGTGTTCCCCAGTGGACCTCTCTTGCATATTTCAAATGTGAATACATTGAACAACTTAAATGGAAACAGTGGTTTCTCTACTAATGACGACGGTCCATGGTCAGATACAATAGTGCGATTCACTCTCTCTTCACTTAGATGGAGCAAAGCCCACCCGATCAGCATTCCTGTCAAACACTGTGTAATAGCGGCCAATAAACACATCTCCTAGAATCCACAGGGGCCCAGCGGGGGGCGGGACATCCAGAGCCATAAAGCCAGATAGACAGATGCTCATGCCCATTTGAGTCACCTGAGAACAAATGGAAAGGAGATGAACTGAAATAAAAATCACTCAATCAGTCCAGAAATATCCTTAGAGCGTATTTACACATCATGCATCTTGATCGATTGGCAAAGGGCTCTATTTTCATGACCGTGCTAAGCGCAGCACTACGTACAACAACTGTGCTCTAGAACCTCTCCAATTTTCGTGAGAGTGCTAATTCGAAGTGCAATTTTTGTGCCAGCGTAAAGCGCAAGCGGTGGGAGTATTTGCGCTATCTGTGGGTGTATGCGCGCAAACTGTGTTTGAATTGTGTATTAATGAGACGGCACAAAGAGTAATTTGCTATAGGTCACTGCGCTAAGACATTTCAGACCCATGTCTGTTTTCAGCGCAAATGATAAATTCAGTTCCTGCATTTGCAGTTTGGAGACTCCACCTATAAAGTTGGCTATAAAGTTCATGATCAAACTCCGAAAATACAGTGAAACATCAAATCATGTCCCTGACAATTAATGGACTACAAAATAGGATGCAGACAGTGCAATAACTGAAAAAGAAACTCCAAATTAAATTGCACTTGACCCAGCACATTAGCGCATTGTGCCTGCAATTTTGCCAAACCCACTTTCGTCTTGTATTAGCAAATGTTTGCATGCCCACAGACTTTACAAGTATGACGGAATGTAGTGTTGCTCTTAGCGCTGGCACTCTTAAAATAGGGCCCTTTCTGTGTAGCTCAGTGGTAAAGAAGCTGGCTACCACCCCTGGAGTTCGCTAGTTTGAATCCCGGGGTGTGCTGAGTGACTCCAGCCAGGTCTCCCAAGCAACCAAATTGGCCCGGTTGCTAGGGAAGGTAGAGTCACATGGGGTAACCTCCTCGTATTAGGCATTCCAAATTGGGTGAATTGGCCCCCTTAGGGCCCTTAATAGCCGATTAAAATTCTAGATTGAGGTTTTCCTATGTATGAAGCAGAGTAAGTGTTTGGAGCGGCATGATTTTGCCTGGAGCGAGGAGAGGGTTTTTAAAAAAAAAAAAACGGAGGGTCATTGTTTTCTCTCGCTCCAAGAGCGCTCCACTAATGCTCTGTCACGGGCACAACACCTGTTAACAGCCCTTACTGCAATAATTCACCACATGTTATGCAGTATTAAACACTATTGGCATGAAGGAAAGATGGAATTTCTGATATAACCAGAAAAATACTCATTTTAAATCTAGCGGCACTTGGTAATGTTCGATCTCCAGCACGAAGGTTACTTTCGCTTTCTGTTTTCCCGCTCCCTATTATTGAGTTAAGCTTGTGGTATAGCTTGACTTAACTAAATCCTTGTGTTTCATGTCTCATCTCTTTATTCTTACATCAACTGGCATATATTGAAAATGAATGACAGGATGGCGAAAGAGAACACGAGTGAGGAGGTGATTACCACGATCAAAGGTTTGTTGTGAAATCCTAAAAGACGTGTCCAAAAAACAGGATGATTCCATTCAAATGTGGGGAGACATACCTTCATAACATAGTCATCACCAGTTAGATTGAATATCTTCCCTCCAAGGTTGAAGGAAACAACAGGAAGCGATGGAATCTTCTTACAGTCAATCCAGTACTGCTCAGATTAAAACATTTCAAGATTATTTGCTTGCTTAATGCTGGAAAATTAATAGAGTATAAGAGTTTTCACAGGACAACCACAGGATCTTCCTTGGTAGTGCATGCTGGTACAGGAAACTCATTCACTATTTTTTTTGCTGGCTCAAATCAAATAATATGAACATAATATACTAACAGGCATGTAAAAAGCTTTTGAAGTAATGTTAGCTGGAGCTCTCCTACCTCTCCCATCAGCAGTGGAATTGCTCCGATGGCTTTCTGCAGTGCTCGAACCTCTTGAACCGGCCCAGTGATCAGTGATGTTCCCGTGTCAACAATTGCCTGGCAACCACTTTTGCAAAGTGTAAGAGTGCCACCCACTTGAACTCTGTAGGAAATTGATCAAAAGATGCAAAAATGATTTGACAGATTTGTTTCAAATGCCAATTTTCAAAAAGATTGAAACTGGAAAATTCGGGTGATTACTGGGCAGGAAGGAGAATTTATAGTAAATAAAAAAAAGACGCTGGTATTGATCTGTTTCTCACCAACACCTATCATATCACTTCTGAAGACATAGATTTAACCACTGGAGTTGTATGAAATACTTTTATGTGATTTTTGGAGCTTAAAAATTTTGGCACCCATTCACTTGCATTGTATGGACCAACAGAGCTGAAATATTCCTCTAAAAATCTTAATTTGTGTTCTGCAGAACAAAGAAAGTCACACATCTGGGATGCAATGAGGTTGAGTAAATGATTATGATGTACATTTTTGGGAGAACTATTCCATTAATCAGTTTAAAATTGTGGTCTCATTGCACAATAAAAAAAGTCAGTCTGCACTTCTGAAAGATTGCTTCTACAGTAGTTGCATAAAAAGTTAATTACATACTCATCCATCTTGATCTGCCAGTAGGCTTTCCTTGTGACATTGACATAATGCAGATCGCCGTCAAAATACTGTTGGTCGAAACCTCCCAGCATCAGTTCACCTCCAACCCCACCTGCAGGGTCCCTGCAGACCACACACACACACACACACACACACACACACACACACACACACACACACACACACACACACGTTTGTTTTTCTATCATGGTGGAAATTTTCCATTGACTTAACCTAAACCAACCCCTCTGCACATTTACATTAAGACATAATTTAGTATGTTGATTAAGCTTTTTCCCTGTGAGGAATGCTGGCTAGCCCCACAATGTAGGTGATTTCAGGTTTTACTATTCATTGTACATCAAATCAGAGTCACACACTCATTTCAGTCACTCAAGAAGCTTTCTTCACAGACAGTTCAATCCACTATAATATGATCAATTGTCCATAAAATGCACGTACATTTAGCAAAAATAGAATCCATTGAGCTGTGCAATCAGAAACGCAAGTCACATGTTACTGTTTAACACAAAAACGTTCTTTCATGGTTAAGGTCAAAGACCATCTTGCCACACTCTTAGCCACATTCTTCAACTTTATAAACTGAAAAGGAGAAGCAGATAATAGAGGAACCTTAGATAAGGGAAACAAGACCATTTCCCATTTTTTTTAGGGGACATATGACTTAAATGCAAGAACACACGTTTGCATTGTATACCAGTAAATATAACTATAACACATCCTTAAAACAAGACAAATGTACATGAGAAGGAAAACAGCACAATATATAAAAACCTGTTTTCAGAGAATATATCCTGAATTAAGAATTTTATTACCCATATTGGATTTTTGTTTTAATGAGGCATCAATCCGACAGGATTTTAGTGAGGTTTATGCTTAAAATGGTTAAATGCATTGCATTGGTGAAAAACACATTTAATTAACATATTCTCTGAAAACCCGCGACCCTGTACACAGGATAAGCGGTTGACGATGGATGGATGGATGGATTCTCTGAAAACTATTATTATGTTTTTCACTTTTTGCAATTTTACTTCAAGTACATTTAACTTGTCTTAATTATGTTTTGGTATTTTTACTGGAAAGCAAGACAAAAATACTGATTAAGAAACTGATTTTTTGGAAAGTGCACCTGTTGTGTGTGTATATAAGAGATGGCGCTCTGTGCGCGTGCAAACATTTCCATTTTCTCTTATCAATGTTAAATTTGCAGATTGCCTAAACAATCAGAAAAACCTGTCAAATAAACCTTGAAATAAAGTAATGCAAAGAGAGAAGTCTTTAAACTCGCCTGTTGATGTAAAAGGAGAAGATATTCTGGGGCAAGATTTTGGCAGCCATGGCCGTGTCAAACACTGGTGTGACGCCATCTACAGAGATGGCAGGATATCCCATACCCAAGACACCATCAAACCGTGCCACCGCAAACACAATTCCAGGCTGCTTGATGGCCTCACCAAACTGCTGGTCAAGCACCTTTAGCCCTGCCAGCTACAGACAGCAACAAACATGTGACTCTTCTGATTGAAAGCTGAAATCATGCCGATATTACTGGTTCCTTTTTGACCCAATTTATAGAAACAACCGAAAATTACACATTATAATACACATTTATTGTTATGGGTTTATGTGATAATAACAAATATTGAAAAATTGCTGTCTGCACACTGAATTAAGATACACACTAGAAAAAAGTTCTGGCTAAAATACATTTGGTTTTACATTTGCATGATGAAAAAGTATAGTTTGATAATCAACATTCATTCGAATCTTTTCTGACTACAGTTACAGACAGTTGAGCTTCATATAAGCACACAATTTGATGTCACCACCCATTTCACTTCTGTAACATGAAACGTTTGAGTGAAGACGTTTATTTAAAATCTATACCGATAGTTGCTGACAGTTTTTTTTAATAATTTCGTCATTTCAAAATAAGAGTCCCCGGTGTGTTTCAGGCTTGTTTATACTTAGAAGTTCTGCATTATGCACCAAATCTTCATTTTCCTGGTTATTATTGGGATTTTGGTTGATCAATAAACCGCTTCTGGGATTTTATTCATTTTTGACTATTTTTCTGTGCCCGTCATAGTAAAACAATTTTTTTTAACATTCTCTAAATCGATTTTAAAAACTATCGGCCAATTAATCAGTAATCGGCTTTTCCCAGCACCTTAGCTACTGGTATCGGCAAAATCAACTATCGGTCGACCTCTAGTCTGTCCAGCCCAAAAAGGATTAGATCACTTCAGAAAACATGGATTTAACCACTGGAGTCGTATGGATTACTATTATGCTGCCTTTATGTACTTTTTGGAGCTTCAAATCTTTGGTCACCATTCACTTGCATTGTATGGACCTACAGAACTGAGATATTCTTCTAAAAATCTTCATTTGTGTTCTGCAGAACAAGGAAAGTCACACATCTGGGATGCAATAAGGGTGAGTAAATGATTATGATGGAGCATCATGGAGAATGTTATTACATCTCGGTGAAAGATTACTATATTAAAAAAAAAAATCTTCTATTTTTGTCAAGATTGTGTAATAAGTAAATATGGTTAAGTCTGATTTCATGCTGAATTTCAACTTTGACAGAAGTGTCACAAAAAGTGACACAAAGTTGTTTTTCTCTTGTCAAAGTCATTAATGGCGGTCTGGTGTCTTTACTCACAGTGACTGTATCCTGACTGATAAAGCCTGAAAGACTCCCTCTACCATACTGGATTGAAAACTTGGTGCCGTTCTGGACGTAAGTGCTCGACTTCTTTGAGTTGTAGCGATGGTGCAACCCTGAAAAACAGAAAGCGAGAAAATGCATAAAATGACAAAAATAAAAACTGTACAATAACACAAACTAAACTAGGCACGCACCATTTTACATTGACATTATATACAATTGCTTGAGTGTTCTGGGTTGCATATTGGTCCAAGTAAAAAGTCTTCGCAAGCAGCACTAATAACATACTGTACTGCAGGCGACCGTGGGCACCCATTTGCCAAACGGCACGCTGACATCGAACACATCATTACAATACATCTTTACTCACAGCAGGCAATATTCAAGAAAGAGCAATGGACAGACGGAACCCAGAGGTTGGATGATCCAGTGTCGAACAGCACGGTGAAGTCCTGAGGAGGGGTCCCAATACTGATCACTCCAAAATACTGGGCCTGGAGAAACAGACAGACATTTGTAGACCTTGGTAAACACTTATCCCATGCAAGTCATTCCTTCTGTAAGAACTAAAGAGCAAGAAACAAGTGATTTGATGCGCTTACATCCATGAAGTTGGTGAGTTTCTCCACAGGTGGGGGTAGTTTGGTTGGGGGAATGGTTGGAGTTGTGGAGGCAGTCTGTCCAGATAACTTGGCCATGGATTTGATCTCTTCAATAGACATGCCATTGTCTGCCAACGTGCGGCGCACAGTGCGTGTCTTGTGCAGAGGAATTCTAGATGCAGAGGAGCGTTTAATGAAGCAATTAGACACCCAAGACAGTGCGTTACAACCATTTTACCTTATGGAAATGGTGTTAATAGGCATTAACACAAAGCTCAGCCTTAAAGAAATAGTTCATCCTAAAATTACAATTTTGTTATTTATAGCTAAATGTACAAGCGGCTCTTTTCAATACAACAAAAGTGAAGGGACCACAGCTGTTCAGCAAGAACATTGATTGATGACTTACACTCAAAAAACATATTTTAAGATTTACGCATTTTAGTTTAATAACAAAATTCCATCAAATTGAATTGAGTAATCTTTAATAAAAAATCTTTTTTAATTTTTTATTCGTTTCATTTGGTTAAACATTACACAATTACATTTTTTATGAAATTGAAATGTGTAAATATTAAAAATAGGCGAAAATATTATTTATTTCAGTCCGTTCCACAAACAAGCCTATTGTGTGGCTCCAGAAGGCTAGGAATAAAGAGTGTGATTCCTATGAACGACTTTAATGATGCTTTAATAGTATTTTCATTTTTATTTATTTGATTTATTTGTCATTTTGGAGCTTGATCCTGGTGCCAACCCACTTTCATTAAATGGAAAAAGCAAGAAAGCAGTTCAGAGATTCTGCTAAAGTTTCCTTTGGCGTTCCACAGAAGAAACAAGAAGGGTCAAGTGGCTTTGGAACAACATGGGGATGAGAAAATGATGACATGATTTTCATTTTTGGGTGAACAGTTCCTTTAACAGTGTTAATATTATTGTAACACAGCCTCGAGTGTCTTATAGCTTTTATAAAATGCACCTGCTTTACAATAAATGGCACCAAAGGTTCAATAAATAAAAGGTACATTTATTGATAGTAGCCTAATTATCTGGACAAACAATTATTCCACCAATTAAAATGATTTAATTATTAATAATTAGTTTGCAAAAACTGTTTGCCAAACATCATAGCAACTTGGCGCATTAAGAATTAATTCAAACGATTTGCGAACGCTTCAAAGGCACTTCATCTGATCAGAATTTAAAGGGGAGCGTTCACACCAAAATGCGTTTTTGCGTTCATCTGCGCTGTGTTTTAATAAAAAAAATTAAATGTACACACGCGTTGAAGGACATCTTCAACTGTTCCGCCACGTCTCACTCAAAAGTGTTTTTTAGACCCCGTGTCAGGTGCAATTTTTTGAAGATGTCACCTTGGACTTAACTAACACCTAGCATTGTGGATGCATCATCTTTTAAACAGTGGTTTTCAGTTTCAGATGTCATGGTAGAAATTCACTACTAAACTTCACGGCTGATCATGTGACTCTAACATGGCAGCCCCCATGAGGGGACCCTCTCCATGTAGAATAAAACAGCTTTTACAAGGTTACAGATATGATTGGAGTCTTCATCCAATCATGGGAATGGATGACTTTATACATATGTTTCAAAATGACAATTCGTTACTTTAATGGTAAAACTTTTTTTTAAAGTGAAAAAATAACTGAGTGCACCTTTAAAAAGAACGTACTTTTTTTTTTAAAGCGGGTAACACCTGCATAATATTCGTTGCGCTGCGTCTAAGCTCATTTTTAGTGCAAGTACGCATATCTAGAACGCTCGCGACACATTTAATACTTTCTGCAATGCACGCGGGCTTGCCAGCTTCGTTAATTATAATAATTGGAGCGTTTAGTCCTTGTGCATTGTAGATGGGCATGTTTCACAATGTCGCACTGTTCACTTCACTCATGCAACTGTTTATTAGCAAGACTCACAATCACGTGATTTGTACTTCCTGAACTACAAAACCAACTAATGCTATAATAAGCTCTAACAAATAACGACCTAACCACCAAGTATGAATAACAATTTATTTGCACCTGTCAATATGATTGGAGAGAGCTCGGATTTGTGAGCAACTGCTATAAACGCAGATACAATTCAAACATAGTGAAAGCCATTGTGCAAATCATCAAAATGGAGGTAGTTTAATAAAAAAATTTTATGCTCAATACAAGCATAAATATGTGCAGCACAAATACAAAACATCCTCGGTGATAAATAACAGAATTGATGCATTTTACCTGATTATTGCTTTGCTGTCCGCAATTATATACCAAATTAAAAACGCAAACAGGTGAAAGCGATTCATGCTGCAAACTTTAAAAGAAACAAATGTATGTATTTATGATCCGAAACTATATTCTCGACTTGCAAGAGCAATTCTGAAGTATGACTTCCTCCACCGCGCGACTTTATAAATCCGCAAAAATTCCTTTCGGAAAGCTTCGTGCCATTTCGTCCTTTTCCGTTCTTCTTATAACTGATTGGCTGGAACCATTGTTCTAACAATACGATTGGTTGTAGAAAGCGTCAATCAAATTCAATATCAGGCTTGCTTCCTCAACATCTGGCAGATTAAGGGATGACAGATTGTTTGTTTGATCAAATGTCAAAGAATCATGGACTCATTTAAATCAAATTAATTCAACAGATTTTTGTGCACTCCCAGTGAACACACTTGTTTGCCTGTAATCACCAGAAATGTCAGCAACATACACATTTCCAATTTTTTCCCAACTTATGTAAAGTAAATGACTTCCTGCTTTTTTTTTGTGGCAAAAAAATAAATAAATAAAAAGATATTGAGGAAAAAGTGCACCATGCAAAGGAGGAAGTCGAGCAAGAAAAACTGCTCCTGCAAGATTTTCTACAATTCAAAGAAAAAGTTCACTCATGAAGTAAAATGATCTCATCAGTTACTCACCCTCATGCCAACTCAGACATGAATGACTTTCTTTCTTCTCCTGAGCACAAATGAAGATTTTTAGAAGAATTTGACACCTCTTTAGGTCCATACCATGCAAGTGAATGGTGACCAACATTTTGAAGCTTCAAAAAGCACATAAAGGCAGCAAGAAAATAATCCATACAACTCCAGTGGTTAAATCAATGTCTTCTGAAGCGACGTGTGTGTATGATACAGAACAATATTTAAGCCCCCCCTCCACCCCTCCCCCCTATCGCCACCTATTGAGCAGGGAGGAGAATTTATAGAAAAATAGAACTTAAAAATGTATCAGTTTTTCACCCACAGCTGTCATATCACCTCTGAAGACATGGATTTAACCACTGGAGGCGTATGAATTACTTTTATGCTGCCTTTAGGTGATTTTTGAAGCTTCAAATGTCTGGCCACCATTCACTTGCATTGTATGGACCAACAGAGCAGAGATATTCTTCTAAAAGTCTTTGTTTGTGTTCTGTAGTAGAAAGAAAGTCAAAAATTTCTGGGATGTTATGAGGGCGAGTAATTGATGAGAGAATTTTCATTTTTGGGTGAACTATCCCTTTAAGTATGCAAAAGTTACTTCCCCCTCTTGGACTTTTCAAATGCCTGTATTGAGTGCAGCTACAGCATCAGCACTAAATTACAAACAACTGTAAACAAAGAACAAAATGGCATTATTTGTCTTGAAAGCTAAGGTTGTGGTTGATATTGTACACATTATTTATGAAACATGCTCTTAAAACGAGAGAAATATTAAATGTACAGCCATATCTTCAACTACGGACACTTTTATGTCCCAGGAACTGATTTATTATTTATTTATTTTATTAACTAGCAGATTTAATCTTTCTTCTTTTGTTATATTAAGGTCACATTAAAACTTCCAAGCCTTCATCCTTTGTTTTTGCTACTTTTCAAATGTCTTTTATGATTTTGCAGTTTTCCCATTGTAAAAGTGTCCATCCATATAGTTGGAAAAGCACCTTTCCACAGACTACAGCCCTTGTTACTGTTCCTTTTATTCAGAATGATTAAATATGATTATTTGTTTTCATTCACAACTTTATTCTTTATTTATTTACCCCTAAGGTACTGTTTACCTTTAAGTGAATTGAAAAACCACAGAGCTCAACATAGTTTTTATATATTGAAAAGGGAAAGAAAAGAAAGCAGAGCAATTAATACACCCTTATAACATGGCACATCTATTTTTAGCTTTCCCAGTTAAAATCCATTACAAATAGACATTTATTAGCACATGGACAGCAGAATATTAAAAACGTAACTGCTGAGGGAACTAAACATTGTGAGCCCATGCAGTCTTCATCAGGGCACCCCCAGCATGCTCAACAGAATGTGTTGTCTTCAGTATTTAACTGTTTAAATATCTATTATAGCACATGGTTTGCACTCGTTGTGAAATGTGATGAAATTGCCAAGTGTGCCAAATTACCAAATGGCACAATACCTTTAGTAAATGCATAGGCAAAAATATAATCACACAAACTAAGAAACAATTACATACATGAATAACACTACAAAGTATTAGTAAAAAAATGCTTTATTCTGTCCTTGGTTCAGTTCATATGAAATTGGAGTTTCTTGATTGCACAACAGAAAAACAAATGATGGAAGTCTGTGTCGTAATGTGCGATTGGCAAATGGAGCTCTGAAATAATGTATTGACTAATTTGAATTTAAGAAAGAAGAGAAGAGAGTATATGATTCACTATTCTGCTTTTAACGGTTAGACTTTATTGTACAGAAGCAGCTGAAATGTCTCGGAAGATTATGATCTTTCTAGACTGGGGGATATTAAAGGGATGTTTCACCCCAAAAATTAAAAATATCACCATTTACACATCCTCATGTTGTTTCAAATACATCAAACGTACTTTTTTTTTTTTGGAACATAATATGAGGCACTGACAGCTTCTCGCACTATTCACTTTCAATGAATATTTCCCATTGAATATCCCCCAAAATAAAGTATGTTGTAAATTGTCTTATATGTTCTGCAATATACTCAGGAGACAATTTCATTTTTTCTTTAGTTGCCATGAAGGGGATTAATGACAATAATGTAATTTAGACTTTTACAAGTTTATGTCCCCATTTCCAGAGAAAGGTATAGGTGTTTATTTACTCACTTCTAAAACTTCTAGTCATTTCTATATGTGCACTTTGCACGAACAACACACATTTTCTCACCCAGAACAGAAAGTTAGCTGTGGTCATTCAGTGTACATCAAGATCTTATAGTTTGTGTAGAAATTTTTTATTTAATTTTACTTTTGTTTTGCAACATCGCCCCATAAAAGTCTCTAAATGTAGATCCTGTCTTTCAATCTCTAAATTCTGCTTTTGAAAATGAGCATTATGTTGGACAATGAGAAACAGTAAGATACACACTGTTGCAACAAATTGTTTTTAAAGCATTTATCAAATGTTTCTTGAACAATTTGTATCATAGTATTCTTATTAGCCTGGTGTAATGTTCTTTAAATTGCCATATGCCCATAGGTGAATATCATTCCTTAATTAAAAATAGCATAATTGTATTATAATTATTATTATTATTAGTAGTAGTAGTAGTATGTTGTTGTTGTAGCAGCAGTATAGTAACAGTAGTAGTAGTACGGTACAATGAGGTTAAAAGCACACCTTAAGGGTAAAACCAAGATTAAACAGCCCCAGGGGAATAGGGTGGATCAAGTCAATATGAGACCACTTTGAACGTTCTTCATAAAAAATCTATTACCTCTATGTGTTTTATGGCCATGCAACAGGTTTTTTTTTTAATTATTATTATTATTTAATTTTTACCCCAAATACTATCCTTTCACTTATTGGACAGTTATTATTATTATATATATATATATATATATATATATATATATATATATATATATATATATATATATATATATATATATATATATATATATATATATTTTTTTTTTTTTTTTTTTTTGACTCAATCACTTTGAACCAAATTGAAAATGACAAATAAGTATTTTTCTCAAAATAAATGTGAGAAGTTCAGTGATTTTCATCATCAAAAAAAAATGTAAAACATTTTAAATATGATTAAAAATGAGCTCAAATTACCCCAAAATCATCCAATAGACATTACACACAATAATCTCATATGGATCAGGAATATGTTGTAGTGTAAAGTGACTAATATGCGTTTAGGAAAGTCTTTGATGCTATTTATTATTTTAGGAGAAAATAAAATCCTTTAAACCCATTGTATTAGTAGTAGTAACACACATAACAACACTACGCATCGTAATGCGATGACTCTTTTATTCTGTTAGAACGCCAGCCTATTGTAATAGTGACGTCATAAAGACGAAGTTCCACCGTCCGCATAGAAACCAGCGCAAGTTGCAGAAATCTTATTTGCAGTCTACAGATCGCATGGTTTTCTTCGCGCAAAGGTCAGTACAATTATATCTTTTTACCGCAGCTAATTTTCACAATATATACTGTAATATAATCAGATTCAATTGAAGACTAACAAGACATATCCATTATTTTTCATGATCTTATATAGGTTTGTCTTATTTTAACAATTTATTAGGCAAGACAGAGTCCAGGAGTAACACTTTTTGCTATACTGCACAAATACAATAAGCATGACTTTTTTCACACAAGATGCTTTTATACACCTAACAATAAAACAAATGCATCTGTAGAATTTACGTCTATCTGGCTTTCTATCACTTCATGCCTTTGTCTGGCTTACATATCAAAGTTTTCTGAATAAATAAAAGCTAACAAAACATTTACTTAACAAGGAACATTTACATCCATGTCTCTTATGGTGTGGGAACATTTGTAACATAGTGTTACTTATCTCCCCCTCTGATCACCTTGCATGTTTTCCTGATTTTCGCATCCAAGCATGTCCAATAATATTTACATTTTAAGGAGATTAATTAATTATTACAACAAGGAAAGTTTCCTTTCATAGTTCAAATTAAAATAACGGGGGAACATGACCAATATCTCTTTTCACTGGAATGCATTTTTTCTTAATTCTGCTTTTAACTATTAGAAATTCTTTTGGCAGCTACAATGTCTGAAATTGAAATGGTGGTGATGATGATTGTCGCCGAGACTCTCAGAGTGGCGAAAGAATGTCCAGGAGCGGAGATCCAGGGCAGTCCTGATATTCAAGACGATGAGTGTGACTCATCCATCGTTGAGGATTTGTGCAATGACCAAGAGGTCTCAACACCATCAGATGAGGTCAGAAGAATTTACATCAGCACTCCAAGAGCAACCACCATTGCAGAAGTCCACGCTGAAGATGCCTTGAGCAAAGTTGTCTCCAATTTGTGCAGTGAGGGTATTCCCTCAGACAGTGCAAGTGTGAACCAAAGCTCAAGTGTGGATTCCCAGGAGCTAGTGACACACCAAGCCAAAAGATTCATTAGTGAATTACTACTGGGGATCCAGAGTAAACTTGCCAGTGGGAATCTTGAGATTGAGCGGGGAATCACACCAGAGGACCAAGACCTCTTGCAGGATATAATAACGGATATGCGTAGACACGTTGTGTCTTCCAGCCCCATATCCTGCCCCTCACCTGAAGGTATTGCTATGATGCATAGAGACACAATCAAAGATATAATCCGCAGTACCCTCGGCCATATCCTGCAGAAGGATTTCACCACTGACCTGGCAGATCACGCTTTCATAGAGGAGCTGCTAAAACAGCTCCCTGAAAACAGCCAGGTGAGAGTCACCGACAGGTGGGAAGAAGTTAATGCCCACCCTGAGCCGGAAGAGATGTCCGAGCTGGCACTGTCCATTTTTTCAAAGCTCCAGATGCTCTACGGTGACCGCAAGACCATGGAGAGTGAGATAAGTGTACGGTCCAACACGTTCCTACAGGATTTTTCAGATGTTCTGTTCTTGCAAATCCTCAAGGCAGAGCCAAAAAAAGAAGGCACTGAGAGTCTGACTAGAGACGTTGAGGCACAAGAAACACCGGAAATCTCCACCATTCCTCCAATTACCAAGAAGAAAGGAATAAAGACCTTTTTGAGAAGAACCTGGAAGGCCATAAAACAAACATTCACCTGCTGTTGTTTTTCCAGTGTTGCCCCTGAACTGTGAATGCAATACTTGTGCATTCTCTGTGCTAAAAAGAAAAAAAATCCCCTGTCCACACACATAAAAAAAATCCCTGTCAACACACATAAAAAATCTCCTGTCAACACACATAAAAATCCCCAAAAACAAACCCTCTCCCAAAATGAATGTGGGTACAACATCTCTGCACAGAGAATGATTGTGATGCCCACAGTATATGTTAATGCATGACTAAAAATCAATAAAGATTTTAAAAGTCTAAAAATGATCTTTGATGCTTGTTGTCTCTTTTCAATCATGCTTGACTATTTTTTACTTGGCATCTTTGTATCAGAGGATGCAATAGCTGGTCAATCATTAAGGTTGGGGTTAGGGTTAGGGTTTGACTTCATACACATTATCTTACAGTACACATTTGACTTTTTTGCACAAAACATTTTGTTTAAAACATAAGCAAAAATGAAGGTTACAGTGAGGCACTTACAATGGAAGTGAATGGGAGCCAAGTTTAGAGGCTTTAAAGGAAGAAATGTAAAGCTTATAATTGTATAAAAGCACTTACATTAATTCTTCTGTTAAAGATTAATGTATTTTCAGTTGTGAAGTTGTGTAAATTGTCATTTACTGGGATTATATGTTTTACAGCGTTACGTCGTTATGGCAAAGTAGTTGTAAAATTGGATATAACTTTACACAGAAGAGTTCGTAAGTGATTTTATCACACTAAAATCACATTAACACATATGTGGTTTATGTCTTGTGGCTATACTTTTGAAACAGTGAGTATTTTAATGTTTACGGATTGGCCGCCATTCACTTCCATTGTAAATCTGGTGGGAAAAACTGTGTTAAGTAAAATTATTAAAGTGTAAAATGTGACTTTCATGTACTTTGATTCATAAAATAGTGAATTGGAATATAATTGATATAGTGATCCTCTTTTCATTTTTAGTTGCAATCTTGATACAGTCCCAGTTTACCAAGAATGGTTACCATTGAAGTCATTTTAATGGGGGTAGGGGGTAATAGAGTAAATTCTATTGGAACTGAATACATTCAATTTGTATTTGCTAATCATAAAGGTAGTAAAACTTCATTTTAATCCTACAGATTAAATGTAAAAAAATAAATCTTTTATTTTCTTCTTTCCTGCCATTGGAATGTGAAATACTAGAGTAAATTATTGAATGTGGAAATAAACAATAGGAGGGTAAACGTGTATAACGGTAATTGTGAGACCACGGCAAATATAATTTTACTTACATGTATGTTCCAACAGCAAACAAAAAATGTGATCCATTGCACTTTCCAAACAAGATTTGTTTTTTAAAAAAAGCATACAAAGTTTAATGTTTTAAATTTACACTAAATAATAAAAAAATTGCTAATATAAAATGTTTGGCTAGATTTACGCTGCTCTTTAAAACAGGGTCCATTTCAGTTTCGGTCTTGATCAACAATGTTGTTTAACACATCAGATGAGTGAATGATTCAGTTGGATTAATGATCTCAAAAACAATATAGCACCTTACATATATAATAAAATTGGTTAATATGACTTTTGGTCTATAATATCACCGTGAAGCAGTGAAAAACAACTTAAATCTTTTTCTCACACTAGCTATTGTATGGCTTCACAAGCCTTGGAATATGCCTCGTTTTGTGTTTTTGTAATGTTGAAGCTTGATAGCCTCAGTCCTCATTCACCTTTATATGTAAACATACATTGAATACAAATTAAAACTTAAAACTGTTTAAAAGTACTCATTTGTATACCCCATTCCAGGTTACACTGTAAGAGGTCCAGTAGATGCCTTTTAAACCCTCAGAGCTTTGAGTTTAGTCAATAGAAACTTTTAAAGGAAAATAATACATTTGGAAAATTAAGAGAAAAATCTCCTATTTTATCATATCTTAAATTGGGCAGTTCCTCTTTCAGCTTTTATAATGAAGATTTTGAGAGGAGGATGGAAAAACTGCAGGTCTGCATTGGTGCTGACAGTCATAGTCTCCTTGTGTTTTAAAAATTGTTATACAAGAAGCTTATTATAGAAGAGCCTAAAGGCATAAAAGGACAGTAAATCTTGGTGCGCCTCAAATATTTGTGGTTTGGATAATTTAACTCATGAAGATTTGAGGAAACAACAAAAACAAGTGTTGTGTCAGAGTAAGTTATTGTCACGTGTTTCTACACCTGTTCAAATGTAAATAATTAATTAAAATATAAAGGGGGGTAGTAGCACAATGACAAATAATGTTTTTAACAATTTTCTTTAATGCACCCTTAAATCAGACTCAACTTCGAATTTTGGCATAATTTCATTTCTCATGCATATTCTGCTATAGGGTGAGTATTTGGTTGTTCTTTGTGAAGGTTTTTGCATTCAGCAGCAATTTACTCTCTCTTGATGAGCATGATGAGAACTCAATTTGTACAAGATTAGAAAGAAAAAGTAAAACAAATCTCTGTCTTTACCCATTCGTGTACAAAAGCTTTTTTGATGCTGTGAAATGTGGTACTCCAGTGTTTATTTGTATGGCACAAAATTAGATTTTTGTGAGGTTAAAATCATGAATTTGTTTAAAGTAAAAAGCTTTGTTTCAACTAAGATGAAAATAAGAGAGAGATATAAAATTATTCTGTGACCTGTCATGTGCATTTAAAAAAAAAAACACCAGACCCTAGGCCACATTTTACACACTTTTTTGTCATAATATAGCTCTTTTTATTTTGTTCGGTTGCAAATAATAATAATTTTTCATTGCAGCCTTTTAGTAAGAGGAAAACGGCACCATGAGTCTGGTAATATTGCTGTTCTTAATAACCTCCTGCAGGTCAGTCTGGGATATTCCCGCATCCCTGCGTCTACGATGACACAAAGCTCACTGTGATGTGCATAGGGATGATCTTGTGCACATTACATCCGCCATAAATGAGGTGAGAGACAGACCAAAAATAAATAAACAAAAAAAACACTATACACCAATAACATGAATGACACAAAGCAAAGGCACAAATGCATCAAACAATGAAGCTCGTAAATTTGGTAGCATTTCATGATGCCATCCAAAAACCTACACTGAAATAAACAGGGACCAAAAACGAATTGTTTTTCATTTTGGTTAATTCCAAGCACAAACTCCTCAGTTACATATGTAACCTCGGTTCCCTGACATGAAGGTAATGAGACATTGGTTCACTAAGCTGACGCTATGGGAAGTGTCCTTCTACACAACCTAATTGAAACCTTTCTACAATAATGCCATTATTGGCTATGGTGTTTAAGCCCCGCCTTTTAGTTGCAAAGCCGTCCGGTATAAAAGCGGGCACACAAACACCATTCCTCAGGATTTTCTGACTGAGGGACAAAGAGTGCATCGCTCGCACCTCAAAAAAACCTGAGTCCGAAGAGCGGCCAGCTTACACAATGTCTCGTTCCCTTCATCTCAGGGATACGAGGTAACATACGTAACCGAGATGTTTCCTTACGATTCAGTACACTTCACTTGCATCACTAAGCTGAACAGATTCCCAACACGCCACACTACACGACATAACCTCCCCAGAGAGGACAGTGCAGTCCCGGTGGACGGCAACTGACATGAGTATGCCACAAGTGAATGACCCTCATGGTGAGCCAGGAGGGGAACACTCAGAATATATATATGAACTATGGTCATATAGTATGTATTAACCCCTTCATGAACCCAGTTGGGAAATACGTTTTATTTATAATGAAAGTGCTTGTGACTTTGGGAGATACAATGGCCTGAATGCAGGCAGTTAATGACATGGAGACCATACTTGAAAAGAGGGCCATAAATGTATGTTTGGGCAATGAAATAGCAAGCGCTGTAGACAGACAGGACTTGCGATAAGAGAGATGTCACATCTAGGTTGTAAAACCTAGCAAACATGTTTTAAGAAGACCATCTTGCTGCAAAGCATATGTCTTGTAAAGACACCTTTCGTCCATGCCCATGAAGAGGCCATGCCTCTAGTTGAGTGTGCTTTAACACCAATTGGGCAATTTGCTCCATGCGACTCATAGGCAAGGGTGATGGCATCAACAATCCAGTGAGAAAGTCTTTGTTTGGAGATGGACATTCCTTTCTTGCATCCTCCTTAGCACACAAAGAGCTGGTCAGACAGTCTGAACTGGCAAGTGCATTCAATATATGTATGTAGCACTCCCACAGGGCATAACAAATGCAATAACTTGTTCCTCATTCAAATTAAATGGAGGAGGGAAAAAGGCTTGAAGGTGAACCACCTGCACTCTGAAGGACGTGTGTTAGAAGCTTAGGCGCATAGCCTTTTCTGGGTTTGACAGTGAGTTTTGAAAGATCCGGACCAAAATCCAGACATGAATTTTCGACTGACAGTGCTTGCAAATCACTGACCCGTTTTAATGAGGCCAGAGCCAGCAGTAATGCAGTCTTAATAGAAAGCACACGCAATTCAACAGAGTCCAGAGGCTCGAAAGGGGGGCCCGTGAGTGCTTTCAGGACCAAAGCTAGGTCCACTGTTGGAACCGGCAGCTGCTCCTCTAAAGATCTTTATGATTAAATCATGTTTGCCTATAGAGGTGCCGGCTTTGGGTGCATGATACGCAGATATAGTCAGCACATAATTTTGTGCACTGAAGAGTGAGCCCTGCGTCCAATCACTCTTGAAGAAATGTGAGAATTTAAGGTATTGGGTAGTTCACTGGGTCTTTGCCATGTGAAAAGCACCAATTAGTGAACACACTCCATTTCAGTGCATAGAGGCATCTTGTAGGCGGTGCTCTAGCCTGTAAAACCGTGTTCATAACCATGATCTGTTACATTTAGCATGCCCCATTCAGGGGCCACACATGCAGGTTCCACAGCTGGGGCTGGGGATGCCAGAATGTGCCCTGCCCTTGAGAGAGGAGGTCCCCCTCAGCGGTATTTCCCTGGTTGGGCCACTTCGGCACAACCAATAAAATAATTTCCTTGTCCTCTGAGTTTGCATATGACAGATTGATTGATGCACACAGGGGGAAAACACATCCACTCCTAGCGGAGCTTGGGGCTTGGAGTACCAGAGGGGACAGTGGCTGTTCTGGAGACACTGGAGAAGGGCCTGAATGCTCTCGATTGTGAGATGCGTGTGCTCGCTCGTCGAGACGCACTCCTAAAAATAAGATTTGTTGGCTGGGAGAGAGCATGCTCTTCGCTTAGTTGACATTGAGGTCCAAGCTGCCGGAGCAATAAGTGTCGGTGCTGGCATAACAGAGCCTCTGATTGGGCCAGTAATAGCAGTTCCCTTGAACACGAATCTCAAAAACATTCTGTGATGTTGTACAATTTGAACATAAAAGTATGTGTCTTTCAGATCTATTGATGCAAACCAATATTGTGGGCGGAGTTGCAATAAGATCTTTTTCGGAGTAATCATTTTGAACGGGCACTTCGTAATTGTGCAGTTAAAATGTCTCAGATCTAATATTGGCTGAAGCCTGCCATCTTTCTTCAGTGGCAAGAGGTGGTGACCCAATGATGGGTAAGAATCTCCAATGGCAAAAAAAAGGGGGGCAACCTAAGGCAGGGCATCACTGGCCTAGAAACCTGCCCAAGAAGGTTTGATATGGGATTAAGGAAGTGGATGAATGCTCTTAGGTCAGTCAGGTCTCCACTGAACCCGACTGCATTTTGATAACCATTTTAAGATTGCTTGTCTTGTTATAACAATTTAAATAGAATTGTTTAAGAAATGGGGTGCATGTTTGGCTAAAATTGGTATAATGATTGAAACAACAATTCTGGTGAGAGGAACAATATTCTGTTGTGTGTTACCACTGATCAAATCATTCTTGATCCGAGCGATAACAAAGCAGATGATATTGATCAATGTGAATGGTCCAATGCAATACAATGACAACTCTCTTGGATGGACAGAAAGACCAAATTGGGAGGGAATTGATTCCTCCAATGAATGAAGAGATGAATGATGAGCCATGCCCTGGGATGTAACTGCTAGCCTATCCACTCCCCAGTGGTGGCCCTCTACGTTTCGCAAAGTAACTGGGTTGAAGACCTTTTGTCAATGTTATCTTTGAAAGAAAATAACTTTTAGTGTTGAGTTATTTCTACCACTGTTTTTTACGTTTTCGATATATTTACTGATTTTGATCTTTACATTGTTATATTCAATATGCTAGAGACTGAACAGACAAATTATAGAGTAAAAAGAGCTTATCAGCCTGAGCCTAATGTATATTTAGATGCAATTGGGCAACCAAGAGGAATACCACAATCATTTATGGCCAGATATGAAATAAAAACAGAGCTGACTGTTGTACTTGTATCCCAATAATACAGCTCCTGATGGATCCTTTACTACAGCAATAAAAAAGTGGGAAAACTTACGAGACGAAGTGACTGCGAATGCTGGAAGAGATCAACATATTTGAAAATGGTTTGATAACCTATTTGGATCCTGGAGAGATGGCTTACTAAAGTAGGAATAATAATGAATAAGACATAAATGGTTCTATGGTGTAATGGTTAGCACTCTGGACTCTGAATCCAGCGATCCGAGTTCAAATCTCGGTAGGACCTACGATTTTTATATTTTTCGAAAGTAAGTTAACACGTTACCGAAAAATGCCAATAACTATAGAACAACATGCTTAAATTGTCAATGATAAAACAATTTGGCCCGCTTTATTACATTGATGACGTGTGTTTATTACACAGAGGAGTGCTGTAGTCTCGAGCACTCTCGCGAGATCTGATCAACAGCTGTCATGGCGGCCGCGATGGATGTGGACACCCCGAGTGGAGCGAACAGTGGAGCCAGTAAGAAGCGTTTTGAAGTGAAAAAGGTAATCGTTTGTGAATTCAGTATTAAGAAATGATATCAAGTAGTCTCTTTAAAATTCAGACTCCTCTAGAATAGTTTGTTTTAATCCGCTGGTTAGCATTAGCTGTGCTGCTCCTTCACGTCGGGGTTTGATTTAATCACCTGCCCATACGTTTTTTATTTCTTTCTTTCATTTTTTATTATTAGATACAGCTTTTAATATGTCCTGGTAATGTTTGTAATCTTGTATCAGGTAGATACATATAACCTGGGCGTTCCATTTGCTTCTGGTCTGCTCTCTGGTCCATTCTGAAGCGTGATACGAGAGATTACTAAACTAGGCCACTAGAGAAATAAAGCCCGGATGGGAGTCAAGTATCTTAAAAGCCTGCAACAAACAGCTAGACAGTATTTTGAGCACTATAGGTGTGTTCTGAACGTCCGATTCGAGTCTTTTTGGGAATCATATGCGTGTTCCAAACGTTCGATTCCAGGGCGTTGGCGTGTCATATGTTTTGTGGCACTGTGAATCTGTTTATGTTCAGGACAGTCTGTTTTAGCGTTTTGGGGCATTTATTCTTAATGTATGATTTCTGTGTTTTTGGGTCATCATAGGTGTGTTCCTAATGTTTGATTTGGGTGTTTTAGGGCATCATCATAGGTGTGTTCCTAATGTTTGATTTGGGTGTTTTGGGGCATCATCATAGGCGTGTTCCTAATGTTTGATTTGGGTGTTTTGGGGCATCATCATAGGCGTGTTCCTAATGTTTGATTTGGGTGTTTTGGGGCATCATCATAGGCGTGTTCCTAATGTTTGATTTGGGTGTTTTGGGGCATCATCATAGGTGTGTTCCTAATGTTTGATTTGGGTGTTTTGGGGCATCATCATAGGTGTGTTCCTAATGTTTGATTTGGGTGTTTTGGGGCATCATCATAGGCGTGTTCCTAATGTTTGATTTAGGGCTGTCAAAATTGCTCAAAAATGACATTCGAATATTCCCTCTAAAAAAAACACATATATTCGAACTATTCGAATATCTGGTTGCGCATTTGGTCAATGACGCGCATTACGTCAATAACAGGACAAATTAATACAAAGAGACATAACTATTTGTATAGGTAGTTTATTTAAGTTTAAACATATTTGACAACGTATTACCTACACAAAAACAAGTAAATCAACTAATGGCCAAGACCTCACTCTCGCTCGCACGACGCAGGCACTCTTTCTCTCTCTCTCGCCCTCACGCTCTCTCGCATAACGGTTTAAAAGAACAACAACAATAAACAAATGTTGAGTGCTGATCAAGAGTTTTGTGCAAGCAATATAAGGTCGCGACTCTTGTCCCAAATATAGCAGGCTTCATTCAGTGATTAAAACAAATTATTAACATTAATTGAAGTTTTACAGTATATAGAACCGACATTGAACGCTCCGAGCGAGCTGTGCTGTGGTAAACATGGAACTTTTCCTTGACATGAAACGGTAAATAATCAAACCAGTGGAAGCCTGCAGTGCATGAAACTGCTGTATCTAACCTACCTTATTCATGCAACATCTATTCAGTCAGTACAGTAGCCTTACATTTTAGTCATGTTTCTGTTTAACGTTAAATAAAATGAGGCACACAATTCCGAGAAATGTGACAACAAAGACCCCTCAGGCAGCACGCCCACTCGCAAAGCAGACAGCCGCACATCTGCTACCGCGGGCTGCTTTTTTCCACATTCGAATATTAATTTTCACCTTCGAATTTCTGTTTTTTAAAACTATTCGAATATATATTCGAATTTAGAATATTCGTTGACAGCCCTAGTTTGATTTGGGTGTTTTGGGGCATCATCATAGGTGTGTTCCTAATGTTTGATTTGGGTGTTTTGGGGCATCATCATAGGTGTGTTCCTAATGTTTGATTTGGGTGTTTTGGGGCATCATCATAGGTGTGTTCCTAATGTTTGATTTGGGTGTTTTGGGGCATCATCATAGGTGTGTTCCTAATGTTTGATTTGGGTGTTTTGGGGCATCATCATAGGTGTGTTCCTAATGTTTGATTTGGGTGTTTTGGGGCATCATCATAGGCGTGTTCCTAATGTTTGATTTGGGTGTTTTAGTGCATCATCATAAGTGTGTTCCTAATGTTTGATTTGGGTGTTTTGGGGCATCATCATAGGTGTGTTCCTAATGTTTGATTTGGGTGTTTTGGGGCATCATCATAGGCGTGTTCCTAATGTTTGATTTGGGTGTTTTAGTGCATCATATGCGTATTCCACACTATCAATTCGAGTATTTTAGTGTATCATATGTGCCTTCCGAGCATTCGAATGTTTAGCACATATGTGTTCCAAACATTCGATTTTATTATTTTAGTGCATCATATGTGCCTTCCTAACATTCCAATCACGTGTTTTAGCGCATCATATGTGTGTTCCAAACATTCGATTCGAGTGTTTTGGGGCATTATTTGCCTGTTCAGAATGTTCAGTTTGAAGAGTACTGTGGCATGTGTTCCCAGTATTCAATTTGGGTGTTTTGGAGCATCATATGCATGTTCTTAACATTGCATTTGAGAGTTTTGGGGCATGTGTTTCAAATATTTGTTTTGAGTGTGTTACGATCATTTGATTCATCTGTTTTGGGACATCGTAGGTGTGTTTTGAACATTAGATTTGAGAGGTTTTGTGAACGTTTATTTCTTGTATTTTGTCATAAGTGTGTTCAGAATGTTTGATTTGATTGCGTGAACCATTGTTGAGTAACGAATGTTCGATTGGAACAGTTTTGGGCAAATGCTCATTTGATGCCCTAAAATGCAGTAAGGGCAGGCTCAAATCGTGGCAGCGGCATCTAGCAGTGGCACTTCTGGTGTCATGCTCCGATGCCACTGACTTTACGCCATGTGCCGCTGTTTGTGGCTGGTGCCATTGAATTTCAAACGGCATCTGCCGCTGTTTATGGAAGAAGCCAGTGAATTTCTACGGCATCTGCTGCTGTTTATGGATGATGCCAGTGAATTTCTACGGCATCTGCCGCTGTTTATGGATGATGCCAGTGAATTTCTACGGCATCTGCCGCCGTTTATGGATGATGCCAGTGAATTTAAATTCAATGGCACCAGCCACAAACAGTGGCACATGCTGTAAAGTCAGTGGCACCGGAAGTGCCACTGCTAGATGCCGCTGCTGCGATTTGAGCCTGCTGTCTCTCCTAAAATTTTCAAATTGAACGTTCAGTGCCCAAATATGCTATCTAGGTAGTTCACAACTAATGATTGGAACCATTAACATCTATGTAGCACTTTGTTGCTTTGGTGACAGAGTCAATTATCATTTAATATGATTTAATATCATTCTATGTATTTGATGGGTTAATAGATGAACAGAGTTTAACAGAGCACTTCTGGTATGTAACAAGGTTATGTTGACAAGGATATCTGGTGGTTGCATTAAGGCACTCTCTCTTGCAGTGGAATGCTGTGGCGCTGTGGGCTTGGGACATTGTTGTGGATAACTGTGCCATCTGCAGAAATCACATTATGGACCTCTGTACGTATCAACTCTCATTTGACTTCATTACCTTTTAATGTGGCGTAAACCTATTGCATGTTTTGCTCACAATTTTCACTGTTCTCTGTTCTGTAAAACATTATCTGTATTGAGTCTGTCCAGAATGTTTTAAATGTTACTCTAGCATTGCCATTTCCACTTTCAGAGCTCCATTACTGTAGTATGAGCTCTAATGGTCATCTGAATCTTGGTTTGTTCATCTGAAAGTCCTGTATGTCTTTCAGGTATAGAGTGTCAGGCCAATCAGGCTTCAGCTACATCAGAAGAGTGCACAGTGGCCTGGGGAGTCTGCAATGTGAGTATGACCGCACACACATACCATCTGAGCTTTGGGTCTGTAGAATGGTGCTTGTAACTGTGTGGTGTTTGGTTCTGCAGCACGCCTTTCATTTCCACTGCATCTCTCGCTGGCTGAAGACCAGACAGGTGTGTCCCCTGGACAACAGAGAGTGGGAGTTTCAGAAGTAAGTGACTTTGCATTTAAACACCTAACAGTATAAATCAAACTGTGGACTGTGGGCCTGTTTAGATTAAGAATCCCCATTGACGTTTATCATCAGTCTAGGTCTCTTGACTCAATTAGGATGCAATATATCATGGATTTTGAATCTTTTTGATTGAGTTTACCTATTAATATTCCGTAATGGCACTTTCCTAAAATTATAGTAGTGCTAGTAATAGGGCTGGGATAAACGATTATTTTTTAAACGATTAATCTAGCGATTTATTTTTTCGATGCATCGATTAATCTAACGATTCATTTTTTTCAGTTCGATTCGATTAATCGACTTGTGACAACACCGGTAATACCGGTTTCATCGGGGGTGGGGGTGTATAAAATGTTAAAAAAAAAACATTTGCCGGGAGTTTGATTGACTGGCGATCTGATCAATCAATCATAATACGCCATTTTTGTCCGACAAAGTAGTCAGGAGAGAGAAGATTAACGTCGGTGGATTTGAATTTGAATAATGGATTGTAGGCTACTGTACTGACATCTTTCCGCGGTTAAAACAACAGTCCTTCTGATGTAGGCTACATTCATGTTTAGCCTATTTGATGCTATAAATTAACCAAGGAAAAGATGATCGGTTCACGAGCAGCTTTAACTGAGGCAATCTGTCACGACACATTAAAGAGCCACAAAATAGTAGGCCTATTTATGGTTTAATTTTCTTTGAATGACCAAATTTTAAAGTTGAGACTTTATTAAATGTTACCTGCTTGGTCCTGTCTGTCAGCGCGTTGTCAGTGTCCTCTATGTATTTTTCACGACATTCATTCATAGCTATAAGCGCATTATTAATAGCTATAAGCGAAAACTTTAGGTGTCGACAACGTATTATAGCCTACTCCAACATCGAGTGCAAAGTGGGGAGTTGAAAAAAAACTTACGGTGCTCTGTCATCTGCAGCTGCAACCGGGTGGCGCCTCTTCAGATGCTGGTGCATTGCCGTGGTGCTAGAATGGAAGGCCATCTCCATTTTGCAAAGACGACATATCACGGAATTGTTTCCTTTTAAATTAAAGAATTCCCAAACTTTAGAGGAACGAGTGCATGCCGCCTTGCACTTCTGATAGTCTGAGGAGCCACTCGTGTTGCTACTACTCGCCGACGCCGCCATCTTTGTTTTGGGTCCGACGAATCGACGCGCATATTTTGCGTCAACGTATTTTTTGCGTCGACGTCATCGCGTTGTCCCAGCCCTAGCTAGTAAACAAAGGCTATGTATGGAATGAAATACTAGCATACTGTTTACTGCACAGTATAGTGTGTACTGTGTAGTGCCTACTATTGTATGATAAAAGTGAAAAATTATGCAAAGATGAACATTTGAAGTGATAGTACATTGTTCTCACCTGAATTTTTTAATCCAAGTTTGTCTAAAATGTGATAACTCTTTGGCAGCAAGATCAAATAATGATTTAAGAAAATGTTTAAATTGTGTTGCTATTATTTGTTGGTCTGAGATGTGACACTTCTGTTATTGTTGATCTGTTATTGCTTTGTTTTTTTTAGGTACGGCCATTAGTGTTTAATATATATGGATGGCCCAGTGTTTAATTGTTCGATTCAGGATTTTCTTTCCTGAGCCATTTTGTTCAGATGCCACTGTCCTCCCCCTGTTAAGACCAATGCAGTCACTATGGAATTGTTATATGTTAGTTATACATTTGTATTTTTTTGTGCTGTGCAGCATTCAAAGCTGTAAATTATGAATAAAGTTCCTCTGTGTCCAGCTGGTTTGGCTCATTTTTCAAGATTAACCGGGTTCCTAAACTACTATAACATGCATGGAATTGGCAAATATTTTGTTTACCAGAACTCCAAAAGATGTGCTTTTATAAGAATGAATAAGAACTATGATTAATTCCAAGATTAATTGTTAAAAATTATGTTCATTGTTAGTTTATGATGCCTAAAGCATTTATTAATATTAACAATAAGAACCTTATTGTAAATGGTTACATTTTTTGGCCTTCATATCCTAATAGGAGGAAAAACAATTAGAAAGATTTTAGATCATTTCATAAATGGAAAAATGTCCAATACACTGCCAGTTTCTGTCTCGTGTACATTTATTCACAGACTGGAGCTTACTAGTAAATTTGCCATTTTCTTACAATCAAAAGTAACAGTCAGTATCTGGTGTGGCCACCAGCTTTGTTAAATACTGCAGTGCATCTCCTCCTCATGGACTGCACCAGATTTGCCAGTTCTTGTTATGAGAGCCACCAAGACACTTGCATGTTCCTGGATATTTCTGGGGAATGGCCCTGGCCCTCACCCTCCGATCAAACAGGTCCCTGACGTGCTCAATGGGATTGAGATCTGGGCTCTTCGCTGGCCATAGCAGAACACTGACAATCCTGTCTTGCAGTAAATCGTGCACAGAACGAGCAGTATGGCTGGTGGCATTGTCGTGCTGGAGGGTCATGTCAGGATGAGCCTGCAGGAAGTGATACCACATGAGGGAGGAGGATGTGTTCCCTGTAATGCACAGTGTTGATATTGCCCTCAATGACAACAAGCTCAGTCCGATGATGCTGTGATTCACCTCCAAATCAATCCTGCTCCAGAATACAGGCCTTGGTGTAACGCTCATTCCTTAGATGATAAACACGAGTCCGACCATCACCCCTGGTGAGACAAAACTGTGACTCCTTGACGGAGAGCACTTTTTGCCAGTCCAGTGACTGTGTTTGGTAAGAACCTGCCTTTCAACAGGCCTACAAGCCCTCAATCCAGCCTCTCTCAGACTACTGTGGACAGTCTGAGCACTGATGGTGGGATTGTAAGTTCCTGGTGTAACTCAGGCAGTTGTTATTGCCATCCTATACCTGTCCCGCAGGTGTGATATTCGGATGTACCGATCCTGTGCAGGTGTTGTTACACATGGTCTGCCACTGCGAGGACGATCAGCTGTCCTTCCTGTAGCACTGTTTTAAAATACCTGAAGGGATGTTTCTATTTTCTGCTGAGTTTATATTGAAGGAGAGACTGAAGCCATATCTAGAGGCTTGGTGGTGGTCTCTTGTGAATTTCCACTAAACCAGAATTTTTCCAAATTGGGGTCTAGAGGTGCTAGACAGTCTGTGAACAATGTCAGTCAATGTATTTATATAAATTAAAGAGTAAAACAATTAATATTCACCAAATTTGACATTATTATGGTAAAATTCTGTTTTCTGAAGACTGATCAGAAATCATGAAACTAATGAAATATTGACAGGCCTAATTTTTTAACAGTAAGAAATAAAACCACATCTGCATATAGTTTTGTGAACTAATGTCTCTAGTGCAGCAATTGCATGCTGTTGTTTCAGAACTGGCTCCAGAAATACTTTTATTGGATGGATTAAGTAACTTTATAGACACCCCGTCGCGGCGGTTTAAACAAATTGATCAATTTCAGAATATTTAACTCTGGATAGGTGCACTCGTCAGGGTTGCCCTCTTTCTCCATTATTGGTCTGTCTTGCCCTGGAACTATTAGCAGCCGCGATAAGGAGGATGATTTTCCAGTGGTGATGGCGGGTAAGGTTGCCACCCGTCCGGTAAAATACGGGATCTTCCCGTATTTACGAATAAAATGATGCGCCCCGTATTTAAATTGGTCAGATCGCGTCACGGTGAAATCGTTCCAGATCACCAATTTAACATTGATATAAGTTGGAAAATGTGCCTACGTAAGGGACCATCTGAAAAAAACACACATTGTGCTAAAACGTGCTAATAATGTGGAGGGTGTGGTAAGGGACCATCTGAAAAGTACACACATTGTGCTAAAATGCGCTAATAATGTGGAGGATGTGGTAAGGGACATTTACATTTACGCATTTGGCAGACGCTTTTATCTAAAGCGACTTACAGTGCACTTATTACAGGGACAATCCTCCCGGAGCAACCTGGAGTTAAGTGCCTTGCTCAAGGACACAATGGTGGTGGCTGTGGGGCTTGAACCGAGAAGGGTCTGGCTGCAGACTGTGGGCGATTGGAGCTCCACTCTCAAACAGGAAATACGTCACCTCCACTTCGCGGGGGATTATTTGTTTTTTTACATAAAAACAATTAAAACTTAAATTGTGGAAATTATTCTTCATTATTTTACATTGGTTGATTTGTACATGTTATTTAGCTTTAAATAGAAAATTCTTAAATTATTTTTACTATAATATTATATTTAAAAGTCATAAACCGTAAAAGTTTAGTATACTGCTTTGATATTGTGTGTGAAGATTAGGTGAGGTCACGTATATATGCGCTCGGTTAAATAAATAAATAAATATATATATATATATATATATATATATATATATATATATATATATATATATATGCGCTCGGTCGCAGTCATAGACAGTATAAGGCCGCAGTAAAGGTGACGTATATATACGCTCCGGCGCAGTGGAGGTGACGTATTTCCGCTTTTGAATGGAGCTCCACTCGCCCCGTAGTCTGCAGCCAGCCCCTATTGCTTGAACCAGCATCCTTCTGATTACCAGTCATGTGCTTAGACCACTACACCACCACCACTCCAAGGGACCATCTGAAAAGTAAACACATTGTGCTAAAACATGCTAATAATGTGGAGAAGGTGGTAAGGGACCATCTGAAAAGTACACACATTGTGTTAAAACGTGCTAATAATGTGGAGGATGTGGTAAGGGACCATCTGAAAAGTACACACATTGTGTTAAAACGTGCTAACAATGTGGAGAATGTGGTAAGGGACCGTCTGAAAAGTAAACACATTGTGCTAAAACGTGCTAATAATGTGGAGGATGTGGCAAGGGACCATCTGAAAAGTAAACACATTGTGTTAAAACGTGCTAACAATGTGGAGGGTGTGGTAAGGGACCGTCTGAAAAGTACACAAATGGTGGTATAACTGTGGAGTTTTTTTCTAAATAAATGTTCAATAAGATCAAACAATGTATGAATACAACCATAAGGAGGTGAAGGAAAAAATTAACAAATAAATAATTATAAAAAAATATGTATAAACCATCCAAAATGTATACATAAGATAAAGACAAATAATAATAAAACAAAAATGTATTGATCTATTTTTAACATATAAATTATATATTTATTTTTATATAAGTCAGGGGTCAGGAAAGTTCTCATTTTAGCATATAAGAAAGGATATACAACTTTTATAAATAACACATTATCTGTGAAGGATGTGTTTAGGGGCTGCTAGATCTTTGCCTTGCCACCATAGAATTGTTAATTCCTTTTCTAAGTTCTCAGGATACAGAGTGAATTGGTCTAAATCCGAAGCTTTGGCTCTGGCAGCGTACTGCCCAGTAACGGCTTTCCAGCTGGGTGCCTTCCATAGGCCCAAACAAGGCATTTTATTCCCAGTAAATTTGTCTGATTTAGTTAGTTAATTTTGACCCTTTAGTAAAAAGGTTTTCGAGCGATGTGGGCAGGTGGACTTCAATACATTTATCGATGATTGGGAAGGTTAATGTTATTAGAATGAATTTTATTCCAAAATTCAACTACCTGCTACAATCTCTCCCTATAGATGTCCCCCTCTCTTATTTCAAGCAATTTAATAGCATAGCGAAGTCCTTTATTAGGAATGGTAAACGTCCCAGATTACACTTCAGTAAGTTACATAGGCTGATTGACAGAGGTGGGCTAGGCCTACCCAAGATGTTTTATATTATGCATTCGGTCTCAGACATTTGGCTCATTGGACGCTTCCACCTCAGAGAGCCCCTCCCTGGTTTTGTATTGAACTGGAAGTTCTTGCCCTGTTTCACCATTACAAAGCCTTTCTATTAAACTAAATGAAGTTACACCCAGTTATCTCACATTTGCACTCTGTATGGACAAAGGTGTCCAGAATGTTTAATTCAGACATTTATTTAAATGTTGCTTCGAGCATATGGCTGAACCCAAAATTATGTATTGATCAGTCCCCTTTCTGCTGGTCAGAGTGGCTTGTGAGGGAGATTAATACACACGGTGACCTATATGAGAGTGGAGTGGGTCAACATTTTGGGATTCCCAGATCTACCAGGAAAGATTTAAACTTTGTATTGGAGGAGGGAGTGTGGGATAGGATTTAAAAAAAAGTCAAGTCTACATTTAGAGATGTAAGTGTACGCCATATGTGACGTAAGATTGTACATCGATTCTGTTGGACCCCTTCTAGATTGTATAGGCTTGGTCTTAAAGACACACCCACCTGCTGGCAATGCCAATCAGAAGACAGGGACACAACCCATGTTTTTTGGTGGTGTGTTAAGATCCAAGAATTTTGGTTGAGGTTTCAGAGTATTATGCATTACGTATTGGTCACTCAAATTTCACTTTGCCCCAGACTCTGTATTTTAGGCAATGGGCAGTCATTAATATTGGGGATAGACATAAAAAATGGGGCTGTAGCCGGTGTTATGATTAGCAGACAAATAATTCTTAGGGGAAGTTGGCTGGAGCCACCTTGTTTCAACATTGGCACACAGAGATTGGCAGGGTGGCGGCATTTGAGGGAATGCCATATAGAAGGCAAGGTAACATATTTAATAAAAAAATGGGGCAACTATTTGACCTTTTTGGAGGGTTCTCGGGGAGGGGCAGTGGTGGGAGATTTGTAGTTTTAAATGTATGATTTCATTTATTCATTATATTTATTCGCAGTAACAATAAATGCTTGAATATAGGAATAAAAAAAGAAATGCTAACAATATTTTTAAGAAAACACTTTCAACTAGTCTAAATCACTGCAATCAATAATGTTTGTTGTCCCAATTATGGGAAATAGCCTTGAATCATCCATTGTTGTTCTTAAAATTTGGTCAATGGTACATTTTTAGCTTGACAAGCTCTGGTGTTAGGCCATGCCCAGCTGAGTGTTGTTGTCTCAGGGAGTTTTTTCCCTTGCTAACTTGGGTTTTTAAGGCACTATTTTTGGTAAAGCTCCTTTGGAACAATATGTATGGTAAAAAGCACGGGAGAAAATATTGAATTAATAATTTAGGGTGTCAGTATGCATTGCATTTCTTTTAAACCATCTTAAAATGTCAAGCTGGTTAATTAACAGACTACTTAACTGTGCAACAACCAAAATGTTTATTGAGTAAAATCATCATGAAATTCAATATTAGATGCAAATGTTTTCACAAAATGAAAGAGTGCGTTTTATCATTGGATTTTCAAAAAAAAGAAGCATAATGTAAAAACAATTAACCATAAACCTTTAAAAGGAACATCTATGAAATCAAGCGATTGACAGCTTGCTTTGGACAAGAAATGATAATCACGTGTGATAATATAGCCAAGATGCCATCTTGATCTAGAGAAGAATGAAGCCACATTGAACTTCCCACTCGACTAAATCAATCTTGAAGTGCACAATGTTTGATGTTTAAGTGGATCGAATCAAGAAGAATGATTTGGTAAAAACCTTGACCAAAACCATAAGCATAAGCATAAGCAGTTATAATTACTGAATGGATGAAAGTGATTATTAGAATTATACTAAATCTCCTGAAATGGTTGGCTGCACTTTTGTTCATTGCAGTTTGTCTGCGCAGCTAGAGATGTGCTTCTCAAATCCAGAACTGAGAACATCTGTGCTATAAGATTCAAATGTCCCCAAATTATCTGAAGAGGAGATTAAGATCGTAGTCTTAAAGGGATAGCGCACCCAACAATAAAAATTCTGTCATCATTTACCAAACCCGGATGACTTTCTTCTGTGGAACATGAAAATATGTAAGGCATAATGTTAGCCTCAGTCACTGTTCGCTTTCATTGCATCTCTTTTCCATCCAATGAAAATGCATGGTGACTGAGACTAGCATAGGCTACTGCCAGAAAAACCTGAAAAATATGAGGGTGTGTAAATGATGACAGAATACCTGTTCCAATAATCTTTCATAGTTTCTTCTCCTATATCTGCATGTCATTATAGAAGTTACGACTCTGGTAAAACAGTATTCTACTTCAAATGCTTGTAGAAATCAGAAAAAGCTACATCAGAATATTGGAACTTGACACTCTCTCCCCATTCACATTAACTCGTTCTGCCCATTAAGGCTGCTGGCCGCCAAACTTGGAGCCGAGTTTGTTGATCAGGGCCATGATCTTGGGGTTGCCCTGGTACTTGGCAATGTTGGCGGGATTTTGCGCCACATCTTGGAATGCTGCCATCACCTCAGGATCCTAGACAAGTAGAATGTAATGGCAATGTATGAATTCTCTAGACATAAGTGCATTGTCAATGCTGCCTGACGCATGTTAGATGAATTGCAGAATTCAAATATTATAAATCAGGACCAATAATATCTCAAAACTAGATTTTAACATGTGATGAAAACATGCTGATGAAACTGATTTATCGGTCAGGCTGTAAAAGAAAACTCAATTGTGATCCATAAAGGGATAGTACACAAAAAAAATTAAAATTCAAATCATCATTTGCTCACCCTCATGCCATCAAATGTTGATCAAAAGTCATCCATATGACTCCGGTGGTTTAATCAATGTCTTCTGAAGCAATCCAATCGGTTTTGTGTAAGTCAAGACAAGTGGACCAAAATGTAACTTCACTAAAAATCTCATCAGCAGTCTCCATGGCGATCATGACTTCAAGCTCCATTACACTTCCTTCAGAGCCATCTAGTGCTCTGCGCATGCAATCAAGCACTAGGAAGTGTAATCAAGCTTGAAATCATGATTGTGGCTAAAGACTGTAATGGCAAGACATACAGTGAAAAAGGAGTTATATTTTGGTCTGTTCTCACCCAAACCTATCATATTGCTTCTGAAGACATGGATTTAACAACTGGTGTTGCATTGATTAGTTTTATGCGCTTATGGCAGCTTCAAAATTTTGATCACCATTCACTTGCATTGAATGGACATACAAAGCTGAAATATTCTTCTGAAACTCTTAATTTGTGTTCTGCCGAAGAAAGTCATACACGTCTGGGATGGCATGAGGGTGAGTAAATGAGATAATTTTCGGGTGAACTATCCCTTTAACATTGCAAATCAACCATTCTGGTGCTCAGTGTTGTAAGGTTAATTGTACCTGCATAGACATGAGAACCTCTGGGTCGTTAAATAGCTCGTTAAGTCCAGGCATTCCAAATGGAGGAGCTCCACCAGGGAACCCAGCACCTCCTAAAGGGTCAGAGGGAATGTCAATACAAATATATACGATTAAGTGTTCAAACTCTGTGCCTGAAACGAGATCTGAGGTTTTACTTTCAAATGAATAACCTTGTTGATCTGTTACGAACGTAATTTTTTTTAATAAACAGGTTTGATACACCCTTCAGCAAGGATTAGTAGTATTTAAACATATACCTGGGAATCCTGGGAAGCCTCCATGTGCACCTCCAGCCTGTTGTCTGGTCTCCTCTTCCTGCACACACAGACATAATTTAGAGTTTGTCTCGTTAATGTAAGACACTTCATCATCATGTTTTCTTACCCTTTGCGCACTCTCATGCTCCTTGTTAATGTAAGACACTTCATCATTGTGTTCTTACCTTCTGCGCTCTCTCATGCTCCTCCCTCGCTTTCTTCACTCTTTCTTGTCTCACTTTGAGCTCACGTTCTTCACGCTTGCGTTCGTATTTGCGCCGGTGCTCCATGATTTTGTTGGCCTGTGATGGACAGTTGAGGTTACATGAGATAATGTATTTTTTTTTTTGTGCCGTTATTTGATAAAAAAAAAAAATTAAGATTTTTAAGATGTCTAATTCGCCACTGGCTAGAACATATTCAGATTTCACTCGCCAGTGATTGAGGAAATTGACCTTATTTTGCTGCAGTGGGTGTAACCATTGCTTTGGGTGAGCTGTGATACGCCAAAGTTAAATTTACATAGTATTTAACAACGTCAACTCTATATTTGCTTTAACTTTTTGTGGGTAAGAAACAGATCATTATTTAAATACTTTTTTTACTATAAATCTCCACTTTCAAACAGCCCTCCTTTATGCACTTCTCTCCATAGGGTTCTTTTGTTTTTGGCGATTCGTATTCTTTGTGTATATTGCAACCTATTAGGCAGGGAGGCAAGTAAAAAAGGACTTAAATATCTACTATTTCGCACCCACACCTATCATATCACTTGAATTGTATGGACCAGCAAAGCTTCTAAAAATCTTAACTTGTGTTCTGCAGAACACAAGTTTAATCATTTGGGATGGCATGAGGGTGAGTAAATGATGACAACTTTCATTTTTGGGTGAACTAAACTACCTTTAATTGCAATTAATTGCATATTTTTGAAAGTGCTGAAATTTGATTGAATGGCATACTACCCAATAAATGATGACAGTTTATAATGGCACAGTTCTCACAACCGTTTCTCTGAACTTGAGCCCATGTTTGTGTAAGGGTCAAATAACAGTGTTAAGAGTGTGGCATTGATACCTTAGGTTGGACTTCTTTCAGCATGGCACTGGCTTCATCATCGTAGTCTAGTCTGCAGGCCATCGCCAAGTCTCGGGATGACTCCTCCCAATGCCCAAGCAACCTGTGTGAGAAAGAGAGATCTTCAGCATGATAGCAATATAAGAGTCTAAAACAGCACAGATACGAGCTAGATGTGAACTAGGCACAACGTATATAAAACATCAAGTGATTAATTTGAGTTTTGTCTTAAACAGTTGTGCCTGCAAGACGTGTTGCATAATAAAAATACATTTTGAAATCACTTGGCTTCCATTTTCGTCATGTTGTGCAGAGTAGCTCCACCCATAGTGAAATCTCACTGGTCGTAAATCCTGCTCACAAGCACTAATATATATATATATATATATATATATATATATATATATATATATATATATATATATAAAATGAGGGATGTGTTCTGGTTGAGAGCAATTTTGTTGCTTCGTGTAGCCTTTTGTTATCAATGACAACAGAACAATTATTGTCTGTTTAGGAGACTGTAACACTTATTTGTTCTACTTCAGAAGAGTAGTTTTTCTCATATTACAGTGATAATGAATTCAACCTGTTACCTGTGTGCTTTCCCCCTCCATTTATATGGCTGAGCTGAGTCTGGGTTGATATCAATGGCTCTATCACAGTCTCTGATCGCAGCATTGGGTTTCTGCATCTTCACATACACACTGAAAGATAACACACATACAGGTCATAATCAACGACATAAAAGATCAGAAATAAAATAAGCTAAAACACAAGGCTGTGATTGGTTGATACCTGGCTCTTTTGGCATACAGAATGGCCAGTCTTGGGTTGAGTTTAATGGCCTCTGTGAAGAGGTCGAGAGCTTTCTGTAGGTCACCTAAAAAGACCAGAACATTTGTTAGTTTCCACTTAAACTAGGAGGCAGACTGATATATCGGTTTTACTAATTAATCTGTCCGATAGTTGTTTTTGGAACTATCCTATCTGCAGATATCTTATGCCATTAGTTTCAGATTTTTTCTCCCTCATTTCATGTCTGGTGAAATATATAGACTGATCAGCCACAACATTAAAACCACCAGCCTAATATTGAGTAGGTCCCCCTCGTGCCGCCAAAACTGCTCCAACCCGCATCTCAGAATAGCATTCTGACATACTATTCTTCTCAACACAGTTGTACAGAGTGGTTATTATCTGAGATACCGTAGACTTTGTCAGTTCGAACCAGTCTGGCCATTCTCTGTTGACCTCTCTCATCAACAAGATTTCCATCTGCAGAACTGCCACTCACTGGATGTTTTTATTTTTGGCACCATACTGAGTAAATTCTAGAGAATGTTGTGTGTGAAAATCCCAGAAGATCAGCAGTTACAGAAACACTCAAACCAGCCCATCTGACACCAACAATCATCCATGCAATTATCTAATCAGCCAATCATGTGGCAGCAGTGCAGTGTATAAAATCATGCAGATACAGTTCAGGAGCTTCAGTTAATGTTCACATCAACCATCAGAATGGGGGTGGAATGTGAATGGAAACGCCTTGTTGATGAGAGAGGTCAACAGAGAATGGCTAGACAAGTCTACGGTAACTCGGATAACCACTCTGTATATTTGTAGTGATGCTATCCTGCTCACTACAATTGTACAGAGTGATTATCTGAGTTACCGTAGCCTTCCTGTCAGCTTGAACACTCCGGCTATTCTCCGTTGACCTCCACTGAACTGCCACTCATTGGTTGTTTTGGCACTATTCTGAGTAAATTCTAGAGACTGTTGCGTGTGATATTCCCAGGAGATCAGCAGTTACAGAAACACTCAAAACAGCCCACCTGGCACCAACAATCATGCCATGGTCCAAACCACTGAGATCTAGGCTATTAAAAGCTTAATTTGTTAAATACTTACATAGGGCATTGTAACAGAGCCAAGTTTTCGTTATTTCAAAATAAAAGTCCTCTTAGGTTTTCAGGCTTGTTTGTAGTTAATAGTCCTGCTTTTGAAATGTTATTCATTTTAAACTCTTGAAGCCTCAATGTTTGTGCCCGTCATAGTAAGGAAAGACCAAGACATTTTTTATCATTCTGTAAATTTACGAAAACCTTTGGCTAATGAATCCACTATCAGCCAACTATCAGTAAGTGGGGGCATGAAGCTCAGTGGCTACCACCCCTGGAGTTTGCTAGTTTGAATCCCAGGGCGTGCTGAGTGACTCCAGCCGGGTCTCCTAAGCAACCAAAGTGGATTTATAAAAAATAAATAAATGTAAGTTCAAGGGAGTTGTGACTTACCATCTCCTAACATTTCAATGGCCTCCATCTTCTTCTCATTGGCCTGGTCAATCATCTCATCAGTAATCTGACATAAAAGAAAACTATTTTATCATCATGTTTGTATAATTGCTCGTCACAATAAATGCATCTTAAAAGTCTTTGTTAACATAATTCACAAGTAGATAGATTATGTTTCCTGTCATATGTTTAAAAAAAAAGAAAACATCAAAAGAGAGATAGCCAATACAAAAGCCTTTGCATCAATGGTTATCTACAACGAATACAATCTATAAACTAATATAAACCTAAGCAGGAAATGGCAAGGATGTATCTTGGAAACTGCCTCATTCCTGACTTTGAGTGTCCAACAGATTGAAATAAAAGGATGTTGTTCGTGCACTGCATTTACCTCCAGGTTCTCGTAATCACCCATCTCCTGAGGATCATCTGTGTCAGGCTCAATCACACCTTCCATGTCGATTTCTGGTGCAATTAATGCCAGCATATTCATGTTTATATAACAGCATAAGGTTTCAATATTTCAAGCATAACAACTCCCTTTATTAAAAATGTTTGCTTAAAAAGTATGTTTGTTGCATCTTGAAAATAAATGACACTTGGACTGATATGTCACTGTATTGATAATAGGGACACTGTTGCTTAAAACCTTTAAAAGAACAATGGAAAGGTTCTTCTCTCAAGCTAGGACAGGAATAGGAAAGGAATAGGACAGGAAACAAAAAGATTGAACGCCAATGGACTTATTGTAGGAAGAGTTTAGAAATGGCAAGTGTTGCACACTTGGGAAATGCTGAAACAGGTGACAGCTACAATAACTGGAAAACATTTAGGGAATGTTAAAAGGTCACAGCAATGTGCCTTTCTCAAGATGGCATATGAGGAGCAAACAGATATTGAAGGAGATATTAGTGAACAAACGACACGCACCTACTTCACTTTCTTCACTCTCAGATGGAAGGTTTGGTTCAGGGTTTGATGCTGCTTTGGGAGCTCCATCACATGGACAGCTTCCCTGAAAGCAAATTAAAATATGGCAATCCGACAGGCATTATTTAGGCAATTCAACAGGCACCATCTATATCCTACCATATCATATCAAGTCATTCATGCCACTGTAACAGCACAACTAGCACCAATCATGATTTTAATTATTTTGTGCCCTAAACGCGGTCATGCTGTCAATTAACACAGAAAAACGCTCTTGTTATATCTAAACTGGACTACTGCAATGCTCTTCTTGTTTCCTGCATGTACATTCCAACCTCTGCAATTGATCCAGAATGCGGCAGCACGATTAGTCTTCAACAAGCCCAAGAGACTGCACGCAACGTCTCTTCACTGAACTACACTGGTTACCAGTGGTTGCTCACATCAAATTTAAGACATTGATGTTCTGATGTTCACTTACAGAACAGATGCCCCGCTATCTACACTCACAACTTCAAGTCTATGTGCCCACACAAATAGGCAGAAAATTATTCTCCAGGTCCTTTACTTTAACTGTTCCTCACTGGTGAAATGACCTGCCAAGCTCCAGCCAAGCAGCTGGTTCTCTAGCCACCTTCAAGAGACATCTAAAGACACATCTCTATTGTAAAATGAAACTGAAAAGTTGTCTAAATCATCATCTTAGTGGTGGAAAGATCTTGTGCCTATCCTTTGGAAAAGTGTGCTGTTAACACGTATTACAGTGCAATTGCTTGTTTAATACACTTCCGATGCAAGTGCACTGTAAGCGTGTTAAAACTGTGGGACGAGTCAATGCTATTTTCTGTGGTCATCAATGGAGTTGAAGTCACATTGAGCCTGGAACATTTCATCAATAATGAATAGACACAATAGACAATGCAACTGTTGATTTCACATCTCACCTTGCATGATGAACCACCAGTCTTGGTTGGTATCGGTACATTGGCTCCCATTCTATAATAAAGTCACACATATTTACATTTAGCAACTAACCAAAACTCATAACTGTCATAAATCCAAGCGCAGCTTCATTTGTCTGTGTGCTCCACTGAAAAGGGGATAGAGCAGGAACTTTCTGGGAGGCATTAAAACTTACTTTATGACACAATATTTTATTACACAAATGGGATTTGATCATTTTTATCATTATGTAAATTATTGCATTGTAAGTCCATACTGATTTTGAAAACGTAAACAACACAGATTCATAAGGCACTGACCCCTGCAGCCAGGTCTTAAAGAAGCTCATCTCTGGAAGATGCAAGAGAGCTGGATTGTCTTTGCATGCCTGCACGAAGGCCTTTAACTCCGTCACTTTTCGCGGGTCCATATTCCACTACAGGCGCTGGATCAAAACTCACCCAGAGAAAAACACACGTGCACGCTGGAAAAACAAAGAAACATTCATTAATATTCCCATCGTATGATGGATCCGTCTCCGATCACTGCGCAGCAAAATGCATTGCTTGCGTCACATGAAAGTGATTTAAAAACAAAAAAACAAAATGTGCAACCGTGCACTAAATTATCCGTAATTAGTGGTGCAAAGGATTAACGCACGCGCTCCATAGAAGCTTCTGGAAATAAGGCACGAGGAAGCGCGACTTGTTAAATCAACAGTGGTACTAAAATATTCATTAGTTCAACTGTCTCTATGTATCCAAATTCAACAAACAAAACATCAGTGTTGTACCTGAAACAGCTTGGTCTCTGAAACGCGCTTCCCAAAAAGTGATTTGAGGGGTCGCGAGATTGAACTCGCTCTGCTGCTTCACGCGAGAGTCCGTGAAAGCGATACTGCAAATTCTGCACAGGCAGGAATTTAACTACTAACAAGAGGGGTCCGTTTTGGTTTAGGAAAATTTAAAGTTAACCCTTGTGCGATCTTAGGTACATATTTGTCTTTTTTATTTTAGTTTTTTCAATCATTTTGGCTGTGCTAATTCCAACGGCATAAATTTTGCCAAAGGTGTGTATTTTTGGGGGAATTTTGATATTTCAACCTCAGTTCCTATAATACATCTATAATACACTGTGTGCACAAAATAGTTAAATGCAGGACTCTAAGGACATAAGTGTCCCCATTAAAACTGCAATATTTGATCCCAGTGCCTTTAAAGCATAAAATCATTAATTATATGATATCATACTTTCATTCCCCTGGCTTCAAAAATATAATTTTTTATATTTTCCACCAGATGGGCCATTTTCCTCATGTTTAGCCTATGGAGCAAATACACGCTTTTTCAATATTTGCTGTTTGCTGGATTATAGAGCACTGCAGGCTAATTGAATAAATGATGCAGCTAAAAGTGTGTGTGTGTGTGTTGTTATGGATGTCAGTGTGTGTTTTTTATGTTTGTATTGAGACATTTGTGTATGTGTGCAAAAAACAAAACAGTAATGGCATGTGTAAACACACTGGCATTTAAAGGGTTAAAATCCTGAAAATGAATGCATATTTTGTAGTTATCCATCAGGACTTAACTTGTGAAAAATAATATATGGCCGTTTTTTAACTTGGATATTTTTGTTCTCTAATGACCTCTGAGTAACTTTAATTGATGCACAAAGGTTAATGTAGTCAGAGACCATGTTGTCCACAATTTATCAGTTGTGTTGCTTCATTTTTGGGGGGCAGGTTACTGAAAACGAAACTACATTTTGTTTCTGCAATAAATAATTTATCTTAAAATTAAATAGTCACTATAGTTAAATAAACATTAAATAAATAAAACAAACCAAATTGTAAGAAATATCTTTTAAGCACTTCAGTACGTAATATCCCTGTATTTCCTAGGCTAAAATAATTGAGCTGATATTGATGTATCTTGACTATTTTATGCTTCACATCCAGAAATAATATTTTATTTATCCTTAAATGGTCATTATTTTGCTTATATTTAATTTATTTAGGTTAGAATGCTGCTATTTTTTTTTAAATAACATCTAGTCTAATTTATGTTTTTATTATTGTTTTTGTTTATTTGTTAATTCTTTGATGCATTATCAATATATAAGTTAGGGCAGAGATGTTTTTTTACACATACAGTTTGTGGATTTTTTATTTTATTTTAAAAACTGAAATACCTTTTGTAGGCTGTTATGAGTTTCCTTATAAAGCATTAGAAAAGAATGATGAATTTATTATTATTAGTAGTAGTAGTAGATATTTTTTTTTAATATATTATTCTATTATTATTAATGTACGTTTACATTTATTATTATTATTATTATTTTTTAAATAAAGGCAATATATATACAGGGTTGGGAGGGTTACTTTTGAAATATATTCCACTACAGTTTACAGATTACATGCTGTCAAATGTAACTTGTAACATATTTGGTTAGATTGCTCAAGCTCAGTAACTAGAGTGTGGAGCGGAGGGGGGGGCGCGGCCGGTCGGAATATCGCGCGCCCGGTCCCCAATCAGCCTGATGAGGCGCGCGAGGGATAAAGGCGGCCGGTGACGATGGTTCGAGAGAGAGAGAGAATTACGGACATGTCCGTCATGTGTGTTTGTTTATGTGTTTTTGAGTTTAAGTTTCTCATTAAAATATAATTTATGTTGACAAGCCGGTTCTCGCCTCCTCCTTGCCCATCCTTCAACTGTTGGTGCCGAAACCCGGGAAGGAGGAGGGATGCCCGTCGCAGAGTCCTCGACACTGCCGTCCACCCTGGGGAGCGCCGCTGCCATCTTCCGGGTGACGGAGTAGCCCGACCGCCCGGATGCGGGGCAAATGGGGACTGGATAACCCGACTGCCTGGAGCGAGGGAGCCGCTGCCGGGGGCGGAGGAGTGCCCTGCCGTTCCCCGAGACGCGGAGGGGTCGAGGGAGACCGCCGTCCGCGAGGGGAGGAGGGAATAATCTCACCGACCGCCCGGAGCGGTAGAGCCGCTGCCAGGGGCGGAGGAGTGTCCCCATTTGCCGCCAGAAAAGCGGAGGCGCGTTCTGCCCGCTGGGGGTCGAAGGTGTCACCGGTTTGCCCGGGGTTGGAGCGGCTGTCGTCCGCCTGAGTGTTGAGGAGTGTTTGAGGACCACGCGACGGGCATCCCTCCTCCTTCCCGGGTTTCAGCACCAACGTAACACAGTTGAAGGATGGGCAAGGAGGAGGCGAGAACCGGCTTGTCAACATAAATTATATTTTAATGAGAAACTTAAACTCAAAAACACATAAACAAACGGACATGTCCGTAATTCTCTCTCTCTCGAACCATCGTCACAGGCCGCCTTTATCCCTCGCGCGCCTCATCAGGCTGATTGGGGACCGGGCGCGCGATATTCCGACCGGCCGCCCCCTCCCTCCGCTCCACATAGAGAAAAGAAATTATGATCCAACATTAATTTTCTTGATAAAACAATATGATTGTGCTGGTTACATGTGCATGTAAAATGGCTAGAAATAGCATTTTAACTTAGCATAAAGCTGACAATTTACACAAGGTTTATTTCTATTTCTTCTGCTCCAAACTTACTTCAAACGTACTTCTCTGTCTGCTCGTATGAATGCAATGCTTCATTAAGTATAAAGGTTTTCAATCTGAAAGGACTAAATATTAAATGAAACAAATGACAATAAAATGCAAAGTAATCTCTTCAGTAATCAAAATAATTTTGGATTGTAACTGTATTCTAATTACCGATTAATTTTAAGTGTAGTGGAATACAGTTACTAATATTTTGTATATTAAATACGTAATCCAGTTACATGTATTCCGTTACTCCCCAACCCTGTATTAATAGGGGTCCTTTTATCATTAACGGAGGACCCCTCTTTAATTTTTGTTGAATATATTTTTTGAATATATATTGAATATATTGTATTATATTTATATAAAAAAATTATATAATTGTTTTTTTTTTCCAAGAGGGGTCCTCCGTTCTTCAAAGTCGCCGAATGTAACGGTCATAACTGGGCTGACCAATCAGAGCGCTGGAGTCCTTCATCGATCTACCAATAGGCGTTCAGAGTCTTCCATGTGTGGGATGACACTTGCCATCTTTCATGCGATCCTGCTGTGAACTGTAAGATTAAGCGCTAAACCAAAACATGAATTCTTTACCACAGTATATTACTTTTAAGTTAACACTCAGGAGCGTTGACTTATTTTGCTAACGTTTTTTAACGCCTACAGTTGTACGAACTTAGTCTACCTCATGTTGAAAGTTGGCACATCAGTTCACCTCTGTAGGAATTACGTGAACTTGCACTGATGTTGCATTCCTCCACTAGTCTAAGATTCGCCGTTCAGTTTGTTTCTCGGTCTCATTGGAGTCCAGGTAATCCATAATAGTTTTGTAGTGTCGTTTTTTATATATATATGTTTATAGCTAGGCCCTTTAAGCAATCATTTCAGTACACACACACACACACACACACACACACACACACACACACACACACACACACACACACACACACACACACAGTTGAAGTCAGATGTTTACATATACCTTAGCCAAATACATTTAAACTCACAATTTCTGACAATTAATCGTAGAAATCATTCCCTGTCTTAGGTCAGTTAGGATCACTACTTTATTTTAAGAATGTGAAATGTCAGAATAATAGTAGAGATAATTATTTATTTCTGCTTTTATTTATTTTATCACATTCCCAGTGGGTCAGAAGTTTACATACACTTTGTTAGTATTCGGTAGCATTGCCTTTAAATTGTTTATTTGGGTCAAACATTTTGGGTATTCTTCTACAAGCTTCTCACAATAAGTTGCTGGAATTTTGTCCCATTCCTCCAGACAGAACTGGTGTAACTGAGTCAGGTCTGTGGACCTCCTTGCTCGCACACGCTTTTTCAGTTCATCGGATTGAGGTCAGGACTTTGTGATGGCCACTTCAGTACCTTGACTCTGTTGTCGTTAAGCCATTTTGCCACAACTTTAGAGGTATGCTTGTGGTCATTGTCCATTTGGAAGACCCATTTGCGACAGAGCTTTAACTTCCTGGCTGATGTCTTGAGATGTTGCTTTAATATATCCACATAATTTTCCTTCCTTATGATGCCATCTATTTTGTGTAGTGCACCAGTACCTGCTGCAGCAAAGCACCCCCACAACATGATGCTGCCACCCCCATGCTTCACGGTTGGGATGGTGTTCTTCGGCTTACAAGCCTCACCCTTTTTCCTCCAAACTAACAGTTAAATTTGTTTCACCAGACCAGAGTTCATTTCTCCAAAAAGTAAGATCTTTGTCCCCATGTGCACTTACAAACTCTAGTCTGGCTTTTTAATGGTGGTTTTGGAGCAGCGACTTCTTCCTTGCTGAGCAGCCTTTCAGGTTATGTGGATATAGGTCTCGTTTTACTGTGGATATAGATACTTGTCAACCTGTTTCCTCCAGCATCTTCACAAGGTCCTTTGCTGTTTTTCCGGGATTGATTTGCACTTTTTGCTCCAAATTATGTTCATCTCTAGGAGACAGAATACATCTCCTTCCTGAGTGTTATGATGGCTGTGTGGTCACATGATGTTTATACTTGTGTACTATTGTTAGTACAGATTAATGTGGTACCTTCAGGCATTTGGAAATTGCTCCCAAGGATGAATCAGACTGGTGGAGGTCCACAGTTTTTTTCTGAGGTTTTGGCTGATTTCTTTTGATTTTCACATGATGTCAAGCAAAGAGGCACTTAGTTTGAAGGTAGGCCTTAAAATACATCCACAGGTTCACCTCCAGTTCAGGACATCTGTCAGAAGCTAATTGTCTAAAGGCTTGACATCATTTTCTGGAATTGTCCAAGCTGCTTAAACTTTGTGAATGTAAACTTCTGACCCACTGGAATTCAATTGTGTTTTAGTCAATTAAAAGTGAAAGAATCCGTCTGTAAACAATTGTTGGAAAAAATACTTAATCATGCACAAAGTAAATGTCCTAAACAACTTGCCAAAATTATAGTTTGCTAAAATGAAATCTGTGGAGAGGTTAAAAGATTAGTTTTAATGACTTCAACCTAAGTGTATGTAAACATCTGACTTCAACTTTACACACACACACACACACACACACACACACACACACACACACACACACACACATGTTGTGTTTCCATGTTTTATGGGGACTTTCCATAGACATAATGGTTTTTATACTGTACAAACTTTATATTCTATCCCCTAAACCTAACACAACCCCTAAACCTAACCCTCACAGAAAACTTTCTGCATTTTTACATTTTCAAAAAACATAATTTAGTATGATTTATAAGCTGTTTTCCTCATGGGGACCGACAAAATGTCCCCACAAGGTCAAAAATTTCGGGTTTTACTATCCTTATGGGGACATTTGGTCCCCACAAAGTGATAAATACACACACACACACACACACACACACACGTATATATATATATTAATTTCCTTGTCTAAAGCCTACACCAGAATTAATTATAATGTGGTTTCACTAAGTTTTTTTTAAGGACTAATCATAGTCCTGAACTCATAATATGTACAGTATGATGCAACAACTTCTGAGCTTCATGTTGGTTTTAGACATTGAAAATCTTGTCAAGTCCATTGGCTAGTTTCGATGCCTGTAATATATGTCAGTATTAGTTGATATATGTGTAATATCAATGTTCTGCATTGATATATGAAATGCATTTAACACTTTAACCAAAAACATTGAGCTGTTCTCCCAATATATATTTTTTTGCATCAGTGTGTTAAACGTTATTTTTCTTTTTCTACAGGATCTGTATGGTATCCATGCAGGAATGTGTCCGTGAAAACAGGGGGATGGAAAACCAAGAAAGTTCCTCAGCGCTACCTGGGCCAGCCAAGCCCGTACACACACCCTCACCTCATCGCACATGGTAATAGAAACAGAGATTGGCAACTGGCAAGACCTTTTCTGTTTAGAGGACACATTTGGCTAACTCCATTCTCCTTCTAGAGAGCATTTGATTGGACAGAGAATTTAGTGCAAGATGAGTCGTCAGAATTGTCCCAGAATAGAAATACTAAACATTTTATATGTATATATCTGCTAAAAAGATTATTTTGTTTACTTTTAGGAGTACACTTGCATATGGACAGTCTCAAAGCTCACAGACTTTGAATAAAACTTCACAAAATCTTTATTTTAATTAGTTTAGGTCTTTAAAAGAGTAGTTTGACCAAAGATGAAAATGTATTCCCCCTTAGGCCATCCCAGATGTGTATGATTTTCTTTCTTCTGCTGAACACAAACAAAGATTTTTAGAAGAACATTTCAGCTCTGTAGGTTCATACAATGCAAGTAAATTAAGACCAAAACTTTGAAGCTCCAAAAGCACATAAAGGCAGCATAAAAGCTATACATATGACTACAGTGGTATAATCCATGTCTTCAGAAGTGACCTTTCTGGTGTGAACAGACCAAAATGTAACTCATTTTTGCACCGTACGTCTTGCCATTGTACAATCATTATTAATTTTTTTTGTTTTCAGCAGAAAAAGAAAGTCATACACATCTGGGATTGCATCAGGGGCAAAATGATGAGAGAATGTTCATGTTTGGGTGAACTGTTTCTTTAAGGAAGAAATGTGTTAATGACCACAACTTGACATTGTCTTCCTCTCAACCCTGCTTTTGTCTTTTCTCTGACTCCGCTCTCACAGGCGAGGTAACCCCGGGTCTTACCCAGGCAGACTTTGAGTTGCGTCGGCAGCGCTTGGCATCTCTGATCGAGATGCAGAAAGAGCGACTGACAGGTTCTAGAATCTCCTCAAACTCCTCCCACATCGTCATCGTCTTATCACATCCCATTCGCTACATGACCAATGACATCCCTTACCCGTTCCATCAGAACCAGGACTTCCTGTACCTGACCGGAATAGTGGAACCGGACAGCGCCCTGGTGATGTACGGATCAGGTAAGCCGGACCAGGCCATGTTGTTCGTCCCCAGGCGAGACCCAGCACGAGAGCTTTGGGACGGGCCACGTTCGGGGAAAGATGGTGCAGCTGCCCTGACCGGTCTAGAGAGAGTTCACAGCACAGAGGAACTGGGCGTAGTGTTAAGGAGCTTGAAAGGTAAAAAAAAGAAAAGAAAACAAACATGCAGTATATTTACATTTATGCATGTGGCTGACGTTTTTCTACATGATGTTGTTCAGTAACCGACTTATTGTGATGTCATTGTCAACAACTTAATCTAGATAGTTTTTTAAATATGTGTGTGTGTGTGTGTGTGTGTATATATATATATATATATATATTTAAAGATCCATCCATCCATCTTCAACCGCTTATCCGAAGTCGGGTCCTGGGGGCAGCTGCTCCAGCAGGGTCAATTCAAATATCTTTAATATTTAAAGATAACTATGTATAATTATTTCATCATTATATATAGAATTATTGTTATATGAGGGGTTACATACATATATATAAAATAAAAAATATTCAGATAATTAAAATGCATTACATTCTTGTGGCAGAAGAGTTCATCATTGATAAGTCTAGAGGTCGACCGATAGTGGATTTTGCCGATATCGATAACAAAGGTGGTGGGAAAAGCCGATAACTGATTAATTGGCCGATAGTTTTTTTTAATCGATTTATAGAATATTACAAAAAAATCATATTATTTCCTTACTAAAGCGGGCACAGAATAAGTCCAAAATGAATAAAATTACATATGCGGTTTATTGTTCAACAAAAATCCCAATAATAACCAGAAAAAATGAAGGTTTGGTGCATAACGCTGGACTTTGAAGTATAATTAAGTGTATCGAAAATACGAAATTATGTAAAAACTATCGGCACAGATTTTTGGTAAAACCGATATTTCTGTCTATCTCTAGATAAGACAATACAAAAAGCGGCTTTAGAATACAATGTATTGTTTACTATCATATTATTAATCATAAGTCAGTCATTGGCATACAGTTCACAGCAATCCATTTCACAAGTGAATTTGTCAATCAGTTGGAGATTGATTATGAGGGCTTGTTTAAGAGCCCGTCAATGAACATCTTTCAACTTCACGTTGCTCATACAGCTGAAGTTTCACTTACTGCCCTCTGGAGTAAACATGTGGTACTACAAGCTTACATTTCTCAGGAATCCTCCTTATTACGTACGGTCTGGGGGAATTGCGATGAATTGCGTTATTTTTTTTAATGTGTTACTTTTTAATAAAATTAATCGCACTGAATTAATGTGTTAAATCAACAGCCCTAATATATATATATACACACACACACACACACACACACACACACACAGAGATATTTATTCGTGTTCATTTTTCAGCAACAATACTTTATTAGCATGCTCTGAAATGCCACTGCTTAGGCCATACACATTCAGACAGACATTTTTGTCTGTGTCTTGTGCGTTTTTTTTAGCATCCCTCCACGAGTGTTCGTTTTTAAAGAGGGAGAGTCTTGTTAAAAATTGTAACCCTGTGTTTTGAAACCCTGCATTATGCTCTGTCTAATGGTTTTTAATGCAGGAATGTGTCTTATTTAAATGCCCACTTTAAATGTCCGTGTGCAGCCTAGATTTTCTGTAGAGTCCGCATCAATGCGCATCGTCTGATTTTTGGGTGAACTATTCCTTTAAGAAACATGACCAATTAGGGTCAGGTGAACCAAAATAAATGATTATACTGGGCTTCCTTAAAACCGACGAGTTACCAAGTCGTTCAGACAACCCAATTACTTAGTTGTTTTTGTAAATATGTAGTTTTCTACATTGCTAATTCAAGGTATGCATTTATCAGCATTTATCAGTACAGTATGTGTGCATTTCCTGGGAATCGAACCTATGGTCATGCCATTGTTTATGCTCTACTAGTTGAGCTACAGGAATGTACAAAAACATCTGTGGCAGGGCGGAGGGCGGGGCCGGGTCGTGATTATACACACCCGGTCCCTTATCAGGCTAATCAAGCCTCTGAGAGGGATAAAGGCCGATTGCGGACGGTGGTGCGACGAGAGAGAGATCGTTTATGACATGTCCGTCATGTGTGTGTGTTTGTGTCTTTTGTTTAAGTTAACCATTAAAATATTTTTTATATCATCAGGCCGGTTCTCGCCTCCTCCTTTCCATTGAACTGCTTTACAACATCCAAGTGATGATTAATCTCTGTTTCTGTCTCTATTTTTGACCTTCTCTTAGGAGAAACAATATGGTATGACAGCTCTCAACCATGCCACCCACGGTTACATCAGACTCACGTGCTTCCCCTGTTGGAGGGAGGACCCATGACGCTGCCTCTCCGACCACTCACTCACTCCCTCAGAGCCATTAAGAGTCCAGCAGAGGTCATGCTGATGAAGGAAGCAGGACGGATCACTGCCCAGGTAACATATCCCCAATTACGGTAACATATATATGGTACACCTCGATATTGAATATTCAAAAATATGAATGAACAGTAAAACAATAATGATCAGTTAGTGAATTCAGTATTTCAGTTTTGCATTCAAGTCAGGGGTGTCAGGGGCTTCCTATAAATCATGGGAAACAGTCTAACTTTTTTAATAACTATTACATTTGCAGCTGTTTGTCAATAATCTGAAATGTATATATTTGTGTTGGCGTGCGTGTCTGACATTTTCTGGCGGTTTTACATCACTTTTTTGCATGCTCTTTTCATACACGACAGACAACAGCATAATGGTAAAGGAGGAAAAAAAAGAAGAATATGAGAAAAAGAGTGAAAAATAGATACATTATTTTTGTAAACCAAAGTTGGGTATTTCCAAGGCTTTCTAATAAATTAAATAATTTAGTGGCATTCTTTTTCTTAATGCACCTCAATGAAGTACAAAACAAATATACTTCATTCAAAGAAATTTTAAAACTGGTTGGGTCTTAGTAAATTTAGCTTTATGTATAAGAAAAATGGCCAGCCCAGTATGCAATTAATAATATGCTTATTGTCTTTGTTTCCCATGATAAACCCAAACAGTATGTACTATATAGGGAATAGGGAGCGATCGATCAGAATGTTCGGGAACTGACTAAAAGCTGAATGGCAGCTGATTAAAGTCATGTGTGTCTGAGTGGTTAGTGACACGCAGCAGCCGTGAAAAGATTAAATGTTTTTATCTTGCGCAGTGTGTGCTAAGCAGTCATGAAACAAAGCGGCTGATGTCTCGTGAACACAAGCGCTGCTGCTTCGATCAGTTCTGCCGCCCGCGTTGGCTTTCTCCCGCTGAAAATATGGAACACACTGCTACTGAGGAACCATGTAAAACTGCCTTTCACTGCTTAAAGTCTTTATCATGACTGAAAAACAGACGATTCACACTAAAAGAAGATAACTAATTATATCTTAAGAGAGTGTAAAGATGCCACAAAACCTGACAAAAATGCATTTCAGCACCAGTAAGTAAATGAACAGCGACCGATCAAACAAAAACATAATCTATATTAGATTTTATAGAAATATTAATTGACTGATCAGACATACAGTAGTTGGAAAATGTTAACTGCACTGAAGTTGATGCAGTTAATGAGTTTTTATTACCATAACACTGCATTTGCCCGTAGTGCTCCACCTTCCCCTTGAACGTGATCTCTGAAGCAGCCACTGGCCGTCACGTATAGGGCAACATATTTGAATTCACAATTTAAACATGTGAATAAAGATTTCTGCCACAGGCATTTCGTTTGTACATGCAATAACCATTTAACTTAATTATCGATGGTACCATACAAATACGTTTTTGGAAGTTACAATAATCCATTCAAAATGGGGGCATGTGCTCCCTCACTCTGAATGGGCACGATGCCTCTGATTCAGGTCACTGTTGATACTGATTTGTATCTTGTATTCACTGAGTTTGTGAAACATCATGCAAGAAATGTGTGATATACAGAGTGTTTGACAGTCAGGAGTTGTGCAAACATACACTGAACTGCGTGTTTATCTTAAGGCATTTAAGAAGACGATGGCTGTGTCAAGAGGAGACATTGACGAGGCACTTCTTTATGCGAAGGTGAGCAGAGGGGCTACATGTGCACACTCACACATAATGTCGGCTGTACTATGCGTGTGTAGGTTTAGGATATACTACATAATGTATATAGGTCTAAAAGGGATAAAACCAATATCTAAATAATTTACTGTATGACATTCATCTGTATGACTTACTTTCTTCTGCTGAACACAAATTAAGATTTTTTGAAAAATATCTCCGCTCTGTTGGTCCATACAATTCAAGTGAATGGTGACCAGAACTTTGAAGGACCAAAAAGCACCTAAAGGTAGCATAAAAGCAAACCATGAAACTCCAGTGGTTGACTCAATACCTTCAGAAGTGATATGCTAGGTGTGGTTCAGAAACAGATCAATAGTTAAATCCTTTTTGACCAACAATCTCCTTTTCACATTCCACTGTTTTTTATTTTGGGCGATTTGCGTTCTCAATGAGCAGGGAGGAGAATTTATTGTAAAAAAAGGACTTTTAAAAAAAAGAAATTGATCTGTTTCTCACCCACTTATCATATTGCTTCAGAAGATCTGGATTTAACCACTTGAGTCTTTGTGGATTGTTTTCATGCTGACACGATGTGCTTTTGGACATTCAAAGATTTGGTCACCATTCACTTGCATTATATGGGCCTACAGAGCTGATACATTCTTCTAAAAATCTTCATTTGCATTCAGCAGAAGAAAGTCATAGACATCTGGGATGTCATGAGGGTGAGAAAATGATTATAAAATTGACATTTTTGGATGAACTATCCCTTTAATGATCACATTCAATGGACTCTCAAATGCACAGATTGTCTGTCCCTCTCAATCTCTCTCTAAAATGGTGTTGCATATGAGGAAGATTTAAAGGGATAGTTCACCCCAAAAAATTTTTGGACTCACTGCTGTGTCACTGCTGTGTTTTTATAACCCCATTTTGCTTTCTTTCTTTTCCTTAACACAAAGGGAGAAATTGTGAAAACCTGTTGTGCTCAGGGATGTCATACAAGGGCAGTTTATAGTGACCACCTCTTCAAGCTTCTAAAACATGCAAAAGTATAATTCAGATGTCTTATAAATTATTCCATGAGAATCACGATTGTCTTGAAAGCATACAATGAGCTTTAGTGAGAAACAAACCGAGAACTAATGTATTATTTAGTGAAACTGTTGACTGAACGTTGATCTCCTCTGCTCGTTCATGGTACTGCACGAGAGCAAGTTCTAGCAGACCCCACATGCGAAATGTGGCGTTCAAGCCAAAACACGTTTTGCTTATCTAAAAACAGGTTCACCACAGAGATAGAAACAACAGAACACAACACAACTGCACACAAACCAGAGAATAGAACATATTAAACATGTCTGACGAGTTTGTAGTCTGAAAATAGATGCATTTCTATGCCCAGCCTCATTTGTTTGAAACAGAGTTCTCAATCAAACTGAGAGATGGAGGAGGCAGGGATGAACTGGGGAGCATTTGTGACAGACTGACTGAATCAAAACATTTAGATAAACAAAACAAGTTTTAGCTTGAACGTCCTATTTCATGAGCTGGGGTACTACAAGATTACAAAAATCCTTCGGGCAGCTTTACTGAAAACGTTTGGGGCTTAAGCCCCAGTAGCCCACCCCTAGCGCGGCCCATGGTGAATTAAATACTGTTTCTCTTTCTTGGTCTTCTTTATAGTTTGATTTTGAATGCCGTGCTCACGGTGCTAACTTTCTGGCATACCCTCCTGTGGTTGCCGGTGGAAACCGAGCCAACACACTTCATTACATCAACAATAATCAATTAGTGAAGGTACAGCACCAAACATCATCACTTTTTTCTTTGAGGGAGAGTCTGGAAAAATTTATAATGTAAACAAGGATGACATTGAGTGCGTTTTTATTTTTTCTTTCTTTATCAGGATGGAGAAATGGTGTTGTTGGATGGGGGTTGTGAATATTTTGGTTACGTTAGTGACATCACGCGTACTTGGCCGGTGAATGGAAAGTGAGACGGCTGTTTTTTTTAACAAAACTCTCATTGTCTCAGATATAATGTAGCTTTAATTTCATGCTATTAGTAAGTCATTAATTAGCATTCCAAGTGGAATAGCACTCAATCCACATGCCTGTCTCCAGGTTCAGTTCTGCTCAGAGAGAGCTGTATGAGGCTGTACTGGAAGTGCAGTTAGCCTGTCTGTCTCAATGTAATCCTGGGATCAGCCTGGACTACATATACTCCACCATGCTCGCTCTGTTGGCCCGACAACTCAAAGAGCTCGGAATCATCTCACAATCCTCCAGTGATACAGACACATTGAAGGTACTCTGCATGTTGAAAAATATATCTGTTTCTCCCAGATATGATTAAATTAATAGTTCAAGCCTCTTTTACCAACCTGAGGGTCTCTGAAATACACAGAATGTCAGGAATCATAGACACTCTTTTGTTTATTTAATTTAATTTTAACCAGATTCATGTGTTTGGTCCATTGTTTTACTACTAGGTCAATCGATTACAATTTTTAATCAAATGAATTACATGATATGCAGATTAATTTATCACATATTTACAGTGCATAAGGAAAGTATTCACAGCGCTTCACTTTTTCCACATTTTGTTCTGTTACAGCCTTATTCCAAAATGTATTAAATTCATTATTTTCCTCAAAATTCTACAAACAATTCTCCATAATGACAACGTGAAAGAAGTTTGTTTGAAATCTTAGCAAATGTATTAAAATAAAAAATAAAATAAAAAATCACATGTACATAAGTATTCACAGCCTTTGCCATGACACTCAAAATTGAGCTCAGGTGCATCCTGTTTCCACTGATCATCCTTGAGATGTTTGTACAACTTAATTGGAGTCCACTTGTGGTAAATTCAGTTGATTGGACATGATTTGGAAAGGCACACACCTGTCTATATAAGGTCCCACAGTTAACAGTGCATGTCAGAGCACAAAATAAGCCATGAAGTCCAAGGAATTGTCTGTAGACAGGACTGTATCGAGGCACAGATCTGGGGAAGGGTACAGAGAAATATCTGCCGCATTGAATGTCCCAGTGAGCACAGTGACCTCTATCATCCGTAAATGGAAGAAGTTTGGAAGCACCAGGATTCTTCCTAGAGCTGGCCGTCCAGCCAAACAGGGCCTTAGTCAGGGAGGTGACCAAGAACTTCCTTGATGAAAACCTGCTCCAGACTGCGGCGAAGGTTCATTTTCCAACAGGACAACGACATTTAAGCACACAGCCAAGATAACAAAGGAGTGGCTACGGGACAACTCTGTAAATGTCCTTGAGTGGCCCAGCCAGAGCCCAGACTTGAACCCGATTGAACATCTCTGGAGAGATCTGAAAATGGCTGTGCACTGATGCTCCCCATCCAACCTGATGGAGCTTGAGAGGTCCTGCAAAGAAGAATGGGAGAAACTGCCCAAAAATAGGTGTGCTAAGCTTGTAGCATCATACACAAAAGACTTGAGGCTGTAATTGGTGCCAAAGGTGCTTCAACAAAGTATTGAGCAAAGGCTGTGAATACTTATGTACATGTGATTGCAGTTCAATTTGCAATTAAATTTGTCAGTCTGACTAAGATAGAGTTATTATAAGGGCATTTCTAAGGATGCGTTAATGTACACATGCATCAGCCTGACGCTTTGAATGTCTCACTGGTTGCGTGACATCATAGACATACTTTTTAAACAAAGTTTGAAACTTAGAAAAACATGTTTTGAGATCCCTGCGTTCGGATTTGCACTCTGAACAGCTGTATTTGTACGTAAGAACACATTCTCATATTGTGCTGTCACCAGAGGTGGGAGCATGTCACACATGTTCAAGTCACAAGTAAGTCTCAAGTCTTTACCATCAAGTCTCAAGTCAAGTCTCAATTGCAGTGCAGACAAATCAAGCAAGTGAAGTCAGTAACTCGCCTCAAGCAAGTGAAGTCGAGTCCTGATGAGTTTCAAGTCGAGTCAAGTCACAGTACTAAAATAAATAGAAATAATATATCTTTACATTCATTTTTTTGTGTGAATTGTACAACAGTAATGTGTTATACAATATATATATATATATATATATATATATATATATCTCAGTATCTCACAAAAGTGAGTACACCCCTCACATTTTTGTAAATATTTGTTTATATCTTTTCATGTGACAACACTGAAGAAATGACACTTTGTACAATGTAAAGTAGTGAGTGTACAGCTTGTATAACAGTGTAAATTTGCTGTCCCCTCCAAATAAATCCACACACAGCCATTAATGTCTAAACCGCTGGCAACAAAAGTGAGTTCACCCCTAAGTGAACATTTCCAAATTGCCGGCGGGCTTACATTTTTGCATTTAAATTAATTGATGTCTCAATATTTTTTAAACACATTTCATTACTGTTTATAATAAGTTATTGAAAATTATAATAATAAAAAATATTCAAGTCATTGTTGAGTCATTCAGTTCAAGTCAAGTCTCGACTCGCTGGATCTCAAGTAAAAGTCAAGTCATTTTCTTCATTTAGTCAAGCAAGTCACAAGTCCTTAAATTTGCGAGTCACACTTGAGTCAAGTCATGTAACTCGAGTCCCCCACCTCTGGCCGTCAAGCAAGGCTGAGTTTGGTTTGTTGTCTGTACAGCAGCACCAGCCTAAACAGCTGGAGTATTGCTCATTGCCCCCTGCTGAAAACAGGTGGTACTTCAAGCAAGAGTAGGAATATTCCTTATTACAGTCCGTGGGCATGATTAAATTGCATACGTTTTTTAACGCTTTATTTTTCTATTATTAATCGCACTGAAAGGATAACCCATTTCACATGCTGTGAATTGCAAAGCAATCACATTACAAACAGAAGTTTAATTTGTTTTTTGGTTAATGGATGCTTGTTGTCTGTTTGTCTGACTCTTGTCTTTTTCTCTCTCAGGCTGCTCGGAAATTTTGTCCCCATCATGTGGGCCACTACCTGGGAATGGACGTTCATGACACACCAGAGCTGTCCCGTTCACAGCCACTGCGGCCTGGCATGGTTATCACTATAGAACCAGGTGGAGATCACAAACAAATATATCATTGAGAAAATACCCAGAAATGGTCTTAAATCACTTGTAGACAGTTATAGCTCAGCTGGCTACAAAAATCATGTTAACACATACAGTTTAATGTTTACGCTTGTGGCGATACATTTGAAACCATGTGTATTAAGGGACGAGTCAGTTATTAATTAATTTTGGTGGTAATCAGCATTATGCCACAAATGGTGTCGATTGAGCTTACATTTACTGTATTGAACCTGGAAGATTCCTTTAAATTCTCATCTCTTCCTCCCATCACCCAGGGTTGTACATCAGTGAGGATGAAAGCTCAAGTCCGGAGCGCTTCCGAGGACTCGGGGTGCGAATAGAAGATGATGTGGTGATCCAAAATCATGGGGGGCCCCTCATCCTGTCTGCACACACCCCAAAAACCATCGCTGATGTGGAGAGAGCTTGTGCACAGAGAGAAGACTGAAGGCATCAGGAGAGAGAACAGAGCAAATGTTTCCAGCATGAGTCTCGGCCCTCCATTTTCCTAACATCTCTCATAGGGTTTTCTTTAAATGCCTTAGAGTGAATCCACTTACAGTGGGAGGTCTATTTTTTACAAAACTTGCTCCAGTTAAGTATTAAATCTGGAGGATTAAGAGCTGGATGAGTCTGGGCAGGGTGCACCGTCTCCCTTATACCCAGTTCATTCCTACTCTAGCAAATTGGAGGTTCTTGTTTTTTTTGGTTCATTTGATGTATTTAAAGGAATATTTCACCCAAAAATGAAAATTCTCTCATCATTTACTCAACCTCATGCCATCCTAAATGTGTGCAGAACACAAACAAATATTTTTAGAAGAACATCTCAGCTCTGTAAGTCAATATAATGCAAGTGAATAGTAACCAAAACTTTGAAGCTCCTAAAAGCATATAAAGGCAGCATAAAAGTAATCTGTACAAATCTAGAGGTTTAATCCATGTCTTCTGAAGCAATTCAATCAGTTTTAGGTTAGAACAAACCAATATAACTCCTTTTTCTCCATTAATCTCGACATCTGCAGTCTTCTAGGCGTTCGTGATTTCAAGCTCGAGTACACTTCCTAGTGCCATCTATTGCTCTGTGCATGCGTCAAGCACTACAAATTGTAATCAAATTTAAAATAATAATTGTGCCTAGAAACTGCAATGGAAATATGTACAGTGAAAAAGGATTTACATTTTTGACTGTTCTCACCCAAAATTGATTGGATCACTTCAGAAGACTTGAATTTAACAACTGGAGTCATATGGATTACTTTTATGTTGTCTTTATGTGCTTTTTGGAGCTTCAAAGTTTTGGACACCATTCACTTGCATTGTATGCACCTACAGAGATATTCTTCTAAAAATCTCCATTATAGAATTTTCATTTTTTGGTGGACTTGCCCTCCTAAGATTTGAGATAATTTATTAATAAGGTTTATAGGAGACACTGGGATTTAACAATTATGTTTGTGAGACCATGTATCTATTTCACAGAGAGAAGCTTTACTTGTGCTTGAGGGTGACTTGAGGATGTTCGCTCTGTTTTTATTGTCATAAATGGGGATGTCTTTTTTCTACCCTTGTCAAAATAAACGTCTAATTTACATTTACGCATTTGGCAGACGCTTTTATCCAAAGCGACTTACAGAGCCCTTATTACAGGGACAATCCCCCCGGAGCAACCTGGAGTTAAGTGCCTTGCTCAAGGACACAATGGTGGTGGCTGTGGGGATTGAACCAGCAACCTTCTGATTAACAGTTATGTGCTTTAGACCACTCCACAACACCACACTACACCATATAATTCTGTGTTTTGCTATGATCTGGGAAAACAATGCACATCTAAATCATAGAAATTAGTCTAATGTACTGTGACAAATAACTAGGACGACATATTTAGGGTTTCATATGAAATGAGCTCTGTTGACAGCATTTGTGGCATAATGTTGATTTCCTCAAAAGTACCTCCTTTTCTTTAAAAAAAGCAACAATCAAGATCACAATGAGGCACTTAAAATGGAAGTGAATGCGGACCATTTTTGGAAGGTTTAAAGGCAGAAGTGTGATTATTATAACTTTAAAGAATAATATTAATTCTATTAAAACTTGTGTATTATTTGAGCTATACTTTGTTTAAAACTGTTTTTGAGGTTGTTTTAGGGTTTACGCCGTCATGACAATGAAGTTATTAAAATAGAATATATCTTTACACAAGAAAGGTTTGTCACACTAAAATCATGTTAACACTCATTGTTTACGTCTTGTGGCTATACTTTTGAAACCGCGAGTATTTTAACTTTTATAGATTGACCCCCATTCACTTCCATTGTAAGTGCAACATTGCAACCAAGATTTTTCCTTCTTTTTGGAAAAGGAAGGACACGTTGAAATGACCTTTTGTGGTAATCAACATTATGCAACAAATGCTGTAGATTAGGCTTTACTTGTATTAAACCCCAAATATTAAAAATAACCCCAAAACAAAAAGTTTGGACACATGGTGAATGCCTTTTAAAGGAATAGTTCACCCAAACCTCATATACTCACCCTTGTGCCATCCCAGATGTGAATGACTTTATTCTGCTGAATGCAACTGAAGATTTTAAGAAGAATATTTTAGCTCTGTTGGTCCATACAATGCAAGTGAATGGGTACCAAAAATGTTGATGCTCTCAAAAGCATCATAAAAGTAATCCATATGACTCCAGTGTTTTAATCCATATTTTCAGAAGTGACATGATAGGGGTGGGTGAGAAAAAGATCAAAATTAAAGTCCTTTTTTGACCCACACCCATCCCTTCTGAAGATATGGATTAAAACACTGGAGTTATTTGAATTTTAGTGCCCCAAAATGTTGGGACCCGTTCACTTGCATTTATGGACCAAAAGAGCTGAGAAATGTTTCTAAAAATCTTTATTTGAGTTCAGCAGATGAAAGAAAGTCATTCATCTGGGATGGCATGAGGTGAGTAAATGATGAGAGAATTTAGATTTTTGGATTGCCCCTAGATTTGCCTCAAAACTCCCCAGAAACTTCTGATGCTCCCACCCTGACTGACAGTGGAACTATAAATGGGCACACCACCCCGCAGACAGATGGCATAATGACTGACATTGCCCCCACCCACACAAACATATAAGTGCCCCACCAAAGTCTGCATCCTAGTACCGGCTCCGGAGCAGACACTGAATGTGCTTATGATGCCTAAAAATGCTGTCTAGTTTTATAGCTTGCTCTGTTTTGAAGTTTTTGAACTGAGCAGACTATGTATGGCATTGCCCCCTAGATTTGCCTCAAGCCCACCCCCTACCCAGGTGGGTGGCATGCTCTGTTTTGACGTTTTTGATCTGAGCTTACTTGAAACATGCCAATGATACCCAAAAATGTTGTCTATGTAGGCAGCTAACTAGGTTTTGAGGTTATTGAACTGGGCAGACCATGGTTGGGGCTAGGGGGCATTGCCCCCAAGATTTGCCTCAAAAAAGTTTGCATCCTATGGTGTGTTCAAGCCATGTATGAATGATCGTATTTAGAATTGGGTGCACATAAACGCCACCAAAAAGTCGTAATTACGAGTGGGACACTTAGGATTTTCTTTGAGCCCTGACTTTCCGAGTTGGGAGCGTGCCAATTGGTATTGCCCCCTTTGAAACATAAGATGCCCCCACCCTGACTGATAGCTAAACGATCAAGGGGTACAGCGAAATTACACCCTTGTATGCTGTCTAGTTGTGTAGCGTGCTGTTGTTTGAGTTAAACTGACTTATAACATGCATATGGTCCCCTAAGATGTTGCCTATGTAGGCAGCCTACTAAGTTTGGAGGCACAGCCACTCCTGCCTCTATAACTAATGAGCCCTTAAACAAGGCACTTGACCCCCAGGTCTCTCAAATGTGAACCCAAGACCCTTTGGATGTGATGCCAAGTAACATTTTCCAAATCAACTGACAGCGTCCTAGACTGTGAGCATCATTTAACTATAGTGACTCCATCATTAGATGATGTTGGAGCCCCTCGCCCAGACGAGTCGCGGCTCCGAAACTGTACGGAAACGGCACTGTCCGGGAAATCACGATCGCCATCTCGCCATCTCCCCCTCCACCCCCTTTACTAATGTTACTGCACCTCCAACCTTCCCTCCCCCAGCCAGAGGAGTAGAAACAACAAGCCGCCATTTTGTTTGTGCGGAGAGAGTGAAGGAGGCACGAGCGACTGAGGGAAAAAAAAAAAAAACAGTCGAGCGTCGACCATTGCGACTCTGAGCGCCGCTGGCAGCGAAGCGGCTCCGTCCTCACGGATCCACACCGGATCAAACACTGACCGGGCGATTAACGAAAGAAGACGGAGGGACATGATAGATTCTCCCGAGTAAAAATCAACGAATGCACTGGGTTATCCTTTCTTTTTCTTTTTTTGAAACGAAGCGGAAGAGGGCAATACGTTTGAACGAAGGGAAGCCCATCAGGGTAAAAGGGAAATAACAGCAGAAAAAAACTCTTCCTCTCGAAGTGGGAAAAATCGGTGAAATTGCATCGCCGGTTGCCGGTGGACTACACTAAAATTGGGGAAAATAGCAGGAACTGTGCAGGCGAAGAGAGACATTTATAAGGGATGAACGCGCAGGGGGGTTCACAGCATCACAAAGCCTGTGAAAGAGGTCTGAGGACCCCCAGATTTTGGGGGGTGCAGCTGGCAATATCACCCGGATCGGCAGATGCTTCAGACCCGAAATATTACTAAAGCCCATCTCGATTAACTTTATTCAATTTTCTATCCCACTCCTGGTGGATCGTCATGCAGTGACAAATCCTTCTAATTGCTTGATTTACAGTGCATTTAAACGCATGCATATGCATTGATCAGAAAATCTACAACTTCACTTAATTCTAATTTTTAGCCTGTACAAACACAAAAACTGCACGATTGCAAGAAAACATCCTCAACTGGGGACATGTTCTGTGTCAGCCACGTTTGAAAACATTTCTTTGCATTTTGCATGCACGAGCCTATCAAAAAATATGGACTATATACAGTGTGCGCAGTACAGAGTGGTCGTGAGCTCTTGAAGCAATGGTCAGTGGTTATCTGCAAACAGTTTTAACCCCCACTGCGCTCGTGCACTGGACACATTCACGCAGAGGGCGCAATAAACTATTTACCCCGTTACCTTTCACTCAGAAGAGTTGTTGCAAAATACTAAAACATTAGACATGAAATGTGAAAGTTGTTTGTGAAAACCTAAAGTGTTAACTCGCGCGTGCAAACACATTTCAGCTCTTTCGTGCACATTTCTCACAAGCGTTGGCACCAATATTATTTATTCTGCAAAGAGTTTGTGCACAAGATTTAATCTGGACTATTTATAGGATGAAAGGTTACACTAACGTTGAGGTGCATACGATTGCTTAAATCTAAGAACAGTCCTTTGCCATGCATTTATTGTCATCTGCCACATCTTCATTATTTGAGGGGAAATAAAGACAGTGAAGGAGATGCATACGGTTATGTCCATTTTAAGGAGTCTGGTGGACTTTTAATCTTCCTTCCTCTTATTAAAAGTGATACTCGGTGATAAATGCACATACTACAACGCAAAGAGGCGTAATGCTGAATCTTATTGTTTTCTCGTAAACATTGCACGAAGACACACGGTCACACCGGAGAGGGTTCTTGTGGCTTTTCCTCATCGTCTCGCTCACAACGCCTTAAAGAAAGCCCAACACTTCAGTTCGCCGCCGACAATGGCGGAAAAGACGGATGCAAGCAGCGAGGATAAATCTCGGGAATATTGCTCAGTCGCCGAGGAAGCTACGTGAGTTTGCGGCGAGCTTGCATGACCGCCTGTCCCTCCCTTCGCCAGCATACTTTGAGGAACTAAAGGGAAACAAAATCGAACAAGACAGAAAGAAAGGAGGACTGAATATCGAATTGAGAGAATTTTTGTGGACGAGCCTGGCATTGCATTGCAAGCATCGTCCCATGAAAGGGAAACGGGAATCCGTCCGGAGCTCGTGAACGTTTACACGTCGGCTCGAGACTCAACGGGAAGGGCTATCCTACGCGGGATATATGCTTGAACATTAACATTGCAGGAAAACTATGGCCGATAAAGTGCTGGACGTTGGTCCGCCTACAGCTAAGAGGCCTAAATTGTCTTCCCCGGCTCTGTCGGTCTCTGCGAGCGATGGAAACGGTAAATAATAACGTCCACGCGCTGCGGTGTGCGGCGAGTCTCGCGCCTGCTGCACACTGCCACTGTTCGCGTGCATTCATGAAAAAAAAAACATTCCACTTGTAATTTTAAGAGCTTTATTTTGTTTATTTGTTTGTTTGCATCAATTCCCGGCATTTAAATAACTTAGCTAGCTGGCTAATTAGCTCAATGTTTTCATGTGAAGTTAACGAGGTGTTTTACAATACTGTTTGTGCGTGGTCATCATGGTGTGGATTGTTTTTCCGGGTATGTGTTACACAAAACTTTTGTCTCGTGCTTCGTTGTTAAGATTTCGAGAACTTGACTTACAAACTGAGCTTGGCGTCAAAGGTTTACGAGGTGATGCATTTAGAGCTTGTCAGTAGTTTGTGCATACAAGGAAAACGCGACATGCACACGGATAAATCACGTCGCTTTGCTGACATGGTTGAGAATGATGTCTGGAACACTTTGAAACTTGGAAAGCATGCAAAAGGTGTTTCAAGTTGGTTTACTTTTAGTGGCCACTAAACAGAAGACAAATCATGGTGTCTCGAGACTGGCCAGCATTAAGTGAAAACTTGTCTAAAGTTGCTCTTTATTTTGTCACTTTACCTCAGCTATCTAGCTATCTTTAGTGCCTAGAAAGCAAAATAAAGTGGTGTACTACCGATATCTGTTTTTCAATGGCTGAAACCGATATCAAGAGAGCAAGGTGGCAAATGCTTATATAATTTAATGATTGCAAATACGATGCACACATGATTGCTAAATATAAATACTTATTTTGCATAGTATTTACTCAAGTTGAATTTTTTTAATCTGTTAAGGAAATATAAATATATTAATAACCGATAATGTGCACTATCCATCGTCAAGGCTGTCCGCAGATATTTGGATTTGACACTGAAGGAATGACCACTGTTTATTGCTCAAGTGGACACTGTTATTGGCTTCTGCAGATCAATCAGATAAATTGTCCGATATATCTGAATGTCACTAATACGTAGACTGCATTTATTAAGTCCTGCCATTACAGTTAAGGCCCCCATTTTATCCCGTGCCATGTGTTTTTTTATTATAGTACCAACCATTGGACATGCACACCGGTTCTGCATGACTTCTGCATAAAATGATAATCTCAGTCTCTCGTTGTGAGAAATGTGCACATCTGGTGAAGTATTCTGTGGTAGAGGTGAAGTTTTGTCCAACAACTGAGTTTTGCCCAATTTCACTGTTGGTGAGGTAGTGCCATAGAATATAGTAAAGGACCAATATATTGGTTAGACTGACTAATTTAGATGTTTAGCCATTTTGAGAATATAGGTATTGGTAACTACGCACTTGGCTGTTTGTTTGCCCTTTTGCCAGTTCCGAAACTTACAGACAGGCTTGTTGATGAAAATTAAAAATGGTGTATAAATATTTATAATGTAATTTTCTTGCAGCATGGAAGCGTGTTTTTTTTTTTTAAACACAATGTTATTGCAAAAATTTTTTTTTTTACAGATCATTATGTACATATTTTGATGTATCTGACAGATTCAGTGAGTGATTCTTTAGACTATTTTAAACCTATAACTTGTTTATTTGTGAGATTGATTAAAAAAACTGTCTCAAAAGAATCATGTGTTTACAAATCGAACTACACTGATTTCGCTCTTATGTGTTTTCTTGCGAGCAGCCAGCAATGACAATGCAAAAGAAGGTGTGTTTTTTTTGTATAGTTTGTGGCCTTTTAATCTCATCACATTCCAGTTATTACACTTTCATTTACGATTTACGAGACGACTGAACTCACCATTTCTTTTGCCATGCTGTTATATATATTCAGAATAGTGGTGCAGGAAACAGAAAAAGAGCTGTTATCTGAGTTGCCATAGACTTTGCCAGTTCAAACCAGTCTGGCCATTCTCTTTTCAACTCCCTCATCAACAAGGCATTTCCATCCAAAGAACTGCCTTTTTTGGCACCATTCTGAGTAAATTCATGAGACATGTTCAGTGCATGAAAATCCCAGGAGATCAGCAGTTACAGAAACACGCTCCAAATCACTGAGATAATTTTTTCCCCCCATTCTGATGGTTGATGTGAACATTAACTGAAGCTATTGACCCGTATCTACATGATTTTATGCACTGCGCTGCTGCCACATGATTGGCTGAATAGATAATCGCATGGATGATTGTTGGTGTCCGATGGGCTGGTTTGAGTGTTTCTGTAACTGCTGATCTCCTGGGATTTTCATACACAACAGTCTCTTGAATTTACTCTGAATGGTGTCAAAAACACAGTTAGCGGCAGTTCAGTGTACGGAAACACCTTGTTGATGAGAGAGGTCAACAGAGAATGGCCAGACTGGTTCAAACTGACAAAGTCTACAGTAACTCAAATAACCACTCTGTACAATTGTGGTGAGAAGAATGCTATTCTGAGATGCGGGTTGGCACAGTTTTGGTGGCACAAGGGGGACCTACACAATATTAGGCAGGTGGTTTTAATGTTGTGGCTGATTGGTGTGCGTATGTGTGTGTGTGTGTGTGTGTGTGTGTGTATATATATATATATATATATATATATATATATATATATTATACACATTGGCGACTCTATAGATGGTTTATCGGCCATTGAAAAACCCATATCGGTCGACCACTAGTAGAGTGATTGGGTGAGGTTAGTCTATTTTTGCTTTTGTTTGTAGGTTGTGTGTTGGGTCATTTTGGGCAGCCTGTTCTATGATATAGCTAATTATGTGTGAATTTCAGTAAGCAACAATCTGATTTAAGTCTCTTTTTCCCACTGTCTTAGATTTTGGCTCTCTGTTCGACCTGGAGCATGACCTCCCTGACGAGCTTATTAACTCCTCTGACCTGGGCCTTCCTAATGGCATGGACCAGTTGCACACAATTCTGGGTGGAGGAGGGATGTCAGTACCCCTGGGCTGCTCAGCCCAGGACACTGCGGCCAAACACAAGCACCTCTCTGAGCTCCTTCGCCCTGGCGGCCCTCCGTCCACCTCCACGATCTCAAGTGGCCCCGGAAACGTGCCCTCCCTGGGGATGATGGGAGGACTGGGTGGCAACACTGTCGCCCAGGGACTGGGTGGCCCACAGCAGCAGTCTGGCATGATGCCACAGCCTGGTATGGTAAGCATGAACCGGGGCATGATGGGAGTCCAGAAAGGGAACGGACAGCCACAAAGCATGATGGGAGGACAGGTGATGAACGGGGCGCCAAGAATGGGCTATGCCAATGTGAACATGAACGCAGGCATGGCCGGTAATGGGAACATCCTGCCGGATTCACTGCAGCAGCAGAATGTGGGCCAGCAGATGGCACAGGCGGCATTGAGACCTCAGCAACCAGGAGCAGTAAACAAGGTAATGCATAAAGTGGACCTCTTACAAAACAGAAAGTTTCAGTATAATATCAGAGAAAGTAGTTGTGTGTTCATTTCGGGAATAGTTAAAAAAAGACCCAGTTAATAATACAGACCTACTGTGAGCTCTGAGGTTGTTCATCGATGGTATATGCTTCTGTTGAAGCCATCAGTCAACGTTATCTAACTGCAGTGTGTAATAGCATGATCCAGCAGAGAACGATCCACCAATCAGAGAACTGCTGCCAAGAAAGCTCGGCAAACAAGCCCGGAAGTGACCGCCTACTTTTATATTTGTATTAGGGCTGTCAAACGATTCAAATATTTAATTGTGTTTAATCACATAATTTTTTGTAGAGAATTGCAATATCTTTGTAAACATGAGTGGGCAAAATATGCTTCATCCAGATGTATTTTTCAGTCATTCACACAACCTACCCCACCAACAGAGATGTACAACAGAAAATGAACACAACTCAATTCAAATTATGTACAAAATATGGTAATTGTAAGTGTATTGTGACAGGATTTGTATGCTGCTTTTTATGGAGTTTTGACAGACTATCCAGGAGCACAGTGGAATTAAATGGCTCTGGTCATGTGACAATGTGTACCACTCATCCAAAAAAGTCTGCACTGTCATTTACAGTTGACAACTCATCATATATGTACAATATACATCAAAAACTCCTTTAACACCTTGGTCAAAATTGTAACCGGTGGGATTAAATGGGTTGACAGTGTGTAGATTACCTGCAGGGTTCCAGCAATGTCTCCAACTTCTGCATTGGCTAATGCACAATCAAACAGAAACACTGTGACACAACCTTGGAGACAGCAGCAGGGATTCCGTTAGCGGTAATCCGTACAGCCACTCCCTATATACATATTAAGCAGTCTTCGTAAGGTACCAATTCCTTAGGGGGGCACCAGAAGTGCCACCGGCTGCCTTTACTAGCACGTTATACGTTATTCCTCGGCCCGGTAGCAGTCGCGGAACCAGGCCCGGTTCCAGATCAAAATCACTGAGGGTGCTTCTGAAGATAGTGGGGGTGCTCTGTATAAAGTGGAGATGTATCATATTATCTCATCAATGGTTGGTCAAGATTAAGATCAAAGAGTTTATTTCAAATCCGCAATACAATTTGATGAATTTGGAATCATAAAATGTGCTACATCCGTTGACTGTTAGTTGCTAGAGCTTCTTGGTTGGGCGTTCCAATTTCTCCAATTTGTTTAAATGGAAGTGGCCCATCTCTGCTAAATCGTCTCTGGCATAGTGTGTCATTTGGGACACAGCTATGGACTAAAAGCCACAAAACTACCAATTATGATTTCAAAAATTCTTCTGTCTTTGATCTTTGTCTTTGAATCACAAAACTGGTCCTCTCTGTGACTGAATGGATGTCTCATCTCTCTCTCTCAGATGGGAATCATTGGGGCTCCAGGCCCCTACAGCAGTTCATACGGTCCGTGTGGGGGTCAGTCTATGGGGCCCCAGCTCCAAAATAAAACTGCTCAACCCAACAGCATTAACCAATTCAACATGGACAAGAAACCTCAGCACGGGCAGACCATGGGTGCCATGGTGAGAGAACTACAGGAAAAACTTCTTTGCAAACCACACCAACTGTTTGCTCCCTGATTTTCTTCCTTCAACAACAACTGGCAAAAATATGTTTTTATTTCCCATCAGCAATTTTGTATTTTATTGTTTTTTTTTTTTGCAGAGAGAGAGAGAGAGAAAAAAAAGGTTGATGGATTGGTTATGAGATGGCCCAGAGAGATGGCCTACTGCTACAGATTTCCGCAAAAATTTGAATGCCGTCATTCACAAAATTGTACACATCCAATCCCCACCCATTCTGTTTTGAATGAGTTTAGAATAAATGTTGATATAAATAAAAAAAAGCTAAAACTAATTTAAAAATAATAAAATGTAAATATTTTGTCTACATTAATGAGAGTGTATGTAATACTCTCAGCCAGAGCCAGAAATTCCATTGATTTCCAGGGGCATTATTTCCCTTTGTAAGGGCTGTTTTTATTAACCTTATAAAAGGTGTCATCCTTTTATGCCATACTTCAATTTAAGCAATTCATTCAGTTTGAATAATGAGATACTTTAGGCTATTACTAATAAAATGAAATCACCTAATATATGTTGGGCCAGGCATTGGTATTGATTTTTCCAACTTAATTTGATTCAGCTAGATTCCAATTTTGATTTTATCCAGTATCAATTCATTTGAGAATATTTCAGTTACATTGTCAAGTGGCATGTTTCAATAATTACAAATTAACTATATTAACATTGCATTAACACAACATTTGAATTTTTTTCTCATTCACGTATTTCCAAATACTTCGGGTATTTAGTTAACATAGTCTGCAAAACTAATATAATGCAGCAATAAGTATTATTGTTTAATTAAAAAATAATAATAACAACATTAGGGTTATTTAACATATCCAGGTTAATTAAAATATTAATATTATTAAGCTATTTGGTTCAATTACATTTACATTTATGCATGTGGCAGACGCTTTTATCCAAAGCGACATACAGTGCAATTATTACAGGGACAATCCCCCTGGAGCAACGTGCCTTGCTCAAGGGCACAATGGTGGTGGCCATGGGGTTTGAACCAGCGACCTTCTGATTAACAGCCCTGTGCGTTAGCCACTACGCCACCACCATTCCACTATATTTGGTGTTTTCTCAGATCTGATTAATTTAATAAATAGACTATATAACATCCATCCCTCTTGCACTTTTGGGCTCTAGCAGGTGAGGTGGCTTTTTCAGTGAGAAGAGTGAAGGTTCATGGAATTTCTTGTAGGAGCATGACACCAAACTGATGCATAGTGAGAAAAGTGGAGTGCCTATCTGTGCAGATGGGTGGTGGGATGATCTGCCACCAGACTGAGCTGACTCTACTAACAATGTCTAGCAAAAACTCAAATTAGATTGGGATGTTTGTGTTTGTAACATATCAAATAGTAGTAGTAGTAGTAGTAGTAGTAGTAGTAGTAATAATAATAATAATAATAAGAAAAACTGTTGATTTGTGACACTGCTCTCAGATCTGTTGAAAACATTTCATCATCTTTAAATCCATTCTGCTGAATTTTGCATATATTCTAAAACAGTCAATACTTAAAACTTTAAAAAATGTGCGGATTGCGTGTGCTCCCATGGATGGGTATTACCAGGGTTCCCACGGTCATGGAAAACTATGGAAAAATATCGATTATCGAAAATGCGATTTCCAGGCATGGAAAAGTCATTGAAATGAATAAAATATTCAAGGAAATGTTTCAGGTGTAAAACAAGTTAAGCTCAATCATCAGCATTTGTGGCATGATGTTGATTACCACAAAAATACATTTAACTCGTCGCATGTTTTATATATATATATATATATATATATATATATATCGCTGTAACTGTAAGGCACTTTAAATGAAATTGAATGGTGCCAGTTGATGAACAATAAAATGCACTGTTTCAGAAGTATAGCTACAAGATGTTAACATCATATGTAAACATGATTTTAGTGTGATTTAACATAACTAGAAAAATGTCATATTTTATTTTCATCTCAAAATGATTTCATTGTCTTGAGTGTTATCTCTGTAAAATGACTGCAAAAACATGGATTCTGTCTCTCTGTAGCAGAGCTCAGGTGTGATGGGCGGTTTATCAGGGCCGGGCGGGGCAACGGCGCCCCCTGCAGCAGACCCGGAGAAACGTAAACTCATCCAGCAGCAGCTAGTGCTGTTATTGCATGCGCACAAGTGCCATCGCAGGGAACAGACCAACGGAGAGGTGCGACAGTGCAACCTGCCCCACTGCAGAACCATGAAGAACGTCCTCAATCACATGACGCACTGTCAGGCTGGCAAATCATGCCAGGGTGAGTTTTGCCATTGAATGCCATTTCAGAATGGCATATTACTTACTCGTACTTTTCTTGTATACTGTGTAGGGGTGTAATGGTTAAAATTACTCACGGTTTTAGGGTCACTGTTTTTGTACGGTTCGGTATTTATGTTCAGGGGGGAAAAACATTACTCCCAAATCCAAAATTAAAATATTCTATTTGGTAACTTCAAGAGATATGCCCTCACTACATATTTCCATAGTTTTACTACAGTAACCATAGTTTAAACATTGTATTTGTAGTAAAACATAGTAACCACAAAATAAACATGTTACTGTCATGGTTACAACACTATAGTAAAATCTGTTACTGTATGGAAACTACAGTGTTACTGTTGTAAAACAATGTTTAATTGTATCAAGAAAACAATGTGACAGGAGTCATTGTTACTTCAGTCATGGCTACTACAATATTACTATAGTAAAACCCTGGTTACTATACGGCTACTACAGTATAACTACATAAAACCATGGTTAATTTGATCAAAACCATGATTTCTGCTAATAAAACCATGGTGACAACAGTCCTTGTTATTACAGTCATGGTTACTACAATATTTCTACAGTAAAACCATGGTTGCTTTTCGTTATTGTCCTTAACTAAAAGAAAATTCTATAATCACTAACTCAACATTTTAACTTAATACCTGCATTATTACGCGACATGCATCAACGTATAATGCATTTAAACTCAACCTAACGTATATTCGACATTCAGAATCCGTACAACACTATAGAAGAAATAAACTTGCTATTAAAATGAATACGAGAATGGATGTCATAACGCAACTCGAGAATTTTAATCATACGTGGGAATCCCACATCTTCATCAGCGGAGTAGGGCAACATAACTTTGTCTATGAACACCCCAAGCCCTTTAGTTCTTGTTTCAGGTCTGTCCGAACTAGCACTGAGTGCCTGTTTAAAGATGGAAGGGAGTGTGTCTGTATACGTTTCAGCTCACCTGCAGCTCTGTGCGTAAATAACTAATCGCTCACGTTGAGCAATGTCTGCAAACAGTGCCTGTTTTGTAATAATTTTTTGACCATCGCTGTTGTGATTGACCGCATAAAGAAAAAGTTCCCAGACAGGAGACTTAAATTTACATTTATGCATGTGGCAGACGCTTTTATGCAAAGCAACTTACAGTGCACTTATTACAGGGACAATCCCCCCGGAGCAACCTGGTGTCAAGTGCCTTGCTCAAGGACACAATGGTGGTGGCTGTGGGGATCGAACCAGCAACCTTCTGCTTACCAGTTCTGTACTTTAGCCCACTACGCCACCACCACTTAAATGATGCAGGGGCTTCTCTCTTGTGGCTTGTTTTCTCCACTTGCCATTTTGTCAACTAACGTGTGCAGAACTGTGATGTTATCAACTGATTTAACATACTAACAGGTAATAGGACAGCTCTCTCTGTAGAAAGTTGACCCACGTGAAACAGACGGAGTTGCGCAAAACTGTTCGTTTTTTTTTTTTTAACTGTGAACCATTACACCCCTAATACTGTGCACAGGATGCACATATTTTTTTTTATTTATTTTTTTTTATGTGAAGTAAACCAGAGCACACTGTGTGGAAAACTATATCCCATAATACAACATACTCAAGGTTATCGTCAATGTCCAGTGTAACAAATGTCAACAGTATCACTTTCTGAATTAAATGTATGCAATATAGTGAGGTCATGTGACAGCAATGTAACTATTGTTTGAACCAGTTATCATTACATACTGGATATTTTCAAACTACCGGTACTTACAAAAAACAGTAGGCTGTCTGCAATACATGCCGGGCCGTAAGTAGTATGTTAATCTTCCATTCAGAACATTGCCTGTCTCTCTATCTCTCTCTCTCTCTCTCTCTCTCTCTCTCTCTCTCTCTCCATTCTGTATTTTCACTCTTTCATTCATGTTTTATCTTCCCACACTAACATGGCATCTTACTAGCATGTGTGTGTTCCTATGCAGTGGCTCACTGCGCCTCCTCCAGGCAGATCATCTCTCATTGGAAGAACTGCACGCGGCACGACTGTCCAGTCTGCCTGCCACTCAAGAGCGCCGGCGACAAAAGGAACCAGCAATGTAAGTTCACACACAGAGACACTCAAATCTGATCTTTAGGACTGACTGTTTGCACCCTCACTTTATAAGCAATGACATTGGATCAGTTTCTTCAGACAGTGTTGTTAATGACCAGTATATGTACATCAGTTGCCATAGAAAAGACTTAAGTGTCAGCACAGCGCCTAGAGACGTGGTTTCATAACTTCCAGCAGTCGTGCTACACTTATGGGCTGCAAAAGACAATTAAAGCATCAAACTACATGTATAAATAACCTTGATGGAAAAGGAAACTTTATCCCAAGTCAAATACAAGTTAAGCTCAATCAACAGCATTCATGGCATAATGTTGATTTCCACAAAAATACATTTTGACGTTTCAGGGTTACAGTGAGACACTTGCAATGGGGGCCAATCTGTAAATGTTAATATACTCACTGTTTCAAAAGTATAGCCACAAGATGTAAACAATGTGTGTTAACATGATTTTTGTGTGATAAAACTGCTTCCTAATCTATAATAATTTCTGTGTAAAGTTATAGTCAATTTTATAACTTTGTTGCTATGACAACGTCATTGCGGAAACCCTGAAACCTTAAAATGACCATTTGAATGACAACTCAAATAATACACAAGTTTTAACAGAAGAATGTATGTAAGCGCTTTTATAGTCTTCACATTTCTGCCTTTTTAAACCCTCCAAAAATTGGCCCCAATTATTTCCATTGTAAGTGTTTCACTGTAACCTTCATTTTTGCCTTTTTTTAAAGAATTAGTAGGAATGAGTTGTGGTTATCAACCAAAATGCCAAACTATAACTATATTCCAAAAACTTAAGCTTAACTTGTATTGAACATGACAATTTCCATTTAAGTATAGATTACACAGGCCAACTTAAATCCTGAATTGCAAAGCAGGCTGCGTCAGTGCCCGCCGGCTCCAGTCTGCAGATTTTGGGCCAGTCAGAGTTGACATATTTCACAGAATATCACTCATGGCCATGAACCTAACACTCAAGACGACTTATTATCCTTCGTTTTGAAAAGGGTGGTTTGATTTATTTTTTACGTCCCCCTGTGTCTTTCACTCTTTCTCTAGCCCTTTTGGCAGGAGCTGGTATGGCTATGGGTGGTCCATTAGGGGGGTCATTGCCTGGTGGTCAGCCTTCAGCCCCAAACCTGAACCCGCCTAGTCAGATCGACCCAAGCTCCATCGAAAGGGCATACGCTGCACTTGGACTCACCTACCAGGGCAACCAGGCAGCCAATCAGAATCAGCAGAGCTCTGTGCCTACTCAACCTGGCATGAAGACGCTCAACAACATGGGTGAGAGATTTCAGAAACTTCAGGTCCCCGATACTGATCTTTTCGGGGAAGACCAAAATTCTACACTGACATTGTTTTGATAACTGTATGTAGAAATTAGAGGTTGACCGATTAACTAAAGGGGTGGAAAGGGAGACAACCGATTAATCGGCTGATAGTTTTTAAAGATCTTTAAAAAAACTAAATGTATTCTTTCCTTACAATGACGGGCACAGACAAAGATTAAAAATCTCATATCCATTTTATTGTTCAGCCAAAATCCCCAAAATAACCAGAAAAAAAAGAAGATTTTGTGCATAACATGGGACGTTTAAGTTTAAACATTTAGACAAGACACGCATTGTGCATTTAGACAAGACACTTTTGGAGGATTGTTCCTGTAAGGAGTTTATTATAAGTTGCTTTGGATAAAAGTGTCCACTTAACGACAACTTGCAGTGTATAATGTCTTCTACTGTGTCTCCGAGCAGGTGGGAATCCAATGGGAGTGAATGGTGGAGTCAGCACTCCGATGTCAAACCAGCATCCTGGAATGCTGCCAGATGGCATGATGCACAGAAACATGACAGCACAGAGGTACTGAACATCACTGGAGATTGGTGGACCAACACTGCAGCCTTGATTGTTCTGTATGGAGTCAGACACTATTATTTTGAACTTAATCTTTCTCTCTCTCTATCTGTCAGTCTGATGAATGACAGCTCAGGTGTTGGTAATATGGCTTCTGCAGCAACAGCCACTCCCCCTTCTGCAGGAATGAGGAAGCATTGGCATGAAGACATCACACAAGACCTCCGCAATCACCTCGTACACAAACTGTGAGTTTCACGCAAGGTCTGCAGTTTTATGTAGGAGCTGTGATGGTGATGTTTGTTGTTTATATCAAGTTTGTCTGCTCGCTCTTATTCAAGTGTGTTATGTTTGTGTTTGTGAGTAGTGTGCAGGCTATATTTCCCACTCCAGACCCTGCAGCACTGAAGGATCGGCGGATGGAGAATCTTGTAGCTTATGCACGCAAGGTGGAGGGCGACATGTACGAATCTGCCAACAGCAGGGTGAGAATGCACGCTTGCATGCTTCGACTTTAAAGTGCAGTCAGAATCTGTGCTTTATAACATTTAAAAACCAAGCACAGAAGCAGAGTTTGTTGTGGTTTGTAAATGCAGCACTACAGGAAAACAATTAGTTCACCCAAAAATAAAAATGGTCAATTTACTCACCCTCATGTCATTACAGCATATACGAACGTTTAATGTGTTTCAATTAATATTGCAGTTGGGTTGCAGCGGTATACAGGTTTCACGGTATGAAAATTGATGGTTATCATACCATGTACATTTGCTTATCTACGGTATTGAGAAAAAAATGCAACCGGACGGAGAATCTCACATGCGTGTGCGCATCTCCTTTTTTCCTTGTCTGCCTGTCTGACTCCTCATCTTGTGTCACACACACACACACGCACGCAGTGGAGAAAATGCCATAGAGTAGCGAGGGGGTCAACAATCCCGTTTTTCCCGGGAGACTCCTGTATTTCACACCCATCTCCCCTCCCCCTCACGTTTTGTTATTTCTTCTGGGAAACTCCCATAATTTGTATGGCCCAAACCTCGTTATATGAATTATCACATCAGTATATTATTCCAAGGTTGTCCATTTGCCAGATCTTGTATGAAACGCATCCTACTCACACAATTGACACATCATACAAATTTCAACCCATTTTTGACCTCAACTGGCGACCTACAACCCATTTGCGCTGTTGATATTTGCGCAGGTAGTAGACGCAGGAAGTTGAATCGAGCATCACTGGTAGATGGGAGGACTGGTAGATTTATATGTATTTAGCCTGCCTCTGCCATCCAGCACCACCCCAAGTTTCAATTTCAATGTTTTCACTGATTATAGTAATTGTGTAATACCGTGAAACCGTAAAATTTTCTGAGATGGTTGTCATACTGTGAAAATCTCATACCGTTGCAACCCTATATTGCAGTCCATCTTTTCAGTATAATGGCATTGGTGCCTCACTTTAACATTTAAAGAAGGACCCAAAAGCATCATAGAAGTAGTCCATGCAGCCTGTGCATCACAAATGCAGTGACATTATCGCATTATGTCACTAGTCACTTACTTCACTTATGTCACTTGTAGAGGTAAACTGATATATCGGTTTTACTGATTAATCTGTGCTGATAGTTCTTTTTAAAACTATCACTTATCTGCAAAGTTCAATGCCGATAGTTGCCAATAGTTTTCTTTTTCCGTAATTCCTTTGTGTTCTTCCTCTTCTACAGTCAGAATGGCTTGATTCTACAGTATAACAGAGGCCTCTAGAGGTGAAATAAATCTATTTAAATCTAAATCTGCAGTGAATTTTGAACTATCCCATTAAGTGTATTTTGGGATTATTATAGATACAATTTCCGCGTTATGCACCAAATCTTCGTTTTTCTTGTTTATAATGGGATTTTGGTTGAACAGTAAACTGCTTCTGTGATTGTATTCATTTTGGACTCTTGTAGCCTCTGTCTATGCCTGTCAAAGTAGGCTTTTTTACACCAAATTATTTATCGTATTGGCAAAATCGAGTCACTCTAGTGGACTTCTAGTGTCATTGATCGACTGCACGTATGGCCATATCTTTTGAAAATCTGATCACAGATGAGACATGTTGCTGGTAAATCTAAGATGTCATTCTAATTTTATGTGAAATTTGTTTTCTTGTCACTAAAAATGAAAATTCAGCTGGGAAGAGTGTTTTTATATAAACTGCAGCAGATGAACCATCTATCAATGTGCAAATCAAACTCGGACTGTTTAAACTTTCCATGCATAATTTTTTATTGTATTCTTCTTTGTATTCTACAAATCTTATAGAACAGTGACATTTCTCACAGAAACTTTAAATGCACTCAACCCCATTCACCCTCAGCTCTCATTAAAATTAAAGGGACAGTCACCCAAAAATTTAAATGCCCTCATTATTTTCTGACCCTTCTGGCATCAAAGATGTGCATGACTTTCTTTCTTCTGCATAACACAAATTAAGATTTTAAGAAGAATATTTCAGCTCTGTAGGTCCATACAATGCTAGTGAATGGGTGCCAACATTATGAAGCTCTAAAATCCACATAAAGGGAGCGTAAAGGTAATCCATATGACTCAAGTGATTTAATAGGTTTGTCTGAGAAACTGATCAGTATTTAAGTAATATTTGTAAATATTACTTTTGTGGATTTTGGAGCATCAAAATTTTGGCACCCATTCACTTATATTGTATGGACCAAAAGAGCTGAGATATTCTTCTAAAAATGTGTGTTCAGCAGATGACAGAAAGTCCTACACATCTAGGATGGCATGAGGGTGAGAAAATGATGAGAGCATTTTCTTTTTTGGGTGAACTATCACTTAAAATGAGATCATGCTGCTTTGTCCCTGCATGTGTAAACAGGCCTGAAGGCATACGATAGGTTTTAGTAAGAAACAACCCAAATTTTATGTCTTTTTTTCAGTGAAAATCTTGATGTCCGTTGCGTTTTCAGGACCGCTATGAGAGAAGCTCGTTCACAGTGGCTTGCATGTTCATGTGAAAACTTGACATCCCTCTTATGAGCTGTAAGTCTTTGCCTCATGAGTGTGTATCTCTTCCAGGCGGAGTATTACCACTTGTTGGCAGAGAAGATCTATAAGATTCAGAAGGAGCTGGAGGAGAAGAGGAGAACCAGACTGCAGAAGCAGGGCATGATGCCGGCCCAACCCGGCATGCCCAACAGTACCCTACCTCAAGCCCTACCATCCGGCATGAATCAAACACAGCTGCCCAGTATGTACACTTGCATACCTCTGTCATGCATACATGCATACAGTGACACCAAAAAGTATTTGGACTCTTAAAGCACTCTAAACAAATGTACGAGTGACTTTACATTAGATAATAAAATTTCAAATCTAGTGACATTTTATTTTAAAGACTAGTGGCACAAGCATATATTTCAAGCAAAATAAGAGCAGTATTTACTCATCCTCATGCCATCATAGATGTGTATGACTTTGTCTTCTGAAGATTTTTAGAAAAATATCTCAGTTCTGTAGTTCCATACAATACAAGTGAATGGTGATTAGGGCTGTCAGTTTGGGAGATAAACTATATTAGAATTTTTACCTTAAAAATGTTCTAAATTAGAATTAAATTTGAATTTTAAAGTCAGCAGTTTTTTTAAAATTTACGTTATTTCCTTAGTCCACAAGAGGGTGCATTAAATACATAAAACCATAAAGAGCCGTGTTATATTATTGCGAAGAACAGTCCTGGCTGTTAAAAAAACATTCAATTTTAAACTAAAGAGCATCAATCAAAGCACTCACTGCGCTCTCCCAGCTAATTAGGTGCTAAGACCCATGAATCAATATGAAAATGCAAAAAGGTCTGCAATCTAAAAATACTTTTATTAAGTTTAAACAGGAGATAAAAATAGTACAAAAGTTTCGGCTGTCTGCCTTTGTCAGTGCAACATTTCACTTGTTCTTAATAGTTAAATAGAAAAAACATGCTGCAAATCTTCAGGTGATCATAAACAATCAATCAATCCACAGACTCCAATTCAACTCCACATGGAACAACAAATAATAACAACAAATAATAATGGGAACAATAACACATCGGGCAATAATGCTGTTCATAAACTTCGTGCCCAGAAAAACTTAAATAAGATAAAAATGACAAAAACATGCAAGATCTAAGTCTTCATTTAAACCCAAAGGAGACATAGCCTGTAAACAAAACACCTCTCGTTGTAAAACAGATTAAGACTCCTTTGGGTTTAAATGAAGATTTTGATCTTGCATGTTTTTTGTAATCTTGTTTTTACATGTTTTTATTTTATGAACATTTTCTGGGCAGACAGCTGAAACATTTGTACTATTTGTATCTCCTGTTTGAAATAAAAGTAGTTTTAAATGCTTCAATAGGCAGTTCTGTGTTAGTTCGGTGTTACACTTCACTGGTGCCACAGTATATCTTACCACAGACTCAAACTTCAAAATAACAGCGATATACCTCCAGTATTTTTCATGAGTTATAGCTGTGTGTAGAGTCGAATTATTCCCAGATAGCAGTGGTATCTGGTGAACTCATGGTAATGCGGCTTATGTTCCCTGGTCAGGGGCTGTTCAAACAGACAGAACTCAACAGAAAGGAACAGAACGTGAAGATCTCAAGACACACATTTACAACTTGAACTCCTTTACAAACAAACTCATCGTTTAATCTGATAAATGCTGATAAGAGACCAAGATGCAATAGCCAAAGTCCTTGACCTACTGTAAGGGGCTGTTCACACGGAACGCTTTTTCAACCATCCAGTTTTCCATTTGTTTTTCTATATAAACGCATTAGACGAACGTTTTTGTTTCACTTTGTTTTTATTTATTGAGCATCTCATACAGGATCATTGTTTTTTAGATGCCGTGTCAAGTTAAAAAGAACTTTAAAATGCATCTCAAGACACCTGGTTTCTGTTAAACTGTATTTTGTTAGCGCAAGAATGCAATCGGTCTGACGTCTTCGCCAGTGCTAGGCACACATCCAAAATGTGCAGTTTTAGCCTTCAAATGTGCATATTTTTCTTAAATTTCACGAATATTCAAATTTTGAATTTTAATTTCATAGCCCTAATGGTGATCAGACCTTTTGTAGCTTCAAAAATGACAAAGGAAACATAAAAGTAATGCATATGACTCCAGTGGTTAAATCCATGTCTTCAGAAAAAGTTAAAAAGGACTTCAATATGGATCTGTTTCTCACCCACACCTGTCATATCACTTCAGAAGACATTGATTAAATCACTGGAGTTACATTGATACATTTTATACTGCTTTTATGTGCTTTTAGGAGCTTCAAAGTTCTGGCCACCATTCACTTGCATTGTACGGACCTACAGAGCAGTGAAATATTCTTCTAAAAATCTTAATTTGTGTTCTGCAGAAGAAAGAAAGTCATGCACATCTGGGATCGCATGAGGGTGAATAATGATGATAGAATTTGGGTGAACTGTCCCTTTAAATGTCCAAATACTTTTGTGGCCACTGTACGTGTAACTCATAATTCTCTTGACAAAGTATTTGAAACAAGCCATGCACAATTTTATTGTAAATGCACACACTGTTGGAATAGGTTGCTACTGTTTTTTTTTTATTGTTTGAAGTATTTGTATTGAATGGTCTTGTAAATGAATCTCTCATAGATGGTCCCCATTCAGATCCATCCCTCGTTCAAGCCACTGGACCAAACCAGATGGTCAATAGAATGCAGAATCCTGCTGGTATGACATACGCACTCACTTAATGGCTTGTAGTAAAAGCACACATTTTCATTAGTGTGTTTGTCTCAGGTGTGACTCTCTCTCCTGTGCAGGTATAAATCAGTTTGCTCAGGTGGGAATGCAGCAGCCAATGGGTCAAAGATTAACGCCGCCCCTGCCAGTGGGAGCAAATCTCAATCAGGTAAACTTAAGAGTGGCCTGTGTGTTAGACATTTTAGAGTGATTTCTGCATAATAAAACTAATGTGTAATACTCATTTTCAAAATACTTCAATGCAAGTGCAAATGCAAACTATTCTAGTCTGAGAAGCTTCTTGGTTATTCAGGTTATCGTCGAATCAGCATCTCATTTCCGCTCGTTTGTGGATCCGACATCAAGTGTTTTATTTGGCATCTTTATTCTTTATTTTTAGATGGGTATGCAGGGAGCACCTCGAATGGCTCAACCCAATGTAACCCAGTTACAAAACCAGTACATGCAGAACCAGTTTTCAGGCACAGGTGCTCGACTGGGCCAGGGTGCGTCTGGCCTGAACCAGCCTGCAAGACAGGGAGCCATGCCACAGGTCAGCTATTACAACACATTAAAATATTTACTGTATATGACTCGGCATGATTTTATGTCTCTAATACCTGTCGGATTATTACAGTTTTAGTTTTGCTTGCTCTTTAGAACTTATTTAAGTACAGTTTTGTAATAACCCCTTTTAAAGACAATATAATTCCGACTGGTTTTGTTCCAATATGTATAAAAGGCAGTATTCAAGTAGAAATATTTTTATTTAAACATTTACAAAAACATACAATGCTAAATGAGGAAATCCATTAATGCTTGTAGCAACTCACAATGTAATAACTGCACATAATGTAATAAGTATAACATTATTGATGAAATAAAATGTTCGTAATGTAACAATTTTCTCAAAATGTAATAAATTCATGAGCTCCATAATGTAATGTTTTTTTGCATAGCGTCATAGGTTATTGTATGATACATTTGTTGCATTATGAACACACTGTATCAACTTATAATTTAATCACTGTTTATGTAATAGCAGCACATGTGTGTATAGGGTTCCCACGGATCCTTTAAAAGTCTTAAATTCAGGTTTCCAAAATTTAAGGTCATAAAAAGTCTTAATTATCTTAAATGATACAACAAAAGTCTTAATTATCATTTATAAAGGTCTTAAATTTGGGGGTGGAAAGACTGGAATATTGATATGACCTAATGTGATTATCAAACTTCAAAAGAATATGATCTGATTAAATAATTACCCCCCTGGTAATTGGTACTATATGGTTGTACCATAAACTGCATTTGGTATTTAGTTCAATTTGGCACTTGCCCCCTTCACAGGAAGGAAAGACTAAGAACATTTAATATACAGCCGTGGCCAAAAGTATTGACAGTGACATACATTTTGTGTTTTGCAAAGTTTGCTGCTTCAGTATTTGTAGATTATTTTTTCACATGTTTCTATGGTATACTGGAAAACAATGATAAGCATTTCATAAGTTTTAAAGGCTTTTATTGGCAAAAACATTAAATATATGCAAAGAGTCAATATTTACAGTGTTGACCCTTGTTCTTCATAACCTCTGCAATTCGCTCTGGCATGCTGAATATCAGATTCTGGGATAAAATCCTGACAGATGGTGATCCATTCTTGCCTTATTAGTGCTCGGAGTTGATCATTATTTGTGGGCTTCTGCTTGTCCACTCACCTTTTGAGGATTGACCACAGGTTCTCTATGGGATTAAGATCCGGGGATCAAAATTTCAATGTAATGATCTCCGAGCCGCTTCATTATCACTCTTGCCTTGTGTCATGGTGCTCCATCATGCTGGAAAATGCACGGATCATCACCAAATTGCTCCTGGATCGTTGGGAGAAGTTGCTCTTGCAGGATGTTTTGATACCATTCTTTATTCATGGCAGTGTTTTTGGGCAGGATTGTGAGAGAGCCCACTCCCTTAGATGAAAAGCAACCCCACACATGGATGGTCTCAGGAAGCTTCACTGTTGGCACGACACAGGACTCATGATAGCGTTCACCTTTTCTTCTCCGGACTATTGATTTTCCAGATGTCCCAAACAGTCAGAAGGGGGCTTCATCAGAGAAAATAACTTTGCACCAGTCTTCTGCTGTCCAATCCTTGTACTTCCTGCAGAATTTCAGTCTGTCCTTGATGTTTTTCTTGGAGAGAAGTGGCTTCTTTGCTGCCCTTCTTGACACCAGGACATTGCCCTAAATTCTTCACCTCACTGTACGTGCAGATACACTCTCACCAACCTGCTGCCAATGTTGAGAAAGCTCTGCACTGGTGGTGACACGATTCCGTAGCTGACTTCTCAGGAGGAGATGGTCCTGGCACCTGCTGGACACACTGGGACATCCTGAAGCCTTCTTCACTGCAGTTGAACCTCTCTCCTTGAAGTTCTAGATGATCCGGTAAATGGTTCTTACAGGTGCAATATTCTTTGCAGCAATTTCCTTGCATGTGAGGCCATTTTGATGCAAAGAGATGATGGCTGCACGTCTATCTTTAGAGGTAATCATTGCGAACAAGAACACAGTGATTGGAAGCTCTTCTTTCCTCCTTTTATAGCAATCAGTCTGCTCTTATAATCCAATCAGAAGAGTGATTTCACCTGACTAGTACTCGTTCACACTTTCCCAGGTGTTGCTGATATGATTAGTGAAATGATGTTAGCTGGTCATTTTGTGCCAGGGCCAAAAAAACGTGAAATTTGGGTTTTTGTGATAAAGTTAATTGTTTTGGCCAATGAAGCTTTTTGCAATTATTTTAAATGTATCACTCTGCACAATCTAGAAACAATGTGAATCAACACCACAACAACTAAGGCAGCAAACTTTGCGAAACTGTACAACACATAATTTATGTCACTGTCAATACTTTTGGCCACGGCTGTAGGCTACCAAATTAAAAAAAATATTGCCAGATTAATTGCCTTTCTATCAACACATTATCATATCAGTAAAATCTATTGGTCGACTTCTAATTTGTATCCATTTATATAATAGTACATAAACCAGTTTTAATGTGAACTCTATGTTGAAAACATGTCTTCACTTTTATAAACTTGCATATATCCTGCTTTACTGATAAGCAGTGTTAAGGGCATGTTGAATGTCAGCCCCTGCCTGTTTAAGTAAGAGTCTGTGATATTTTGAGATTATGTGGGTTTGTTTTGGTATGGGGTTACGGTATTCATTTTATTTGTTCAGGTCTTGTGAAAAATAAATTATAATAATTTTCTCCCAGCATAATAAAGTTGATCACAAAACTTTTTATTTAAATTTTTTTAATAGATGTATACGTTAAAAGAAATGTGGGCTTATTAGGCTACATTGTGAACTATAGTAAGTTTAAGCTTTCTACGATGTAATTATTAAATTTCTAATAATTTTTTAGATATAATTATTTAAATGGCTGTCATAAAAACTGCAAAAATATTTAATGCATTTATAATTGTAGCGGTATGCGTCTCTATAGAGAAGCTTTTCATTTTTCTTTCTAACGACCTAAGGACATTGGCTAAATCTTCCTGAGGTAACGTTAGGTGTACAAGTTATTCACATGCTGTTATACTGACGTTTCCTGCTGTTGAAACCACTTGGGCACATATACGAGAGAAGTATGTGAATGTAAGTTGTACTGTATCTTTCAACATGCCCTTCGATGTACATTCACAGGGTCTGAAATAAACTTCTTAGCCCACCAGCCAAGGTGGCTGCTAGATGAAAAAATGTACCAGCCAGTCAGATTTCTTACCGGCCAATTAAAAAGTGGATTTTTCAGACATGAGAGACAAATAAACAGTGCTGTAAGCATGTTTAAAAGTGAACTGCTCTTAAAGAATTTTATTGTCATGAATCGTGACATTGCTTAATTTTATTTCACCAACAAAATCACTGCAAATACATTGTAAATATTCAATGCATCACCAAGCCTAAAAGTATTATCACACAGTTATGTATTTCTTTGTCTCTCTTTCTGTCTCAGAATCAGATGTCCACTCCGCCATCTATGGGAGTCGGTAGTCCTATAGCTCAGTCCCAGTCAGTTGTCTCGAGCCCTGGAGCTGCAGTCGGTGCTCAAGGGTCTCCGTCCAACGTCCCTCCACCTGCTCAACAGTCGGGCTTGCACGCACATTGTCCTCCATTACGTCAGAACTCCCCATCTCCTGCACGAAGCCGCACCCCTACCCCTGCCCCGCACTTAACGCCCCCACAGTTGCCGGGAAACCAGACCCCCCAACCCCACACCCCCACTTCATCGTCTACTATGGCCCCACCTGCTACACAGCTGCCCTCCATGGCACAGGGAGTGGGCTCAGGAAAAGCCAGTCCGCTGCAGCAGTCACCACGTGGGGGTGGAGCCACCCAGAATGCCCACGGGCTTTGTGCACACCCACACTCTCCAGTGAGTATTCTGCAATCAAGCATGTTTTTGTTTAGGCTTCTCTGCTTGTTGTACACTCTAGGGCTGCACAATTAATCCAAATGAAATCGAACAACCGAATATTAAATTGCAAAAGCTAATATTTAATTCAATAAATAGTCTGCTCCTTTCAAAGTTTATTTGCATTGCTCTGTCCGGTCTATATTAAATGAGAGCATTGTTGCAGTGTTTTCAGAGCGGTTATGTGCTCCACAACTCCCTCTCATGCTTGGAGTAAAAGAAGTGCTCTTGAGTTCGGTTCCGTTTGCTTACGTGCGCTAAACGCTTTATTTACACTAAACTGGCGCGTCCTGAGTGAAGCATTTTTTTATATTATTTGCGGTAGCAGCATCTCAGTCTCCCCAAGGCACAGGTATCATAATAATGACAATGCAGAATACAAGATGGGGTATAATTCAAACATCTTTATTAAATGATTGCTGCATTAACAGCATTAACAGTAACACCTGAAGAGTCCAGAAACTTCTCTTCATTCTCCTGTCATTTGTTTACCTCACGAGAGAGCATGTCGCACTTATTACACTCCCCGTGGAAACAAGTGAAAGCGGAAGTAATATTACCAACATCCAACAAAATGAAAAGGAAGGAACGTACATATAATAAATCGATATCAAATATTTAGTTACTATAATATAATGCATTGCTAAATTAAATATAACAAAATATGGTGACAAACTAGGCAAAACTCAGTCAACTTGAAAATATTCAAGTTGACTGTGTTTCAAAAACTAATGATGATGATTAGTGGGCTGAGATCCTGTCACAAAATGGACAAAAAGAGGTATATGGTGGATGGTAACATTTGGATATGAAGAAGACTTTGTTTCACTGTTTAAATATTTATTTGTTTGTGGTTGAACTGAAAAAGGTCTCAGTTTGGTTCTTTTTAAGAGGGTTCAAGTGTGAAAACCCCAGCAGCCTTTTTGCAGTTGAACATGTGGAAAACATTACCATCATAATCGCAGCTCAAATCGCAATATTTTTCAAAATAATCGCAATATGAGGTTGTCCAAATCGTGCAGCCCTAGTCGCATCCTCACATTAGCTCTTCGTACTACTGAGCTGTTTTTTTTTTATAATTTTTTTTTATTTGGCTGTTCATTCTTTGTTTCTCTTTGACTGCTCTTTCTGCTGTTTTGCTTTTATTAGCTCTCTGACTCTTGTTTCTCATTAGCTGTTCTCTCTTGCTCTGCTGTTCCATATTGGCTGTTCTTTCATACTCTGCTGTTCCGCATTGGCAGTTCCTTCTGTCTTTTGTTTCTTATTTGCTTGTTCTCTCTTGCTCTGCTGTTCTGTTTTGGCTGTTTCTTATGACTGATTTATTTGGCTGTTCTCTCTTTCTCTGCTGTTCATTATTGACTGTTCCTTTTTATGTTAATTTGCTATAGACATTCCTTTCTTTACTGCTCAATATCTGTTTCTGACTTTTGTTTCTTATTTGCTTGTTCTCTCTCGCTCTGCTGTTCTGTTTTGGCTGTTCCTTATGACTAATTTATTTGACTTTTCTATTACTCTGCTTTTTATTGGCTGTTCTCACTTAGTTTGCTATTCTGTCCCACTCTTCAGCTATCCCAGAAATCATCTCTGACTGCAGACGGTCAGGCATCGACCCCTGCCTCAGTCAGCAGTGCCAACCCTGGCTCGCAGCTAACATCATCTGACCCCTCCGCTTCACTTGACACCAAAACTGAGGTCAAAGAAGAAGAGGATGACAATGAGACCGAGGAAAAGGCTTCTGGGAAAATGGCCGCTATGGAGCGTGAAATTAAGACTGCGCAGAAACCAGAGGTGAGTGCGGAAAACTTACATTTACAAAAAGAGACTGACAATCTCAAATAAACTTAAAATTATATGTAGAACTGGTTTATCCATTCATTCATATTTGTCTTGATTGGTCACTATGATTTTACTTAACTTTGAATGGTCTGATACTTAAAGGAAGAGGAGTCTGGAGGCAATGAATGTAAGACTGAGCCAATGGAAACATCGACTGGGTCGACAAAAGAGGACAAGAAGCCGGAGGTGAAGACCGAGCCAAATGAGGAAGAGGTGTCAGGGGGACCGAACAGCACCCCAGCAAACACGCAAAGCAAGAAGAAAGGTAGGATTTAAGCAAACGCATGTCACATTTCAGCCAGACTTACTAGCCAGAAACATTAAAATGGTACCTTTTATTCAAACATTCATTCAAAACCTGTGAATTTTAGTGACGCCCTAGTTCTATTCAGTAGGCTGTACATTTTTATTTACATGTATGTAAATACATGTGAATGTCTACTGATCTGCTTATTTCCACTTCTTCCTTCTACTATGTCAGTCTTTAAGCCCGACGAACTCCGCCAAGCATTAATGCCTACTCTGGAAGCTCTGTACAGACAGGATCCCGAGTCGCTGCCCTTCCGGCAGCCAGTGGACCCCCAGTTACTGGGAATACCCGTACGTATTCGAACTAGTAACAAAACTAACCTGGTAAGGGCCTGCGCTGACACGCATTATGCTACAATGACCTAGCGCTTTTTAGTCCTAGTCTCATTACTCTTTACCTTTCCCCCCCCTCTCTCTCTCTCTCTCTCTTCTGACTGCTGTCGTATGTCTGTGCTTGTGCGTTGAAATGAGAGAGAGACGTTGCAAGCTTGCCTCTGTAGCGTTTCTGTCAACCGAGTTCGAAAAGAAGGCAGTGAAATCTATGAACATCTATTCTTGTGGTCGATTTTTGTCAAATAGATGGACAATTATAATCCAAACCATGAGGCTTGCTTTAACTAGACTCCATTTGATGCAAGTCATGTCCACAAGACATTAGCTTAATTAACTTAAAATTGTTTTATGTAAGCAATTTACCAGAGCTGAATGTGGTTTTGAGGTTCATTGAATTGTGGTGTCAGCAAAATAGTTCATAATCAATCAATTCATTGGAGAAAATGAGCTGGTAGTTTTTGATTGGGAAACCAATTGGCAACCAATGTTAAATATTTGTGGTGGTTTGGCAACAAGATTTCCAGTCAGTGAAATGTCTAAACAGTTTTATAGCCTACTGCCTTATTTTCTCCTTTTTTACATTTTTACTTCACCTTTCTTTTGCTTATTTTCTTCTGCTTGAACTCAGGACTGTGACTAATTCATTAGCCATTGTAGTGTTTTTTTTTTTCTTCCTTATTCTCCACAATTTGGAATGCCCAATACGCTCTAAATCCTCGTGGTGGCGTAGTGACTCGCCTCAATCCAGGCGGCGGAGGACAAACCTCAGTTGCCTCCACGCCCGAGACCGTCAATCCGTGCATTTTATCACGTGGCTTGTTGAGTGCTTTACCGCGGAGACATAGTACGTGTGGAGGCTTCTAGCTGTTCTCCGCTGCATCCACGCTCAACTCTCCACATGCCCCACTGAGAGCGAACCACATTATAGTGACCAAGAGGAGGTTAACCCATGTGACTCTACCCTCCCTTGCAACCGGGCCAATTTGGTTGCTTAGGAGACCTGGCTGGAGTCACTCAGCGAACTCCAGGTTACCTTACTCACCTAGTTACCCAGGCCCCCCAGCTATTGTAGTTTTGAAAAATTTTACATTTATTTTAGAGACTTTTGCTAAGCTCACCAATCGTCACAGTTATTTTAACCACAGTTTGGTGGCACCTGGGTACATTTGAGGTGTGCCAAGGAAACAATACAGACAAAAAGCGTTGTTTGATATTAAAATGAAATGAACAGAAGGGGTCAGATGGAGATGTGAAATAAGACACATTTTCTCTAAAGTAAGGGACAGTAAATAAATATAAAATACGCTTGGGTCACATTGGATTTCGGGTGCTTAAAGCAAAGATATTAAGTAACCGAGCTTCGGACGTATTTTTTGTATATAACATTTAGTGGCTCTATTCCATCTGATCCTTGATTCAGTTACTCCGTTATATTAATTCCTCACTGGCTTGACCAATTCCAGACCAATATTTGTTTCAAACACCTCAGTCTGTCCAGGCATTGGCGTAGTCCCCATTGTATGATTTGTGATCCGCTTCTAATAAGGACAAATATGGTTATGTGAGCATAGATGAAGTCCCCATCATTGTAAAAGCCTTGTTAATTTAATAGACCGGTTTAATAGATGGTTTTGTTGCACTGTCAGATGATGGTGGTGACTGAAAGATGCCTGCAGCCCAGATCTGTTTTTTATTGACTCGTCTCTTTAACTGACAACTCCTAAAACCTCGAATTACTCTGTAAAATCCAATTAGTTGACCTTACTCGGTTTGCATGCTTTTTCAAAGTAAACATACTTATTTGGCTAACGTAAACTGAACTTAATTTTTTAAGTACTGTTAACTAGCTACAAGTAAGCTTAACTCATCTCTGATTAAATAATCATCGTTTTGATTTAATTATTTAAATTGGGTCTTAAATATGTCTTATAAAATATAAGGGAAATTATGACTAGACTCTAGGTTAGCCATATGGCACACTGGACTCTACTCAGTACTTCTTAGTGCACATAAATCTGCTCTACTGTAAAGTTAAATTGAGTAAACAAGAATGGTTTTAATATAACAGTCTCCAAGTTCATCAGAGGTAACACTAATCACACGCGTGGTGACTTCACAAAAATCTCAATTATCAACCAGCTACAACAAAACAACAACAATAGTCATAAGAATTAAAACTACATATATTTTGTTAAAAGTTCCCTTGTTTTGACCTAGCAAACATAATTTATTCTACACAGCCGCAAATTTGTACTTGGTAATTTTGAGTTAGTAGTACTTGAAGCCACAGTTTAAAGAACTTATGTGTTTGAGTTACTCAAAAAAAATTTTTTATTAAACATTACTTGAAATATTTTTAAGTAATGACAAATTTTGGATTTGGAGAGTAATGGTAACTTAATTAAACCTAGTAAGAATAGTAAAAACTTAAGAGTAAGTTGAGTAAACTATTTAGTATCATTTGAGATGACTACGTATTAGTATTTACAGTGTACAGGGATTTGCTCAAATCATGAAAAACAAGGGCAGGGAGATTGGAACAGAAAATACTTTTTTCAGCATTTTGACAATATTATTTATATGCATTTCTGCCTGTTGTTTCAGAGTTTCTTTAAAACATGATTAGTTTTAATAAGAATGCATTATTTTGACAACAACCATTGTTGCCAGGTAGAATCCGGCACTATAAATGCAGTAAATTACAGTAAAGAAATCTAGTTTTAAATGATCAAGGCATTTTATTACACACTATATTCCTCGATTGAACAAAATGTTTGATTTACACCAATATAAAAATAGAGCAATTTGTACTTATAATTTTTACTATAACATTTTAAAGCATGTCCAATGTCTTGCTGGGACTTCTGATGAATCATTGAATCAGTGCTTTGAACTGATTCACTGAAACAAAGAGTTCATGAGATCTGACTGTGTATGAATTTCTTTTTGCTGAACACAAATATTTTTAGAATAATATTTCAGCTCTGTATGTCCATTTCAATGCAGGTGAATAGTGAACAGAAATTTTAAGCTCCAAAAAGCACATAAAGGCATTATAAAAGTAATCAATGCATCTCCAGTGGTTTAATCCATGTCTTCTGAAGCGATCCAATCGGTTTTGGGGGAGAACCGACAAACATGTTTCTCCTTTTGCAGTTTATATCTTGCCACTGCAGCCTCTGGGCATGATCATGATTTCAAGCTTGATTGCACTTCCTAGTTCTTGACACATGCGAAGAGTGCTAGATGGCGCTTTAGGAAGTGTAATTGAACTGTAATCATGATTGCCATGGAGACTGCTGATGTCAAGATATATAGTGGAAAAATGAGTTACATTTTCGTCTGTTCTCACCCAAAACCCATTGGATCCCTTCAGATGACATGGATTAAATCACTAGAATCTCTTGGATTACTTTTATGCTGCCTTTATGTGCTTTTTGGAGCTTTAAAGTTCTGGTCCCCATTCACTTGCATTGTATGGACCTACAGAGCTGAAATATTCTTCTAAAAATCTTAACTTGTGTTCTGCAGAAGAAAGAAAGTCATACACATCTGGGATGGCATGAGGGTGAGTAAATGATGAGAGAATTTCATTTTTGGGTGAACTATCCCTTTAAAATATATCTCTGTCTCATCTCACTTGTACTCCAGAGTAATTGCTGGCAGCCTTTTGTAAACTGAATGGCTTAAGACAAAGTACATTAACACCATTGCGATATTCACAGTGTTGGTTAATTTTAATCAATGTAGTAATCAAATTAAGGATTCAGTATCACCTAGCCTTAATGAATAGATTCAATTTTAATTAAATCAATTCCTTTTTAATTGACTCTCTATGCTTCACACAATCTAAATACTGTGGGGTCAACGCCTGAAGTCGTGACTGTATTTATACTGTTTCGTTGATTTGTGCAGTTGGTAGGGCACTTGGAGCACTGAATCCCGCTATGAATTGTGATGTAAATGTTCATAGCTTTGCTGATTTATTTAATGTGTCTGGGATGATATCACCCATCTTGCACTCACCTCAGCTTACGGTTCCCTAAACCCTTACCCTGCCAACCTAGACTGCAATTTTAAAAGAGCAAATTCATTTATTAAATTAATTATGCATCCAGATATGAAACCATTCTACCAGACCTGGGTCATTATTTTCTTTTTTTGCTCCAAAGATTATTTAGTATAATTTCCGAGCTGAGAATCACAAATTATGGCTGAGCAAGGAATGACAATCCTAATGAATATTGGGTGAATCTCTCAAAGTAATGCCCGGGTCATAATGCACCCCAAAATTATTATTATTTTTTGCATAAAGATAATAAAGCCTATTTTAAAGACCATTCGTTTTTTGTGTGTGTGTGTGTGTGTGTGTGTGTGTGTGTGTGTGTGTGTGTGTGTGTGTGTGTGTGTGTGTTATGACATTTTCATTACAGTTAGCACATTTCACTCTAAATTAGGGATGTCCCGATCCGATACCTAGATCGGTATCGCATGGATACTGATGTTTTTAGACGGATCGGGTATCGGTCCGACGAGCCCGACCCAAATCCGATACTCTGTGTTAGTCATGTTCGTTACTGTCAAGCTTAAAAAATGACATAAAAGAACTGTTAAAACACCATTAAAGCGGTTCATATGACTAGTGCATTTTATTCAAAGCCACTTGAAGCCACGTGATAGCTCTGTGAATTGCAATAGGCTGTGTTTAATAAGTAAACATATATGTTCTTGCACGCGCAGCTTCAGCGCGGTAGTGAATGGTGCTTTTACACACACGCGCATGGCTATTTATAGCCTTCACCCGTGCACAATATTTCTGCGCTACAAACAAACATCTCAGATGTAGATGCTCAGCAGTTCGGTTCACTTATAATATGAACTTAGAAAGGCACTGGAGGTGCGTTTAACCAGAATTTAATTAAGAAGCGAATTAAACTGTGAATAAAAAGGGTGAGGGTTTAAAAGTTAAAGCTGTCACGGGAGACTCACGGAGAGGCAGAGATATGAACTCTGCAAGGTTTATTGAGCAGAGGATTGAAACATTGATGTAAATATTGTGAGTAAATTCAGTTAAGCAGAGTGGCAAACAGCAGGTAAGTAATATCCAGACAGTGTATAGATATGATGAAAGAGATAACTCAAAACAATTTTATGATACATGCAGGCAATAATGAAGACACATGATTGACATAGTAGAAAGTTCTGGAGTCTCAGAAATACTATCGATGAGAACAGGCACAGAGTGAGAAAGTGTGTGTGTGTGTGTGTGTGTGTGTGTGTGTGTGTGTGTGTGTGTGTGAGAGAGAGAGAGAGAGAGTGTGTGTGTGTGTGAGCGCGTGTGAAAGCGGGGTATTTATTTATGCAGTCATTGATTAGCCACTAATGATATGCAGGTGCGTGTAATCAGAACTCAGGGAGTGCCAGTATGCTAGTTAATAATAAAGTGTTTCTTAAGCTATACATTTATATTGAAATAATGTGTAGTTAACACATTAACTCTTTACATAGCCTATTAAAGAGTACACCCAATTATTTCCACACAATACTGTAAAGATATTATAAACTGATTATGTAAAAAAACAACACTGTATCGGATCGGTATTGGCCAATACTGAGATTTCCGATATCGGAATCGGATCGGAAGTGGAAAAAGTGGTATCGGGACATCCCTACTCTAAATAATCAATACTAAAATGTGAAATATAGCAGTAGTGACCAAAAAGTGTCAAATTTGAGTGAAAATCAGCTCAAATTAAATTTAGTGCAACAAATATTGCCATGATGTCATGATTCTTACAAATGTACTTTACAATTTTAATAATCACATTTTTTTTAAGTAATAGTTGGTTTAAATGTGCTTTGTTGTCATAAAAATAATTTTTGGCCATTTCTTTATCTTTCCCCACCTCAGTCCTTCAGTCTGTCATAATTGTCGCTGGCCCATATAGTTATGTGTGGGTGTGTGTGTGTGGGAGAATAAAAGATAAATGGGGTACAGATTTGAGTGAGGCAGTGGGAGTCTGTTACGGTTTTTTCTGTTTGTGCATGTGAACCTTTTCTACAGTGCTCAACATTGTCCCCCCGCACCCTCTTCTCTCTCCCCCGATTCTCAACACACTGGACGGTCCCTCCTTCACAACATCCTTCACCCCATCCAACTGGAACTTCTCACTTTGACCTGATGATCTTTATCCTTCAATTTGCCACCTTCTCGACCATGATGATGTTGATGACAACATGGATGATCTTCCCCCTGCAATCAATGTCATCTCTGTCATGTTCTCTTGTGGTCTGGATTTTTTCCTCCAGGACTACTTTGACATAGTAAAGAACCCGATGGACTTGTCCACTATCAAGCGTAAGCTGGACACGGGTCAGTACCAGGAGCCCTGGCAGTACGTGGACGATGTGTGGCTGATGCTCAATAACGCTTGGCTGTACAACAGGAAGACGTCGCGGGTGTATAAATACTGCTCCAAACTAGCAGAGGTGTTTGAACAGGAAATCGACCCTGTTATGCAGGAACTGGGGTATTGCTGTGGAAGGAAGGTGAGTTGTGTGTTGCACATTTTGGGTTGCATAGTGCACGTTTTAGAAAACCTAGTTTCAGCTCTGAAAATCGTATTGAATCAGTCATGTTCGAAGATATCGTTAGATTTTGATAGGGAATCCCTTTTCTTAAAAAATTAGGGCTGCAAATCAACAACCACCTCACGGTATTTATTGCGATACATATGTAATGATTCAATATATCACGATATTATATTTATATCGCAAATTAAACTGTGCCATACTCATGTTATCGACCCAGCTCGTCTGCGAGAGGAGTTAATTATGTGGGTTCAGTTTCAATCTGCAACTCATAGAAATTATTCTGAAAGCACAGCAACAATTTTGACACTATCGCGATACAGGACACGGCATAAATTAGTACACCCGCTTTGATCATAAAGATAGATTTCTATTTCTAAATAGGGCTGCAACTAGCGATTATTTTGATAATCGACTAATCTAATGATTATTAGAACGATTATTCGACTGCCGTAATTTCCGGACTATAAGCCGCAACTTTTTTCCCACGCTTTGAACCTCGCGGCTTATACAATGATGCGGCTGATATATGGATTTTTCCCGCTTTCAAATTTTATTAAAAAAAACATTCTGTGACGTGCTCAGTTTTTTGCGCGTGAAGCTTTCATTAGACCAATGAAATTGCCGAACGGGTTAAGGTCAAAACAACTTTTTTGTTTACTGTTTTAAATCGAGCGCGCTCAAACTTCCCATCATTCTGATTACGGTAGTAATTTTGTCACCCTCACCATGGCAAAGACATGGAGAAACGCATATGATGCTGCTTTCAAGTTGAAGGCGATTGATCTGGCTGCTGCACGGGAGCTTGGTCTTAATGAGTCGATGATAAGATGTTGGAAACAGCAGCGTGAGGAATTGATCTGAGGCTATTCAACTCCGACACCGAAGGAGATGACTTCAGTGGTTTCAGTGCACAGGACGAGGAATATAGTGACCAATGACTTTATTGGTAGGCTACTGTTTACTGCAAATGTTTTATTACAAGCCGTGTGTGGCAGCGGGGGCGTGGTCAAGCGCCCGTCCGGGAGAGAAAAGCGGTAAGGGCGCTTACACCTGCGCTAAATTATGTCTATTTAAACTTGCTTTTAGTATAACCAAGTGAAAAAATACACTTACACAAAATTCACTTATATTTGTCTCTTAAAGCAAGTCTAAATATCTTATATGTTGCTTCTCAAGTAAATGTATTTTTAGACCATTTTAAATGGAAGACAAAAACACTTAATAACAATAGGATTTTTTGCAGTGAAAATTTACTGGATTAAACTTAATAAAAAGTATTTTTTCCCTTTTAATTCAGTGAATGTCATTCTCTTTATTGTTAGTAAGCACATTTAATACAACCTTTAAAGCCAGGCACAAGCTGAATACCGTAATTTCCGGACTATTGAGTGCACCTGAATATAAGCCGCACCCACTGATTTTTAAATAAAATATTATTTTGAACATAAATAAGCCGCACCTGTCTAAGCCGCAGGTGCCTACCGGTACATTGAAACAAATGAACTTTACTCAGGCTTTAACGAAACAGTGGTGATGGTGTAGTGGTCTAAGCACATAACTGGCAATCTGGTAATCAGAAGGTTGCTGGTTCGAGCCCCACGGCCACCACCATTGTGTCCTTGAGCAAGGCACTTAACTCCAGGTTGCTCCGGGGGGATTGTCCCTGTAATAAGTGCACTGTAAGTCACTTTGGATAAAAGCATCTGCCAAATGCATAAATGATAAGTGTAAATATGCTGCTTCTCAGGTGAATGCATCTTTTTTAAAGGATTTTTAGATATTTAAAAATATTTCTGTTTTATTATATTCAACATTCTCAGATACAAATATTTCTTCTGCAGTATAGCTGCTAAAGACGTTTTCGATATTTATATTGGAAAACAAGCCAAAACAAATCAAAAACATATCCTGCTGCAGTGTATAATGGGGTGAAGACTTCCTCTCTCACCTTTCAGTTTACTTCAATCCATCTTTAACTCACAAAAAAAAACATCTTTCTTATTAATAAAGCTGCATATTGGTAATTATTTCACAATAAGAAATGCGCAGTGACACATATACTATATTATGCTTCAATAAGCTGTGAGCCATCATGTTATAGTCTAGCTGCATTAAGCGCACACAGTCGAGGGATGAGCATCCCCACTACAGAGTGTGAATCAGCAGGATGCAGTTTCAGTCTCTCCCCCTCAGATCGGGACATTCGTAAAACTCATAGAAGAGGTGCTGACCGCACAGAAAAATGCCAGTTTTGGTGTTTGTAGTTATTTACATGATCAGCTTCCTTATTATTGGAACTTTAATAGAGCTATAAATCATTAAATATAACTGCATTTAAGTGAACGTCGGTGTGTTTCCTTTAAAGACGCTCAACACACAAGTTTGGTTTCAGCGGAGTTCACAACGAGAGTGCTTCTGCATCTACTTATTTGCTATTTTTGTATAATTGCGATCTAATGGACATGAGTAATCTCATGTTACGTTAAATTGCGTCAAACTACTATTTGACAACGCAAATTTTTATTGACGATTTTTTGTTGTCGATAAGGTCGACTGATCGATACAGCCCTATTTCTAAATGATCACTATTATAATTCATGGGAAGATGACAAAAAGGAGGGAATGGGGTTTTGCGAGGGCTTGAAGCACGAAGTTACGGGGCTTGAAACATGTGCCGAGGCAGAGTTACAGCCAATAGAGGAAGGGATATACTAAAATCTTTATGGGCTTAGACTTCAATCAGGTTATTTGCTAAATAGCTTTCTGGATGTCTCCGGTCCTTTCCGGGGGTCTGAGACCTCCCCGTAATTCACACTGTGCCTGTTCCACTCCTGGAGGATGACATCCTTGAGTGCTTGGATGTTTGAAGGGGAGTGAAGCTCAAAATCAACATTTTGGGAAAGTGTTTGTACACGATGCAGTGCATAATGCATAATATGATGATCAAGCTGAATGATCCATGCATGAATAATAATAATAATTATTATTATTATATTTTTTTGCGATGTAGGTAATGATGGGAATTACAAGGTATTTAACATTTGCCATCCCTCTTAACGATGCTGGTTCCTTAATGGTTCCAAATAGGCTCGATGAAGCCAACATAATAAAATTACACATTGGTCACGTACACCCTACAACATTTAGGGAGTGACAGTCACATTTAAATGCTGGAGTGAATTCCATACATTTTCATTCCATGTTTGTACGGAATACAGGAGCGTCTCCCGCAATTGCAATGATTGACAAGTGATAACCATAGCAACGTTACAGCGTCTCACCTGTGAACAAAAACAAGCATGCCACTGGTTTAACCCATTTTGTGTTTGCTATTTTTGCTATCAGAGATGTATTATGGTCTGGCAATATTTAGTTAGCTGCTGTCGATAGAATCGCCATGTTTTGTTTATGCGAGTCTATAGGGGTATTTACACATGGCCACTTCATGTGTGCTTTCTGATTATGAAAAACCAAGCGTAAATGCCCTCTAAGATGGAAATAAATCCGATCGCATTTCAGACAAAACTTGGTTATGTGTAAATGCATCTGGCTGTTCAAGCCACATATGTGAACCGGCCAAACAGCATTACATCAGCATAGGGAAATAACATAGCGGCTGCTACCGTGTATTTGCATACGCTCGTGTCACGCATTAAATAAAAGTAAGAAATGCATGCATGCATGTTATTGGAGAGACAGCACTTTTGTCCCATTTGTTTGATGCAGATTGCTGAAGAAACTGAAACTAAACACTGAAATGCAGCTTATGTGCATGAAAATATCTTGCCTATGACAAGCCCAGAGGGGAAAAATAGACAGCACAGCACCCACACACACCGATAGCTGCCGGGCATTAGCATAGTCACGGAAGTAAACGCTGTTTTATTTGCATATAGCATCGCAATTTGAACTGTTTGGCGGAGACATGTGTAAAGGAATGTGCTTAATCGTAAAACAGTCCGATCAGTAAAAACTAGGGCTGTCAATCAATTTAAACTTTAAATCAAATTACATGACATGCTAGTTAGTTCTTATAAATAATGCATAGTAATTGAAATATTAATCAATATATATGTAGGGCCTATAATAAATATATAATACGGATTGAAATTCAGTTTGAAATTAATTGCATTATTGTGGCAGATGAATAAAGAATTGATTAGACCATATAAAAATTGGCTGGTACCTCACAATACGATACATATTGCGAAACATGCGTCACAATCCAATGTACCGTGAAGCGTGTTCACAATATCATAAATGGATCGCGATTGAGAGAGAGTGAATCTGGTGGTTCAATTTTAATCTCTCGCTCTCCACACAGTCGGCTCCGACCGCACTGAAAAGTAGCAGTCTCAGAGTTTGCATTTATTTAGGTCTGCTTCATGATTGAACTGTAGGACAAATGAATACACAAATACTGTAGATGAATAAAAATTGTGATACATTAGATCCCTGTATCAATGCAATATTTTGGGGGAAAAATGATTTATATCAATGTTATTGTATTTAAATTAATTATTGAACATGGGGTGTTATAAACATTCCACTTCGTATGCTTTAATATGATTGGAAATGTAATTGGATATCCTTCCCTCTTTCTTTTAATCTCCGACTCTCGATCCCTCTCATTCTCTTTCTTTGTCTCTCAGTTGGAGTTTTCTCCCCAGACTCTCTGCTGTTATGGCAAACAGCTGTGTACTATCCCTCGAGATGCTGCATACTTCAGCTACCAGAACAGGTCAGTATTATACACCCTATTCTCACACTGTAGACTAAATCACTTATACCCTTAATAACACCCAGGAACCCCCCACAGTCTTTCTCAAACCTGTGCATATGGCTATCGAGAATCTTAGTGCATGAATAACCACTTGCACTTTAAAAAGTGAATACAATTTTGTGCTGTATTTTGCATATGAACAGAAGCAAGTTATTATATAATAACTTAGTTTAAACTACTCTGTTTAACACGCACACACACACTCTCATTGTACATGGTGTAATTGTATAGAAAAGTAGCCAGGTAAGTATTTTAAAAGTTATTAGATTTTGATACGATAAGATTTCTTGCATATGCTTTGTAAAAATGTAAATGCTGTTCTGCTATGAGCACATATTTCCCACCTCAGGGTGTTGTTGAATTTCAGGCCTGTTTATTTGACTTTCCGTGGCACAATAGACCACATTTCACATCTCTGCTCTGTTTCTGATTTTCAAACGGCCATTTTAAAGAGGGTCTGCTTTAAATGATTGTCTCCCAAATCTGTCCTGTTTTG